>NC_052147.1:272378238-272978238 GCF_902713615.1 Scyliorhinus canicula | reverse complement strand
GTAAAATTAGAAGAGACAGCATTGAAGTTCAAGCCACAAGGGAGTTTGCCTTTTTATGGGGTATGTGGAACATTCCTTGTTCCAGGCCTATCCGGGCCCCCTGCCACAACTCCTTTACCGATACATTGATGACTATTTTGGTGCCGCGTCATGCTCTTGCCCGGACCTGGAAATATTCATCAACTTCGCTTCCAGTTTCCACCCCTCCATCACTTTCACCTGGTCCATCTCAGACACTTCCCTTCCCTTCCTTGATCTTTCTGTCTCCATTTCCGGCAATAGACTATCCACTAATATCCACTACAAGCCCACTTACTCCCACAGCTATCTGGACTACAGCTCTTCACATCCTACACCCTGTAAGGACTCCATCCCTTCCTCTCAACTCCTTCGCCTCCGTCGCATTTGTTCCGATAATGCCACTTTCCAAAATGGTGCTTCGACAATGTGTTCCTTCTTCCTCGACCGTGATTTCCCACCTACAGTTGTGGACAGGGCCCTCAACAGTGTGCGGTCCATCTCCCGCGCCACTACCCTTGTCCCCTCCACTCCCTCCCAGAACAAGGATAGAGTCCCCCTCGTTCTCACATTTCATCCCACCAGCCTCCGTATGCAAAGCATAATCCTCTGCCATTTTCGCCAACTCCAGCGTGATGCCACCACCAAACACATCTTCCCTTCACTCCCTCTGCCAGCATTCCGCAGAGACCGTTCCCTCCTAGACAATCTAGTCCACTCCTCCACCATACCCAGTACCTCTCCCATCACCCATGGCACCTTCCCATGCAATCTGCCCCTTTACCTCTTCCATGCTTAATATTCCAGGCCCAAAACACTCATTCTAGGTTAAGCAGCGTTTCACTTGCACCTCTTTCAATCTGGTCTATTGCATTCGCTGCTCCCAATGTGGTCTCCTCTATATTGGAGAGACCAAACGCAGACTGGGTGATCGTTTTGCTGAGCATCTTCGGTCTGTGCGCATTCAGGATCCTGACCTTCCTGTTGCTTGCCATTTTAACAAAAGACCCTGCTCCCAGGCTCACATGTCTGTTCTTGGCCTGCTGCAATGTTCCAGTGAAGCGCAACGCAAACTGGAGGAACAACATCTCATCTTCCGGTCAGGCACGCTACAGCCTTCCGGCCTGAACATCAAATTCAACAACTTCAGATGATCAGCCCCACCTCGACCCATTTGTTTTCATTTCATTTTAACTATCTTTTACCATTTCTTTCTTTCCTGCACATTTCCTGCACCTTTCTCCTCTTTGCTTCCCCCTTCCCCTCCCCCCACACCTACAGTTCATCCTCTGATGTTAGTTTCCCTGCTGTTTGACCTTTCACATCTTTTGTTCTTTCTGGGGACTGCCATTAACGCTCTTTCCCCTTGGTTTCTATGGCCATTAGCACCCGGTTTCCCTGGGTTTCTGTGGCTATGGCTCGTCTTTCATTCTCACTCCACAGTATAAATATTTCCCAGTCTCTCTGTCTGTTAGCTTTGACAAAGAGTCATCGGACTCGAAACGTTAGCTCTTTTCTCTCCCTACAGATGCTGCCAGACCTGCTGAGATTTTCCAGCATTGTCCCTTTTGTTTCAGATTCCAGCATCCGCAGTAATTTGCTTTTATATTAGGGAGTTTGGCAAGATTGGATGGTATTTATTTTAACACGAAGAGTCTGACGAACAAGGCACATTTGTTGAGGGCATAAAGTAAAATATGGGGATATAATGTCATTGCTGTCACTGGGACATGGTTGAGAGAGGGACAGGATTGGCAGCTCAATATTCCAGGATATAGGAACTTCAGCCAAGGCAGGGAAGGAGGTACAAGAGGGGGTGGGGGGCTGTTGTAATTTTGTTCAGGGAATCAATTACGACAGAAAGAAGGGACGACATTTTAGAAGGCTTATCAAATGAAGCCATTTATTTAAAAACCAGAAAGAAGCAATCACATTGCTGGGAGTGTTCTATAGGCCCTCTAACAGTCTGAGAGAAAAAGAAGAGCAGATATGTGGCAAATTTCAGAGAAGTGTAGAAGTAATAGCGTAATGATAGTATGGAATTTCAACTTCCCCAAGATAAACTGGGGTAGTCTTTTTGTGGGAGCGGAATTCTTAAAATACATTCAGGAGAACATTTAAGCCAGTACGTAGAACGGTGGCAAGATAGGACAGTGGTTAGAACTGTTGCTTCACAGCGCCAGCGTCCCAGGTTCGATTCCCGCATGGGTCACTGTCTGTGCGGAGTCTGCACATTCTCCCCGTGTCTGCGTGGGTTTCCTCCGGGTGCTCTGGTTTCCTCCCACAAGTCCTGAAAGATAATAATAATCGCTTATTGTCACAAGTAGGCTTCAAATGAAGTTACTGTAAAAATCCCCTAGTCGCCACATTCCGGCTCCTATTCAGGGAAGCCAGTACGGGAATTGAACGCGCGCTGTTGCCTTGTTCTGCATTACAAGCCAGCTGTTTAGCCCACTGTGCTAAATCAGCCCCATACTAAACCAGATGTACCTGTTAATTGAATTGGACTTTCTAAATTCTCCATCTGTGTACCCAAACAGGCGACGGAATGTGGCGACTGGGGGATTTTCACAGTAACTTCATTGCAGTGTTAATGTAAGCCTACTTGTGACAACAATAAAGATTATCACTATAGAGGGCATGGTCCTGGACTTAATTTTAGGTAATAAAGCTGGGCAAGTGGTTAGAATCATAGAATATTGGCAGAAGGATGCCATTTGGCCCATCAAGTCTGCACCGTCCCTTGGAAAGAGCACCCTACCTAGGCCCATGCCCTGACCCTGTCCCCATTATCCAGTAACCCCACCTAACCTTTTTGTACATGAAGGGGCAATTTAGCATGGCCACTCAACCTGACCTCCACACAGACAGTCACCCAAGGCTGGAATTGAACCCGGGTCCCTGGCACTGTGAGGTATCAATGCTACCCCTGTGCCACCCATGCCTCTGTTGCAGTATCAATGGGGGAGCATTTTGCAGACAGCAATCATAATTTTGTTAGATTCAAGATTGTGAGGAAAAAGGACCAGGATGGGCCTGAAATCAACGTTCTAAGCTGCGGGATGGCAAATTTTAATAAGATCATATATGATTTGACCAGAGTGGACTGGGAGTAGACACTTTTAAGTAAATCTCTTACAGAACATTGGGACGCATTCAAGAATGAAATAGGGAGAATATAGGGCCAACATATTCCAATAAAGAAAAAGGGTGGGATCAACAATCCTGGATATCGAGGGATAAATCCCAGTAGATAAAGAGCAAAATGGAGGCTTATAGCAGATATCGAGGGCTCAATACAGGGGAAGCCCACAGGGTGCACAGAGTGTAGGAGAGGGAACAAGGAACAAAGAACAATACAGCACTAGAGCAGGCCCTTCAGCCCTCCAAGCCTGTACCGGTCATGATACTACCCTTGGCTAAAACCCTCAGCACTCCCTATGCCTCAATACCCATCCTATCTGTTATTTGTTAAAATGCCTTTTGAATGCCATTAATGTATCTGCTTCCACAACCTCCCCTGGCAACGTGTTCCAGGTAGTCACTACCCTCTGTGTGAAAAACCTGCCTCATGCATCTCTTCTAAACCTTGCCCCACGGACCTTAAACCTATGCCCCCTAATTTAAAAAGGAAACTAGGACCACAATGGTCATTTGTGTGTCGCCGGAGGATATAGGTAGCATTATAATAATTACCTTATGTCAGTGTTCACTTGTGAGAGGGACGGTGTGGATATAGAATCAGGGAGAAGGACTGTAATACAATTAAAGAAATTAACATAGACAGAGAGGAGGTTCTGAGTAGTCAGACAGGCAGACAAGTAGATAAACCTCCAGGGCCGGATGAAATGTATCTCAGGCTGTTGAGTGAATCAAGGGAGGAAACAGCAGGAGCGCAGGGCAATAATTTTCAATTCCTCTCCAGCCACAGGCGGTGCTGGAGGATTGGAGGATAGCCAATGTGGCAGCATTGTTCAAGAAGAAAGGAAAGGACAAACCAGGAAATGACAGGCCAGTCCGTCTAACCTCAGTGGCAGGGAACCTATTGGAAGCAATTCTGAGGAACAGAATTAACCTGCGGTCGGAAAGGCAGGGATTAATCGAGAACAGTTTTGTTAAACGGGGGTCATGTCTGACCAACTTGATTGAATATTTCAATAGGTGATCAGGTATGTAGATGTGGGAAAAGCATTTGACTTAGTCTACTTGGACTTCAGCAAGGCTTTTGATAAGGTTCCACGTGGGAGGCTGATGGTGACAGTAAGAGCCCACGGGATCCAAGGAAATTTGGCAAATTGGATCCAGAATTTGCTGAGTGGCAGGAAGCAGAGGGTGATGGTCAAGGGGTGTTTTTATGACTGGAAGCCGATGTCAGTGGGATACATCAGGGATTAGTGTTGGGGCCCTTGCTGTTTGTGGTTTATATAAATGATTTAGACATGAATCCAGGAGGGTTGATCAGTAAGTTCACGGATGATCCGAAAATTGGTGGGGTGCTAAATAGTGAGGAGCATAGCCTTGGACTACAGGAGCGGGAGCCTGGAACTCACTAAAAGTTAAAAAGTAGTTGTGCACTTGCGATGCCAAGGTATACAAAGCCATGGGCCAGGGTCTGGAAAAAGTGACTGGTTGTGGTTGTTTTTTTTTAAATTTAGAGTACCCAATTCATTTTTTCCAATTATGGGGCAATTTAAGGGGGTTTAAGGTGAGGATGGTGTGGGGGTGTGTTGGAGGAAGGGTTGACACATGCGTCCTGGGGAAGCGCAACTAAGCGGAGTCTCACTTCCCGCGGCTGAACTCCACCTCGGCGACCTCCCTTTCCTCCAGGTTGCCAACCACATCCAGGGCCCTCTGCCCTGCCATGGTCAGGGGCTGCAGGTCCGATGGTCCCCCTCCAGTTTCTACCCGCTCCTGGCGATTGTGGGTGGCGTTCTCCGGAGGGGGGGGGGGGGGCGGGAGCAGAAATCGACACTGTTAGACAGTCCAACAGATGCAGCCCGTGGGGTGGGTAGCTGATGGCTTCAGTGGCCAGAGCACCCAGCCATGGTGGAAGGCATGGGTGCTGGCTTTGGTGCAGGATGGGGGTTTGGATGCTCTCTGTGTTCGGGGGTAGAGTTACGGATGTGTAGGGCGGGGGGGTTGGCACAGTGCTGCCGACTCACCCTGACCACCCTGAGGAGATAGGGCACGTTTTTTCGGCACTGCTAGCCGGTCCAGACAGTGCGGACCATGGCGATGACCACCTCTGCCACCTGCGCCCAGGCACGGCGAATGGTGGCGGCTGGCAGAGGGTCATCAACCTCTCCTCCACGGCATCCAGGAGGCTTGCGAGTTATGCTTCTTCCTGCCATCTTGTTGGCTGGCAATGTGTTTGCGGGGAGTGAAGTGTGTATATGCAGCTGAGTGTCAATCACGGAACTGCTGAATCCGGCTCCGTTTCCCATTGGAATCAATTGTGTTCCACATGGCTTCAGTGCTAGCCCCTTAGCAGGAGCAGAATCAGTCCACATGCAGCGCCGGTTATGCTGTCATGGATCTCCAAGAATTCTGCGTTGGTGTCAACACTTCGGGCTGGATTCTCCGATTTTGAGGCTATGTCCGGAGGAAGTGTCTAGTTTTACGATAAAAAAGTTCGTTGGGGGCTAACAGCCATGCCACGTAAAACCTCCAGCGTTCCCGACAGAAACAGCAGGAGAATTGCCAGGTCCGTGGTCACGCATGCGCACGGCGACGACCTGCAACGGTCGCGCCGTACAACGGTCGGGCGCGTGGTCCCGGTCAGTCAGATAGTGTCCCCCCCCCCCGTAAGCCCCGCACGCCACCCCTAGACCACCCCCCACCAGTCCCCCCAGCCCCCGCCAAAGCCCCCCCCCCAGCCAGTGAAATGACTCCCCCCTCCCCCGACCGTGGCGGCACTGGACTCTGTCCGCAGCCGCCATGCGAGGTTGACGAAAACTGTGAGTACACATGCCCCACGCCATCGGGAAGTCGGCCCTTTGGGGGCGGAGCATCGGGGGAGGGTCTTTAGGTGACGTCCTGAGGCCGTCTCAATGGCGTGCGGTGCACTCACCGATGACGCTGTTTTGGAGGGGTCAGAGCATTCGAAAACAGGCGTCGCCCCCGATTCCGGGGTCAAAAGGGATTCTCCGCCCAATCGCTGAACACCTCTCAGAAACCGAGAATCCCGCCCAAGGTGTTATCCTCCGTGTCCTGGCCAATATTGATCCTCAACATTGTTAAAACAGATTATCTGGTCACGATCGGAGTGCAGTTTATGTAAGCTTACTCTGCGCATATTGGCTGCCCCATTTCCTGTGACTACACATCAAAAAATATGTTGGCTGTAAAGCATTTTGAGGTGGCCAGAGGTAATGAGAGCTCATCTATATATGTAAGCTTTTCTCTCTTTCATCAACCCATTAAAGTAAATGGGCTAACAGCATTAAATGAGTAGTAATCACAGCAACCTACATTCATATAGCACCTTCAAGGGGACAAATGCCACTGGATAAACGACTAGAGAGAGAAATTTGAAGCAATTGCATTAAGTGCTCAAGTAGAAATGCCACTCACTGTAATTGTTAGACTGATGTTTTGGCCCTGAGCTACTGCCTGTTACACAAGGCAATTTATCATTTCTATAAAGCTTTAACTTTTTAAAATTTCCTTTTCCACTGGGGCAGCAGTGAAGCGATTGTTATCCCCTGCAGCTCGCAGATTCGGAGAAGGAATCGTGGCCGGGAGTTTTAATCGCTTTGCCAGCTGAGGATGCAATAAAATGGAGGAAATTAAGCGGAATGCTGGAAGATTCAATGGGCGCGACTCGACGAGCCTGTTGCGCCCTGATCTGGACACAACGGGTGAATCACGTGCCAGCCCCAAATCGGGCTCTGTGTCGGGCGCCAAGCCGATCGCGAGTCACCAGACCTGCTCCGCTCGGTGAGATCCAGATCTGAATATTTAAATGAGCTTCACGGTGGGGGAGAGATCAGGGCTGTCGGACAAAATGGTGCCTGGATCGGCGAGGAGCGAGCTCACCATCTGGGAATCCTTCTCAGTGCGACCACGGCGGGAAGAACCTCCCCGAGGCCTAGAAAACTGGCAAGGTGCCGTTGGATAGCGGGGTGTTCCTCGGTCCTGCAGCCACCGAGGGACGCCCCGCTAAACGCACTGTCCAGCAGACTTTAACCTGAGTCTGCTAAATCGCGCCTACTCTTTGCGGTTTAGTGGTAGCAGTAACTCCGCTTATTGGGAAGGCTGCGCGAACTAGCTCCACTCCAGGGCCTTGGACATAAGATGACCCTTTTGAAATGAAAATCGCTTATTGTCACGAGTAGGCTTCAAATGAAGTTACTGTGAAAAGCCCCTAGTCGCCACATTCCGGCGCCTGTTCGGGGAGGCTGTTACGGGAATCGAACCGTGCTGCTGGCTTGCCTTGGTCTGCTTTCAAAGCAGCGATTAGCCCAGTGAGCTAAACAGCCCCTGAAATAAAGTTATTGTGAAAAGCCCCTAGTCGCCACATTCCGGCGCCTGTTCGGGGAGGCTGTTACAGGGATCGAACCATGCTGCAGGCCTGCCTTGGTCTGCTTTCAAAGCCAGCGATTTAGCCCTGTGCTAAACAGCCCCCTTTTGTACGTTACTGAGGAAGTGCTGCACTGTCGGAGATGCTGGGAGAAATTCTCTGATTGGAATACTGAGTGTTGACGGCGGGACGGAATTGCATGTTGTTTGCGTTCCAGTTGGGGGCGCAATTCAGGACATGCTAACGGACCAGCACTCTGCTGCCCCAAATTCCGAGCAATTCCTGGCCCAGTGGACATTCTTAACGCTGGGGTTGGAGTTCGCGGCAAAAAGCCTGGCGGCTGGAACTGGTTGAAAGCACTCCACTTACCACACACTCACTGCAGCCACCAAGTTGGCTCAGAGAAGACCTGCCCCCCCCCCCCCCTCCCCTGAAGTCGGCGTTCCGAGGTGGACAGACAGCCCCATGCCGTGAGGAGTGGAGGGACACCGTCTTCCCCAGCATGGGCCATCGGCAGAGGCAGACAGTGCTGTCAGTCTAACCAGGAGGAGACAGCTGGTGATCCGGAGGGGTGGGGTTCATTGGTGTGACCTCTGTCCTGAGAGAGGCAGAGAACCAGGGATGGCCCCGTAGGCTGTGGTGCAGGTGTCCTTTGGTTGGGGCGAGCTCTACTGATCCCCTGCTTCCTCTCCAATGGGGCAGCGCTTCTGAGGAGTGCCAACACCTGCCGGGCTCCTGATTGAGCTCAGCATTTGATGACACAACAGAGGTATGAGGGTGTCCAGAGGGGCAGCCAGGGTGGGCTCCCAGATGACCAGAGGCCTTCTGAGCATTTAAAGGACATAGGCAGCACGCAGCAGTGTGAGCAGCTAGGGGCACTAAAGGGTTTGGTTTAAAAGATAGACTGCAGCAATGGCGGCCTGAGCTAGGTCACTCCGATCCCGAGAGAGACCCAAGTACACGGACATGGCACCAAGTCATTACCCGCTACTGCCCCCAGCCCGGGCAGCCACCCCGAGCAAGCCTGAGAGTTTTCAACGGTGTTTCATGTGTTTTAGCCTCCCACTCCACCTCTGTAGCCATGGCGCCCAGTTCACATTTGTCAATACTTGTAGTAATTCACGCCTGCGAGACCTCCACCAGAGTGGAGCAGAGCATTGCGGAAGGGCAGAGCACAGTGTGTCCAACCCGCTAATTACATTTAAATGCAGCAAATGCCAGTTTTGCATACTGCACTGGCACGGGCCGCAAACCTCATCATTGCTACCAGCGAGGGACTCCGCGAAGCATGGCGCTCAAATCAGCATCGGGCACAGATCTCGATTTTAGCTGGATGCCGAATTCTGCACCCGTTCGCGATTTTCTTCATGAGGCGGCGAATTACGCCCGCTGTCTTTTGGATGAGATATTTTATCAAGGCTCTCAGATAAAAGATCCATCAGCAATTTTTCAAAGAGAAAGGGAGATCCACTTGATGTTTAGCCCAGTATATAGCTGCCAACATAGCCTTTATTACTCTTTTGGGAGCTTGCTTTGTGCAAATTGGTTACCATGGGCGAGATTCTCCGCAAATGCGGAGAATCGTAAAAGCTGCCATGGGACAGACCGTGACCCACGGCAGCCTTCACGTCCACTTCCGGGGCCGATTCTCCCCCCCCCCGGGCGGGGCTAGGAGCGCGGCCCCGTGCGTCATGGCGGCGCGGCCTTGACGACGGTCGTCAAAGCCGCACGTCAAGCGTCACGCCGGCGCATGTGCAGTTGCCATCTTTTCCCTCAGCCGCCCCCAAGACGTGGCAGCTTGATCTTGCGGGGTGGCGGAGGGAAAAGAGTGCGTCCGTTACGGGCATCTGGCGCCCATCTCACGACGGCAGCAAGCAGGTGTGTTTTCTGCCATGTTGAAACGGGCGTGAAGGCCCGGCCGCTCGGCCCATCGGCCTCGGAGAATCGCCGCTCGCCGTAAAAAACGGGGAGCGGCAATTCGTGGCGCGGGTCAGGCGTAGGTGGGGGGAGAATAGCAGGAGGGCATGAAAAATGTCGGGAGGCCCTCCCGCTATTCTCCCACCCGGCGTGGGGGGCGGAGAATCGCGCCCCATATTTTCTGCATCGCAATACTTCAAAAGTACTTTATTGGCTATTAAGGATGTGGGATGCCCTAAGGTGGTGAAAGGTGCCACGTATGTCCAAGCTCTTGCTTTTCCTAATTTTTCCATCCATCCACTCTCACTTTTTTCAGTCATTTCTGGCAGTTGCAAGTGAGGACATGTAAGTGAAGTCAGAAAAGTGATGGCATGAGAGACAATGAGAGGCACTGACGGCTGGGGCTGCTGCTCGTCCATTGAGCATAGGCATTTCAGACACCCGACACAATTTGAGGACAAGCCATTTGTAAATGTTGGCCGTGTTCAGCGCAGTTGCTTCCTGGGGAAAAGTGGTTTGCCCCTTTCACCTTTCCTGCCCTGGTAAGGACAGAAGACCTTTTCCTCTGATGAAATGTTTTGTGTGAATTGGTTGTACTTTTAGGCGTTGCTCTGGCACTGCTGCCCTGCTGATTGCCTGTGGGCACTCTGTCGCTATGTTCCACTAACTAACTTAATCCAGGAGGTCGCATGGTAGCACAGTGGTTGCTTCACAGCGTCGGGTTCGATTCACAACTTGGGTCACTTTCTGTGCAGAGTCTGCACCCTCTCCGTGTCTGCGTAGGTTCCCTCCGGGTGCTCGGGTTTCCTCCCACAAGTCTCGAAAGACGTTTGGTGAATTGGAAATTCTGAATTCTCCCTCCGTGTATCCGAACAGGCGCCAGAATGTGGTGACTGGCGGCTTTTCACAGTAACTTCAGTGCAGTGTTAATATAAGCCTACTTGTGACACTAACAAAGATCACTATTGTTATTCTCTGGAGTTCCACGCCCTTTTAAATACTTCAACAATTCTTGGTGCCCTGAGTCCTTTAAACCTCTGCAGACTTCAAATGTTGCAGTAATAGACTAGTTCTTGCCATGAGAATTTACGAATATAAGAAATAGAAGCAGGATTAGGTCACATTGTGCCTTGAGCTTGCTCTGCCTGTCAAGCTTAATCTTAGACCACAATTCTACTTTCCACCCAAACCCCCATAACCCTTGATTTCCCTAGAGTCCAAAAATCTATCCCAGCCTTTGAGTAAACTCAAGCTCTGGGGTGGAGAATTTCAAAGATTCACAACCTTCTGAGTGAAGAAATTGTTCCTCGTGTCAGACTTAAATGATTGACCCCTTACATTGAGATTATGACCCCTGAGTCTCAACTAACCAACCAGGAGAAATAACCTCTCAGAATCTACCTTATCTAATCCCTCAGGCTCTTTCAAGTTTTAATGAGACTGCAGCTCAACATTTCTCTGAACTCTGGCAAGAGTGAGCCATTTCTCCTCAATTCCTCTGGTAACCCTCCCTTTCCAGGAATTAATCGAGAACCTTCGTTTTGCAACTTCCAAGGCAGGCATATCTTTCCTTGGATATGGAGGACAAATCTGTGCAGAGTTATCCAGGTGTGGTCTAACTAAAGCTCTGTCCATCTCGAGCAAGATTCCCTAACGCTTATATTTAATATAACAATAACATAATATGTAATAATCTTTATTGTTACAAGTAGGCTTGCATTAACACTGCAATGAAGTTACTGTGAATAGCCCTCAGTCGCCACATTCCGGTGCCTGCTCGGGTACACAGAGGAGAATCCAGAATGTCCAATTCACCTAATAGCACTACTTTCAGGACTTATGAGAGGAAACCGGAGCATCCGGAGGAAACCCTCGCAGCCACGGGGAGAATGTGCAGACTCTGCACAGGCAGTGACCCAAGCCGGGAATCAAACATGGAACCCTGGTGCTGCGAAGCGACAGTGCTAACCACTGTGCTACCGTGCCGCCCTTGTAATATAGCCAAATTGGTTTGCTGTACCTGCAAATCGTAAACCTCCAGGGCGCGATTCTCCGCTCCCCGGAAAAATCGTGAAGGCCATCGTGAACTCGGCCGAGTTTCACGACGGCCTCAAAGGCCCGGCAGCCAAGAATAACGGAGCGCCGTTCCTAGCCCCCCGGGTGGGGGTGAATTCGGTGAGAGGAGCGGCCACCGAGGCCGTCGTGAAACGCGGCCGAGTTAACGATGGCCTTCACGATTTTTCCGGGTAGCGGAGTATCGCGCCCTGGAGGTTTATGATTTGCAGGTACAGCAAACTAATTTGGCTATATTACAAGGGCGCCACGGTAGCACAGTGGTTAGCACTGTCGCTTCACAGCACCAGGGTCCCATGTTTGATTCCCGGCTAGGGTCACTGTCTGTGACCCCGCGCTGAGAATGACTCGACGGCGGCGCCTATGTGACGTCAGCCACGCATGCGCAGGTTGTCCGGCTCCAACCCGTTCATGCGCGGCTGACGTCACGATGGCTGACAGCTTGAACCCACGCATGCACGGTGGCTGTCTTTCCCCTCAGCCGCCCCGCAAGACGTGGCGGCTTGATCTTGCGGGGCGTTGGAGGGGAAATAGTGCGTCCGATTGAGACGCCGGCCCGACGATCAGTGGGCACCGATCGCACGCCTGGCCCCTCCCGAGCACAGTCGTGGTGCTCATTCCCCACCAGGTCCCCTACAAGCCCCAAACGGGCATCTCACACCCGTTTCACGACGGCAGCGACCAGGTGTGGTTGCCGCCGTCGTGAAACGGTCGCGAACGGGAGGCCACTCGGCCCATCGGGTCGGAGAATCGCCGGTTGCCATGAAAAACGGCGAGCGGCAATTCTTCCGAGCGTGGGGTGGGTGAATCGTGCCCCCAATCTGTGACATGGTTAATTGCAGAAGCATGCAGCCAAAACTTAAATCTGATTGATCCCAGAAAATGAACCGGAACCAATAAAATTCGGGGATTGTGTTTGCCTCTCGAGTGGAAAATCGAGGTAGGGCCATAGAAAGCTACAGCATGGATGGAGGCCATCTTGGATTCACCTTGCCTATACTGACTCTTTGAAAGAGCCATTCATTCAGCCCCACTCCCTTTCTTTTCATACTTCTGCAATTATTCCCATTCCAGGTTATGGAGAATCACAGAAGTAGAAAGAGGCCATTCGGCCCACCAAGTCTGGGCTGTTTCTCCCAAAGAGCATTCTACCTAGTCCCGCTCCCTTGTCTCGAAGAAACACAGAATCACACAGAGCAGAAGAGACCCTTCGGCCCATCGAGTCTGCACTGACATGTGAAAAACACCTGACCTACCTACCTAATCGAATTTGCCCATAGCCTTGAATGTTATGACGTGCCAAGTGCTCTTCCTGGTAAAGGATGTGAGGCAACGCACCACTATCCCCCCTCCCAGGCACTGCATTCCAGACCGTCACCACCTCTGACATAATCACAGAATCTTATAGTGGAGGACATCCAGTGTAAAAAAAAGTCCTGCAGTAAATGGGTCCTGTACGTTTTACTTGTATTAATTCAACACAGTGGAATTTTATTTTTCACTCATTGAACATCAATTCTCCAAGTCTGATCTGATATTTTTTTTTAGACCAGCATTTATTGCCCATCCCAAATTTGCCCGTGAGATCTGACTGTTGCAACTGTGCAATGGGTCTTAAACCAGCAAAGAGAGTGGGGACACTGACTTTGGATATCTTTTAATTTCAGGAAGGTGAGCATCCTAAACCAATGTGGATTTCTAGGCGGTCAATGATTTTTTTGCTGGCATTACACCGATATTCATTCACCTGCCAGGTGACTGCTGAAATTGATTATTCTTGACTTTTTAGCTGACCGATTTTCTTCTGTTTCCTTCCCACCGGTGGAGTGAGATCTCAGGGCAAACCACAGAAATGTGCATTCCCACTACATGCTGCATGCTTCTCAAAATGTCTTCTCACCAACCTGCTACACCGCATCAAAAATCTCCCCACCAGGGAGGTGAATGAGTAAAGTTGACCCAATGGGTCTAATCGGCTATTACTTTGTTCTGATCCACACTCCTTCCGACCTTCACAGAATGAGGGTGCAGCAGAGAAGCAAGCAGTTATTCACTGACTTTGGATGAATCCGCCTCTCACCTCTGAATTCCCTTAAAAGCAGCTTCAATTCGGGTGATTTCAACAACTTATTACCTCCCGATGGTTCAATCTCTTCCCCAAGATTGTGTTCCATTGGACTCACATTTCTGCCTCTAATCACCAGTATAATTACACATCTTTGGCAAACCGTTAGCTGCATTAAGCTGGCACTACCTCGGGGTTTCTTTGAACTCCAGTCTCTTGGCTACACAAAGCTGTAAATGTGTTCCCAAGGCTTCTCTGACCTGTAATTGTCTGGCATGCAACCAGTAACCTTCTACCATCTTCTCAGCTCTCCAGGGCCTCTCCGAACCCTAACTACCTCGAGTCTGCTGGCAATCCCTAAGACATATCTGTGAGCTGCAAACCATAAGAGGTCAAAGCTGCAAACAGACACCGATCCCAGCCAACAAAGAGATAAACTGAAACCGGAGAATACTCTTGAGCTCAATTCATCCCATGATGACATAGCCTGCACTGGCCTATCGTCAAACTGACTTCCAAGCCAATCAGCCCTCCTTTACAATTTATCCAGCCGAATAAGCCCACCTGCTGTTTTATGCTCCTTCTCTTCTAGTCTGACTCCATTCAACAAACCCGGGGAACCTTCTGAACTGCCATTCTCTTTTCGGTGACCTTGCAATCTCTAAAGCCCAGCATTTTAGGTTATTTTTCAGCGTGTGCAGTAATCACCAAGCCAGGCAGCAGCTTCTGCAGAGGCTAAATGGAACTCTGATCTGCTAGTGAATTTTATCAGGGGGCAGTGGTCAATGATGAGAATCATTTATCGGGGGGGGGGGGGGGGGGGGGGGGCACCACAGCTGCAGTCCGGGTTCCTTGCAAGGCCCCACTTGTGCCGATTTTCTGCACAAAGTCCTTGGCCAGTGGGGAAAAGATTGAGGAGTGCATTTTATGTACCTTACCTTCACAACAACAAAATCCCCAGGACTAAGCATCGCCTCTAAAATATATAGCATAATCCATGAACTAGTGAGCAACAATTTTGGGAACTGCAACTCGCAGGACTACATTGGAGGTCCTGAAATTCTTGAAATCAATTCTATGTTTCCCAAGAGGGCACCCCTAAGATTGCAATCTTTGGGAAATCTATGAGAGTTTTCACTTCTATGTTCAGAGCATTGCTGTTGAAACACTTCCAAAAGTTGCACCTCATTAAATGAGATGTGATTGAGTTTTTCATGGTGTACTAATTTCATAATTATTGTTAAGTACCCTCAATGGTCCTGTAAAGCGATTTATAAAACGTCAAATTGCAGTGCTCTGGTAGGGGGAAATTCCAATTAAAGAAAAAGTGCTGATATTGATATTTTGGCCCCTACCTTCATCCAACTATTATCATTTCTGTCACTATCTGAAATTTGAAATTATAAGTGAAGGGTAGTCATTGCTTTTTACTTCCAGTTTCCTCTTTCTGAGAATACTTCCATATAATTGGCCTATTCTGCTTGCTGACATCATTGCTGCCACATGCCTGGAGACCCTCCTGTCGTGGGCGTCAGAGTAAATCAGTCTTCAGTAATGGGAAAACAAACACACAGAAATCACTAGATATTTGTGGGCAGCTGTCTTCAAGGTCAGCGGCGAAGTTGTTACAAACCCCATAAAACTTTTTTTTTAAATGTCTTTCTGTTGACTGACAGGATTTCACGTTTTAAGACTTTTACTATAACAAACAAATTAAAATCAATGTCGACTAAGCATTGCTTAGTAGGTAAGTAATACACTAAACTACAGAAAAGATACTCCCCATTAACTTGTTGCCATAATAAAAAACCCATTCCATGCGTAAACACATTACATCACACTCTCATCATAGCTGGAATCATATATATATGTATAAAACATCGCAAGCTACTCCTGCCTTCAATCAGACCTCTTCTCACTGCCCCACCAGGGTGAATCGTCTAGTGTTCTTTGAGAAAGGACACTTCATTCAATATTCTGATCATAATCAAATAAACTTCCAGCAGCAAGGCATCCTTTGGTAACTTCTTGGCCTTTAAATCTTCATAAGCCTCATCTGTTTGACGTAGCCTCATTGTTCCCCAAACCTTTCTGACTGACTGACTGATAGTCAGTGAATTTGGATGCAGCAAGATGAAATGCCTGTTCCTTTGGCTGCATTGGAAGACTGCCTGCCTGCTGGATTTTCAGGGAATTTTAAACTGCAATGCCTGAAAGATTGTTTCAGTCACACGACTGCCGGATTTTAACACTCCTGGGGGCCAGACCACCATGACGCAACGGCAACGCAATGATCCCACTTTCTTCAAACGCTGATTCATTCTGAAACAATTAAACATTTAAACTTCGCTGGTGGCTGCGCGCACCCTTATTTAGGTTCACCTTCAACTAAATATTGGGCACAAAATCAGATTATGCCCGCAGTTTAAGTGCCCACAGCCCACATGTTTTGATAGTGTCAGTAAAATAAGGATCACGTGTGTCCAATAGCAGCAGACTGATTATCAAGGAGAAAACAATGGCGGCATGGGCAGCCATTTTGTTTCACATGACAAGTTAATGTGATCTGGAGAACACTGCCCGACAGGGGGGGAGAAACAGATTTACTAGTCGTATTCAAAAGAAAATGGGGTAGAAGGGGAAACAATCGGACGATTCTGGGAGGTGAGCGGAGAAGCTGCATTGATTGGGTAACTCGACCAAGCATCCAATATAGGCAAGTGGTGGACTGAATGTCCTCCTTCTTTGTCGTATCACACTGTGATTTTATGATATTGCATCTAATGGTTATTACAAATACGTAAATCATTATGGGCCGGATTCTCCAGCCCTCCCAGCCACGTGTTTCTCAGTGGCAAGGGGCGGCGTGCTGTTCACTGGTGGCAGGCTCTCTGCTCCAGTCGCTGTCAATGGAAATTCCTATTGAAGCCACGGCAAACATCCGGGAAACCCATGGAAGGAGGTATGCTGCCGGCGGGACCACAAAATCGCATCGCCAGCGAACGGCCAGAGATTTCCGGGCCTATGCAATTGAACTTTGCTGTACTTTCCCTTTTTTTGCAGATAAATTATCCCCATGATGAATATTTGTGTCTTAAGTAACACAGTTAAGTGAGTACTCAAGTAATGCATTTTTGACTAATAGTATTGGCATCACAAATATTTTACAAACGTCAATAAAGGAAAAGAGAGAAAAATAAACTGCAATTATCAGCAAATGTCATCGAACCAATTACCTCCAAACCGCGCAAGGTCAGAAGATGGATACCAATGGTGAAGGCCCTTCTACCCAGCTGATCTTTTCATTCCAAAATCTGAATCCCACTGTGTTTCCAGGACAGAGTCCAACTGTTTCCGAAATGACTGCATTGCTCTAGCCTCTCACTGGAAAATCTATTCCGGCTGTTATGTGAGACTCAAGTGCCATCACCCCCTGCTGCATGCTGTAATGAGCTGCAAATGGATAAAGACGCAGGGCCCTGAAGTTTGAGATTGCACTGGTCAAATAGCAATTAGAGTAATGGTTGTGAGAATAGTGACCAGTGCTGAGGTAACCTAAAGGCCATAATCTGCTTTATGGTGAAAGGAGATTAAATTGAGCAAAGGCCTGGTTAACATGGTAACAGAATATCCACGCACAAAGTTCTGGCAACTGTGGTCCATTTTTTTGTTCACCTTCTGAATGCTTTGATATTGTTAATGGTTTGCCACAGGGTGATGTGCCAAGTACAGGTGTCTGATTCTCTACCACTGCCTACCTTACAGTGAAGAGGAAGCAGAGTGCATCATCACTAAGCCTCACCGCACTGAGATCTCCTGGACTGCTTAGTTGTGGTGACATGCAGCCACTTTGCAAAACGGGTCATCTCTAAATGAGTGGTTGGAATGGGCCTAGCGGCCATCGCAAAAAAACCGGCTGAGAGCAGGTGTGAACGGTGCCGGCGGGACCTCGGCGTGGAAAGGTCCGGGGGCCGCCTGTGGCCTGTGGGGGGGGGGGGGGGAACACATGTTGACGCCGTCGGAAAACGCGACGGCGTTTCCGACGGTGTCAACACTTAGCCTCAGGATCACTGAATCCCGCCCCATGTTCAAATCCCAGCATGGCAGATGGCAAAATTTGAATTCATTACGAATCTGGCTTTAACAGGCGAAAGATGACCTCTAATACTGGGCAGCACGGCAGCACGGTAGCACAGTAGTTAGCACAGTTGCTTCACAGCTCCAGGGTCCCAGGTTCCATTCCCCGCTGGGTCACTGTCTGTGCGGAGTCTGCACGTTCTCCCCGTGTCTGTGTGGGTTTCCGGGTGCTCCGGTTTCCTTCCACAGTCCAGAGACGTGCAGGTTAGGTGGATTGGCCATGATAAATTGCCCATAGTGACCAAAAAGGTTAGATGGGGTTATTGGGTTATGGGCATGGGGTGGAAGTGAGGGCTTAAGTGGGTTGGTGCAGACTCGATGGGCTGAATGGCCTCCTTCTGCACTGTATGTTCTGTGTTCTATAAAGGTTGATATGGTTAATTTTTTTTAAAATGCCTCCTTGAATGTGGAGCTGGCGGGTGGAAAATTATTGTTTTCGCTCCACTGAACTGGCAAAGATTTCCGCAGAGCCACTTCCCCTCGCTCCCATCCCCTCCCTCTCTTGGGAACAGTGCGAGGGTCACTGCTGGGGATGCAGCCCAAATTGGTATCCTTCCCATCAGTGAGCTGCCTGGAGACAACCAGCAGGTTGCCAGCATGGTGCAAATGAGGCTCGAGGCCCAACATTCGGTGTACCCTCGGGCCTACTCATTTGCCACCGGGATCATTCCGGGCCTTTATGTCTAAAATCCTTGCTCACACCATCATTTGAAATTTGTAGGCAAGGGTAGAATGGCACATTATCCCTCAGGGAATATAGCCATTTTTTGGGTGGCCATGAAGTGTTGCATTGGAAAAGAATACCTGCCCAAACATCCATAAAACTTTGCAGGAGAAGGCTTCAAGCTCCCTGACTGACCATATATGATTCCAAGCACAACTATGGAAGGCGGTGCACATATTTCTTCCCTCCCCTCCCTTGTGACAAACTGCTGGGCTCTTTAAAATCAGTCAAGGAGAGTCAGAGGTTTAGTGCTGTCAAGTAATTGCTGACACAGTAAAGAAGCTCAATTAGTCTTCACCTTAACAAAGACATATAGTACTTTGAACTATTTTAAGCTTTCCTGCGTTGATTGCTTGCTTTGGAGTCAGAGAACAATTAAAGCTTATAAACGCCTTCATGCAGGACAAGTGGCAGCACATGAGTTTTAAAAGCTAACTCAGGTTTCCCACACTCCAGTGATCCACAGTCGCTAATCTTGAAACGTGTGCGAGCTGGTTATTTGACAGAATCAAGCTGTTTCCTGCAAAGAAGAGGAGCAAACAAGAAGGTGATGTTTAGAATGCATTTATATAGCACCTTTCATTCCCAACATCCTCTACACCAATGAAGGGTGGTCACTATTGCAATGACGGAAACGTGACAATGTACTTCAAGCAAGATCACGCAACTAGCAGTTAAATTAATAAGCTGATTATCTGTTTAAGTGATGGTTGAGGAGTGATTGTTGGCTAGGGTGCAGGGCAGAGAACTCGCCTGCTCATCCTCAAATCGTACCTACAGGTTTACTTACGCTCGAGAGGACGCTGATTTTGACGCCCCTTCTAAAAGGGCAGACTGCCAATAATGCAGCATTCCCTTGGTCTTGTAATGGAGTATTAATGAGATTTTGGGCTTAATTTTCTGGTGTGTGACTTGAACCCACTATCTCCATTGAGGGACAGCCGACACAGACATCAACGTATCTGGTCACTTCTAGAACAGTTCAATATTTTGACAAAAGTTCTAAATTGGCTGCCATGTTTCTAATCGTGACTAATCTTCACATGTACTTCGCTGGCTGTGAAACATTTCCGGACCTCTTGAGGTTGTGTAATGCTCTGCGTAAATGCAAGATTCTTCAAAATACTTTCAGCCGAGCTGCATAACAGAAGATGAGATTTAGGGTGCGATCCAGCGTCCACGTTGCGCTCTCGCTTGAGCACGGTGTGACTGGTGAATGTCTGGAGAGCCCACTCGCGGGCGTCCCGGAGGCTTTCATGCCTCGCGGGATTCACCCAAGTCCCGCGAGGTGTCGGAGCCAGAATCCCACTGGAACATGGGCACCTTGGAAATGCCACCCTGGCGCAGGACATAAATACATTGGAGGGGGTTCAGAAGAGGTTCACTTGATTGATACCTGGAATGAACATTATGAGGAAAGGTTGGACAGACTGGGCTTGTTTACACTGGAGTTTAGAAGAGTGAGGGGTGTCTTGATAAGATCCTGAAGGGAATTGAATTTCTTTCTCTCAGAGCGTTGTGTGACTTTGGAATTCTCTGTCTCAGAAGGCGGTGAGGCTGGGGTTATTGAGTACTTCGAAGGTGGAGGTAAATAGATTCTTTGCTTGACAAGGGAGTCAATTGGGGGTAGATGGGAATGTCGAATTTAACAAAAACAGATCAGCCACGATTTTATTGAATGGCGGAGCAGACTTGAGGGGCCAAATGGCCTACTTCGCCCAATTTCTATGTTGAGGCTCTTCTGTCTGGAAAAGAGAAGGCTGAAGGAGTCGAGGCCTTTAAATTCTGAAGTGAATTGATGGGATAAATAAAATAATAATAATCTAATAATCTTTATTATTGTCACAAGCAGGCTTACATTAACACTGCAATGAAGTTACTGTGAAAATCCCCCAGTCACCACATTCCGGCGCCTGTTCGGATACACAGAGGGAGAAGTCAGAAGGAGGGATGCTCCCATCCCGCAGCAGAGTGTCCACACCGTCGTAAACGGCATCGCATTTTAAGACGGCGTGAACGGGCCGTTGCCAGGAGTACTTCTGGCCCCTACAGGGGACAGCATGGCACTGGAGCGGTTTGTGCCGCTCCAGCTGCCGATACCGGCGTGAACTGTGCGCTGCGGAATCTGTGCATGCGCAGTGGCCTCCTTCAACGCGCTGGACCCCACGCAACATGGTGAAGGGCTACAGGGGCCGGCGCGTAGGAAAGGAGGCCCCCAGCCAGAGAGGCTGGCCCGCCGATCGGTGGGACCCGATCGCGGGCCAGGCCATATCGGAGGCCCCCTCCACCCCACAGGCCGCAACCCGACCCTTGCACGCAGAGATCCCCCCAGCTGCGAGCAGGTGTGGACGGCGCCGGCGGGACTCAGCGTTTTAACTGCAGCGGCAGGCCGCCCGCGTAGAGCGTGGCCCGGTCGCGGGGATTCTCCCGGGAGAACGTGAAGATCCCGCACAGACAGTGACCTGAGCGGGAATCAAACCCGGGACCCTGGCGCTGTGAAGCAACTCTGCTGACCATTGTGCTACCGGAAATGTTACTGCTGCTGAGAGAACCCAAAGCTTGAGGTCATAAATATAAGATAATCACTAATCAACAAAATAAGGAACTCAGGGAAAACATCTTTACCCAAGTCGTGTTTAAAATATGGATCTGATACCTTAGGAAGCAGTGAAGACAACGAGCATAGATGTATTTAAAGGGAAGTTAGATGAACACAGGGATTGGCAATAAACACTGGCCTAACCAGCGACGCCCACAGCCCCTAAAATGAATTTTAAAAGACGTAATGGGAGGAGGATAAATAGATATGCCAATAGAGTTAGATGAAGAAGGAGGAGGCTCATCTGGAGCACAGACACTTGGCCAGGTAAATAAGAGGGTCTATTTCTGTTGTTCCTGCGGTTGCTACCGTGGGCAGCACGGTAGCATTGTGGATAGCACAATTGCTTCACAGCTCCAGGGTTCCAGGTTCGATTCCGGCTTGGTCACTGGCTGTGCGGAGTCTGCACGTCCTCCCCGTGTGTGCGTGGGTTTCCTCCGGGTGCTCCGGTTTCCTCCCACAGGCCAAAGATGTGCAGGTTAGGTGAATTGGCCATGATAAATTGCCCTTTGTGTCCAAAATTGCCCTTAGTGTTGGGTGGGGTTACTGGGTTATGGGGATAGGGTGGAGGTGTTGACCTTGGGTAGGGTGCTCTTTCCAAGAGCCGGTGCAGACTCGATGGGCCGAGTGGCCTCCTTCTGCACTGTAAATTCTATGATAAATAGAGTTAAATGGAAGAATCCAGTGCGATAAATATTAGTGCTGATTGCGTGGTGTGGTTAGAATCTTTTCAGAGCTCTGGCTTCCTAACATTAATATTTTAGGCACTTTCGAGAATTTAAAGGTCCAGGAGGACCCGAATCTTAGAAAGGATATCACTAAAGAGAAAGGCTATCATTAAACTAGAAAGAGTGCAGAAAAGATTGACGAGGATGCTACCGGGACACGATGGTTTGAGCTATAAGGCTGGGCTGGATAGACTGTGTCTTTTTTCCCTGTAGCGTAGGAGGCTGAGGGGTGATCTTATTGAGGTCTATGAAATAATAAGGGCTTTGATAAGGTAGATAGTCAACAACTTTTCCCAAAGATAGGGGAGTTTAAAACTAGAGAGCATAGGTTTAAGGTGAGAGGGGAGAGATACAAAAGGGTCCAGAGGGGCAGTTTGTTCACACACAGGGTGGTGAGAGTCTGGAACGAGCTGCCAGAGGCAGTAGTAGAGGGGTACAATTCTGTCTTTTAAAAAGCATTTAGACAGTTAAATGGGAAAGCTGTAGGGATAGAGCTGTAGTAAAGAGGGATGTGGGCCAAATGCGGGCAATTTGGATTAGTTTACTGGTAAAAAATCGGGCCCAATGGACAAGTTGGGCCAAAGGGTCTGTTTTCATGTTGTAAACCTCTATGACTCTATCTCTCAAGTTGATCCGTTTTAAAATCGAACGTCAATGCTACTGTAGCACAGTGTGCTTATAGAGGACGGATAAAGTCCACAACACATGGGTCAAGACAAAGGCTTTTTCTCTATCAAAAATAAAATCTTCTCCAGGTTGTTGAGTCCCTGCCAACTCTGCTGTGAGATTGTCAGCCAAGGATGGCACATTATGTATGCTTAACCTTTGTCAAGGTGTCGGAATTTAATCTCAGTTGTATTGATTGCGAAAAAAAGTCAGTCATAATTGTGAGTTGTCGCACCACTGATCTTCCAGCATGGGTCAGCTAGGCTGCCCCAGGCAGGTGGTGTAGAAAATAGCTTTGGTGGTATACTTGAAAGGGCTGCTTCCACTACATGCATTGCTGGTATGAGATGGTGTAATTGTGCAGGAAAGTTCAATTACATTGGGGCTGCCTTAGTGGGGGGGGGATTGATGGTGTTTTTGAAAAGTATGAAAGGTAAATAGGGTATGAGAGAGTAAATAATGAAAATACAGATCCATGTGAGAACTTGATTTTATCAAGCAATTGGAATCCACAAAAAGCTGGAAATGTCATTTATTTTAGTACGCAGTGTGGAGTCAGTGCAGCCTACTCGTTCAATGAACTCATAGGCTGCACATCAGCTGTTACGGACCCTATCTGATGCTTTCAATCTGTTAAGGAAGGCATCCATCCACTGACACATATACTAAAAGGTAAAGTTATCTATGAACGCAGGAAAAGAATCGAACTCAAAAGTATTTATCAATCCCCTAAGCCCGTAACATCCAGCATCACTGTATTCCTCAGGCGATTTGACCATTTTGCCTACAACACAAAGACCATTTAGTACCAGCACAATTTAACATGGAGGCCCGTCCTTGTCCCTACCACCTTCAGTCTTAATCAAAATTACCTGCCCATTCTGCTGTTTCTAAGGAATGAATCAATGTAGTATAATGTGCTTAAACTGACAGTCTATTCCACTTGGCCAGCACACTGTGAGTCACTAAAATATTGTTATTAGATCTTAAACCTGTTCAGCAAACACTGGAACGGGAGTAGGCCATTCAACCATGCAAGTTTCTCCATCCAACCATGCGAGTTTCTCCATCCATTAAGTCAGACTATGGCTGGTCTGTACTTCAACTCCATTTACCAGACATCCACTGAAAATCTATGCATTTGTCTTCAAAATTTATTTTGGCACCGCATCACCGCCACTTGGGATTTCCACCGTCATTTGTGTGAAACATTGCTTCCTAATTTCATTCGATGGGTTGGACCTTGTTCTGGATTCTTCCAGCCAGATAAAATAGCTTCTCCTCATTTGCCGTGAGGGTAGTTGCGAATACTTACATGCAACTGAAAGGCTGGTGGGAGCAGATTCAATGGTAATTATGGTAATTTTCAGAAGTGAGTTGGAAATATATTTGAATGGGAAAGAAGTGCAGGGCTGTGGGGAATGAGCAGTGAAGTGGAACTGAGGTTGGCAGGTCTTTCAAACACCTAACATGGACATGATGGGCCGAATGGCTTTTTTTTCTGTGCTGTGTGATTTAAACGCATTGATTAGTTCACCACTCAATCATCTAAACCTATGAGAATATAACGAAAGGTCATGTAAGCTGTGCTGATTATTTAAGGTTCGTGGAATTCTTTGCAGTGTTTACTGACTCAACGTTTTGATGATGGTGACAGATCGAGAAGAATAATGAGCGGTTTGTTCATTCAGGAGGAATGAATAATGGTTAATTAACTAAGCATGCATTGAGTTTCCATAGGCCCATATGTATCCCCAATGACTTAACCATTCATCAATACCTCGGTGCATATTCATCTAAGCAATCTTACTATCCTGCTAGTGATGATGGCCTCTGGGTTACCTCATATATTTGATGTATGCAAACATTTTCCTTGAATGCCTTCTTACTATAAACAAGAAAAACATACTTGCATTTATATATCGCCTTTCCCAATCTCAGGCCATCCCAAAGCGTTTTCCAGTCAACTCGAGCCAGTTAGGTGGCATGGTGGTGCAGTGGTCAGCACTGCTGCCTCACGGCGCTGACGATCTGGGTTCGATCCAGGCACCGGGTCACTGTTTATTTGGAGTTTGCACATTCTCCCCTTGTCTGCTTGGGTTACATCCCCATAACAGGTGGAGGCGGATTGGCCACACTAAATTGCCCCTGAATTGGAAAAAAAAAATTGGGTACATGTTTCAAAAAATTCTCACCAGTCGATGGGTCTATTCAAGACTGAAGTCAATAGACACTTGGGCACGAGGGAAATCAAGGACCAAGCTGAGGGCTGGATTGAGGGGAAATGTCTTCACACAAAGGGTTGTGTGTCTTTGGAATTCTCTGTTGATACTCAACCATGGAACATGTTCAAGACAAAGATTGATTGATTTTCAATGCTAAGGGAAGGTAGGATAGAATCATAGAATGGTCACAGCATGGAAGTTGGCCATTTATCTGGCGTGTTTGTTCTGGCAGTCTGATATGGCATTTCGCTTGATATCATTTGCGCGTTTTTTCTCTGTACTCCTGCATGACATGGAAGTAAGATTAGCCATGATCATATTGAATGGTTCGAATAGAGCAGGTTCGAAGGGCCAAAAAGACCTATTCCTGCTCCAGTTTCTTCTGAACAAAGAAAGAATTGCATTTATACAGCAACTCACAATCACTGGACATCCCAAAGCACTAGGTGGGGTTATTGGGTTACGGGGATAAGGTGGAGGTGTGGGCTGAAGTAGGGTGCTCTTTCCAAGAGCCAGTGCAGATTCGATGGGCCAAAGGGCCTCCTTCTGCACTGTAAATTCTATGATTCTATAATCGGATCGGATTCGGATTTGTTTATTGTCACATGTACCGAGGTACAGTGTAAAGTAATTTTCTGTGAACAGCTCAAACAGGTCATTTAGTACATGAAAAGAAAATACATAATAGGGCAACACAAGGTACACAATAAAAACCAATGAAATATTTATGAAGTGTTTTGTGCCACATAGATTGTGGATAAGCTGTTGGAATGCAAGAGATGAGTTACTTGCTTAAATATGTCCAGAACCTGACCTGCTGCTTTAGCAACAGTATATACATATATATTTCTTTATTAAAAATTAATTTGCAGGATGAGGGCATCGCTGGGTAGGCCAACATTTATTGCCCATCCCTAATTGCCCTTTAGAAGGTGGTGGTGAGCTACATTCTTGAACCGCTGTAGTCCTTGATGTGTTGGTACACCCACTCTGCTTATTAGGGAGGGAGTTCCAGGATGTTGACCCAGCGACAGTGAAGGAACGGCAATAAATTTCCAAGTCAGGGTGGTGAGTGACTTGGAGGGGAACCTCCAGGTGGTGGTGATGCGACTGCCTGCGACTGCTCTGTACTGAGGGCCGCCTACAGGCTGCAGATCTATATACCACCCCCGAGGGGGCGGAGCCACAGGCGGAGCCCACAAGGGCATCAACATAATACAATACAATATAGTGGTGAATTGTAATAGCAATACGTTCACCACAGTGGGGTTCCCAGATATCTACTGCTCTTGTCCTTCTAGATGGTAGCAATCGTGGCTTTGGAAGATGTTGTCTAAGGAATCTTTGGCGAGTTGCTGCAGCGCATCTGGTAGATGGTACAAATGGCTCCAGTCGTCGGTGGTGGAGGGTTTGAATGTTAAATATGGCTAGTTTTTGGTCAATGGTGAGCCTCCGGATGCTGAATATGGGAGATTCAGTGATGGCAATGTGTTTGGATGTCAAGAGAAGATGGCTGGATTCTCTTTTGCTGGAGATGGTCATTGCCTGGCACACTCATGGCACAAATTTAACTTGCCACTTATGAGACCAAGCCTGAATGTTATCGCGGTCGTATTGCATATGGACATGAACTGCTTCAATATCTGAGGAGTTGTGAATGGTGCTGAATACTGTGCGATCATCAGCGAACACGCCAAGAGCTGGTTTAGCTCAGTGGGATAGACAGCTGGTTTGTGATGCTGAACAAGGCGAGCAGCGCAAGTTCAATTCCCATACCAGCTTACCAGTGGCTTTTCACAGTAACTTCATACTTGTGACAATAAAAGGTTATTATTATTATCATCCGACTTTATGATGGAGGGAAGCTCATTGATGAAGCAGCAGAGGATAGTTGGGTCTAAGAGAATGAAGCCGCTCTCGTTTGTTAAATTTTAATTCTATGTTTAATTGATCAGTGCTGCCAACATCAATAGTTATGATAAAAACAAATCATTGCGGATGCTGGAATCTGAAACAAAAACAGAAAATACTGGGCAATCTCAGCAGATCTTCAGAGATCAAAGATGATTCTTTGTCAGAGCTTTGGCAAATAGTCATCCAGACTCGAAATGTTAGCTCCCTTCTCATTCTACAGAAGCCATCAATAGTTATGATTTTATTTGATAGAACTAAGAATTAATACATTAAAGCATCCAAGCAGCAGTTTACGAAGGATATTTGAGAGTGACACTACCCAGTTGCTCTTTAGATAAACTTGTGAAACCGTCCCCAATTCTCTTTGCTTTATTTTTGTCAGTATTCACACAGGAAAAAGAAAATGGTGTCGAGGAGAATATTGAGATACAGGCTACTAGACTAGACGGGATTGAGGTTTATAAGGAGGAGGTATTAGCAATTCTGGAAAGTGTGAAAATAGATAAGTCCCCTGGGCCGGATGGGATTTATCCTAGGACTCTCTGGGAAGCTAGGGAGGAGATTGAAGAGTCTTTGGCTTTGATCTTTATGTCATCATTGTCTACAGGAATAGTGCCGGAAGACTGGTGGATAGCAAATGTTGTCCCCTTGTTCAAGAAGGGGAGTAGAGACAACCCCGGTGACTATAGACCAATGAGCCTTACTTCTGTTGTGGGCAAAGTCTTGGAAAGGATTTTAAGTGATAGGATTTATAATCATCTCGAAAGGAATAATTTGATTAGGGATAGTCCACACGGTTTTGTGAAGGGTAGATCGTGCCTCACAAACCTTATTGAATTCTTTGAGAAGGTGACCAAACAGGTGGACGAGGTTAAAACAGTTGATGTGGTGTATATGGATTTCAATAAAGCATTTGATAATGTTCCCCATGGTAGGCTATTGCAGAAAATACGGGGGCATGGGATTCAGGGTGATTTAGCGGTTTGGATCAGAAATTGGCTAGCTGTAAAAGACAGAGGGTGGTGGTTGATCGGAAATGTTCAGCCTGGAGTTCAGTTACTAGTAGTGTACCACAAGGATCTGTTTTGGGGCCGCTGATGTTTGTTATTTTTATAAATGACCCAGAGGAGGGTGTAGAAGGACGGGTGAGTAAATTTGCGGATGACACTAAGGTTGGTGGAGTTGTGGACAGTGCGGAAGGATGTTGCAGGTTACAGAGGGACATAGATAAGCTGCAGAGCTGGGCTGAGAAGCGGAAAATGGAGTTTAATGCAGGAAAGTGTGAGGTGATTCATTTTGGAAGGAGTAACAGGAATACAGAGTACGAAGCTAATGGTAAGATTCTTGGTAGTGTGGATGAACAGAGAGATCTCGGTGTCCATGTACATAGGTCACTGAAAGTTGCCACCCAGGTTGATAGGGTTGTTAAGAAGGCGTACAGTGTGTTAGCTTTTATTGGTAGAGGCATTGAGTTTCGGAGCCATGAAATCATGTTGCAGCTGCACAAAACTCTGGTGCGGCCACATTTGGAGTATCGCGTGTAGTTCTGGTCGCCGCATTATAGGAAGGATGTGGAAGCATTGGAAAGGGTGCAGAGGAGATTTACCAGAATGTTGCCTGGTATGGTGGGAAGATCTTATGAGGAAACGCTGAGGGACTTGAAGCTGTTTTTGTTAGAGAGAAGAAGGTTAAGAGGTGACTTAATAGAGGAATACAAGATGATCAGAGGATTAGATAAGGTGGACAGTGAGAGCCTTTTTCCTCGGATGGTGATGGCTAGCACCAGGGGACATAGCTTTAAATTGAGGGCCATGATGTGGAGATGCTGGCGTTGGACTGGGGTGAGCACAGTAAGAAGTCTTACAACACCAGGTTAAAGTCCAACATGTTTGTTTCAAACACTAGCTTTCGGAGCACTGCTCTATCCTCAGGTGAATGTTAAATTGAGGGGAGATAGATACAGGATAGATAGTTATTTACTCAGAGAGTAGTAAGGGCGTGGAATGCCCTGCCTGCAACAGTGGACTCGCCAACATTAAGGGCATTTAAATGGTCATTCGATGAACATATGGATGATAACGGAATAGTGTAGATGGGCTTTAGATTGGTTTCACAGGTCGGCGCAGCATCGAGGGCCGAAGGGACTGTACTGCACTGTAATGTTCGATTGTTCTATTGTTCCATTATTTAAGTTTGACTTTGCCTTTTTCTTCGGACTTCGAAGACCCCTTCAGCATCAATCCCTCTAAAGACACCACTAAACCAATCTCTTCTTACAACAAATACCATATCAGAATTCCTCAGGCATCTGGGCATGGTTCATTACTGTTACTCTTGATGCCAATTTGACCACAGCTTATAATATTATTGCAGAAACTGAGAACTGAAGATAGCCTCTTCAAGTTGAAAGTTAAGCATGTTCAGAAGACTACTTGAGATGAAGCAATTGCTCTCAAGTGTTGGCGTATTTTGATACAGCTAAGCAAAACAGAGATGTCAGTACATTATGCTCATAATCCATTCTGATGCATTAAGATGATCTCTGTGCAGCTAAAATCCAGCATCAATGTCAGTCATTCCAGAGAACCACACTGTAGGCAGATCAAGCTTGAGGAATAGGCAATTATATAGGTTGCGGAACTTATGATTAACTATTTCTATAGGCCTTTATGCTCTGTATCCCTGCACTATAGGCCAGTATTATAACACAATTTCTAGCCATCATCCCAGCAATCACATTAAGCTTCCTGACTGCGTGTGATGACACCCTTAAATGGATACTGTCACAAATCATTATTTGGAGAGTATGGAGGAATTTATTGATTTAAGACCATAAGACCATAAGACATAGGAGCAGAATTAGGCCACTCAGCCCATTGAGTCTGCTCCAAAGAACAAAGAACAAAGAAAAGTACAGCACAGAAACAGGCCCTTCGGCCCTCCAAGCCCGTGCTGACCATGCTGCCCGTCCAAACTAAAATCTTCTACACTTCCGGGGTCCGTATCCCTCTATTCCCATCCTATTCATGTAGTTGTGAAGATGCCCCTTAAATATCACTATCGTCCCTGCTTCCACCACCTCCTCCGGCAGCGAGTTCCAGGCACCCACTACCCTCTGTGTAAAAAACTTGCCTCGTACATCTCCTCTAAACCTTGCCCCTCGCACCTTAAACCTATGCCCCCTAGTAATTGACCCCTCTACCCTGGGGAAATGCCTCTGACTATCTACTCCAGGGGTGGGCAAACTTTTCCGTGCAAGGGCCGCATTCAGAAATTCACAATTCACAAAGGGCCGCATAGTATATTAAGTAAAATAATTACTTCACCCGGTTATGATTCTGGGCGCCTCATATAGAACATAGAACAGTACAGCACAGAACAGGCCCTTCGGCCCTCGACGTTGTGCCAAACAATGATCACCCTACTCAAGTCAACGTATCCACCCTATACCAGTAAGTAACCCAACAGCCCCCCCCCCCACCCATTAACCTTTTAAAAAAAAAATTTAAAAAAAAAAAAAAATTTTGTTTAAAAAATTTTTTTTTTTTTTTTTTTAAATGACTTGGTGGGCCGCAGAAATACCTTTGGCGGGCCGCATGCGGCCCGCGGGCCATAGTTTGCCCACCCCTGATCTACTCTGTCTATGCCCCTCATAATTTTGTAGACCTCTATCAGGTCGCCCCTCAACCTTCGTCGTTCCAGTGAGAACAAACCGAGTTTATTCAACCGCTCCTCATAGCTAATGCACTCCATACCAGGCAACATCCTGGTAAATCTCTTCTGCACCCTCTCTAAATCCTCCACATCCTTCTGGTAATGTGGCGACCAGAATTGAACACTGTACTCCAAGTGTGGCCTAACTAAGCTTCTATACAGCTAAAACATGACTTGCCAATTCTTAGACTCAATGCCCTGACCAATCTCTGATGAGCATATATTTTCTATTGTCTTTCCAAACCTACCAATCAAAGTACTTTGGTTGACTATGTTAAATTGATGTCAAGAACACAATGGCAAGTGTTGATCTTCCTGATACAAGAGGTGCTTGGTCACAAATCAATGGTACAATGGTATAATACCACAGCGATTGCTGAGAGCTACCAGTCACTGGAAAGTATGACACTCTACTGCCAATCAGTAGCCCCCCCGGCTGAGCTGAAAGATGGGATAATATTTCTTTGCTCATCAAAACTAAAGCTTTTATTCAGAACCAAAATGTGGTTTCCAGACATGAACAATAAGAGGAAGAAGCTATTTAAGAATTGGTGTGCAATCAGACTTGTACAAAGGAAGTGGGTAGGATTCTCCGAGCCTCTGCGGCGAAATCGCGCTCGACGCGAGGGCGCAGAATGTGACGTCAGACCCACAATGGGGTCCGACGCCTTCCCGCGATTCTCTGCAAACCGGAGAATCACCACCAGTCATGCGTGCGCGTTCGACGTGGCGCCGGACTGGAGCCCTTGAAAAAGGCACCCGCGGCGATTCAACGCCGGCACCTGGCCGAGATTCTGTCGCCGTGGTTCCCTCTTGGTTCCACCTGGCGGGAGCTCGGAGTGGCAGCTGGGACCCAGTCCATGGCCGCCTGGTGGGGGATGGGGGGATCCATCACCGGGCGAGGCCTCCAGGACAGCCAGGCTCACGATCGGGGACCAGAGGGTGAGCGTGATCTGTTGGGGGGGGGGGGGGGGGGGGGGGGGGGGGCTGCTATATTGTTGGGCCGGCTTGCTGTGTGGGTCCGCCATGTTGCTCGGACACCCACCCGGAAGTGCAGGGCCCCGTATCGGCAGTCGGAGCTGCGTGGAGCACTCCGGGGTCTTGCAAGCCCCTTCAAAACGGAGAATCACTCTGGACCTTCTCCAGGAAAGTTCAGGTTGATTCTCGCCCGTTTTCTCAGGGGCGTGAGGACATAGCCCCATTTTCGGAGAATTCTGCCCAGCATTTATATATTCGTCCAGGTGGTGAAAGATTAATTGAGAATTTGCTTTAATAAAAAGGACCTTGTTGTTATGGCATTATTTGCAATAAACAAAGATAGTTCCTATAAATCAATTGTAATAATAATTGCTTATTGTCACAAGTAGGCTACAATGAATTTACAGTGAAAAGCCCCTAGTCGCCACATTCCAGTGCTTGTTCGGGGAGGCTGGTACAGGAATTGCACCCGTGCTGCTGCCTTGTTCTGCATTGCAAGCCAGCTATTTAGCCCACTGTGCTAAACCAGCCCCTGGTGATGTTGGAAAGACAGGCAGAGCACAGGTTCTATACCGATAGCTGCCATTGCACAAAAAATACAGTGAATACTGAGTCAAAGACTTCCTTTGTGGATGACTCACTATTAGGACAGGTAGAGCTGGCTTCAGGGATGGAATATGATTCAGCAACAACAAGTTGCATCTATATGTCTCCTGCAACATAGTCAAATGACCCAAGGTGCTTCACAGGAGTGTAATCAGACAAATATTGATGGTGAGCCAAAGGAGGCGACTTTACTGGGAGTGACAAAAAGCTTCTAAAGGAGGGAGAGATGGAAAGGCGAAGAGGTTTGGGGAAGCAATTGCCTGGCGTACTGATGGCTGAAGGCATGGCTACCACTGGTTGGTTGAAGTAAGTGGGAGGGATTCACGAGAAGCTGGAGTTGGAGGAACGTACAGTTTTCAGAGGTTCGGGGAGTTGAAGGATGTCACTGAGAAGTCAGTGGCCAAACTTTTTCCAGCACTTCCTGTAGGTTCCCCGGCGGTGGAAGATGTGAAGAAGAGGGAAACCAGTTAGTACATAGAACATTCAGTGCAGAAAGAGGCCATTCGGCCCATCGAGTCTGCATCGACCCACTTAAGCCCCCACTTCCACCCTATCCGTGTAACCTAATAACCCCCTCCAAACCCTTTTGGTCATTGAGGGCAATTTATCATGGCCAATCCATCTAACCTCCACGTCTTTGGACTGTGGGAGGAAACCGGAGCACTCGGAGGAAACCCATGCAGACACGGGGAGAACGTGCAGACTCCACACAGAACAGTGATCCAGCCGGGAACCGAACCTGGGACCCTGGCGCTGTGAAGACACAGTGCTATCCACTTGTTCTATCGTGCTGCCCATATTGACAGCTGCGGGACCGGCAGATCCTGTTGTCAGCCAATGAGTGGAGGGGGGAGCAGGTATTGGCGGGGGAGACAGGTGGCCGAAAATCTCGCCAAGCATCCCCGTAAATTGAGGACCTCAGGTGGAGTGTGGCGTGATGGGCAATGATGAAAACGTGGCAAATCTAGACAATGATGAGGTTAGGTTTTGGAATGCAGGAAGAAGGGAAGACGAAGCGATGGCTGTGGAGCGATATGATTGACATGTCGAAGATTATGAGGGGTGTGGACAGGATAAATAGGAAGCAACCTTTGCCCTCGGTTGAGGGGCCAATCACAAGGGCTCATAGTTTTAGGGGAAGGGGCAGGAGAGTCCGAGGGGTTTTGAGAGAAAATTGATCACTCAGAGGGTGGTGAGAATCTGGAATGGACGGTGGAGGTTGGAAACATCACAACCTTTAAAAATCACTTGGATGAGCACATGAAACGCCATCACATTCAACGATATGGGACAAGTGCTGGTAAATGGGATTAGCGCGGGATTTGGGGTAGCTATTGTCGGTGCAGAGTCGATGGGCCGTAAGGCCTTTTCTGTGCTATGCGACTCTATGGCTCTCCGAGACGAGCTCCAGTTTCCTGTTGTCAGTGTGTGTTTCAGTTTCCCTTGATTTATTATCCTCACCTTGGTGAGCAATGGCTGCCTGAAATAATTAAATAGCCCAGAGTAAAGATTATTCACGTTGAAACTTTAACATAAATCGTGAATTTGTTGCACCCCTAACTATCGCGAATATAAATCTTTATGCAGACCTCACCACATGTTTTCCCCACCATTACCTAGGCCAAGAGCTCTGACTGTGTTTTTTCTCTAGCTCTCACTCTTGATCCTGTGCTTTTGAAATTAGTGTTGTGTTAAAAATTGCCTTTTTCATGAGCCTGCAGGCTAGTTGGTTCTGTGGAATTTCAAATGTATTCATGGCACCTTTTCAGTGTCAGATAAACGAGTGCATAATTGATGAAGCAAAGCAAATCACATCATCAGTGGGGCCTAACTGAAGCTTTGTACTGGCTGCAATAATAATGATGATGAACAAAAGGAGACGCTTAATCACTGCAGAGCTCAACAAATAATTTTCGTCCGGACCCTTCTCAGAACTGAAAAGGCAAAGTCACTTCATGGTGAGGGAGACCAAGCAAAATTCAGTCAGCAACCGTACAGACTATTGGTCAAAGTAAGCAACGACTAAGAGTAATTAGTCCATGAATAGATTTCCTTTTGAACAGTTGGATAAAAACAAAGGCGGTGAAATAGGATGGGGCTTTCATTTTCACGGGATGTGGGTGTCACTGGTCAGGACAGGAATTATTGTCCATCCCTAATTGCCCTTGGGAAGGTGGTGGCGAGTCACCTTCTTGAACCGCTGCAGTACATGTGGTGTAGGTACACCCACAGTGCTGTTAGGGAGGGAGTGCCAGGACTTGGGCCCAGTGATGTATTTCTAAGTCAGGATGGTGAGTGAGAATGTGCAGCTGGTGGTAATGCCATGTATCTGCTGGCCTTGTCTTTCTAAATGCTGGAGGCCATGGGTTTTGAAGGTGAATTTGAAGGATCCTCTGTTAGTTCTGCAGTGCATCATGTAGATGACACACACTGATGCAGACGACGCTACGACCAAGAAAGCACAACAGCGCCTATGCTTCCTCAGAAAACTAAGGAAATTTGGCATGTCCACATTGACTTTTACCAATTTTTACAGATGCACAATAGAAAGCATCCTATCTGACTGCATCACAGTATGGCAACTGCTCGGCCCAAGACAGTAAGAAATGATAGAGAGTCATGAACACCACCCAGTCCATCACATGAACCCACGTCCCATTCATTGACTCCATCTACACCTCCTGCTGCCTTGGGACAGCAGGCAGCATGATCAAAGAACCCTCCCACCCTGGTTATTCTCACTTCCTACCTCTTCCATCAGGCAGGAGATACAAAAGTCTGAGAACACGCACTAACAGATTCAAAAACAGCTTCTTCCCTGCTGTTACCAGACTCATGAATGACCCTCTTATGGACTGAACTGATCTCTCCACACTTCTTCTCTACTGAGTAGTACTATACTCTGTATGCTTCACCCAATGTCTGCATCTATGTATTTACATCGTATACTTTTACATTGTGTATTCATCATGTGTCCTATGTTTTTTCATGGAACAATCAGTCTGGACTGTAAGCAGAACAATACTTTTCACTGTACCTCAGTACACGTGACAATAAATCAAATTGAATGTTGAAGGTGGTCGATGGGGTGGGAATCAAGCAGGGCTGCTTTGTCCTGGATGGTGCCAAGATTCTTGCAGGTTGTTGGAGCTGCACTCATCCAGGCCAGTTGAGTGTATTCCATCACATTCCTGCACTTGTCCCTTGCTGATGGTGGACAGGCTCTTGAGGGTCTGGAGGTGAGTTACTCACCGCAGAAATCCCAGCCTCTGACCCAGCTGCTCTTGTAGCCAAAGATGGAATGTAAGATTAAAGATGGGAGAAGCAGATTAGAGAATTAAAACTCAAAAATGTGCGTGCGGAGCCAAGGCAGAACAAAATAATTCTTATAAATGGGATACGTGACCATGTGGATATGTTCCACATGGGGAACTTATGGAAGCATGTGAGAAGGTAATGAACTGGTATAAAAAAAAGAGGTATTCCTTGACTGTTGGAAATGAGGGTGCTAATTTAATCCTGTTCATCATGGTGCTTGGAATGATAGATACTGAGGGTTGAATTTTCACATTTGGGATGGGAAACAGGAACGTTCCCGTTCCTAAACCCACTCACAGAGGGGAAACACCATTGTTCAAGAGTTCGACTGGGGACCACCTCAATTGGCAGGTTCCCAGTCCAATTAAAGGCAGCAGCTGGTTTCGCGAAGCGAGTGGGCCAATCCGAGACCTTCCAAGTTGATATGCCGACCGGCAGTAAAGGGTAACTAACTGAGGGGAATTCAAATCGGAATCAGGGAAAGCAGCCAGGCCACCGTTGTAGGATGAGTATGGGGGCGGGGCAGGGGACTGTTTCTGCAGGAGGGCTCTGGCTGCACCTTCACCCAGGCAGGCATGGAGTGCCTGTTGGGCTTTCTGGAATGATGGTACCCTGGCCCGTCACTGAGTTAACCCTCTCTCCCCTCCAGGCTGTTAGACTTACCCTCATTGTGGTATGAATCTGACTGGAAAGCCCAAGTCGGCTTCCTTTGACTGATGTTAACTAGGCTAACTTGTTGTCTATTTTGTGGGTGCAAGCAGTCTTGGTGAGCCTCAACTGGAACTCCCGGAACATTGTCAGGAACACGGCAAGCTAATTGGGCCCTCTTGGCCTTTATTCCCAAATTGAGTGGGGCCTAAACATTCATCTCTTTGTTACTATGTGCCTTTGCCCCTATAAGTTGAGTGTTTCACGTCTATGCAGTTTAAGAGACTGTTTGGTATTGTTATGAGGAAGACTTTTTCCAGATGGATAGGTTAAGATAGGCCAAATTGAATTCCTTGATTTTCATCTTGACATAGCCACCCAGCGCACTATTACAGAACAAAATTAATTTATTTTTAATGCGGATTATATTTTTGAAGCTAGAAATCCATTTGCACCAATTTTGAATCAATAAAGAATGAGATTCTTGTGATTTAATAATTTAATAGATGAAGAAGCAATGGTTGACTATGGTCGGTTGATAGATATTGTACAACACAAGAATCTACCGCAACGCCTGGAATTAGAAGTTTCTCGGTTCATGTAGGTATTTCATTTTTAAAATGACAAGCTCCATCTTCCAGCATTGATTGCTTCTTTCCACAACACCGCCCCCTGTCATGTTTCCCCTCTTTTGAAAGTCCACAGCTGCTATGAACTTGACTCAAAATGGTTATCCAACTCATTTAAAACTTCCAGTTCCCCACTTCCATCCTCTTGGCATTTATTGCAAGAGGAATTGGATATAAAAGTAGCGAAGGTTTGCTACAGTTCTGCAGGGCGCTGGTGAAACCACATCTGGAGTACTGTACAGTTTTGGCCTTAAGGAAGGATATAATTGCATTAGAAGCAATTCCGAGACGGTTCATGTCTTATGAGGAAGTATTGAGTATGTGCAGGATAGGCCTGTACCCACTGGTGTTTAGAAGAATGAGTCGTTTCATATAAGATAGGGTGGCACAATGGCTAGCACTGCTGCCTCACAGCACCAGGGACCCTGATTCGATTCCAACCTCGAGTCAGTGTCTGTGTGGAATTTGTATGTTCTCCCAGTGTCTGCTCCTGTTTCCTCCCACAGTCCAAAGACAATTTAGCATAGAATCCACCTAACCTGTACATCTTTTGACTGTGGGAGAAAACCGGAGCACCCGGAGAAAACCCACAGAGACATGGGAAGAATGTGCAAACTCCACGCAGTCACCCGAGGTCGGAATTGAACCCGGGTCCCTGGTGCTGTGAGGCAGCAGTGCTAACCAAGTCAAGTCCCTTTAGCATCATGGAACCCCTACAGTGCAAAAGGAGGCCATTCAGCCCATTGAGTTTGCACCGACCCTCTGAAAGAACACCCCACCCATGCTAAATTGCCCTTTCGTGCCCAAAGGTTAGGTGGGATTTCAGAGCTAGGGTAGGGCAGAGGGCATGGGTGGGGTGTTCTTTCAGAGGGTCGGTGCAGAATCAATGGGCTGAATGGCCTTCTTTTGCACTGTAGGGGTTCCATGATGCTAAAGGGACTTGACTTGGAGACCCAGAGACCGCCTATATAAAGTGACCCCCCCCCCGCAGAAGAGAGACCCCTGTCAGGGAGGCCCCCAGCTGAGAGATCCCTGTCAGGAAGGCCCCCCAAAAGAGAGACCCCGGGCTGGAAGCTAAAGAGCAGTCCAGACAGAGGCAGTAAAAGCAATCACTGTTTTAAAACTCACCTGTGCAATACAGCTGCTGGCTCAGACACCGGAAGCAGCACCTGTCAATTCCTGGAAAGAGAAAAACAGTCAGCTATGGTTAAACCCCTCAGATCCTTCATCTGCAAGTGATTCATTCATTTCCCTTTGAGCGGCACAGTGGTTAGCACTGCTGCCTCACAGAACCAGGGACCCGGGTTCAATTCTGACCTCGGGTGACTGTGTGGAGTTTGCACATTCTTCCCATGTCTGTGTGGGATTCCTCCGGGTGCTCCAGTTTCCTCCCACAGTCCAAAGATGTGCAGGTTAGGTGGATTCTATGCTAAATTGTCCCTAGGTGGGGCTACGGGGATAGGGTAGGGAATTGGGCTTAGGTAGGGTGCTCTTTCAGAGGTTCAGTGCAGACTAGATGGGCCAAATAGCCTCCTTCTGCACAGTAGGGATTCAAAGATTCTGTGAGTGGACTGGTCGCACTGTCAGGATGCCAGGCTGGCAATGCCAAGCTGCCCATATACCAGAAGGAGTGGCAGGGTGCCACCCTGCCCTATGTATAACTACCCAGTGGTCTCCAAAGGCCTTGGAGACCCCTCGCCGCCAACAGGTGCCATTAGGATTGGTCCACATTTGTGCAAACCAGCACAAAACGGTACCCTGGTGACGTCTCCAAGGCTCGGCCTTTAGGTCCCGGGTGTTGGGAGAATCCTGCGAAAGCATATAGGAGGAGGCAGTGGTGTAGCGGTACTGTCTCTGGACTAGTAATCCAGAGACCAGGATAGAGATCTGGGGACCTGGGTTTGAATCCCACCATGGCAGATGATGGAGTATAAACTCAATAAAATATCTGGAATTAAAAAGTCTAATGATGACCTTGAAACCATTGTCGATTGTTGTAAAAACTCACCTGGTTCACTAATGTCCTTTAGGGAAGGAACTCAGCTATCCTTACCTGGTCTGACCCACATGTGACTCCAGATCCACAGCAATGGGAGGCACAGTGGTTAGCACTGCTGCTTCACAGCGCCAGGGACCAGGGTTCAATACCATGTCTTCGCTCACTGTCTGTGCGGAGTCTGAACGATATCCCCACATCTGTGTGAGTCTCCTCCGGCTGCTCCGGTTTCCTCCCACAAGTCTCGAAAGACATGCTTGTTGGGTGAATTGGACATTCTGAATTCTCTGTCTGTACCCGAACAGGCGCCGGAGTGCAGCGACTTGGGGATTTTCACAGTAACTTCATTGCAGTGTTAATGGAAGTCCACTTGTGACAATAATAAAGATTATTATTATTATGTTGTTGACACCCCATGATCGAATAAAAAAAAAATTTAAATGGGCCTAGATATGCTGATCTGGATGATGCCCAGAGAAGCTTCGCGCGAGATTCAACAGCCTCGTCCCGACACCAAATAAGGCATGATGAGGCCGATTAATCGTGCCCCATGTTTCCACTCTTGGGAGTGTATGGGCACAGAGGACATAATCACAGATAAGGGGGTGCCAATTTAAAATGGATTTGAGGAAGAATTTCTTCTCTCAAGGAGTGGTGAATATTTGGGATTTTTTCCCCAGGAGGTTGTGGAGGACGAGTCCATGAACATTTTCAATGCTGGGATCGATAGATTTTTAATCATTAAAGGAATTCAGGTTTGTGGAGAGAAGGTGAGGATTACAGCAAGATTTAGGTCGTTTGGAGACTTGGGTGGAGAGATGGCAGATGGAGTTTAATCCAGACAAATGTGAGGTAATGCATTTTGGAAGGTTGAATACAGGTTGTGAATATACAGTGAATGGTATGACCCTCAAGAGTATTGACAGTCAGAGAGATCTTGGTGTACTGGTCCACAGGTCACTAAAAGGGGCAACATAGGTGGAGAAAGTAGTCAAGACGGCATACGGCATGCTTGCCTTCATTGGCTGGGGCCTTAAGTATAAAAATTGGCAAGTCATGTTGCAGCTGTATAGAACTTTAGTTAGGCCACACTTGGAGCATAGTGTTCAATTCTGGTCGCCACACTACCAGAAGGATGTGGAGGCTTTAGAGAGGGTGCAGAAGAGATTTACCAGGATGTAGCCTGGTATGGAGGGCATTAGCTATGAGGAGGGGTTGAATAAACTTGGTTTGCTAACACTGGAATGAAGGAGGTTGAGGGGTGACCTGATGGAGGTCTACAAAATTATGAGGGGCGTAGACAGAGTGGATAGTCAGTGACTTTTTCCCAGGGAAGAGGGGTCAATTCCTAGGGGGCATAGGATTAAGGTGCGAGGGGCAAGGTTTAGAGTAGATGCACGAGGCAAGTATTTTACACAGAGGTGCCTGGAACACGCTGCCGGAGGAGGTGGTGGAAGCAGGGACGATAGTAACATTTAAGGGGCATCTTGACAAATACATGAACAGGATGGGAATAGAGGGATACGGACCCCGGAAGTGTGGAAGATTTTAGTTTAGACGGGCAGCATTGTCGACGCAGGCTTAGAGGGCTGAAGGGCCTGTTCCTGTGCTGTACTTTCATTTGTTCTTTGTTTGTGAGACTCACCCGATGAAGGAGCTACACTCCGAAAGCTAGTGATTCCAAACAAACCTGTTGGACTTTAACCTGGTCCAACCCAGTCCAACACCGACATCGCCATATCATGTCCCTGGGATGGTGTTTCCCCAATAGCCAGTGGCAAAGCAGCACTTTGCCCACTGTGCCCATGCTGGACGGATTCTGCATTATAAACTTGGCATGATTGTTAAATGTCACTCAGGTGCACTCTGATTGGATTGTCACGAGAAAGGCAGAATCTTTGCTTGAAGTAGGCACAATAATTTTTAAAAAACTGAACATTGATTTTTAGTCAGAATCATCACAATAAGTGACAAAAAAATATTGAAGTACCTGTCTCTCTCTCCACTGAAGCAAATTGATTTAAGTTGTGTTTCTGACTCGGCTTTCAAAGTAAGACCACAGAAACGACTGTGTCTTATTAGAGAGAATGAAAAGTTTATTGATGAAGTGAAATTTGCCCCAGTGACTAAAACGTCAACTGATTTGAAAAAGCTCGGTGATTGTGGGCATGATTGTCCAGACACCCTCTTTGGTGGGGTCTCCATGAAAATGAGTTCCTGGAACTCAGGAAAGGTTTCGCGTCGGAGCTGTGGTGTTTTTGTGCGAATGCAAATGAATCACTATCCATTGCCAGGAGAGCAGATTGAGTAAGTAGTTAAAATCTGTTGCAGAATATAATTGGTTGCCAGCAAGTTCTGCTTTTAATTACAAAACCATGAATTTTTAGTGATATTAAGAGGCTAACGTATTGGGAGAAATGTTAATGCTAACATGTCTCGAAGGTGGCCAATCTGCAACTATGCCAAGAATGGGCAATTATGGGGAGTGGGTGATTTAGAGGATTTGAACATTGTCCTTTTACCTCGGAGATGCAGGTTTTGAAACCAGACAGATGGAATGAGTCTCCTGACTTTAGAGAGTGCAAAGGTTTTTGAGTGAAATGAGATGAGGTTGTGCCAATAAAGTCTCCTGTGGATGACAAACCTCCTTACTATATTGGCATGAAGCACTGCAAGAATCTGAGTAAGCGAGGCGTTTGGCATTAAATCAGCTATCTGATTCAGAGAGACTGCAAGGTTGATAAAAGACCATAAGACATAGAAGCAGAATTAGGCCACTCGGCCCATCGAGTCTGCTCCGCCATTCAATCATGGCATATATTTTTCTCATCCACATTCTCCTTCCTTCTCCCCATAATCACTGATCCCATTATTAATCAAAAATCAATCTATCTCTGTCTTAAAGACACTCAGTGATTTGGCCCCCACAGCCTTCTGCGGCAAAGAGTTCCACAGATTCACCACCCTCTGGCTGAAGAAATTCCTCCTCATCTCAGTTTCAAAGGACCGTCCCTTTAGCCTAAGATTGTGTCCTTTGCTTATAGTTTTTCCGACAAGTGGAAACATCCTCTCCACATCCACTCTATCCAGGCCACGCAGTATCCTGTAAGTTTCAATAAGATCCCCCCTCATCCTTCTAAACTCCAACGAGGATAGACCCAGAGTCCTCAACCGTTCCTCATACGACAACCTGTTCATTCCAGGGATCATTCTTGTGAACCACCTCTGGACCCTTTCCAAGGCCAGCACGTCCTTCCTTAGATACGGGGCCCAAAACTTCTCACAGTACACCAAATGGGGTAGCCTCAGAAGTGCATCCCTGGTTTTGTATTCTAGCCCTCTCGACAGGAATGCGAACATTGTATTTGCCTTCCTAACTGTCTATTGAACCTGCCAGTTAACCTTAAGAGAATCGTAAACAAGGACTCCCAAGTGCTTCTGATTCCCTTCGCATCTTCCCATTTAGAAAATAGTCTTTGCCTCCATTTCTCCTTAACCTCACACGTTTCCACATTGTATTCCACCCATTCTTTGCCCATTCTCCCAGCCTGTCCAAGTCCTTCTGCAGCCCGTCTGCTTACCCTCTACAGATCTCTGTATCATCTGCAAACTTAGCAACAGTGTCTTCAGTTCCTTCCTCCAGATCATTAATGTATACTGAGGTACATCACGAGTCACCGGCTGCCATACTGAAAAATACCCCTTTATCCCCACTCTCTGCCTTCTGCCAGTCAGCCAATCCTCTATCCATGCCAGGATCTTACCCTTAACACCATGGGCTCTTAACATATTTAATAGCCTCCTATGCGGCACCTTGTCAAAGGCCTTCTGGAAATCTAAATAAATCTCATCCGCCGGTTCTCCTTGGTCGAACTTCCTTGTTAATTCCTCAAAGAACTGTAACAGATTTGTCAGACATGACCTCCCCTTGACAAAGCCGTGCTGACTCAGTCCTATGTTATCATGCACTTCCAAGTACTCCACGATCTCATCTTTAATAATGGACTCTAAAATCTTACCAATGACCAAAGTCAGGCTAACCGACCTATAATTTCCCATCTTCGGCCTCCCTCCCTTCTTAAACAGTGGTGTTACATTAGCCAGTTTCCAGTCCTCTGGGACTCTTCCTGCCTCCACAATCTCCTCAGCTATTTCTTGTGAAGCATCTTCCTTCATTGCAGCAGGAATGTATCTAAATGTGGTAGAGAAGTCGGAGAGGTTGAGGCGTACACATTCGCAAATCCTTCAGAGTAACAGCACAGGTTAACGAGATGGTAAAATAATATACGGGAAGAGAATCGCAATGCGGGCACGATATGTAAACCTATTGGAGAACCTTGGTCAGACTTGGAGTACTGTGCACAGCTGTGGTCTCTAGGTTACAAAAAGGAGATCGGGAGTCATGAACGAACGTACAAAGAAATTCCATGGATGATATACCGGCCCGAATTTCCTGTCTCCACATGGCCGCACGAGGGTTGATCTCATTGAAACATAAAGGATTATTAAGGGGCTTGATAGGGTAAATGCTGAGAGGGTGTTTCCCCTCATGGGGGAGTCTAGGACCAGGGGGCGCAGTCTCAGAATAAAGGGCTGCCCATTTAAGGCTCAGATGAGGAAGGATTTCTTCTCTCAGAGGGTTGTGAGTCTTTGGGACTCTTTGCCACAGAGAGCTGTGGGAACAGAATCCTTGTGTATATTTAAGGCTGTAATAGATAGACTCTTGATCAGTAAGAGAATCAAGGGATATGGGACAGGGCTGGAAAGAGAATTGTCGGATATGTCATAATCCCTTGAATGGCAGAGCAGCTCGAGGAGCCGAACGGCCTACTCCTGTTCATATGTCTTATGGTCTTCGGCTCTGGTGGACCCCAGGGAGGACCCGCCGCACTGATGACATGGGGGTTTCCTGGGAAGTATGGACTTCCGACGGTCAATTCCATTGACCCCCTTCAGCAAAGTCTGAGTTAGAATCAGAAGCTTCTGACTCACATACCAGAATAGTTACCCAGGAATAGTTAGAAGGGTTATCATAGATCTTGGAATTTACAGTGCATAAGGAGGCCATTCAACCTATTGAGTCTGCATCGGCCCTTTGAAAGAGCACCCTACTTAAGCCCATGCGTCCACCCTATCCCCGTATCCAGTAACTCCACTTAATCTTTTTGGACACTAAGGGCAATTTATCATGGCCAATCTACCTAACCTGCACATCTTTGGACTATGGGAGGAACCGGAGCACCCGGAGGAAATGCACGCAAACACAGGGAGAACATTTAAAACCAGTTATAAATCCTGGTTAACTATATTACTGACCCCCGGCCACCCAACTACCCCTCCTAACCCACCGACTACTCCCCGACCACCAATTACCCTCCCCGACCACCTGACTCCCACATCGGCACTCCTGACCAATCCTATCCCGTTAAGAACACCGACGTACCTTCCACCTTACTCTCTCACCCACTTACCTGCCACCGTACCCTCTCATCCACCCTCCTCACACGCTTACTATCATTTTAGCCCCTCACCCACCATACTGCCACCCCACCCCTTCACTCACCTAAATGCCACTCTACCCCTCCCCCACCTCCCCCAGCCACCCTCCTTCCATGCTATCCATTCACCGCCTTACATTCTACCCGTGGCTTTTCAAAATGGCTTTGGGACCTTTAAGTTCTTGAATATGGCAGCTAATGCTGTGAAAAAAGAGGCATGGCTTCTATGATGCTTGTTTCCGCTGTTCCCTGTGAGGATCGCTGCACTGCGTGAGTTTGAAAGAGCCCTCCATTGGAAGATGAGCCCGAAAAATAGTAGAATTGGTTCGGAAATAGGGATTCTGACCCAGATGGGAAGCTTGGGACCATACCTGAGTATGTCAGGAAAGGCTGAACAAGTCAGGGCTCCGTTCTCTGGAAAGGTGGGGAGGGGTGAGAGATTCCCAGGTGGAGGATGTTAACATTACGAAGCAGTTTGACAGGTAGATAGCAAAAGGCTTTTTGCACTTGTAGATGGAGTCAAAAGCAGGTCATGATTAATAGAAGATGGTCACTAATAAATCTAATAAAGAATTCAAGAGAAACTTTACCCAGATTAAAATGCCGAACTAAGTCTGACATGGCTGAAATGGATGACACCAATATGTTTAAGGGGGAACTCGACATGTACACCTAGGAGTAAGGAGTAGAAGAAAGTATGAGATAGTGGGTGGATAAACAAGTTTGGGACGAAGCTCATGTGGAGCAAAACATGAATGCAGACCAATTAGGCCCAGTGTTTTTTTTTGTGTGCAGTGTATCAAAGACCAATCCACCTAACCTGCACGTCTTAGGACTGTGGGAGGAAACCAGAGCACCCGGAGGAAACCCACGCAGACACGGGGAGAACGTACAGACTCCGGACAGACAGTGACCCTTTCGGGTCAAATGGAATTTAATAACCTTTCCTCATTTATTTGTGACCTTTTTCCAGTTGTAAGTTTTATTACTCCCCATTGAAATTTAACAGCTGAAAATCCAAATCCTTACATATCTCCTAATGAAAATTTATATCCATGCTCATTTATAGAAATCCACTTGACCATAACTCCATTAAAATGCCAGCCATTAGCACCTGCACTTCTTTGAAGGTCCTGAGCCTCACAGCTACCTGTCTTCAGTTTAATTAACTTAGTTTCACCCTTATATCGACCCACAAGCCTGGTTCACAGTATAATGCAATAGATTCCAAAAATATTAAAAGTAAAAACGCCTATTTTCACACTGGGTGAAAGAGCTTGGAACTTTCAATGGAATTGGATCATTCTGGCTCCATGATATGTTCCTGCTTGGCAAGAGGGTAGTTAGGGTACTTAATGGGGCAATCAGTCTGCATTGTGGCAATTGTCCCCAATAGCACATGGGCCTCCCACAGTATCAGGAATCCAGCATTGGTGACTTCAAAGTAGGAAATCTGAGATGCAAAACACTTGAGGCCCTTTTATTAATTTGCCACAGTGAATCAATGTGCTCAGCTCTCTGCAAGCAGAGGGTGTGTCATTGTACCCACTCCATGAAGACTGGTGTCTTTGCTAATGGTAAAACCCTTTTAATGGTATGTGCTCCCCTCCTACTGAAGGTGACGTCTCCATGCCACCATTGATTGTCCTTCCGCTGGACCCTCAGAAATGTTTGCATTGTGAAGAACCCTATCCAAGATGAGAACAAACCTCCAAAAAGTAGAATGAGTAAAATACTGTGGATGCTTGAATCTGAAACAGGAACTGAAAATGCTGGAAAAGCTCAGCAGGTCTGGCAGTAGAGTAAGCAGAGTTAAAACTCATCATCAGAACAGAAGGGAGGGGCAATGTGTTTGAGCTGGAAGAGATTGCAACCAAAAGTAGCAACTGAAGAGTGAAAGGGCTTGAAATGTTAACTCATCTTTCTCTCCTGACAGCTGAAGTCAGACCTGCTGAGTTTTCCGGGGCCTCCGTTATTCTCCCAAAACTAGAATGTGGTAGTTGCCCCGAATTGGCCTTGGATCATGAAGGAGGCTCTTCCAGAAATGACACAGCCGATAACGTGCCATGAACACGGATGGTTTCCTGACCCAGAATGGAGGTGGACATCAGGATCATGACCCACTGATCAAAATTCAGCCTATTGTCTCCAATCTTCCCGATCAGGCCTTCTTGCTCAGAGGCCATATGAAGAATTAAGTTGCCAATCAAGGCCATTCAAGGGCTTCATCGTACCTAGAATCAAGGTCAGAGGAGTGCAGGGTGGGTGGTGGTCTATGCAACATTGGGAGTTTAAAAAAAATTCATTTAGGGATGTGAATGTCGCTGTTTAAGCCAGAATTTATTGCCTATCACTAATTGCCCTTCAGAAGGTAGTGGTGAGTTGCCTTCTTGAACCGCTGCAGATCCTGAGGTGCTGGTACACCCAATGTGCTGTTAGGGAGGGAGTTCCAGGATGTTGCCCCAATGACAGTGAAGGAACGGCAATATATTTCCAAGTCAGGGATGGTGAATGACTTGGAGGGGAGCTTCCAGATGGTGGGGTTCTCAGGTATCTTCTGTATCTTCTAGATGGTAGTGGTTGTGGGTTTGGAAGGGATTGTCTAAGGAACCTTGGTGAGTTACTGCAGTGCATCTTGTAGGTGGTACACACGGCTGCCACTGTTCGTCAGTGGTGGAGAGTTTGAATATTTGTGGAAGCGGGGGCAGTCAAGCGGGGCTGCTTTGTCCTGGATGGTGTCGAGCTTCTTGAGTGTTGTTGGAGTTGCACTTATCCAGGCAAGTGGAGAGTATTCCATCACACTCCTGACTTGTGCCTTGTAGATGGTGGACAGGGGATAAGTTTCTCGCCTTAGGATTCCTAGCCTTTGACCTGCCCTGGAAACCACAGTATGAATATGGCTAGTCTATTTTAGCTTGCTGCACTATTCAATAAGACCATGGCAACTCTGATTGTGGTCTCAACTCCACGTTTTTTGTCTGCAACCCCACCCACCCAAACCGTTGTCTATCGAAAATCTATGTAACTCAACCTTGAATAAATTTAATGACCCAGCCTCCTCCACCTCCAGCTCCAGCTCCAGCTCCAGTGCTAATCCCTGTTGTATGTCGCTGGATATCAGCCCCCAGTTACAAACAACGTTTTACCACCACCCTCAGTCTCCTACAATGAAGCCAGTTTTGGATCCAACTTTCCAAATCATCCTGGATTCCAGGTGCTGTTATCTTCTTTATCAGTCTCCCATGTGAGACTTTGTCAAAGGCCTTGCTGAAATCTACATAAACTACATCAACTACACTACCCTCATCTATACATCTGATCACCTCCTCAAAAAGGTCAATCAAATTTGTTGGGCATAACCTCCCTCTGACATAGCCGGGTCCCTGATTAAATCTTGCCTCTCCAAGTGGAGATTAATTTTCTACCTCAGAATTTTCTCCAATAGTTTGACTACCACTGATGTGAGACTCACTCATCTGAAATTCCCTGGTTTATCTCCAAAATCCTTCATAAAAAATGGAACAACATTAGCTGTCCTTCACTCCTCTGGCACCTCCCCTATAGCCAGAGAGGAATTAAAAATATGGGCCAGAGCCCCTGTAATTTCTTCCCATGCCTCCCACAGTAATCTGCAGTACAACCCATCTGGACCAAGGTATTTTTCCACTTTTAAGCCTGCTAAATCCTCCAATACATCCCTAAGTCAAACTGTTTAAGAATCACAGTCCCTCTCCCTGAACTGTATGCCTACGTCCTCCTTCTCTGGAGTGAAGATAGATGTGAAGTATTCATTTTGCACATTACCAATGTCCTCTGGCTCCACACACAGATTGCCCCTTGGTCCCTAATGGGCCTTATGCTTTTCCTGGTTACCCTCTTCCCCTTAATATACTTATAAAATATCTTGCGATTCTTCTGAATCTCACCGACCAGTACTTTTTCATGCCATGCATGAATAAAAAATAGCTAATCCAGAATCTATCTAGCTCTGCCTTAACAACATTCCAGGACGTTGCTTCCACTGCCTTTTGAGGGAGAGAGTTTCAAAGACTCACGACCCTCTGAGAGATAAAAATTTGCTCAATCTCTTTCTCAAAGTGGCAAATATTTATTTTTGAACGGTAAAACCTAGTTCTAATTCTTCCACAAGAAGAAGCTTTCTTCCCAAATTCATCCTCAGAAAATCCCTCAAGATGTAGGGCTGGATTCTCCATTTTTGGGACTAAGTAAGGACAAGTGGCATCAAAAAGCCACAGATTGACCGTTTTGCTGGGGGCTAGCAGGGAGGCAGCATAGAGCTCACAGCACTTCTGGGTCAGAAGACGCACATGCACATGGCGGCAGCCTGCAGCGGCCGCGCCGTGCTCCATGGCGGACCCAGCCCGCGTACCTGGACCGGCAAAGTAGTGCCCCGCATCGGCCACCCGCGGGCCCTGACCGCCCGCCCACATTGCTCCCAGCCTCGAATGAAGTTCCCCTTGGCCGCTGATCGGACCTCCCCCGACAGTGGCAGCCCCTGACTATGTCCGCAGCCGCCTCGCGAGGTTCCCGCACGGCAGAGAGTCCCACGCCGTCGGGAATTTGGCCAGTCGACAACGGAGCATCGCGGGGCGGGCCTCAGGCAATGGTCTGAGGCGTTGGATACTCGGCAGGGCGTACTCCACGAATATGCCAATTTTCAGGGGGCAGAGAATTTAAAAACCGGCACCGCTCCCGATTTCGGCGTCGTGGAGCGGAGAATCCAACCCCTTATGCGTACAATTCTCCGGAAAGATTTCTGAGTGGTGTAGTGAGGCCGGCAATGTTATGCAATATTAATCGTAAGAAATCTTACAACACCAGGTTAAAGTCCAACAGGTTTGTTTGGAATCACTAGATTTCGGAGCGCAGCTCCTTCATCAGGTGAGTGAGCTGTGCTCCGAAAGCTAGTGACTCCAAACAAACCTGTTGGACATTAACCTGGTGTTGTAAGACTGTGCACACCCCAGTCCAATGCTGGCATCTCTACATTAATGTTAATTGGTCCACTTAACCAGGCCTCACGGGCTTCTTCCTGCAAATGAAGGCTCGCCAGCTGAACTGCCGGCACTGCGTTCACCAGGTTTCACCAACAAGGTCGAGCAGCACTTAAGCAGCACTTGCTCAGCCGATCCCAGCCAGCTTGCAACAATGGCGCCAAGGAGATCAGCGCCAAGATTCAGGATGCTGACCTAGGGAGGCTCCTAGATGCAGTGGAGGCCAGGACGAATGAACTGTTTCGCCGAGGGTCCTAGAGGGTTCGCCAGAGGGCAGCCAGCTTTGCGTGCGATGAGGTGATTGCAGCTGTGAGCGTGAGGAGTGTGACCAGGAGAACTGGCCTCCAATGCTGGAAGAAGGGCAAAGCTCTCACATAATTATCGGGACAGGGCCTCGACTGGCGCTGGTGTGTTAGACCTAAGAATCCTTACCTTCGAGCAGCATGCCCTGGAGGTGACTGGGGTGTCCGAGGACAGTGTGTTCACCCACGCAGAGGCTGGCAGGAACCACCGGCCTCCACCGGGTTGGGAGGGTGGGGGGCAGCACCATCGGGAGAGGGGGAATTGGATTACACATTAAATACCCTAGTACACAACCAGTATGACGCCTCTGTCATTTCTTCGGCAATGCGGGCTGACCTGTGAACCCTTGGCCCACCTCTCCAGACATCCCCCTGTCCCCGGGCACACGCGTGCAGGTGATGGGTGTGAGCGAGCACTCAGCAGACAGGCAGGGGTCAGACTATGGCATAGATTGAGGAGCACTGGTGCTCAGCTCTCTGTGGGTTATCATCACCCCCACCCCCTCGACAGTGAGCAGCTGATGGTTCCGATACAATCCCAGCACCCTGGGATGATGTGACACATATCCTGGGAGGGTGGGAATTGGGAATGTGGGGGGGGGGGGGGGGGGTGGGGAGGGGGGGGGGGTGATGGACCAGGCCACGTCCTAAGTGAAGCGGACGAGTATGAGGGCCTCCCTGGCCCTCTGGGCTTGCCGGACCCTTGGCGCTGCCACCTGTCCTGCAGCCTCTGGATGTTCCTCAGGTTCCTTCCCGGCCTTGTCCTCCAGCCCCTGCTGGTCAAGCGCCACCTCATCATCCTCGTCTTCCTCCTACTCCTCTTCCTCGGTGGTGGCCACATATCCCTCATCACCAACCTCTTGCACGTCGCCCCACTGCTGTGTGAGGTTGCGGAGGGCACAGCAGAACACGACAAAGCGGGCAACATTTCCAGGCGGGTACTGGAGTGCACCACTGGAGCAGTCGAGGTATCGGAACCACATCTTGAGGAGTCCGATGCACCGCTCGATCACAGCCTGGTTGGCCACATGGACCTCGTTGTACCGGGTCTCCGCTTAGGTCAGTGGCCTTAGTACTGGCTTTGTTAGCCAGGTCCTCAGTGGATACCCCTTATTCCCCAAGAGCCAGATGCCCATCCTGGCTCCTCGAAGAGGCTGGGGATGACTGGCTGCCCCAGGATCTAGCTGTCATGGGCGCTCCCCGGGAAGCAGGCACACGCGTGCATTATCTTCATCTGGGGGTCGCACACACGCTGTATGTTAAGGGAATGGATCCCTATCGGTTAACATAGGGCACCCACAGATGACCTGGTAAGCGCGTGGCATCTATGACATCCTGGATCTGGGGCATCCCGGCAATGGCAAAGAAACCTGTTGACCGTGTTTGATCCATGTCAAACATGGAACGCCCTGCCCACGCACACCCGGCTGCAGCGGGCCCTCCTCACCCGGCCCCAAACCCTATACCCCAGACCCTGTACCCCAGACACCTGGACCGAGTGATGGTCCTTTCCCCATGGCACTCACCCACCCTCCGGCCATGGACATTTCTCCGGAGCTGTGTCCCATCCCCTGGGCGTTTAGCTGCTGGCTGCTGTGTGTGTGGTGTTGCCTCCCCCAGTGTTCAAGCCAGTTTTCAGGCATCACAGTCTGATTGGGATGCTAGGCAATGACTCCCACAAGCTACATGTCCCGCCCTCCCACGGGAGTCCATTTGGGATGTGTGAAATGCTCACTGAACCATGATTGCCAATTCTCTATTAGCAATAGCCTTCAATCGCACAGCCAGAGGTCTTGGAGTCGGTGGGGGTTATGGGTGGTCAGTGGGGTAGGCGAGCAGGGACAAGAGTTGCACGAGAATCAGTACACACAATCTAGGGGTTCGCATGGTGGTACTTTGAGCGGTTGCCCCCCCCCGGTTGACCACCCCAGTGCACTCCCCCCACCCTTCCATGGCGGCCCACCCCTGCAGAGGGTCCCCACCCCTGGCCTCATGTCCCCTACCCTCCACCGAGCACAGGGCAGCGAGCCCAGTGCTCCCGAGCTCTTTGCCTGTGAGCAAAGATGGCTACTCACCTCTGCGGCTCCCCATAGAAGCAGTGATTCTCTGGGGTCAACCAGTAGAGTTCCCTCCGAGTTCCCGGCGGCGTGGTTCACATATGATACCACACGCCGGGAGCTTGGACCCGAGTCCGCAGTGGCCGTCCTGGTGACAGGGGGATCAGATTCCCGGGGTGTCCTCCACGATGGCCAGGCCCGTGATCAGTAGCTACTGATCTGGGGAGAGGGCCCTATCTCCTTCCGTGCTGGCCCGCTGTGTCGCTGCGCCATGTTGTGTGGTGCTGACGCGGAAACGGCCACCACGCGCATGCGTGGACCCGCGTCCATGCCGGTTGATGCCGGCATGAAACACTCTGGTGTTTACGCCAGTGTCAACACTTAGCCGGGATTTTGGAGAATCCTGGCCCTGAATTTTGGCCTCTCCCGCTATTCACCGGCCTTGTTTCGCCTGAGCAAGAACGTAACAAGGACAGAGAATCACACCCTATATATTTCAATCAAGTGGCATATTTTACTCTCCCAGCTAATGTTGTAACTCGATGCGAAGATCCCAGAATGGATCCCTAGTTAAAAGACTTTAGAAAAGTTGGAGGAACAGAGTTGCAGGACTGATAATTAGTTTTAACAACAAGAAAAAAAAAATTTCTTGAACATGAAAAATTGATTTCTGGTACAATATACCTTTAACCACCCCCAGCATCACAAATATACACAGATTTTTAAAAAAATATTTAGCTTTATTGTCATGTATCCTGAGTGACAGTGAAAAGTATTGTTCAGCATACAGTCCAGACAGATCGTTCCATACATAAAAAACATAGACAGAGTCAATGGATGGGAGGCGGGTTCGCGTGATGGATTGGGCTGTGCTTACGATTCTTTGTCGTTTCTTACGGTCTTGGGCCGATCAGGCTGTGATGCAGCCTTATGCCAATTTGCCTGTGGATCAGGTAGCAATGCATTGTTTATTAACTTTGAAGTTTTGCATTTTAATTTGGTGCCTAGCTCCTTAAACTGACTATGCCGAACCTCTTCCTTGTCCTGAATCTGTCATTGGTATTTATAGAGAGCACAATGACTGGATCAGGAAAAAGTTCAAAAAAAGGAAAACGTTAGAAAAAGCACGGCGCACCTCCTTTCCCTCTTCACCAAAATCCCTCACTTACCCAACTCCTAGAGTTCTTATTATAAGACCACAACCATAAGACATTGGAGCAGAATTAGGTCACTCGGCTCATCATGTCTGCTCTGCCATTCAATCAGGCTGATATTTTTCTCATCCCCATTCTATTCCATTAATAATCCAGATGTGGCTGAATGACCCCCTCCATCATGAAGATCCTATAATACTTTGAGAGCTGTAATGTGTGATGTTCTCTTTTAACTAATGCTTGATATAAATAATAATAATAATAAACGCTTATTTTCACAAGCAGGCTTCAATGAAGTTACTGTGAAAAGCCCCTAGTCGCCAACTAGAATTGGGGCGGGATTCTCCAGCAACTGGCCGCATGGTCAACGCTGGAGCCAAGAGCAGAATGAACCACTCCAGCGTCTGGCCGACCGGAAGTTGGGAATTCTCCGCACTTCTGGGAGCTAGGTCGGCGGCGGAGGGGTTGGCGCAGTGCCAGCTGACGCTGAAGTGCCTGCGCGAGTTGGCGCACATGCAAGCGCAGACAGGCCGACGTGTTCCTGTGCAAGCGCAGAGGGGTTCTTCTCCGCGCCGGCCATGGCGGAGCCCCACAGAGGCCAGCGCGGAAGAAAGGAGTGCCCCCACGGCACAGGCCCACCCGCAGATCGGTGGGCCCCGATCGCGGGCCAGGCCACCGTCCGGATCCCCCCGTGCCCCCCGAGGACTCACCTCGCCGGCCTCCAAGCCAGGTCCCGCCGTGATGGACCATGTCCATTTCACGCTGGCAGGACTGGCCAGAAACTGACGACTGCTCGGCCCATCGGGGCCCGGAGAATTGCCGGGGGGCCCGCTGCCAAAGGCTGCCGACCGGCACAGCGTAAACCCTGCCCCCGCCCGAAAACCTGCGCCAGAGAATACGGCAGCCGGCGTCGGAACGGCGCGGTGGGATTCACGCCGTCACCTGGGGATTCTCTGACCTGGCAGAGGGTCGGAGAATCCTGCCCTTGGTGTTTCTAAGAATTCAAGATTAATCTCCTCAATATTATAGCAAGCAACCCTAAATGTATAACTGCAGGGTCATTAAATAAACTTGATGCTTTTTAATTTCTTTTGACTATTTTCATTTGTTAGTAATCAGAGAGTGGGAAAAAAATATCTGTTTGAGTGACAAAGATCATTTGGTTGGGCAACAGAGGTTTCGTTCAAATTCCATTTGGTGCTGGAAAATGGTGCAGAGCTAGGATTGGGCAACTAACTGACCACTGTAAGAATGCAATGATCAATGGGGTGGCACGGTGGCACAGCGGTTAATACTGCTGCCTCACAGCACCAGGGACCCGGGTTCAAATCCAGCCTTGGGTGACTGTGTGGAGCTTGCACGTTCTCCCCGTGTCTGCATGAGTTTCCTCCGGGTGCTCCGGTTTCCACCCACAGTCAAAAGATGTGCAAGTTAGGGGGATTGGCCATGATGCAGGGTTACAAGGATAGGGCGGGGATTGGCTTTAAGCACAGTGCTCCTTCGGAAGGTCTGTGGTGACTCGATGGGCTGAATGGCCTGCTTCTGTACTGTAGGAATTCCATGGAATGTGGCGGCAAAGTGAGGAGATCAGTGATGGCACCTCCAGGAATAAGTCCGACCAGAGTTGGCAACCTCTGGAATGGTGCACAGACCAAAATATTTTCTCAAAATATTTTTCAGAAATGTTATCACTTACATTCGTGAGCATTAAAAATACATAAGAGAGGCCCAGCTTTCCTGACAGTTTTATTCTTGGTAATATTTCGAAGTTTCTTTCAGGTGGGGCACCATTGACCTGGTGGATTGGGAGAACCAATGAGAAGCAGACTTACTGGGGAGGTTCATCGCCGGGCATTAAGAAATGTGCCTGCGGAATGGAGGAGAGCTGCTTGGACACCAATTATCACTGTAACTGCGATGCTGGCAGAGATGAATGGTACTGTGATATTTATGTTTGAAATAAGAAATGTGTCATGTCCATCAGCTGCAATTTTACTGTGCAAAATGTGATTTACCTCCTGAACCATCTTGGTACTCCCACCTCCCACCACCATCTTAACACTATTCTCAGCTTCAGTTGTTTGTGTTTGTGATGTGGTTAAACTTATTAAAGCCTGGCTTAAAGACTATCCTGGAAGGTTAGGTGAAGTGAGTGCAGTAATAAATTTAGAACAGCTTGAGGTCTCCTGTTACCATAACAACGGGCCTTACTGCACTGAAGTTAAGTGTTGCTGGATGAAGTGCAACTTGGTTTCTGATAATCCTGTTCTGAATGATCAAGGAAAAGAAAAATAAATTGATTCATTGTGGTTGAAAGAATTGCGCGTGGGCGGTTTAACAGAGGGGAATTCTGTTTGTGCCATTTTGAGGGCAGTCACAGGTGTTGAGATTTATTTATTCATTCACGGGATGTCGGCATCGCTGGCTGGGCCAGCACTGATTGCCCATCCCTAACTGCCCTTGAGAAGGTGGTGGTGAGCTGCATCCTTGAACCACTGCAGTCCATGGGGTGCAGGTCCACCCACAGTGCTGTTAGGGTGGGAGTTCCAGGATTTTGATCCGACGACACTGCGGGGACGGGGATTTATTTCCAAATCAGGATAGTGGGTGGTTTGGAGGGGAACTTGCAGGTTGAGGCATTCCCATTTGACTTGGGGCTTGGGAGTTACTGCCTAAGGAGCCTTGGTGAGTTCCTGCAATGCATTCTGCAGGTGGTACACACGGCTGCTACGAGTGAATGTTTGCAAATGGGTGTTAATCAAGTGAGTGGCTTTGTCCCGGATGATGTCAAACTTCTTGAGTGGTGTTGGAGCTGCACTCATCCAAGCAAGTGGAGAGTGTGTGTGCACATGTGAGCGGGAAGAGTGAGAGAGAGAAGGACTGATTGTGCGGGAGTAAGTGTGTGGGATTTTTCAAATGAAGAGACGTGAAAAGGAACCTGTGAGTTACGGCCTTTTTTTTTTGCTGCTGCTGTAGCCAGGTCCTGGCAATCGTGAAGCTAGCACTACCCTGCACAGCCACATCTCTGCATGGACAGTTACAAATTTGGCATGGCGCCCACTGCCATCTGATGGAGACAGGACTTCGTCCTTGGACCTGAGAAAAACACAGGACTCTCGTGATCATGGGCACGATTAAACGTGCAAAAAACAGAATCCATTTTGGGGTATGAATAGTGGCGCCATTTTTAAATGCCGCCCCGATCTTTCGAGCCCCCTCTACTCTTGCATGGCGGCTTTCAGAACCCCCCCCCCCCAACTTCTCCAACCTGCCTCTTAGAGGGTCCTCAAAGTCCCCCCCCCCCCCTTCACCGCACCTCTCATGGGCAGAGGACCCAGAAGCCCAATCCCTGGCATGGGCAACCTGGCACCAGGTCACCTTGGCCCTGTGAGCCTGGCATCCTGGCAGTGCCCAGCTGACCTGTCAGTGCCAGGGTGGCACCTCAAGGGTGCCCAGGTGGCAATGCCAAGGTGCCAGGCTGGCAGTGCCAAGGTGACGAGGTGGCAGTAGGAGTGCCAGTGCCCACTGTATGTTTTAAAAAGGTTAACTTGAGTTCATAGAATAAACATTGTTCTGCTTGAAAATATAATTTTCCATTTCTGCTGTACAACACCTGTAGAGTGGGCCGTGTGCTCCCCATACCACAATCTATTAAAAGTTTTGGGTCAGGTGAACTCCATGATACACTTTGGGGTTCTCTAAACCCTGACCCATAACAATAATGAAATGAAAATGAAAATCGCTTATTGTCACGAGTAGGTTTCAAATGAAGTTACTGTGAAAAGCCCCTAGTCGCCACATTCCGGTGCCTGTTCGGGGAGGCTGTTATGGGAATGTTGTCATAGCGTCAGTTTTCCAATCCTCCAGTACTTCTCCCAATTCCAAGGATTTTTGGAAAATTACCACCGATGCATCCACTATCTCTGTAGCTACTTATATTAGGATCCTAGGATTCAAATCATCAGGGCCAGGGTCTTACCTTCCTCTGTATTTACATTTTCCCCTGTATTCTTTAGTATTAATGGGATGTTTGAAGTATCTTCCAGCATAAAAGCTGATGCAACATATCTGCTTATCTCCTCTGCCATTGCCCTCTTGCCCATAGCCATGTCCCCAGATTCAATTTCTGAGGGGCCTATGTTCACTTTGACTTCTCTCTTCCTTTTTATAAATTTAAAGAAGGTCATTTTGTCAGTTTTTATATTCCTCGATAGTTTGCCCTTGTGGTTTATTATCTCTCTCTTTATTATTTACCAGGATGTTGCCTGGTATGGAGGGCATTAGCTATGAGGAGACGTTGAATAAACTTAGTTTGTTCGCACTGGAACGAAGGAGGTTGAGGGGCGACCTGATAGAGGTCTACAAAAGTATGAGGTGCATAGACGGAATGGATCGTCAGAGACTTTTTCCTACAGTAGAGGGGTCAATTACTAGGGGACATAGGTTTAAGGTGCGAGGGGCAAGGTTCATAGGAGACGTATGAGGTAAGTTTTTTACACAGACGGTAGTAGGTGCCTGGAACTCGCTGCCGGAGGAGGTGGTGGAAGCAGGGACGATAAGGACGTTTGAGGGGCATCTTGACAAATACATGAATAAGATGGGAATAGAGGGATACGGACCCAGGAAGTGTAGAAGATTTTAGTTTAGATGGGCTGATGGGCGGCGCAGGCTTGGAGGGCCGAAGAGCCTGTTCCTGTGCTGTACTTTTCTTTGTTCTTTGTTCTGGTCCGATTCTGAATTTATCCCAGATTGTGAGGCGATAACTGAAATCTGCCTCCTTTTTCCTTCAACTTCATATTCTTCATAGTTTCATAGAATCACTACAGTGCAGAAGAAGACCATTCGACCCATCGGGTCCACACTGACTCTCCAAAAGAGCATTCTATCTAGGCCCTATCCTCGTAACCTAACCTGCACATCTTTTTATAATAATCTTTATGACTGTCACAAGTAGACTCACATTAACACTGCAATGAAGTTACTGTGAAAATCCCCTAGTTGCCACACTTCAGCGCCTGTTCGGGTACACAGAGGGAGAATTCAGAATGTCCAAAATTCCTGACAGCACGTCTTTTAGGTCCTGTGGGAGAAAACTGGGGCACCCGGAGGAAACCCGTGCAGACACGGGGAGAACGTGCAGACTCCGCACAGACAGTGACCCAAGCCAGGAATCGAACCTGGGACCCTGGTGCTGTGAAGCAATAGTCCTAACCACTATGCTACTGCGCCGCACCAAAAGTTGAATAGTAGAGAGCGGTTTTAATCCATCGGCCTCTGGGTTATGGGCCCAGCACACTTCCGCTGTGCCACTCTGCTACCTTTGGACACTAAGGTGCAATTTATCATAGCCAATCCACCTAACCCGCACATCTTTGGACTGTGGGAGGAAACCGGAGCACCCGGAGGAAACCCACGCAGATACGGGGGGAACGTGCAGACTCCACACAGACAGACCCAAGGTCAGAATTTAACCTAGATCCGTGGCACTGGAAGGCAGCAGTGCTAATCACTGGGCTACCTTGCCCCCTTAACTTCTGTGGTTTGCCATGGTTGGTTTATCCCTCTCTTAGAATCTTGCCTCCTTTCTGGGATATAATTTTGCTGAGAGTCATGAATTACCTCCTAAAGTGTCAGCCACTGCTTGTTTACTGTCTAACACGCTAATCTCTCTGCCCTGTTCACTTTAGCTAATCTATTCTCATTTCATTGCAATTCCTTTATTTAAATTAAAACACAGTTGTTTCTGACCCAAGTTTCTCGCTCTCAAACTGAACATTAAATTCTATCATGTTAAGATAACTACTTCCAAGGGGATCATTTACCCTGAGGTCATTTATTAAAGCTGCCTCAATGCCCATTACCAGATCCAAGATAGCCTGTTCCCTGGTTGGCTCACTGACATATTGCTCTAGGAAACTATCCCTAATGAATCCAAGTCACCACTGCTCACTGTGTGACTGTGCCTTGTTCAAAAGAAGTACTGCGTTTAAGGTCCTAGGGGCAAAATATTTATCTTGCTTTTTGTAACTATTCTCCGATTTTCTTTTTTAAGACTTATGCAAACTTGAGGAAGGCAACTGAAAATGTCCTGCACTGTCTGGTGAATCGTATTGTCTGAGATCCACCAATAAATCAAATGGTCAATTTCGGCGAACTTTCCTTATCCAGAGTGGTGAGAATGTGGAACTCGCTATCATTTGAAATGGTCTGAGTTTGGCTGGTTCATCTAACATAGGTCGGACATTTCTGGCCCATCAGCAGGCTATATCTTCTGATCCAGCTGATAGTGCCCCTGCCCCCCACACCCTACCCCCCGGCCGGAGCGTGTTCCCCGGTGGCAGAGGTGTGTGGTAGGTAAATCCCATCCCTTGATGTATTTATCGGGATGTTAGATAAACATGCGGGAGAAAATATTGAAGGATATGTAGATAGGGTAAAATTAGATAAGTTGAAAGGAGGTTCATGTGGAGGGTAAACACTGGCATGGACCTGCTGGCCTGAATGGTCAGTTTTGTGTTGTAAATTTGGATGCGCTAACTAATTCCATGAATTGGTTGGAAGAAGACATCGTGGGTAAGATGACTGCTGGAGATTGGGTGGCTGAGGGTCACCTTCAAACTTACAGATAAGTAGTGGGTCTGAGAGAAGAGAATGAGAAGGGAGGGGGTGAAGTGGATTACCGGTCAGGGGTGGTCAGAAGTGAAGTAGGCATTTGGGCTCCTCATGACCCCACATAGAAAATTACCGGAAGGGCCCTCTCTGCGTTCTCCCCACCTCTCTCAGCTTGGCGGGAAAGTCCCACGAGCTTCCCTGTCTCAGATCCCAGAGAAAATGTCCTTGGGTCTAATTGAGTACAACTGCGTCTGCCCTGTCCCCATATCACTTTAGTCAGCCACCAATTCTTAAATGAAGGGAGAAGGTTTCCAGCGTACACTGGGCTAGAGGAAGCAAACCAGACATGTTGCTCACTTTGTTGAACGCTGAGGTGATTTTTACTGACAAAGCAAATTTTAACACATAGCATAATTGTATTTGATTTGGTGGTGCTTAATCTTTTAATTTTGGAAAAGTGAATAACAGACCTTTGATATTTTCTCGAATCATGCATCTGTGTAATATTGATTTTTCTGAAGTTATGATTCTCCTCAGTTCTGTTCCATTGAGTTTGAAAATTACAACATTCAGGTGAATATATGTGTGCGTATATGCATCTGTATGTATATAATGCCGTTACCATGATTGTCATTGTAATGGTACAACACAGAAACACATTGATTATTGTTTTAACTACGTCGACTCTCAGACCTGTACCACAAATCCCCACTGAAACCTGTGTGGGCTCTGCTGTCTCATTATTTCTGACTTGTCGCAAGAAGGAATACAATTGTTTATGCTCCATCAAGCTACATAAGAAAGGAGGGAGAGTGAAAATAAAGGGAAGCATGGAACAGCTTGCTGAATATCAGTAGCTGTAAAAATGCTAGAATCTATTACAAGGGATGCAGTAACTGGGAAAATCATAATATGGTGTAGCAGAGTTAACATGGAATGAAGAAAAGGAAATTATGTTTGATAAATCTGTTCACTTTTTTGGAAGCGACAACTGGTTGGGTAAATAAAGGGCCAGTGGATGTAACGTATTTAGATTTTCGAAAAGGTGCTGCTCATGCAATTGCAAAGGTAAAGGGCTCAATCCTCCAGCCACGCTGCACCAGAAACGCAGCTCTCCATGGTGCAGTGTGGCCATGTGACATGTGGCCGTCATTGTCCAGCATCCCAATCAGACAGTGATGCCTGGATACTGTGCTTGGGCACTGCGAGAGGCAACACCACACACGTAGCAGCCAAAATCTGAGCACCCAGGGGCTGGCCCCAGCATCTGGAACATTTTTGCAAGCAGAGGATGGGCGTGTGCAGCGGGAAGGGGACCAACGCCTGATCCAGGTAACATTACATGCGGATGTCTGGGGTACAGGGTGTGGGGTGCAGTAAGCAGGGGCACCCCCGCTGCAGTCAGGGTGCAATGGCCAGTGCCTGCTGGATGGAAGAGATTGTGGTGAAGGGGAGCAATGGGGTGAGGGGAGAAATGGGGGTGGTGGGGTAGCAATGACGGGAGGGGGAACAATTGAGGCAGAGGGCGGATGCTGGGGGAGCTGAGGCAGGGGCAGGGCAAAGAGGCATCCAGGGCCTCCGTTTCTGGGGAGATGGGGCATGGGATTGGTGCTCGGGCCACATTGTGGAAGAAAGTGCCTGAGGCGTCACTTTGGCCGGGTTCAGCGATTTTTAATAATTTACACATGTGCTCCCAACTGCCCCAATCCCCTGCTGGTGACGTCCCACTCTCCCCACCCCTCCCAGACCCTCCTCCCATCCCTTCCCCCCCACAATGCACCCAACCCCCCTTTAAGCACCCCCCCCCCCCCCCCACCCCACCTTGGTCCCCTCTCCGGGATCGTCGAGCCTTTTGTGCTCTACCGCTGCTGCGTCTAGGTGTGTCCCCAGGATGCACATCAGAGGAGGAGGCAGCCTGCCACCTACCGCGTCCTATGGCACTTGCCTGCAGCACATAGAACATAGAACATAGAACAGTACAGCACAGAACAGGCCCTTCGGCCCTCAATGTTGTGCCGAGCCATGATCACCCTACTCAAACCCACGTATCCACCCTATACTCGTAACCCAACAACCCCCCCCCTTAACCTTACTTTTATTAGGACACTACGGGCAATTTAGCATGGCCAATCCACCTAACCCGCACATCTTTGGACTGTGGGAGGAAACCGGAGCACCCGGAGGAAACCCACGCACACAGGGGGAGGACGTGCAGACTCCACACAGACAGTGACCCAGCCGGGAATCGAACCTGGGCCCCATCGTGCCACCCTGTTTTGGGTGCTGACTCTGAGACGTGCCGGTGTCAGTGGGGTGGGTCTTGGAGGAGCGGGTGGCCACCGTCTCCACCCCATAGGATGGCTCCCAGTTGGCAGCTGACCCCCTCCACCTCCTGGATTGTGCTCTTCGGGCCCTGGTGTTCACCTCGGAATGGAAGGGCAGCTGGATTGAGCCTCAGCTTCCCCTGCGTCATCAGGCTCTGCCAGTCCTGGCGGCTCCCCAATGTCTGCAGCATGGTGTTGACTACCTCGCTGATGTTTCTCAGTGACTGGGACATGCTCTAGAGCACGGCAGCAATGCCCACCTGTGACAGGTACACGTCCCCCAGTGACCGGGACACATGTCCTGCAGCGCCTGAGTTATGCCCATGTGGGACTGAGTGGGTGCTCTGGAGGGCCTCTGCAATGCCCCTCTGAGGCTGGGACATACTCCGCAGCACCGCATCAAGGTCCCCCTAATACTGGGTCACGTCCCCCAGTGACACACTGTCGAGGCGCTCAGCCATGGCCATCACTGACTGAGCCACGTCATGGACACCTCCACTCAAGCTGCCGACATTATCAACCAAGCTCTCAATTGCAGCCGGCACCCTAGCAGTGTTGGCCTTGGTGCCATGCATTGCTGGTGCCATCACCTGCGCCCACGGTCTCTGTCGCTGACATACCCTCTGAATCTCATGGCTGCACCCTAGCGTCGGCATCAGCTCCGGGTAAACCTGATCCAGAGGCTCAGCATCTGACTGGGACCCAGTTGGGTCCTGGAATCCAACAGCCCTCCAACTGATGTCTCAACTGGGTGTTCCTCCACCTGATGTGCATCAGCAACTGTGTGGTGCTCACCAGAATGTGTCCCCAAAAGCCTGTCCACTGCCCATAGAAAGTGTGTGTCTCTGCGCTGATGGAGGGTGGGGATGATAGCTGAGACGCATCGACAGTGGCCTCCTCGGAGCTCTCCGCAGAGGTGCTCTCATGGAAGGCGGAGGGACCACCCCAGATAGGCCGCAAGTAGCGGCTGAGGACCCTGCGGGAGAATGGGCATGTGGTCAATGGGAGGGATGGGTCATTCCGCATGGCAGTAACTACTCACGTGTGACATTTCATCTGGGTGAGGGCCAGTGAACCCTCACCTCTGCTCCATATGCTGGGAACGGAATGGTGCTGAGCGAGGGCAGTGCCAGGAGCATTCTCGGGGGAGGGGGAACAGGGGGGGTTCGGGAGTCTGGTGTCAACCCACCTGCGTGGTCCGGTGAAGGTCGGTGATCTTCGTACGACACTGGGTGCCGGTCCTCCTGGTGACGCTTCCCGAACTGACGACTAACCCTCCCAAGACCCTGGGGAGGAACAGGGCATCCTATCTGGCCTCGACCGCGTCCAATAATCTGCCCAGGTCGGTGTACCCGAATCGTGGGGCTGGTCTTCTCGGAGGCATGACTGCGCGCTGAGTGGGCTTAGCTCTACAGGAACACTCTCCCTTGTTAGCAGGGGCTGGCGAGCACAATCCCAGCGAATCAGACGACAGGACTATCAGGTGCGGCGCAAAGCCCATGGGTCCTCATTAAGTCGACCAATTAATGTTTCAAAGTGGTGACGGCCTCGCCTGTCCGAGCATCTGAAACTCTTGAGCAGTTCCAGCTCGCTCCCACGCTTAGAAACCTTTTGGCTAAATCACGCCCTGAGTCTCTGAATGAGGAGAGACTGATTAGAATAGGGATATATTCCCTGGGTTTCGAAGAGTGAAAGGCGATGTTATTGAAAAATATATAAGGGGCTTGGCAGCGTAGATGTTGAGAGGATGTGTCTCCTGACTGAGAGTCACAAGGTAGTGCCTTAGTTTCAGATTAAGGCGTCGACAGTTTCGGACAGAGATGAAGACATTTTTTGCCAATCAAAGGGTTGAGTGTCTTTGGAAATCTCTATCCCAGACGGTATATTCAAGACAGAGATCAGTTCTGGATAATAATGGCATCAACGGATACAGGGATAGGGAGGGGAACTGGAATTATATAAAATAACATCACAGAATGGTTACAGCATAGAATGAGGCTGTTCGATCCAATGCCTTGTGCCTGCGGTCTGCAAGAGTAAATTAACTAGTCCCATTCCCCCACCCTCTCCCCATAGCCCTGCAATTATTTTTTCTCTTCAGATAATTATCCAATTTGGTTTCGAAAACCGTGCCTGAATCTGCCTCTGCTACAGGCTCAGGCATTGCATCCCAGACCCTGACCACTCACTGCGTAAAAAGAAGATTTTCCGCTTGTGACCTTTGAATATTAACCACTTTCTCCACCTGCCCTGTCATCATCAATGACTTGTGCACAGATGTGACTTGCCAATGGCTCAATATCTGTATGAGACTGCCACTAGTTTACTGTCTATTCCATAGATTATCATAGAATTTACAGTGCAGAAGGAGGCCATTCGGCCCATCGAGTCTGCACCGGCTCCTGGAAAGAGCACCCTACCCAAGGTCAACACCTCCACCCTATCCTCATAACTCAGTAACCCCACCCAACACTAAGGGCAATTTTGGACACTACGGGCAATTTAGCATGGCCAATCCACCTAACCTGCACATCTTTGGACTGTGGGAGGAAATCGGAGCACCCGGAGGAAACCCACGCACACACGGGGAGAACGTGCAGACTCCGCACAGACAGTGACCCAAGCCGGAATCGAACCTGGGACCCTGGAGCTGTGAAGCAATTGTGCTATCCACAATGCTACCGTGCTTCCCCGATTAACACTACCTCATTACCTGCACTGTAATTCTGTGCCATCTCTATTAGATCATTGTCAGATTAATCTCCTGCTTCATTATTGTATTTACTCAACCTACACAGAATTTCTAATTTAATCACCTCATTATTTCTACCTAACTTTGGTTCTTCTGGTTACCATGGCTTCACGGGCCTGACTCAACACACCTCTAATACTTGCCTTCAAACAACCGCGCAACCTCAAACAAACCATTGTCTGCAGCAAACTACCCAGCCTTCAGAATAGCGGCCACGACACCACACAACTCTGCCATGGCAATCTCTGCAAGACGTGTCAGATCATCGACATGGATACCACCATTACATGTGAGAACACCACCCACCAGGTACGCGATACATACTCGTGCGACTCGGCCAACGTTGTCTACCTCATACGCTGCAGGAAAGGATGAGCCGAAGCGTGGTACATTGGCGAGACCATGCAGACGCTGCGACAACGAATGAATGGACATCGCGCGACAATCACCAGGCAGGAATGTTCCCCTCCTGTTGGGGAACACTTCAGAAGTCAAGGGCATTCAGCCTCTGATCTCCGGGTAAGCGTTCTCCAAGGCGGCCTTCAGGACGCGCGACAACGCAGAATTGCCAAGCAGAAACTTATAGCCAAGTTCCGCACACATGAGTACGGCCTCAACCGGGACCTGGGATTCATGTTGCATTACATTCATCCCCAACCATCTGGCCTGGGCTTGCGAAATCCTCCCAACAGTCCTGCCTTGAGACAATTCACACCTCTTTAACCTGGGATTACCCCTATCTCTGGATCTGTAAAGATTCAATTACCTGCAAATGCTCACATTCTAAGCATTGTCTTGGCATCTTTGAATTTGTCTATATATATATGTTTCTGGAACAAACCTCTTCATTCACCTGAGGAAGGAGCAGTGCTTCGAAAGCTAGTGTTTGAAACAAACATGTTGGACTTTAACCTGGTGTTGTTAGACTTCTTATTGTGCTCACCCCAGTCCAATGCCGGCATCTACACACCATGCCTAAGATTGTTGATCTATGTCTGCCTGGAAACCACCTGAAAGGGGGCTGCCACTGTATTGCACTCTCCAGTTAAGGCAGCAATGGATGACTTCTTCTTGTATCACTTGGATCTCTTCAATGACGCTGTCACTACAGAAACTTCAGTTCTCCTGCTATTTCAACCTTTGCTGTTTATCAAGATTGCGGATACTGTCTCTATGAGAGCTGTGCAGACATAGTTTTATTATTCCCCCTCCCACTATTTATATTGTATGTGTGGGTTCCTTTGTCTTCTTTTTAATTTGTTCATGGGACTTGGGCAGAGCCAGCATTTATTGCCCATCCCGAATTGCCCTTGAGAGGCAGTTAAGAGTCAACCACATTGCTGTGGATCAGGAGTCACATGTAGGTCAGACCAGGAAAGATGGATGATTTCCTGCAGGGTAGCACAGTGGTTATCACTATTGCTTCACAGCACCACGGTCCCAGGTTCGATTACCAGCTTGCGTCACTGTGCGCTATGTCTGCACGTTCTCCCCATGTCTGCGTGGGTTTTTACGACAATCGACAATGGCTTCATGGTCATCATTGGACAATTAATTCCAGATTTTTATTGAATTCAAATTTCACCATCTGCAGTGGCGGGATTTGAGCCTGGGTCCCCAGAGGATTAATCTTGGTCACTAGTTAACTAGTCCAGTGACAATACCACTACACCACCGCCTCCCCTCAAAGAGAACAAAGGCTGGGATTCTCCTAGCCTTCGCGCCAAAATCGCGATCGGCGCATGGCGGAGAATGGGCACTGATGCCTGGAGAATCGCCCCGAATCCCGCACAAGCAGTCTACGCGGTACAGGTAGACAGGCACATTGACAGAGGCCTCTGCGGCGATTTTCCAGGGACAACTACCCGAGTTCCCGACGGTGTGGTTCTAACCACGTTGTGCCTGTCGGGAACGGCCAGTGGTGGCTGCGGGCTCAGTCCGCAGCTGCCCTGGTGGGGGGCGGAGGGGATCCTTCGCCCGAGGGGGGGGGGGGCCTCAAGGACGGCCAGGGGGGAGATCGGGCGGCATCGATCCTTGGGCACTTGTGATCTCGGGGGACCTACATTTTTGGTGCCGCTCCTCGGTCCAAGTCCACCATTGCGCACAGCACGGCTGCCGCAGGCTGCCGGCATGCGCATGCGCATGACTCCCGACCGGACGTGCGGGGCCCCATACCCACAGCCAGAGCTGCGAGAAGCACTCCGGCGCCCTGCTAGCCCCCTAGAGGTAAGAGAAACGCTCGGGTTTTGACGCTGGTGTGGGGACATAGCCCCATTATTGGAGAATCCTGCCCAAAGAGTCTGATATAGATTGGGGAGAATTAAATCAAAATGAGTACCATGAAAGATTGTGTGAGATGCTAAGCATTCTATCAAAACTGATAAACTTCATTCAGGCTCAGACGGTGTTCTTCATTCACCTGGTCGATCTAAATTACACGACTGATGCAAATCGAAATGGTATAATTTCACGTCACTTTTTAATTTTACTGATCATACAGAACGTTATGGTCTACATTCACTGGGTCCAATTCAGCAACAGTTCCCGCTGCAATGACATGAGCAGAAAATGTGGATACTCCAGTGCGGTGCTGAGGTTACCTTTTGGAGGAGACATTAAACTCTGGCCCTGGCTTCCCCTTCTCTGCTGGACGTTAGCGATCCCCTGGTAATCTCTGATGAAGAGCAGGGGAGGTCTGCCCCGGTGTGATGGTTAAGAATTACTCCACCACCAACGTGCGGGGTTTACCGCACCACGTGTTTTTTGGCGGCACCCCTTGTCAGCGGGAAACCGGGGCGCCATCGGTGGGATCGGAATATCCCGCCGACGTGAACAGCCGGTACGTTCCGCCCAGTATCACGAGAACAGACTCGCTAGTCATGATCTCATTTCTGTCTGTGGGAACTCGCTGTGGGTGAGTTCAGAGAACCATGGAACCTACAGTGCAAAAGGAGGCCATTCGGCCCATCGTGTCTGCACCGGCCCTTGGAAAGAGCGCCCTACCCAAGCCCACACCTCCATCCTTCCCCCGTAACTCAGGATCCCCAACTAATTTGGATGTCATGCTTCCAATATAACAGTGACAAACGTATCTCATTCGCTGTTGAGTGCAACAGGCTAGAAGGCATTAAATACGCTGTATAAATGCAAGCTCTTTTCGTGATCAATGACAATGAGGATCTTGTAGCATCAGGACCAATCAATTAAACCATGACTGGTAATTTGATGATGGACAAAGAGTGCCATCAGTAATTGACATCTCCTTTTATCACCCGCCTGAATTATTGGTGAAGAAAATTAGGCAGGATGTAAAAAAGGCTGCCTTTCCGGTATCACCCACTCTAATTATAACATGTCCCTCTGTTATTTAAGGCAAGCTATTTCCTCACATATAGCCATCATTCTACATGTCAATCATTCAAGAGTGTCTGTTAGATCCCAATCTGTCATTCCTTCCAGATAATCATTAATTTTCAGATAACTAGCTAGCTAGTTTGGACTTCATTTACAAAATGTCAAACATGTGTGAAATATTATTTAATTAAAGCAGAAGTTGAAAAATGATGCCCGGAATGCATTTTATTCCAAGAAACTATTATTTTCTTAACAGTAGAAAGGTTAACTACAAAGTTGTAGTTTGTCTAAATATATGTGTTGCCTGAAGCTTATTGCTGAGGTTTATTCTTGCTATGTCTTTCATGAAAGCAATTTAACTATGCCAATCAATGATAGACTTTCTTCAGGTGTAAAATCAAAAACCAAGCCAGAGCAAGCGTTTGCTTTGATGGCACGGGTTTCTATTGATTTCCAGAGAGGATTCTCTTAATTAATTGATTGTCAAGGGCCCAACAAATTAACAGATCAGCTAAATTATCCAACCCAAGTCGTGTTCACTTGAGCTGCTGTTAATAAATTAGGAAATATTGACAGTTTTATTGTGAAATAATGAGGCTTACAGCTTACATTGGGCCCTTCGTTGTTTCAGTGGCCTGACCTTTATGTGTCCCCGGCAGGTATGTTTCTCATAGGTGGGGGGGTGGGAGGGGCAGTAAAATAGGCTGGGTGACCATATCCCACCCACCCCTGAATTCACCGCATAATATTGAGGCAGATAGGCACCAAATTCTGTTGCTCACTCATAATATGAACAATTAAGAGTCAAGTAAGCTTATTATCAACGCAATGATACCCTTCCCATACCATTAAACGTTTATCATGAGTGGTCAGCCTGGCTTTAGCTCAAGGTCTTAAAGGGCAGGAAGGAGAGCCGAGAGTTGCCCTACAGAGTCTGTCATTTGCCGATGATGGGATAACACCACCCTTAGGACAACCCCCGCCTTCCTTTCTACCCATTCCCTCTCTTATCCCACTCCCTCCCTAAATTACCCAACCCTCCAGGCCCAAGATCCCAGACTTACCTGCTCCAGGGAACTATCTTCTTTTTCTCCTGTAGTCCTGGCACCTTCCACTGACATTTCCCTGAAGCTGCTGAGACTAATGCACTGCCAGCCAATCTGATTGCTCAGCAACTCCAAGGGGGTTGGACTTGCGGAAGTCCCAATCGGCCCGCGTTAGTCCACCCCGCAGAGCTTTATAGCTGTGGGACTGGAACATGTGGCCTCCATGATGACATTGTTTTCTGTGGGGGCGGGGTGTGGGGTGTCCTGTCCAACCCCACCCATGCCCCCTACCACCGCAGACCCCCCAACCCCCAACCTCTGTCTTATTCAGCCCAGAGTTTATTTATTTTTACTTCTTGGATGCCTTTTACATTTTCACAACCTGAAGGATTGACGATGGAAAGGAGGGTTTGAATTCATAGTCTTCAATGACCTCAGGCTACCTCGAAGCACTTTTCAGCCCATCAATTAACTCTGGAGTGTTCCTGCCCTCACAGCGATCACCCATTCTTTGTACCCAGCAAAGCCAAGCGGTGTAACAATGACGAGAACATCTCTGCCGGTGACTTCGGCGAAGGGATAAATGTTCGTTGGGACGCCAGAGAGAGCTCTGCTGCTCGTCTTTCAAATTGTGGCATTTTTCTGGGTCTCAATTTAACATCTGATCTGAAACTGGAATATCAACCTAGATTTTGTGCTCAAGTGTTTTCAGTGTTTTAACCCATAACATTCATGCCCAAGAAATCAAGAATACCATTGAACCAAAGCTGATAGATGGGGCTGATCCAGATCTGCGCATGCTTATATATTGGTAGTGGCTGGCCTACTTTACCGACAGTTGTATATAACAAGACGAGAGCATATTAATCTACAGTGCGTATTTTTTTTGAGTAATTTTAATTTTTGTCCTGGATTTCTGCAGGACCAATGACACGGGGTTTCTCACATACAAAGATCACTTGCCTGTGACTCAGATTATTATTGGAGACGTTAACAAGACAAGTTCTGAAGCCGCCTACAAGCTCGGGCCACTACGTTGCCGTGGTGATGGTAAGTGTCCTGTGGTTAAGTTTCATAAATGGTCTCTCAGAATAGATGTCGGACTGGTGCTAAATTACCCAGCATTTGAAATCAAATCAAAAAGTCAAGCTAATCTTTGCGAGGCCACAACGGTTGATGGTCTAACATGTGACAGCTGAGCACCGTGAAATCCGTTAGTCTTCCTTAAAAAAAAACACTTACTTCCAGCAACTTCCTTTTTCTGAGACTGTGCTGCGGATCACCAACTGGAAAGATGCCTGAGTAATGCATCCACCGCCCACTCCACCCCCATTCCCTGCCAACGCTGTTGAGAATCAGAAAATCCTTGCATTGAGAGTTCTCGCAGTGAGTCGGGCGCACTTCCAAAATATCACCGTAAATGATGACACTATTCGGAATTTTGAATTTATTTCATTGGGAGTGATGTAGAATTAGTTGGGAAGCATGTTTGTTTTCCAAAGAGAGTGGTTTGTGGCACCGCATAAGAAGTTCCTTTGTGAGGTGACCCAGCCGTGCCATGGATTTGAAAAGCAGGATCAGAAATTACCGGCTGGGATCTCCGGCGGCGGGATCTTCCGTTGCGCCGGCAGCGAGCGTAGGGTGGCCACAATGGGAAAACCCACTGGCAGGTGGCGGGAATGGGGGGCGCGATTCTCCCAAAACGGGAGAAATCGTAAAGCTGGCGTCAAACCCGGGCGGGTTTGACGCCAGCGCGCCCCTTCCCGACCGGGAACCGATTCTGGTCCCCGGTCGTGGCTAGCAGCCCGACGCCGTAGGCTCCGGCATGACGGGCTTAACGAATATTGTTAAACCCGCTTTCCGGAGTTAGCGCCGGCTGACGCGTCATATGACGTCTGCCGTGCATGCGCGGATTGGAAGACTCCAACCCGCGCATGCGCGGATGACGTCATCGCGTATTTGCGCGAAACCCGTGCATGCGCGGGCCGGGTTGCCCCTCAGCCGCCCCGCGAATGGATACTGCGGGGCGGCGGAAGGAGAAAGAGTGCGCGGGCATCGGGCCCGCTGCCCGCGATCGGTGGGCACCGATTGCGGGCCCATGGCACCCTTGGCACGGCCGTGGTACTGCCGTGCCAATCGGTGCCATGGTTATGAAAAGCGAGTTTGTGACGCCGTTTTTACGAACGGCCAGACCAGGTGTGTTTGCCGTTCGTAAAAACGGCGTAAAGGGCTGGGACTTCGGCCCATCGAACAGCTGTGAATCGCTGCCGGCCGTAAAAAAACGGCGGCAGCGATTCGGGTCGGGAGTTGGGCGGGGGGTGGGGGAGAATAGCGGGAGGGCGGGAAAAATGTCGGGAAGGCCCTCCCACTATTCTCCGACCTGTCGTGGGGGTTGGAGAATTTCGCCCGGGGAATCCCGCTGCCGGTGAGGACGCGTCGGCCAGTAAACGCGGCTGGCCGAGCGGAGAATCTCACCCTACGTGCCTCTGGCGGGGAGGCACATAAATAGGAAAGGGAAGTTCCTCAGCCCACCATTTTCTTGCTCACTCCTGAGCTCACTGCTGTAACACGGACAGCAAAATCGGCAGCTCCCCCCACCACCCCACCATCTTTAAATTGGTGGCCTTGCATTCAGCTACCTAGGCTCCCTGGAATTCCCTCCTTGAACGTCTCTACCTCAAATTCCTTTTTCAAGATGCTGTTTAAAACGCTTTGACCAGAGATTTCAGCCAGCTGCCCTATTATGGCCTCAGTGGCTCAGTGTCCAATCAGGCTTTCTCCTGCGGATCACCGTGGGACATTTTATAACATTAAAAGCGCTACATAAATATTGCTGCTGTTAATGTAATTATGCTGTTGTTAGCTATTAAAGACCTAGCTATTTCAGCTAGGTGTAGCTTTTTCCAGGTTTTTTTTGCTGCCACTAGCGTTGACGTTAAAGGTTTTGTTAAATTGCGATGGAGGTTTCAGTCTGCGGAGATCTCCGGGGAACGCCCCCTTGTTGTGGCGTAGATTCGCTGACAGCAGCTTTTCTGAACCTCTGCATTATCCTACTCATGGGCGGGATTCTCCGACCCCACGCAGGGTCGGAGAATCGGCGGGCAGCGGCGTTATTTCCGCTCCCGCAGGGTTTTTAAATCTCCCACCGGCCAAAAACCGGCGTTGTGCAAATCCCGCCGGCAGCCTCTGAAAACAGCTGGCGCCGGTGAGATTTCATTTTTTTTTTAGTGTCCACAAATCTCCGGCCCGGTGGGCCGAAGTCCCGCCGACGTGGCCACGGGTCACGTCGGCGAAAATCACAGTTGCTTTAAAACGTCGTCAACCATCATCAATTGGGGGGTGGTGGGTTGCGGCATTGGGGGGTGTTGCGGCATTGGGGGGGTGGGTTGCGGCATTGGGGGGGTGTTGCGGCATTGGGGGGGTGGGTTGCGGCATCGGGGGGGGGTTTGGGGGCAGCGGCGTGCAGAGAGGGGGGGCGACGGATGCCCGGGGCCAACGCACCGTCGCCCCCCCTCTGTACGCCGCTACCCCTACCCCAATCACCCCCCCTCACCACCCCTACCTCCCTCCAACGCCCCTACCCCCCTCCCCACCACCCCTACCCCCCTCCCCACCACCCCTACCCCCCTCCAATGCCGCCCCCCCATCTCTCGCAACGCCGCAACCCCCCACCCTCAACGCCGCAACCTCCCCTCATCGCCGGGTCCCCCCCCTCAACGCCGGTACCCACACCCCCCCCCTCTCTCCTCCTCCCCCCCCTCCTTCCTCCTCCCCCCTTCCGTCCTCCCCCCCCCTTCCTTCCTCCGTTAGTGTGGGGGGGTGCGGCGTTAGTGGGGGGGCTGCGGCGTTAGTGGGGGGGGTGCGGCGTTAGTGGGGGGGTGCGGCGTTAGTGGGGGGGGTGCGGCGTTGGAGTGGGGTAGGGGTGGTGAAGGGGGTAGGGGTGGTGAGGGGAGGGGGTTGGGGTAGGGGCAGCGGCGTGCAGAGGGGGGGCGACGGTGCGTTGGCCCCGGGCATCCATCGCCCCCCCTCTCTGCACGCCGCTGCCCCCAACCCCCCCTTCACCACCCCTACCCCCCTCCAACGCCGCACCCCCCGACCCCCCACTAACGCCGCACCCCCCCCCACTAATGAGGAAGGAAGGGGGGGAGGAGGAAGGAAGGGGGGAGGAGGAAGGAGGGGGGGGTGTGGGTACCGGCCTTCAGAGGGAGGGGGACAGGGTGTGGGTACCGGCGTTGAGGGGGGGGGGGGGACCTGGCGTTGAGGGGGGGGGGTTGCGGCGTTGCGAGAGATGGGGGGGTGGCGTTGGAGGGGGGTAGGGGTGGTGGGGAGGGGGGTAGGGGTGTTGGAGGGAGGTAGGGGTGGTGAGGGGGAGGGAGGTAGGGGTGGTGAGGGGGGGATGGTTGGGGTAGGGGGTAGCGGCGTACAGAGGGGGGGGGCGACGGTGCGTTGGCCCCGGGCATCCGTCGCCCCCCTCTCTGCACGCCGCTGCCCCCAAACCCCCCCCCCCCGATGCCGGGTCACTCTTCTCCTCCCCCACCCCCCATGCCGGGTCGCTCTTCTCCTCCCCCCCCCATGCCGGGTCGCTCTTCTCCTCCCCCCCCCATATGCCGAGTCGCTCTTCTCCTCCCCCCCCACCCCCACCCCCCCCACCCCCCCCCCACCCCCCCCCACCCCCCACCCCCCCCCCCACCCCCCCCCCAATCATGCCGGGTCGCTCTTCTCCCCCCACCCCACTGGGTCTCTCTCTCTCCCCACCACACAAACGCCGGGACTCGCCACTTCCGCAGCTGGAGAAACTGACGCCTATCACGTCAGTCCGCTGCTGGCCCTTCCGGGAACGGAGATTGCCAGCTTAAAGAAGGCCCGGACGCCGGAGTCATGCACACCGCTTTTTCCCGCCGGAAATGTGCGTCACGTCGGTCCGCGGAGATTTTCGCCCCATGTGCTGCTCTCAGTTTCTGTGGAGTAACGATGGCGAATGCTGACAGCTTCGCCGCCGGCATGTCCACTGGAAAATCTAAGTCCTTGGGCTGGATTCTCCTCTGGCGGGATTCTCTGTTCACCGGCAGCCATGCCCGGGGACTTCCCGATGACGTGATGCTGCCTACAATGGGAACCCCCATTGGTCGGCTGGCGGGAAGGAGAACCCAACAGGTCCCACCCCTAATCTGCGCTAACCTAGCACCCCCCCTCTGCTGACGATTAATTATCTGCGAAGAAGTCAATGAATTGTTGCCACCTCCAGGTGAACCCTAACAGTGACCCTCTCAAGGCAAACTTAATTTTCTCCAGACAGAGAAAACTAGCCATGTCCGATAGCCAGGTCTCCGACTTCGGGGGCCTTGAGTCCCTCCATGCTAGTAATAACCAAAGGCCAAACAAACAAATTTATTAGAACAAGTGTGTGCAATACATCTCATCAATCAGAATGAAAATTTTATTTCATTCCACTTATTTCTGGCAGAAACATTTAGAATGGATAGAAATGAAATAGTGCTCTGCATCTGGTATTGAAGCTTGAGGTGAGATGGTGAGCAGCTGAGTTACCTTGACTAACTTGATTAAGTTCTTTGATGAAGTAACCGGGAGACTCGGTGAGCTTAGTGCAGTTAATGTTGCGTACCTGGGGCGAAATCCTCCGTTTGGAAGATTGCTCTCCTGCAGAACTGAATCGCACCTGAGGAAGTGATTCCCAATCCTTAGTCATGCAAATTTATGCATGGCGAGGATAGCGAGGGTTCCACAGGGACATCCTGCCATCGGACTGCCATTTTGAGTAGGTGGCCTGACAGGTAGGTCCCGTATCTGGGCCACCGCCCCCTAACACCTCAATTCAGACCCCCCCCCCCCCCCCATCTGTGAAATTCGGCCCACCACCACCAGATCTTTTGGTCTACCCCTCTCCTACAGTACAGGGGTGAGCCAACGCTTTGCCCACATTCCTCCCCTGCTGGGCACCCCTGAAATAAAGGGACAACCCTCAGAGACGGCGTAATTAAAAGGTGACCCCGAGAGGCCTCCTAAATAAAGGGACCCCCCCCCCCACCACAGAGATCCCCTAAATAAGGAGAATCCTCACAGACCCCCCCACCCCACCCGAGAAAAGTGACCACTGTCAGGAGGTCCCAGAAGTGATACCCCTGTCAGAAAGCCGCCTAGAAAAGAGACCACTGTGAGGAAGCCAGCCATTAAGCTGATCCCTGTCAGGAAGCCCCCCAGAAGGGTGGAGATTGCTCTGAGGGGGTCTCCTTATTTCAGCGGTCTCTGCAAGGGTCCCTTTATTTAGGGGTCTCTGTGGGGGGCCTTTTTGAGGAGGGGGCAGTCGGGGTGAGTTGTGAAGGTCTTGCATTGCAGAGGGAGGAGGATGGCCCTCTCTTAAAGAGTTCCCTCTTTGGCTCACCGTGTGGTGCACCGTGCTAAGGCAAACCGTGTCGAGACCTGTAGTGATTCTTGCCCACAGAATTCCCGGCCCAGAGGAGCGGAGAACCACGCGAGCCCGGAGAATATGGTGCCTGGCCCGCTAAGTGAATGCAAATGGATCTTAATGACACATTTGCATCCTTCTTAAAAATAAATTTAGAGTACCCAATTATTTTTTTCCAATTAAGGGGAAATTTAGCATGGTCAATCCACCTACCCTGCGCATCTTTGGGTTGTGGGGGAGAGACTCACGCAGACACGGGGAGAATATGCAAACTCCGCACAGACAGTGACCCAGGGCTGGGATCGAACCTGGGACCTCAGCGCTGTAGGCGGCAGTGCTAACCACTGCACCACATATATGTTTCTGGAACATACCTCTTCATTCACCTGAGGAAGGGGCAGTGCTCCAAAAGCTAGTGATGGAAACAAACCTGTTGGACTTTAACCTGGTGTTTTAAGACTTCTTACTCTGAAAGGTTAGTATTGGAGATGCTGTTTTTTTTATATTAATGAGTTGGACATTGGATATACTGGGAAAATTGTCAAAGTTTGCATGGGACTCAGAATCATAGGAAACATTGACAAGGAAAGGAGCAGACTTCAGGCAAAGTGGGCAGGTACATGGCAGGTAACATTTAACCCAGAAATGCGTAAAGTGATTCATTTTGCGACGAAGAATGAGGAGCACAAATACGGGTGAAATGGTCTAATCTTGAAGCGGGTGCAGGAAGAGAGAGAGCACTGGAGGTGTGCTGGCAGATGTCTTTGAAGATGGCAAGGTGAGCGGAGGTGGGCTTTTAAGTAAAAAAACAAAAGAGATCCTTGACTTTCTGAACAGGGCAAGAGCGTACAAAGGCAAGGACGCAATGCTGAATCCCTTATTAAAATTTGCAGAGCTTCGAGAAAAGAATGTGAGGAGGAGCCTGATGGATAGCTCTACCAAAGAGCCAGGAATAGCACAATGGGCCAAATGGCCTGCTTCAGAACTCTATCATTCTATGGTTCCGTATTGGCTCAGAATCCTTTGGGTTTGTTTCTTGGTCTGCATTGAGTTCGCAGCTCATTGTCAGGTATGGGGTCGTGGCACTGCTATCAACATCCAGTAGATCCCTGCAGTATTCTGTGCATAGAACAATAATATTCAGCACAGAGAACATTTTGTTAAAATGAAGATGTTGCAGAGAAGGGCTACTTAGCAGATTAGGGGACAAAGCTGATGAAGTGACACTCGATCTTGTTTGAGAGGGTAGAATTGAAGAGGCACTTTAATGGAGGTACTGACATGAATAAGGTTGAGAGAGTTAAAGGACCAATCAGTAATATTTAAATTGATTCAGGAAAGCAGAACAAAGGGACAGTGAGTTCAAAAGGGATACTTTCAGGCAGAATGTAAGGGGGAAACTACTTCACTGAGATGTTTCTGAAGAGATCCGAAAGGCAAATATCTTGAAAGGAAGCATATTGCCAAGGAAACTTCAACCAAGTAAATGTGAGGTCCTCTCTGGCCTTGTGATTGGCGTAAAGAGGCGAAAATTGGCCAGAGTAACATCAGAGGGTGTTCTGAGGGAAAAGGCCACAGAGCTGTTATCGTGGTACGTCCGCCATGATTAGGTAACATGCCAAGACGTGGAAAACTGTCCACTTGGTCAATTTATCCAAAGAGATGTTTGCCAGCAAAGGAGTTTGCATCTTTTACAATACTGCCAGAGACAGAAGTCTAATGATAGACATTAAACCCTTGTTGATTGTCGTAAAAACCTATCTGGTTCACTGATGTCCTTTAGGGAAGGAAATCTGCCATCCTTACCTGGTCTGGCCTTCATGTGACTCCAGATCCACAGTAATGTGGCTGACTCAACCGCCCCCTCAAGGGCAATTAGGGATGGGCAATAACTGCTGGCACAGCCTGCAACGCCCATGTCCCATGAAAGAATTAAAAGAAATTGCACAGCCACACAAGAACGTTGCTACCCTGAGGGATTCCTACCCTACAAAAGCTGTTTAAAGGTCAACAGTTTGAGAGAACATGACTGTGTTGCCACGGTGAAGTGACAATCTGAACATGGGCCCAGATTTTCTGGTCTCACCATGGCAGAATCTGTCGCGAGGGGTGGGGCAGCTCAGCCAAAAGTTCATTGACTTTCGGCGGGACCGGATGATTCTGGCGACGGGTGGGGCTGGAAAATCCCAAGGATAGAGTTATGCTTAACTAGTAAATTGATTGTCCTCTCTAACAGACTAATAACTCTTTGACAGGAAATTACTGGAATGCAGCATCATTCAACACCGAGTCCTCGTATCTCCACTTTCCCACATTCCACGGCGAGCTCAGTGCGGACATTTCATTTTTCTTCAAAACAACTGCTTCCTCGGGAGTTTTCCTGGAGAATCTCGGAATTAAGGACTTTATAAGGATCGAGCTGAACTGTAAGTATCATCGGACAGTGAAAAGCATTGGGTTGCAATCTGAGTTAAAAGCTGGAAGCTCTGGGAATATTTGGCATGGCTCAGTTGGCATCAGATCAACATCTCAAACTGTTATGATGCCACGTGATGTTAACACAGAGCAAGTCAGATCCCGAGTGAAACTTGGCAGATCCTAACTTTGCTTTTTGGGAAACTGTGGAGGGAAGTTCCTGAACACATTCACAAGGGTCCGCCTGTGTACTTTTAACCCAAAGGATAAATGGTTTATTTGCGATTATTAATACAAAAAAAACTATATTACAATAGACAATAAGGGTGGAAAGATTTCAATACAAATGCCAGAAAATGATTCAAACGCACCCTATTATAATCCCAGCATTACCCTTAAAGACACAAAACCTCAGTGAAGATTTACCAAGGCTTGGGCAGGCTGTTTCAAACACGTTTCTTCCAGTGATTTTCTGACCATTCACAAGGTACTTTTTTTCAGCTGGAATCTCTCCCTCAGACTGCCAAAACTCACTATCTAAACTCATTATTATTCAACTTCAGATCAAACACAAAAGAACAAGTTATCAAAACTCAGTTCCCTAGCAGTCTTGCAGGATTTCTTCCTGGAGAGATAAGACCTTCTATGTTCACTCTCTGGTATACATGTTCAGTCTGAACTTATGGTCTTATGGAACTGCCCTTCTTTATTTTCCAATGTCTCTGGACTCCTGTCGTGAGGCAACAGCACAGTGTTTATACTTTAAGTTTGTTTGTTAATTCATTAACCCCTTTGTAACCCATTTTTTTAGATCAAGATTTGTAAAGTGTCATTAAAATGCACATGAATAAACAGGACCCCAGACTTCCTGTCACTAAGCTCACAAAACTCTAAATGAAACTTAAACCAGGCTTTACCTTTCTTGACACACAAAATACAAATATAAATTAAACTTAAATATGCACATTGTTCCTAACAAGATAGAAGCTCACCAGGTTCACAGACTAAAATAAATGAACAAAGACTCCATGGTCCATCCAGTCTTCCCACAATACTGCAATAATGCCTTGTGTACCAAACCCCACCTTGCACAAGAGCCATGTGCTGACCAGTTGAGATGTTGAGGGACTTGCTATGTATTGCCAGAATATTTCATTTTTCTCTTCCATCCAATGGCCTACACTGAGCTGAAGAGTTATTGGCCCAGACAGGGCATTGGCTTGAAGTCAAAGTGCAATTCATTGCTTGATGCCTTCATGGTACATTCCTTTCTCACTCATTTTAAAGGCAGTGTCAAAAATTGTTTTTAAATAATGATTTAAAACCTTCATTATAAGAGCAGCGTATAGATTTAATGTGGATGTTGCAGAGGGGATTTTCAACTTTCTGTGCTGCTATCACCCAAGAGCTGGACACTTGGGCGGGATTCTCTGCTGGCCGATGCCAAATCATGAAACGCAATTGTGCCGAGGATAGGATCCAATGCCAAAATCGCAGCGGATGCCGATTTGACACCAAACCGCGATTCTCCGTCACCTCACCAGCAGCGTCAATGCGTACCAGAACACACGTACAGTAAACACCATTGGCATATCATTAGAGGGCCCGATCTGGTATTCTCCAGGCTCTCCATGATTCTCCTCCTCTGATGGGCCAAGTACCCGATGGCGTGGTTCAGGGCGTCGTGGCTGATGAAGGAGAGAGAGGAGGTAGGGCACGGAGAGGAGATATTGCGGGCTGCCGGGCTGGACAATGGCTGGGATGGGCAGTACCCGGCCAGGCGTAGGGGAGAAGGGGTGATGGGGGAACAGGATGAGCGGCCGGGGTGACCCCCCCCCCACGGGACTGGGATGGTGGCCAGTCCAAGACCACCATTGCCACGGCCTTACTGCTGCACAACCAATGACCACCCACCCTGGCCCCTCGTTCTGCAGAGTGACACCAGCCGTATGAGTGCCACCCACCCCCTACCACACCCCCGCACCCCACATTCCACCACAACCCTCCCCGCGGGGGACGGCCAGTGTGGGGGAAGCCCAGCCCACCCACAACGTCTGCCCAACCCCCCACCCATCATCTCCTGACCAACCCAGATCAACCCATCCATCACACCCATCAGGCAGGTTGTAGAAGTGGTAATAGGTGTTTAATGTAAAGAAATAATTACAGGTTTGTGCCCTCGCCCCTATTACTAACCTGTGCCCTGCATTTGTGCCAGCTGAACTGGTGCTAACTTTCTGGCCTTACGGGCCCTAACGCTATGTCTAGGTGGTTCCCCAGATGGTACAGCAGGAGTGGAGGTGGCTTACGGTGATTCCTGCCTGGCAACCTGGGTCCCCGTTGGCGGGAATCTTCTGGGGCAACCGGGCCTGCAAGGGATTGGCTGCTGCTCGGGTATCCTGGGTGGTATGATGCTGCCCCATTCTGCCCGCTGCCCATCAGATGCACCAGGGACAAGAGGGGGGGTGTCTGAGGTGCTCGGGTATCCTGGGTGGTATGATGCTGCCCCATTCTGCCCGCTGCCCACCAGATGCACCAGGGACAAGAGGGGGGTGTCTGAGGTGCTCTGCACCTCCCCTGGGTGAGTCACCGATATGGGCCCCATCACCTCCTCCTCCCTCGGGTGCTGGATGGCCCGCAGGCTACTCCATGGGATGGGGATTCGAGCAGAGCTATCCCCTGAGGCTCCCCCACCTCCTGATGCTGCCAGTCCTGGAGGCCCACTCTGGATCCCACCAGGGTCTGAACGCTCGGGATCATGGAGCACAGGGATTGGACCATCGCCGTCTGGGACTGTGCGTAATCACGGCGACTGTGCCACCATCATCTGGGTTTTTGTCATCAGCTAGTGACTGTGCCATATCCCTCTGCGACTGGACCACCTCCCTCTGTGCCACGTCAGCCAGCACCTGGGCAATGCTGCCAAGGTTCCCAGCCATGGCCTGCTGTGACTGTGCCATGCTTAGGTGGTGTGGGGGTGAGTGTGGTGTGGGTGTGGTGGGGGTGAGGGTGGTGTGGGGGTGATGTTGGTGGGGGTGGGGGCCAGGTTACAAGGGTTAGTGCCAGTGGCACAGTGCTGCCTACTCACCTTGATGCCTTGAGGAGATCATGCAGTTTTTTACGGCTCTGCTGGCCGGTCCGGATGGTGTTGCCCACTGCTCTAATGGCCTCTGTCACCTCTTCAACCTATCCTCATAGCTAATGCTCTCCATACCAGACAACATTCTGGTAAATCTCTTCTGCACCCTCTCTAAAGTCTCCACATCCTTCTGGTAGTGTGGCAAACAGAATTGAATACTATACTCCAAGTGTGGCCTAACTAAGGTTCTATACAGCTGCAACATGACTTGCCAATTTCTATACTCAAGGCCCCGGCTAATGATGGCAAGCATGTCGTATGCCTACTTGACTACCTTCTCCACCTGTGTTGTCCCTTTCAGTGACCTGTGGACCTGTACACCTAGATCTCTCTGACTGTCAATACTCTTGAGGGTTCTACCATTTACTGTATATTCCCTACCTATATTAGATCTTCCAAAATGCATTACCTCACATTTGTCTGGATTAAACGCCATCTGCCATTTCTCCGCCCAAGTCTCCAAACAATCTAAATCCTGCTGTATCCTCTGACAGTCCTCATCGCTATCCGCAATTCCACCAACCTTTGTGTATTCTGCAAACTTACTAATCAGACCAGTTATATTTTCCTCCAAATCATTTATATATACTACGAACAGCAAAGGTCCCAGCACTGATCCCTGCGGAACACCACTAGTCACTGCCGTCCAATTAGAAAAGCACCCTTCCATTGCTACTCTCTGCCTTCTATGATCTAGCCAGTTCTGTATCCACCTTGCCAGCTCACCTCTGATCCGGTGTGACTTCACCTTTTGTACCAGTCCGCCTTGAGGGACCTTGTCAAAGGCCTTATTGAAGTCCATATCGACAACATCCACTGTCCTACCTTCATCAATCATCTTTGTGACCTCTTCAAAAAACTATCCAGTTAGTGAGACACGATCTCCCCTTCACAAAACCGTGCTGCCTCTCGCTAATATGTCCATTTGCTTCCACATGGGAGTGGATCCTGTATCGAAGATTTCTCTCCAGTAATTTCCCTACCACTGACATAAGGCTCACCAGCCTGTAGTTCCCTGGATTATCCTTGCTACCCTTCTTAAACAAAGGAACAACATTGGCTATTCTCCAGTCCTCCGGGTCATCACCTGAAGACAGTGAGGATCCAAATATTTCTGTCAAGGCCTCAGCAATTTCTTCTCTTGACTCCTTCAGTATTCATGCCAGTGCTAGCCCCTTAACAGTAGCGGAATCGGTCCAGGTGCGGCACCAGTTTTTCTGTCATGAAAGTCCACGAATGCTGCGTTGGCGTCAACACTTAGTCTTGGAAATGGAGAATCCTTCCGCTTGACATTGAAAGAGAGATAGGCCATCCATTTGTACATCTCATCTGATTTCTATTTACAATAACTTCAATAGAAATGTAAACCAGAAGATATATACAATGGAAGACTTGTCCCTATGTCCTTCATTTCCAACTATCGCTCAAGGGTTACCTCCGTTGTTGCAGACTGTGCCCAGCACCACCACACCAGTCGGGATCCGTGCCACTAGCCGGGGGGGTGCTTCTGCGAGGGTTGTGGAGCCATATCTGGCAGATCGGGACCTCGCATGGCCGGTGCCATGTCATACGGTGCGACTGCCGTGTGCATGCTCGGCCACGGACCCGGCCTTTGTCCAGCCATTTTTGGCGCGGAAGCTGGGAGCTTTTCCTGGCCCAAATGCTAGCCCTTCACCCGGAATCGGTGAGGGTTCGGCGCCAATTTTGGCGTCGTAAAATGCCTGGGAATTCTCCGTTTCAGCCGGCACTAAGACACTGAAACGGAGAATCCAGCCCCGTTTATTTTGAAACTGTGTCTCCTGTTTCTAGACTCCCACTTGAAGGTGAACATCCTCTCAGCATCTATCCTGTCAAGCCCCCACAGAACCTCATACGTTTCAATGAGATCACTCCTCGTTCTCCATAATAATTTTTAAAAAATAAAATGACTATTGTTAATCTATTTCCAATTAACTTTCCTGGACTGAAAATTGTAGAGTTTTCTTCAAAATATAAAATATTATCAATGTTACATGTTTTAACAATGTTCTTCGTTTTCCTTTCTGCTTTTAACTCTTTGACTCAGTTGGGAGCATCCCACCTCTGAGTTAGAAGATTATGAGTTCAAATCCCACTCCAGCCCAAAGGCTTACACTCGATTTGATTTGATTTGATTTGATTTGATTGGATTTGATTTGATTTATTGTCACATGCATTGAAGTACAGTGAAAAGGGGCTGTTTAGCACACTGGGCTAAATCGCTGGCTTTAAAAGCAGACCAAGGCAGGCCAGCAGCACGGTTCAATTCCCGTACCAGCCTCCCCGAACAGGAGCCGGAATGTGGCGACTAGGGGCTTTTCACAGTAACTTCATTGAAGCCTACTAGTGACAATAAGCGATTTTCATTTTCAAAAGTATATTTCTGCGGCCGAGGAACTTACACAGTACGTACATAGTAGACACAAGAATAATTAACAGAAAACACTGACAAATGATACATCGACAAAACAGTGATTGGTTACAGTGTGGAACAAGGGGCCGAACAAAGCAAGTACATGAGCAAGAGCAGCGTAGGGCGTCATGAATAGTCTTCTTACAGGGAACAGATCACTCCGAGGGGGAGTCGTTGAGGAGTCTTGTAGCTGTGGGGAAGAAGCTGTTCCTATGTCTGGATGTGCGAGTTTCAGACTTCTGTACCTTCTGCCTGATGGAAGGGTCTGGAAGAAGGCAATGCCTGGGTGGGAGGGGTCTCTGATAATGCTGTCTGCCTTCCTGAGGCAGCGGGAGGTGTATACAGAATCAATGTGGGGGTGGCAAGTTTGTGTGATGCTTTGGGCTGAGTTCACCATAGTCTGCAATTTCTTGCGATCTTGGACCGAGCAGTTGCCATACCAAGCTGTAATACAGCCAGATAGGATGCTCTCTGTTGCACATCTGTAGAAGTTTGTGGGAGTCGATGCAGACACGCCAAATTTCTTTAGCATCCATAGGTGGTAGAGACATTGTTGGGCTTTCTTAACTGTTGCATCAACGTGAGTGGACCAGGACAGACTGTTGGTGATGGTGACTCCCAGGAACTGAAAGCTATGGACCATCTCCACTTCGGAGCCATTGATGCAGACGGGAGTGTGTGTTGTGCTGCACTTCCTGTCGTCGATGATCAGTTCCTTGGTCTTTCCAACATTTAGAGAGAGGTTGTTTTCGGTACACCATGCAACCAAGTGATTTATCTCCCTCCTGTCGTCTGATTCGTCGTTGTTTCAAATGCGGCCCACCACAGTCGTATCATCCACAAACTTATAGACTGAGTTGGAGTTAAATCTTGCCACACATGTGTGTATAGGGAGTACAGTAGAGGACTGAGCACACATCATTGCGGGGCCCCAGTGTTGAGGACTATTGTGGAGGAGGTGCTGTTGCTACTCCAGTGCAGAACAGGGAGGGTTCTGCACTGTGGAGGTGCCATCTTTCTGATGAGATTTTAACAGGCTGACCGCCCCCTTGTCGACTCCTTCAGATTGACGTAGCATTATTCCAAAGAAGAGCAGGGGAGTTATTTATCTCTGTTGTCCTGGTCAATATTCATCCCTCATTCACCAACCCAAAAAACGGTCATCTGGCCGTGGTGCACCTGCTGTGTACAAAATGGCTGCTGTATTCGCTACACTATAACAGTAACTACTCTCCATTAGTTGTAAAGCGCTTTGAGATGTTCGATGGCTATCAAAGGCGCTATATAAATGCAAGTCTTTATTTTCCTTTTTCTCACTAAATCCAATCTTTCTTTCCCTTCCTTCTCCTGGTTTGCCTCTAATTCGCCTTTTTTTACTTTTCCATGAGTCCTTTGTTTCTTTCTCAGTCCTTACAACCCATTGGTCAAAAGAAAAATTGTTGGTGACATCGGCCACCAAGTTCTAACTGCCCCAGTGCCCTTGCTGCACTCTTATCAGCTGGCACGTTTAGCATGTTATGGGCAAATGTTCTTCGTGCCAAAAGGCACAGAATAAAGTCCGACTCACAATGCACACAACAATAAGATCCAATCCAATATTCACAGGGTTCCACGCACACACGGCGTTCTTTCGAACAAGACGTCTGTGTTGTGTAGCAAGGAGATTAGTGACTGGAGTAGGGAAAGATATTTCTTATTTTTTATGGTGGGAGTAAAAATAATTCCCCATAACTTTGCAGCAACTGAAAGTTTCGGCACATTAGTGACTTATTTAAATGATGTGGAGATGCCGGCGTTGGACTGGGGTGAGCACAGTAAGAAGTCTTACAACACCAGGTTAAAGTCCAACAGGTTTGTTTCAAACACGAGCTTTCGGAGCACGGCTCCTTCTTCAGGTGAATGGAAAGGCTTGTTCCAGAAATGTTTATATAGACACAGTCAGAGATGCCCCGGAATGCGAGCACCTGCAGGCAATCAAATCATCAAAGATGCAGAGAGAGAGGTAACTCCAGGTTAAAGAGGTGTGAATTGTCCCAAGCCAGTTCAGTCGGTAGGCCTCTGCAGGCCTACCGACTGAACTGGCTTGGGACAATTCACACCTCTTTAACCTGGAGTTACCTCTCTCTCTGCATCTTTGATGATTTGATTGCCTGCAGGTGCTCGCATTCCGGGGCATCTCTGACTGTGTCTATATAAACATTTCTGGAACAAGCCTTTCCATTCACCTGAAGAAGGAGCCGTGCTCCGAAAGCTCGTGTTTGAAACAAACTTGTTGGACTTTAACCTGGTGTTGTAAGACTTCTTACTGTACCTTATTTAAATGAAGTAGGAGTAATTTGAATCTTGTCAAAGTTAATCAATTTGTAATGAGAATACACAGGAACATGCAGTTCAAGCTTGTATTTTATTGCAATTATCCTATTCCAACATGGAAACAAATAGAACAGTCATTTCACAGTCATTAGCACCGGTGCAATAGTCATAATGTATAAAAACATCCAAGGAAGAAGATCCAACACACTTGCGTGGCCTGTCCGACATGTATCTCCAAACCCACTGCAGTGTGGTTGACTGCCCTCGGCAATGGCCTAATAAGCTACTCGGTTGTATCAAGCCGGGGGCCAGTTTAGCTCAGTTGGCTGGACAGCTGGTTTGTGATGCAGAACCAAGCTGGCGTGAGTTCAATTCCCATACCGGCGGAGGTCATCCATGAAGGCCCCGCCTCCTCAACCTTGCTCCTCGGTTAAATGATCATCAGTCAACACTTCATCTCTCCCCCCCCCCCCCCCCCCCCCCACCCACACAAAGAGGAAAGCAGCCTATGGTCAACTGGGACTATGGCAACTTTACTTACTGTATCAAATCACTACAGAAAAACTACCCATGTACCTATACAGCATGGACTGCCTGAGGTTTAAGAAGGCAGCGCAGCACTGCCTTCTCAAGAGCACTTAGGAAAGGTATTATGGATTCCTGGTCAGCTCTCAATAGTGTCTATGAGACTTGGCCAGAACCATAACTTTTTAAAAAGTTTTTAAGGCCGTGTATTAAGATCGTTTCATTCCAGCAGTGATAATATAAGAAATAAGGCTTGGTTATTTTATAATAAATACATTTATTAAATCAAAAGAAAATAAAAGAATATTTAAACTTTTAAACTTCAACCTTAACAATAACAGATCACATGTAGTTACTTAACATTAACACAGTGGTTCCCATTAAACGTCACTTTCACAGAACATGCAACCCTCATGTCCCTTACACAAGCACAAAAAGGCAATACTTGCATTTATGAAGCAATTTTCCTTCTGAGAATCCTTCTCCAAAGCCATGATCTCTGTCAGTTTCCAAAGCCTCCTACTTTATCTGTTCCAAACAGCATTACTTCTCTCTCTCTCTAAGCTCCGCCCAGCCTATCAAACCCCTCTGGGGTTTAGAGGCTTGAACCTATCATTATTATCTTGGCTATATGATGGTCCAATCCCTTTTATACAAAGAACAGGGCCATGCTACTGATATGCAACTAACCTCCCATTGATGGATAAAGAGGCCATCAGATCTGTAATGGGCTAATAGCTGGCCAGACAGGAATGTCCCAAAGACCAATGGATCTGGAGAATCCTGTGTATTCCTACTAACGAGTTTAAGTCTGACTGGGACAATGTAACTCGGCCAAGTATGAGCATATCCCTCTGACTCCATGCTAGCAGTATCTTCCCACAGTCAGTTTACTTACTGTACCTAAATCCCCTAAATTGCCTGCTACATCTTCGACCCAATTTCATAATATCTCCCTCACATAATAATGGCTATAAGATCATAAGAATAAGGAACAGGAGACGGCCATTCAGCCCTTTGAGCCTGTGCCACCGTTTCATAAGGTCATAGCTGATCTAACATTTACTAAGTCCACTTGCCTGCCTTATCTCCATTCTCTTTAATTTCCCTTCTGATTAATAACCTCTCGATCACAGCCTTGAAAATATTCAAGGACTCAACCTCCGCCGCTTCCTCGGGCACAGAATTCCAATGGTTCACTACTCTTTGGGAAATAAATTCTTCCTCAAATCTCTCTGAACTGAAAATCCCCTTATTCTGTGACTACGCCCTCGGCCGTACAATCTACCAAGAGTGGAAACATTCTCCCAATATTTAGCCTGTCAAAATCCTTAAGAATCTTATATGTTTCAATCGTATCACCTCTCATTCTTCTGTACTTGTCGTATGACATACTAGTTGTATGAGGAACGGTTGAGGACTCTGGGTCTGTACTCATTGGAGTTTAGAAGGATGAGGGAGGATCTTATTAAAACTTACAAGATACTGCGAGGCCTGGATAGAGTGGATGTGGAGAGGATGTTTCCACTTGTAGGAAAAACTAGAACCAGAGGACACTATCTCAGACTAAAGGGACGATCCTTTAAAACAGAGATGAGGAGGAATTTCTTCAGCCAGAGGGTGGTGAATCTGTGGAACACTTTGCCGCAGAAGGCTGTGGAAGCCAAATTTCTGTGTGTCTTTAAGACAGAGCTAGAAAGGGTCTTGATTAATATCGCATCCTGCTCTGGTGCCCTGATTTGGACAAGACTAGACATGTATCCCTTGAGTTCTGGAAGAAAATGTTGAGATGTTTAAGATGATTCGATGAGTTGATAGGGTAAATTGAGACGAACAATTTCCTTTGCTGGGTGAGTCCATAAGAAGGCAGCATTACCTGAAAGTTACATTTTGACCATTCAGCCATGATGTCAAGATACATTTGTTCAGAAGAAAGGTAAGGGAAATCTGGAACTATTTCACTAAAAAAGCTATTAAGACTAGGGATCAGTTGAAAGTATTAAAGAATAAAATACATTGTTATTAGCAAGGGAGCCAGGGCGGGTAAACACAGGAAATAGTGACAGGAATAAGTCATTTGGTCTTTAGCACTTGCTCAACCATTCAATATGAGCATTGTCTTTCATACTCTTGCTGTCTCCCCAAACCCTTCGATGCCTTTAATGTTTAGAAAACTATCTATTTCTTTCTTCAAAGTATTCAGTGGATTGACCTCCATAGCTTTGTGTGGTCAAGAATTCCACAGGTTTGCCACCCTCTGAGTGAAGAGGTTTCTCCTCGTCTCAGTCCAAAATGGCCGACCCCATATCATGAGACTGCGACCCCTTGTTAGAGAATCTTCCCCCCCCACAGCCAGAAGAAACAATAGCCCTGCATCCAATCTGTCCAGCCCTGTCAGAATGTTTTACCTTTCAATGTGGCAAGCTGATCATAGAAGATCATAGAATTTACAGTGCAGAAGGAGGCCATTCGGCCCATTGAGTCTGCACCGGCTCCTGGAAAGAGCACCCTACCCAAGGTTAACACCACCGCCCTACCCCCATTACCCAGTAACCCCACCCAACACTAAGGGACATTAAGGGCAATTTATCATGGCCAATCCACCTAACCTGCACATCTTTGGACTGTGGGAGGAAACCGGAGCACCCGGAAGAAACCCACGCACACACAGGGAGGATGTGCAGACTCCGCACAGACAGTGACCCAAGCCGGAATCGAACCTGGGACCCTGGAGCTGTGAAGCGATTGTGCTATCCACAATGCTACCGTGCTGCACAGATGAGGTCCATGAAGTTATAGATAGTTATGGATTTTTTTTGGAGAGTGTTATTATGGTGCTCACGCTAAATCATTGATCAGCAGTCGATGTCTATGAGTCGTACATGGCAATACACAAGGACCCTTTTATGATGCAGTCCATGAAGCCACATCTTGACACCGCGTTATAAATGAGCCCGTATAACTTCAAACTTCATAGCTGACGTATAATTCTCAGGTTGGATTCTGCTAGTGCCAGGGTCATCATTGCATGGATATTCCTCCAGTTTTCAGTCCATGTGCACCAAAATAAATAAAGACGCAGCTGTCTAAAATCAAGCAAGGGTGTCTGCCTTCGGTGTCTTTTTAAAGAAAGTAATTTATTTTGTTTACTTCCTTGTCCTGACTTATGAAGTTAATTGCTAATTAAGAAAAGTTAATTGATGTTCTGTGTGGAGGGTTTGACCCCTCTTTGCATGAATTGTTTCTCTACCCAGATATCATTTCAGAGTTTCGATTAATAAATCAGATGCCAATCACAGCACCAACACTCATTTGAAGATCATGTAAATAGGCAGCTTCTCAAAATTGGTTTTCAAAGTTCTTTTTTCTATTTATGGCACAGAGGGAGTCCATTTGGCCCATTGTATCTGCACCGGCTCTCCAAACGAATATCATGACTTAGTGCCATTCCCCTACCTTTTCCCCCAACCCTGCACATTATTTCTATTCAGGTGATCATCTAATGCCCTCTTGAATGCCCTGATTGAACCTGCCTTCACCGCACTTCCAGGCTGTGCATTCCAGACCCGAACTAACTATCTGAAAAAAGTTTTTTTTCTCACATCACGTTTGCTTCTTTTGCAAATCACCTCAAACCTGAGCCTTCTCGTTCTTGATCCTTTTTACGGGCGGGAAAGGTTTCTCTCTATCTGCTCGGCCTGGATTCCTCATGGTCTTGGACATCTCTATCAAATCTCCTCTTAGCCTTCTCTCCAAGGAGAACAGTCCCAACCGCTCCAGAGTATCCTCACAACTGAAGTTTCTCAACTTTAACTGCTCTCTCCATCTGTCCTGGCACCTTCAATGACTCATGCACATGTACACCCAGGCACCTCTGTTCCTGCACCCCTTTTAGAATACTGCCCCTAATTTTATGGTGTCTGCCCACTAAAATACAGACTTCTCACTTTTCCACATTGAACTTCATCTGCCACCTATCTGCCCACTCCTGCAAATTGTTCATGTCCTTTGAAGTTCTACACTGAATAATTGCAACCTGCTGTTGGAGTCAGAAACAGTTGCGCGAACACTGATGGCTGCAGTGTGGGTCGAGTACACACATGCAACTCCTGATGCATTTCCAGTTGACGGCAGAAGTTAGTGTTTTTATATAAAAAGCGATTGCTGTGGAGGGAAGCTTGGGAGCACATTTGCAGTTGGAAAATGTTGTGGTCTGAGATGGGCTGACTAAAGCGGGTTCCTATTGAATCCTGCTGGCTGTCCATCAGTGCTTGTGAGTCCCACACCCTGGGAGGGATTCTCCGACCCCCCGCCGGGTCGGAGAATCGCAGGGGGCCGGCGTCAATCCCGCCCCTGCCGTGTCCCAAATTCCCCGGCACCGGAGATTTGGCGGGGACGGGAATCGCTCCGCGCCGGTCAGCGTGCCCCCCCCCCGGCGATTCTCCGGCCCGCGATGGGCCGAAGTCCCGCCGCTGTCGTGCTTCTCCCGCCGGCGTGGACCAAACCACCTACCTTACCGGCGAGAGCAGGCGGCGCGGGCGGGCTCCGAGGTCCTGGGGGAGGGGTGCGGGCGACTGGCCCCGGGGGGTGCTCCCACGGTGGCCTGGCCCACGATTGGGGCCCACCGATCGGCGGGCAGTCCTGTGCCGTGGGGGCACTCTTTTCCTTCCACCTTCTCCATAGTCTTCACCATGACGGAGGCGGAAGTGATCCCCTCCCCTGCGCACGCGGGGGGATGAAGTCAGCAGCCGCTGATGCTCTGACACATGCACGGACTTCTGCCGGCCGGCGAAGTCCCTTCGGCCCCGGCTGGAGTGGCGCCAAAGGCCTTCCATGCCGGCCGGTGGAGCGCCAACCACTCCTGCGTGGACCTAGCCCCTCAATGTTATGGCTTGGCCCCTTATGGGCGGCCCGATGCCAGAGTGGTTCACGCCACTCCATCACGCCAGGACTCCCCGCCCTGCTGGGTAGGGGAGAATCCTGGCCCCTGTTACTGATTTTGTGGGAGGCATCAGCTGGAGGCTGGCCCTTCCTTGGAAAGAAGCAGCATTAGGGAGGTCATTTAAAGGCTATTCTCCTGTGCATTCTTTCTTTTCTGTTCGCTTCTTGGCTTATTATTTGCATGTAATTCCAAAGGTGCCCTTTGCTACCTTGTCTAAATTTCAAGTCATTCAGATATGAGCAAAGTCAATTGGATCACAGCTGGCTAGCATGAACAAGCTGATGCTATCCTCACCCAATATCCACATGTGAGGGCCATTGGACAGTCATCGCTCTATAATCAGGGAGCAAAGAGGCTAATTACAGCACCGTATTGCTGTTGGATTGGATTGGATTGGATTTGTTTATTGGCACGTGTACCGAGGTACAGTGAAAAGTATTTTTCTGCAAGCAGCTCAACAGATCATTCAGTACATGGAAGAAAAGGGAATTAAACAAAATTCAAGAAAATACATGAGAATACATAATAGGGCAACACAAGATATACAATGTAACTACATAAGCATTGGCATCGGATGAAGCATACAGGGTGTAGTATTAATGAGGTCAGTCAATAAGAGGGTCATTTGGGAGTCTGGTGACAGTGGGGAAGAAGCTGTTTTTGAGTCTGTTCGTGCGTGTTCTCAGACTTCTGAATCTCCTGCCCGATGGAAGAAGTTGGAAAAGTGAGTAAGCCGGGTGGGAGGGATCCTTAATTATGCTGCCCGCTTTCCCCCGGCAGCGGGAGGTGTAAATGGAATCAATGGATGGGAGGCAGGTTCGTGTGATGGACTGGGCGGTATTCACGACTCTCTGAAATTCCTTGCGGTCCTGGGCCGAGCTGTTGCCATACCAGGCTGTGATGCAGCCCGATAGGATGCTTTCTATGGTGCATCTGTAAAAGTTGGTAAGGGTTAATGTGGACATGCCGAATTTCCTTAGTTTCCTGAGGAAGTATAGGCGCTGTTGTGCTTTCATGGTGATAGCGTCGACGTGAGTGGACCAGGATAGATTTTTGGTGATGTGCACCCCTAGGAATTTGAAACTGCTAACCATCTCCACCTCGGCTCCGTTGATGCTGACAGGGGTGTGTACAGTACTTTGCTTCCTGAAGTCGATGACCAGCTCTTTAGTTTTGCTGGCATTGAGGGAGAGATTGTTGTCGTTACACCACTCCACTAGGTTCTCTATCTCCCTCCTGTATTCGGACTCGTCGTTATTCGAGATCCGGCCCACTATGGTCGTATCGTCAGCAAACACGTAGATGGAGTTGGAACCAAGTTTTGCCACCCAGTCGTGTGTGTACAGGGAGTAGAGTAGGGGGCTAAGTACGCAGCCTTGTGGGGCACCGGTATTGAGGACTATTGTGGAGGAGGTGTTGGTGTTCATTCTTACTGACTGGTCTGTTGGTCAGAAAGTCAAGGATCCAGTTGCAGAGTGGAGAGCCAAGTCCTAGGTTTTGGAGCTTTGATATGAGCTTGGCTGGGATTATGGTGTTGAAGGCGGAGCTGTAGTCAATAAATAGGAGCCTGATGTAGGAGTCCTTATTTTCGAGATGCTCTAGGGATGAGTGTAGGGCCAGGGAAATGGCGTCTGATGTGGACCGGTTGCGACGGTATGCGAATTGAAGTGGTTGCGAACCCTGCTGATATTCACTGAGAAAGAATCAAAATCACAGAGGGGAAGCTTGGAGTGCTGCTTCTTTAACTATTTATTTATATGATTTGGAACAAAATTGAGAAAAGAAATTAAACCAAGTGAGGAAAGGGGTCAGTCCTGTTGTAAACTATTCAAATAACAAAACATTTGTTGAACTTTAAAACACAGAACAAGTAAAGAAGGACGTTTACAATTAACTACAGTAATGCTTGCCCAGACGGGATTCTCTCTCCCCGGGGCCGGGCCGGAGAATCGCCGGGACCAGCGCAAATCGTGCCACGCTGCCCCGATGCAGGTCCACCGATGCAGGTCCACCGATTATCTGGAGAGTGGAGAATCGGTGCCTGGCGCCAGCGCGATTGGCACGCGCAGTCGGGGCCCGCGTGATGGAGCTCCGCAGGCGATTCTCGGCCCGGGATGGGCCGAGTGGCCGTGCCAAAAAAGCAGAGACCCGCCGGCGCTGTTCATACCTGTTCTTAGCCGCGGGACCTCAGCGTGAATGCATCCTGGTGCAGCCTGGTGGGGGAGGAGGGGGTCCGACACCGGAGGGGGGCCTCTGCTGTGGCCTGGCCCGCGATCGGGGGCTAACGATCGGTGGGCCAGCTTCTCGGGCTGGGGGCCTCTTTTGTTCTGTGCTGGCTCCTGTAGCCCTACACCATATTGCGTCGGGGCCAGCGTGGAGAAGGGAGCCACTGCGCATGCGTGGCAATTGCGCCGGTCCCACTGCGCATGCGCGTGTTGGCACCGGTGCCACTGCACATGCGCAGACCTGCGATGCCCATCTGATGCAGACGATTGGCAGCTGGAGCGGCGTGGATCGCTCCAGTGTCGTGTTGGCCCCCTGTAGGGATCAGAATTTCTGTTCCTGAGGGCATGTTGACGCCGTCGCATTTCTCGACGGCGTTTAAGACGCCGTCAACACTTAGCCTCAGACTCGTTAGCATTGCTGTCTCACGGCGCCGAGGTCCCAGGTTCGATCCCGGCTCTGGGTCACTGTCCATGTGGAGTTTGCACATTCTCCCTGTGTTTGCGTGGGTTTTGCCCCCACAACCCAAAAGATCTGCAGGCCAGGTGGATTGGCCACACTAAATTGTACCTTAATTGAAAGAAATTAATTGTGTACTCTAAATTTATATAAAAAAAACACTTAGCCTCAGGATCACAGAATCCCGCCATTATGTTTAAATTGCCCCCAATCCAAATTGATCTATATTCCTAAACTCCGAGGATCTCCCCAAAACAACATCCCATAGATTTTAACACTGTGAACCAAATCCAACAAACAATTACCACACAGGACCTGTATTTTTTTTTTGTGAACATTTATTCCAGTTTAGAGTAAAACTTATGGGTTCTCACACACAGCTGTTTTCTACGGAACTGTTTGATTCCTTGAGAGTGCTCTGCTTTGCACCTGGGCATGGCTATGATCTAGCTCCATTGACTTCTCATCTCCACTGTGCTTCAGAAAGTATCTGCTTTAACCTTCAGTTTTTTAAAATCCAATTCTTTACTTCTAATTTAATTACAACTTTCAAACACTGTATTGCTCAGGATGGGGTTAGCTGGAGCTTAGCTGGTTATGCATGACACTGTGGATAACCTTTTTGTACCATCAGTGGAGTTGTGTGCCTCTTGCTTCCAGTAGTAATGATGTGGGCTGGAAATGTGTCACCTTCACTTAGGGTTGCCAACTTGTGATTAAGTGTATTCTTACAGTGTTGTCATGGATCTCATTGAAGTACCTGCTTTTTTAATGGATCATTCTCCGCAATGTCATGGTATGTAAAATCACTTAACTATCCATGACTTACTGTTTCTGATGTAGACCTCCAATTTTCAACTACTTTCATTTCACAATGTTCCACATAACAGCTGCCCGATGAATAACAAGATAATCTGTTTTCTTTCTGTGCTGTAGGCTGAGGGCTAGATGTTGGCAAAGACACTTGGTGAGCCCCATACCCTGACTACAATGCTGGCATGGGAACTTTTTACATCCACACAGTAGGCCGACAGGGCCTCAGTTGGGTGTTTCATCTGAGAAACAGCATCCCTAGTCATTCAGAACTCCCTCAGTCCGCCAAGAAATATCAGTCTAATTCATGGGCTGAAGTTCTGCCATGGAAGGAGTACAGTTCATGACCATCTAGTGGGCGGCACAGTGACATAGTGGTCAGCACTGCTGCCTTGCAGCACCGGAGTCCGGGGTTCAATTCCGGCCTTGGGTGACTGTGTGGAGATTGCATTTCTCCCCATGTATGTGTGGGTTTCTTCCAGGTGCTCTGGTTTCTTGCCACAGTCCAAAGATGTGCCGGTTAGGTGGATTCGCCATGATAAATTGTCCCTTATTGCCGGGCAGATTGAGGGGAAAGGGAAGGGGAGCAGGCCCAGGTAGATTGTTCTTTCAGAGGGTCAGTGCCGACTTGAGGGGCAGAATGGCCTCCTTCTGCACTGCAGGGATTTATTGATTATATTATATAGTTCAGAGGTGCAATCATTGGATGAGCTGGCACTTTATGCAAGTTTAGTTTGGCCGAGTTATCTTCTGAGGAATTCAACTGAGCAAAGACTGAATCCTCAACCTTGGCTCTGTGTGAATTATTCACATTGCACCCATTATTTTCTTATATTTCATTTTCTTTTTATGTACTTCATGATCTGTTGAGCTGCTCGCAGAAAAATACTTTTCACTGTACCTTGGTACACGTGACAATAAACAAAATCCACATCCAATCCAATCCAATGGATGCTATGACTATCTTTGCTGTTGTTACGTGCATATATTAGACTTGACTCTGAAGGCATACTCTCAGCTCTGAATTAGAAGACTGTGGGCCCAGGTCCTACTTCAGAAACGTGACCACCACAATCAAGGCCGACATAAAAGCAAAATCCTGTGGATGCTGGAGATCTGAAATAAAATAATATTAATCGCTTATTGTCACAAGTAGGCTTCAATGAAGTTACTGAGAAGAGCCCCTGGTCGCCACATTCCGGCGCCTGTTCGGGGAGGCCGGTACCGGAATTGAACCCGCGCTGCTGCCTTGTTTTGCATTACACGCCAGCTGTTTAGCCCACTGTGCTAATCCAGCCCACACAGGAAGTGTAAAAACAGGAAGTGCTGGAAAAACTCACCGGGTCTGGCAGCATCCGTGGAGAGTGAAAAACACAGTTAATGTTTTGAGTCCAATATGACTCTTCTGAAGAGCCATTTGGATCGGATGTTAAACCAAGGCCCCCATCTGCCCTCTCGGATGGATGTTAAAAAAAACCCATGGCACTATTACAAAGGGCTGGGGATTTCTCCCTGTTGTCTTGGCCGATGCTAATCCCTCAACCAACATGTCAAAAACGGATTACTGGGTCGGTCATTTATCTCATTGCTGTGTGTGGGATCTTGCTGTATGAAAACTGGCGGCTACGATTCCCAAATTACAATTGTGACTGCACTTTGAAAGGTACTTAATCGACAGTAACCTTGGGCCATGACAGAGCTCATGAAAAGCACTGTCTAAAGATAAAAATTCTTTCCTTTTGGTCATAAAGTGTACTTTGTTTTGATGGAACATTTTGTTCGGAGACTAACGCCGCTGCGTGTGACTTTACAGCCCCGATGGAAGTGCTATTCTCATTCGATGTGGGTAATGGTCCATCAGAGGTCATTGTGAAGTCGTCCACCCATTTGAACAACAATCAGTGGCATTATGTCCGGGCAGAGCGAAATATCAAAGAGGCGTCCCTTCAAGTGGATCACCTGCCAAGAAAAGCTCAGGAGGCCCCAGATGATGGACACATCCACTTACAGCTCAACAGCCAGCTATTTGTAGGTAGGAAACATCTTTGAACTGTGGGAGGAAACCCACAGTGTTTCACGCTCTATACACCTGCATTGAGATGGGCTATCGTACATTCACGTAATGTTCTGCAGTATATGTGTCTTAAAACAATCAGGAATCTGTGTGAATAACTTTGTTCTTTTATTCGCTGGTTGCTAAACTGAGTGTCAGCTACTTAGACTTATTTCAAATAGGCCTCTGCTCTCAATGCAGGAAAGATTTGAGAGTGGGCTGAAATATGGGGAACAGTTGGTTGGTGCAGGCAATCTTCATTATGTAGGGCACGTACTACAGGTGGAAAGGATATAGGGTGGCACGGTGTCACAGTGGTTAGCACTGCTGCCTCATAGCCCCAGGGACCCCGGTTCAAATCCAGCCTTGGTTGACTGTGCGGAGTTTGCACATTCTGCCCGTGTCTGTGTGGGTTTCCTCCCACAGTCCAAAGATGTGAAGGCGAGGTGGATTGGCCCTGGTAATCAATTGCTCCTTAGTGTCAAAGGATGTGCAGGATAGGTGGGGTTATGGGGATAGGGCAGGGGTGCTCTTTCAGAGGGTCGGTGCTCATTCGATGGGCTAAATGGCCTACTTCTGGACTGTAGGGACATGTGTTGAGGATGTGAGGGCCAACTAGGGGCTGGTTTAGCACAGGGCTAAATCGCTAGCTTTGAAAGCAGACTAAGGCAGGCCAGCAGCACGGTTCAATTCCCATACCAGCCTCCCTGAACAGGCGCTGGAATGTGGCGACTAGGGGCTTTTCACAGTAACTTCATTTGAAGCCTACTTGTGACAATAAGCGATTTTCATTTCAACTATTGGAGGCCAGAAGTGTGAAATGGAAGCAGTTTCTGCAACCACAAAAGTGGCTGCCAGAACTACAGGCAGAGTTTGCCATAGTTGGGGGAGGTAAAAACTGGAGATGCTAGAATCATAGAGTTCAGGAGCAAGACATTTTTCCCATTGTCTTGGAAATAGCTGTCCAATTTAGTCAATTTCATTCCCCATTATTACACATTAGGATCGATGGGAGCAAGGAAAACAATGACGGGATTTCTATTGCATGGCCTCCAATTGCATTTTCCGCCAGGAACAGTGTCTTACCAAACTGCACAAGATTATAATTCAGGCAGACTTCTTTTTGAGTTTTCATCAAAAGGTTTTTTTTACATTTCAAAGCTTCTGAATTGGAAGCATCCACATTTCAATATAGAAATCTTATCAACGGTTCAGCAGCTCCACTGCAATACAATTAAATGTAACAGGATTCCCTAAGATCATCAAATTAATTGACATTACCACCGAGTCTTTTCCCATCACGACCAGTGAGTAAATTGAATTGTGGTAGCACTTGAGCTTATTACATATTTAACAGCACAATAATTGCATATTTCGGTGATGCTGTCTTGGAACCGTTCTGATTTAATTAACTGGAATATTAGTTTTAGGAGACCAGTGTTTAATATCAGCTGAGGCATTTATTCAGAATAAAGAAATGTGATTCAAACATGTATCTTTGTACACAAGCATATGTACTGTTTATGTGGAAAAAAATATGTTCCTCTGTGATAGCTCACTTGCATCAATAGTTCTTGCATTCAGTTAAAACTGTCTTTCACAAAATCCGTTAGCCAAGAATGTTCCCCAGGCAGCATCAGCTGTTCAGCGAGCAGATCACTGTGCTCACAGCACTTGCCAAAGTTTTTTCCAAACCCTCCAAACCCATGGGGCTGGATTCTCCATTTCAGCGGCTAAGTGCCGGCTCGAATGGAGAGTTCGTGGGAGTTTTATGGCTAAAGAATCGGCTCCGTCCCCTCACCGATTGCGGGACAAGTGAGGGGCTAACGAAGGCACTGGGAGAAACTCCCGGCTCCCGTGCCAAAAATGGCCAGAGAATGCTGGGTCCCTGGCCATGCATGCGCGCCGCTGACGACCTGCAACATGGCACAGGCCGTGCACGGACCCGACCCACCATCTGCAATGCCACAGGCCACCCTCTGGCCACCCACTACCAGCACCCCCCACCCTCGTGGAAGCCCCCCCGGCCAGCGGCACGGAGATCGGCCGAGTGTGGCGGCGTGGGACACAGTCCGCAGCCATCACGCCGGGTTCCTGACCCATGGGACCACGTGTGTCCCGCGCCATTGGGAACCCTGCCCATCGGGGGCGCAGCATTGTGGGAGGGCCTGCCGATGATGCGCAACACAGTTGCAACGGTGCGTGATGTGATTACGCCATTTCCGAGGGGGCCCGCCCCGATTTGGGCGTCGGAATCGATTCTTTGCCCGATCACCGATTACTTTATCGGTGTCGGGCATCGGAGAATCCAGCCCATGATCTCTACCCCCTAGATGGATAAGGGTGGCAGGCTCACGGGAGCATCACAGGATGCAAATTCCAGAATTAGTCACATGCCATCCTGATTTGGCACTATATTGCCACTGCTTCAGGATTGGTGGATCAAAATTCTGCAACTTCCTACCGAACACTACGAGGGAGAGTATGTTCACCACAGATACTGCAGTGCTTTGAGGTGGCAGCCCACCCATCACCTTCTCGAGGTTAACTGGCCATGAAATCATAGAATCATGATGCGTGATAAATGTTGGCCTTGACAACGATGCCATCATCCTGATTAATAGCAATCTTTCTTTTAAATGTATGACGCTTGAAAGCTAATGAAGACTCAGGGCAGCAGAATGCACCGTGGGCTAACCAACTGATGACTATCAAGAACTCACCAAATAGTACATTCAGCCCAAACCCCTCTCGTATTCTCCTACTTAAAGGTCTTTATTCTCAGAAATTCACAACTCTTTTCTCTTTCCCTTTTACAATCTACTTGCAGAAAAACGTTTACACTTCGGAGGCTGTTGCATGAAACAGCGATTGAGGTTAATGTTTAAGAATGGTTTACTTGGTTTGAGAAGGAATTGGGGAAATCAAAGGATAAAGGAACAGGATAGGCACGCAGGATTAGAACGATACTCTTATCGACCTGAATAATAGTATTAACTTATATTTACCTGGCAACTTTAAACAGCCCAAGGAACTTCACAGGAGCATTACCAAGCAAAATGTGACATTCGGAGATATTAGGACAGCTTGGTTAAAAAAATAGGTTTTAAGGAGTGTCTTAAGGAAAAGAGAGAGTGTTGGAGAGATTAACGGAGGGTATTCCAGTGCTTTGGTCTCAGGCAACTGGAGGCATGAACTCCAACATGAGAAAACCAGGAATGTGCAAGCTCCCAGAATTGGAGGAACGCAGAAATTGCACCGAGTTGCCGGGCTGGAGGTAGTTACCGAGGTAGAGAAAGATTACTGAGGGATTGGAAAATAAGGATGAGACTTCTCCAAATTGAAACAGCAGCACTGACTGATGAGATCGGACAGCCTGTACCCTGGAGTTTACAGTCAGTGGTGACAAAATGTTCACCAGAGAGGTTCTCTCGGCAGTAAGACTTAAACATTTGGGTAAAGGTTGACTTTCAATTGAACGGACAAGGCCTAACTTTTTCTCAGATTTTAACAGAGAAATTAGTGGGGCCAGATTCTCCGGTCCAGTCCCCCAGTTGCATGTTTCTCGACCCCACGCCATTCGCTGGTGGCGGCATTCGATCCTTCCGCTGCTTGTCACTGGGATTTTCCATTGAAACCACCCCAAGCCACCATGAATCCCGCTGGCGGGGGTGCGCTCCCAGCGGGAAAAGAAAACACCGATGGCAGGAGAATTTCGGCAAGTAAATATATATATCGATCAACATGAGCATAAGTGCCAACATGGATTGTTTGGGCCGAATAGCTTGTTTCTGTGCTGCATATTCAATGAAACACTTTGTACCAACTCTGTAGACACGTCTGTGTTGTAATATTTCTATGAACTATGTAAACATCCCAGAAAATGTGTGGATGGCTGGTAAATTCTTTGTGGCAAGTGCGGGTTCGGGGGTGAGGGGTGGGGGTGGGGGGGGGGGTCATTTCCTCCTCATGTGTCAGCTCACTTTTCTCTCCTCCATCCTGTACTGCTCTTCCCCCTCCATCACCATTAAATTGCAAACATTCCAGATGCTCACGTCCTCCTACGGTGTGCGGGAAGAATAATGCCTGAGTCGTCGCTCAGGTGATCAGAGGCAAGTCCATTTAAATACGAATGAAGGACAACAAAATGTTTTCAAAGCTCTAATCCAGTTTTTTTTTTAAATTCTGAGCAGGAAAGTTAATTGTTCCTGCCAGTCACAGCTGCTGAAGCTAACAAAGCGAGAGGTCTTTTTTAATTGACTGGTAATTACCCTTTGCCTGCAAAGGTTAACAAGAGACAGGAGTCAGTGACTCAAAACAGTTTCTCTTCATTTCATCACAAGTTGATGAGGGCCAGGAATATTTTGGATGGACAATGGGTTGCACACAACATTCAGAGAATAGACAGGGAACCCCATTAGTTTTGTGTGGGAAGCCCAACGTAAATAAGTGTCTGAAGTAGCCTTCCCAACGATTGACATCACTGGCGGTGGCAGTTCCACCTGTCAAGAGCTGCCGTCTAATCAAAGGCTGGCAGCTCCTCATGCCACCATGGTCAATGGGCGTAGTGGCAGCTGGCAGCAGTCCACCTGCCAGAGGCCCAAGACCATTGTGGGGCAATGCGACAAAGGTGAGCGAGGGCGGGTTGGGCGCTGTGACATGAGGTTCATGACGGTGGAGGGATGCCGGTAGGCATTGGCAGGGGACTGGCTTTTAATAATAATAATCACTTATTGTCACACGTAGGCTTCAATGAAGGTACTGTGAAAAGCCCCAAGTCGTCACATTCCGGCGGCTGTTCAGGGAGGCCGGTACGGGAATTGAACCCGCGCTGCTGGCCTTGTTCTGCATTACAAGCCTACTGTTTAGCCCACTGTGCTAAACCAGCCCATTATGTGCTAAATGGCGAGCGGCTGATGATAACAGACCACCCCCTCCCGGGAGGCTGCTTGCAAAATCAGCATGGTTTGCCGGGCAGCATTCCATGCTTGTGGGAAAGCCAAGTGGCCTCCTATCACTGCAGCAGGTGGTAAAAAAGGCTAATTGTATGTTGGCTTCATTGCGAGAGGTTTCAAGTATAGACGCAGGGATGTGTTGCTGCAGTTATACAGCGCCTTGGAGAGGCCACACCTGCAGTATTGTGTGGAGTTTTGGTCTCATTGTCTGAGGAAGGATGTTCTTGATCTTGAGGGAGTCCAGCGAAGGTTTACCAGGCTGATTCCTGGGATGGCGGGACTGTCATATGAGGAGAGATTGACTAGGTTGGGATTGTTCTCGCTGGAGTTCAGAAGCAAGAGGGGGGATCTCATAGAGACTTATAAAATTCTAACAGGACTAGACAGGGTAGATACAGGGGAGATGTTCCCGATGGTGGGTGTGTCCAGAACCAGGGGTCACAGCCTGAGGATTCAGGGTAAACCATTTCGGACAGAGATGAGGAGACATTTCTTCACTCAAAGAGTGGTGAGCCTGTGGAATTCATTACCACAGGAAGGAGTTGATGCTAAATCATTGAATATATTCAAGAGACTGCTAGATATGGCACTTGGGGAGAATGGGCCATGATCGTGAAAAATGACGAAGCAGGCTCGAAGGGCCAAAAGGCATCCTCCTGCTCCTATCTTCTATGCATCTATGTATCTATGCATCTATGTATCTATGAATGTATCTATTTAATCCCTGATTCTCCGGTATATTGTGGTGGGGTTAGGGATAATGGGTGTTAATTGGCTCATTCATGAGCGTCAGTGACATTTTGCCCCCAGCAGCCAGGAATTCCGTGTCAGCCTCTTATTCATTCTACTTCATTGCGGGAGGCTTTGCTACTGCCAGGAGGCTGGCACTGTGTCACTCCTGCGATTAAAGTGGGCCCAACTGCAACATTGCCCACGCGCCCCATTACATCCAGGCAAAGGCCTCAGTGAGATGACACAAAGATGGGAACTACACACTCCCAGTACAGGACAGAACCTTAGACAAAACGGTTGCAGCTTTAGGATTCACTTCCCAAAATGCTGATGTATGTCATTTTCAGCCAATTGCTGCCAAATAAATTCAGGCACTGTGGATATTTGCACTGGAATTCCGGCCTTTCACTTCCTCCCCCTGTCTGAGTAGGTTTCCTCCGGGTGCTCCCATTTCCCTCCACAGTCCAATGATGTACAGTTAGGTGGATTGGCCATGCTAAATTGCCCCCGAGTGTCCAGGGATGTGCGGGTTAGGCTATGGGGATAGGGCGAAGATCGCGGCCAGTCCCTCCTTTTCAATCTGAGTGTACTTGCACTCTGCATCAGTCAAGGTTCTTGAAGGATAGGCTTTTGGCCTCTCTGTCCCGTTGTCCCACTGATGGAACATCACCGCCCTGATGCCATATGGGGAGGTATCGTACGTGATTATGAGCGGCTCAGATGGGCCGTAGTGAGGTCTTAGCTTAAAAGATAACAGTTGGTGCTTTACTTTGGCAAACGTCACCTTTTGTGGTGACTTCCATACCCGATTTTGGTGCTTCCTCAAGAGTGCATGTAATGGTGCCAGTACGGTCGCCAGATTTGGAATGAACTTTCCATATTAATTGATGAGCCCTCGGAATTACCTTATCTACATCATATTCTCTGGCATTGGGGCCCACTTTATGGCTCTACCCTTCTCTTCCACAGGGTCTAAACCGTCCTTGTCAATGCCGTACCCCAGGTATATGAACTCTCTTGCCTGGAAGATGCAGTTTCCCCTTTCCAGGCAGACACCTAACTCAGACCAATGGTAGATGACTTCCCCTAAATTATAGAGGTGTTCCTTCAATACATCATCCAGGTAGACCGCCGCCTTTGGGAGTCCTTGAAGGATGCTCTCCATAACCCACTGGAAGAATCCAGAGGCGAATGATAAAGCCTGGTATTTTCAGACAGTCCCCTGTGGGTATTGATAAGTATTGATATGCGTGGCTCATGTCCAACTAGGAGAAAGAATGACCTCCCATCAACTTCACATATAGGCCCTCCACATGCGGCATTGGGTGCTCGTCCAAATGGGTGGGCCTTGTTTACCGTCATTTCATAATCACCACGCAACAGTCCAAGCAGCCGCAGAACAGTTTTCCAAACACAACTCTGCACTCATGACTAGAATGACGTTCCAAAATGGCAGCAGCAACTCGAGAACGGACTCTCCGGTGGACCACTCTGCCAGCATCAGGAAATAACAGCAGACAGAGACGGATGAAACACTACGCAACCAACTCTAGAAGTCGCTAAGAAGATACCGCATCCGGTACTGCCGGACACGTCAGATTCCAGATCACTCCCAGAGGCCACACTTCACAAGCCTGCAGGAAAAAACTGGACCTGGCGCTCGCCTTCCATGACATTACAGGCTCCGGGGAAAGAAAAACACCACAGAAACAAACTCTGTACCGTAGTCCTCTCTTTTAAAAAAAGAATTCCGGGGAGATAGCTCAGCCGAACAAGAAGCACGCCAACAGCTCCAATCCCATACTCGTCGCCAATGTGATAAAGCCAGGGGAGTCTATCGAGCCATTGAGTCAGCTATTGGACAATAAATGGACCTAAGCCGGGAATCGAACCTGGCGTTGTGAAGCAACAGTGCTAACCAATGTGCTACCGTGCTTCCCATAATTGGGACAATGATGACGTATACCTGAGGGCAACAATTAGTTTGCCCACTATTGATGGTGATGCAGGGGCCCGGACCCAGCCTTTTTTTTTTTAATAAACAATTTTATTGAGGTAGTTTTTGGCTTTATAAACAGTTACAGACATCATCAGAAAGGAAGCAAAAAAGGCAAAAATGTGCAAACATCCACGTACTTTCAATACTTCCATCATACCGTATTGCACAAGCCCGCTCCCCTCCCACCCGTACTACCCGCCATATTTTCCCTCCTACTCTACTCTACCCCCCCCCCCCCCCTCCCCCCACCCCCCTGCTGACGCTCACTCTCCCGCAAAGAAGTCAATAAATGGTTGCCACCTCCGGGTGAACCCCTGCACAGATCCCCTCAAGGCGAACTTAATTTTTTCCATCCCCAGGAAACTTGACATGTCTGCAAGCCACCACTCAGTCTTCGGGGGCTTTGAGTCCCTCCACGCCAATAATATTCGTCGCCGGGCTATCAGGGAAGCAAAGGCCAGCACATCGGCCGCTTTCTCCCCCTGGACGCCCGGGTCTTCCGAAACCCCAAAAATTGCCACCCCTGGACTCATCACCACCCTTGTTTTTAGCACCTGGGACATGACCCCCGCAAATCCCTCCCAGTACCCCCTCAGCTCAGGGCATGCCCAAAACATGTGCACATGGTTCGCTGGTCATCCCGCGCACCTAGCGCATTTGTCCTCTATCCCGAAAAATGTGCTCATCCGAGCCACCGTCATATGGGCCCGGTGAACGACCTTAAATTGGATCAGCCCGAGCCTTGCACATGTCGCGGTCGAGTTTACCCTACTCAGGGCCTCTGCCCACAGCCCATCCTCCATTTCCCCGCCTAGCTCCTCCTCCCATTTAAGTTTCAGTTCCTCTGTCTGGGACCCTTCCTCCCTCATGAGCACCTTATAAATACCTGAGACTCTACCCTCCCCTTCGTCCCTCCCAGAGACTATTCTGTCTAGGATCCCCATTGGCGGGAGGCGCGGGAAAGATGGGACCTGTCTACGAACAAAGTCCCGCAGCTGTAGGTATCTAAAATCATTTCCCCCTACCAACCCAAATTTCTCCTCCAAGCTCCTCAAACTCGCGAAGCTCCCTTCCAGGAACATATCACCCACCCTTCCCGCCCCTGCTCGCCGCCATACTCGGAACCCCCATCCATACTGCCGGGGGCAAACCGATGGTTGTCGCAGATTGGCGCCCAGACAGACGCCCCCATCTCCCCCACATGCCTCCTCCACTGGCCCCATATCCGCAGGGTCGCCACCACTACCGGGCTGGTGGTGTACTTGGCCGGCGGCAGCGGTAGAGGAGCCGTGACCAGGGCTTCCAAACTGGAGCCCCTGCACGAAGCCGCCTCCACTCGCTCCCAAATAGACCCTGTACCCACCATCCACTTCCTTATCATAGCGATGTTGGCCGCCCAGTAATAATTGACCAGACTCGGCAACGCCAGCCCTCCCTCGCTGCGGTTCCTCTCCAACATCGCCTTCTTCACCCGCGGAGACTTTCCCGCCCAGACAAAGCTCATGATCAGCCCGTTAACTCTTTTGAAGAAGGACTGTGGGATAAAGATCGGGAGGCACTGAAAAATAAACAAAAATCGAGGGAGGATTGTCATCTTTACAGTCTGCACCCTCCCTGCCAGCGACAGCGGGAGTGCATCCCATCTCCGAAACTCTCCCTTCATTTGCTCCACCACCCTGGCCAAATTTAACTTGTGCAGCCTGCCCCAGTCTCGCGCCACCTGGATTCCCAAATACCGGAAATTTTCCTCAACTAACCTAAACGGTAGCCCTCTCAATCTGTTCTCCTGGCCCCTTGCCTGTACCACAAACATTTCACTCTTGACCGTATTTAATTTGTATCCTGAGAACTGGCCGAACTCCCTCAGCATTCCCAGTATAGTTCCCATCCCGGCCACTGGGTCCGACACGTACAGGAGCAGGTCGTCTGCATAAAGAGAAACCCTATGTTCAACCCCGCCCCTCACCATCCCCTTCCAACCCTCTGCGGCTCTCAGCGCAATCGCCAGCGGCTCTATGGCCAGCGCAAACAGCAGCGGGGAGAGCGGGCAGCCCTGCCTGGTCCCTCGGTACAACCTAAAGTACTCCGACACTTCTCTGTTGGTCCTGACGCTGGCCCTCGGGGCCTGATATAATAATTTGATCCAATCCACCAATCCCTCCCCGAACCCAAACCGTCCGAGCACCTCCCATAGATATTCCCACTCCACCCGGTCAAAGGCCTTCTCGGCGTCCATAGCCACCACTACCTCCACCTCTCTACCCGCCGGGGGCATCATTATCACATTGAGCAATCTCCTCAGATTGGCCGCCAGCTGCCTACCTTTCACGAACCCCGTTTGATCCTCCCCAATCACCTCCGGTACACAGTCCTCCATTCTACCCACCAGTACCTTTGCCAGGAGCTTGGCATCTACATTAATCAGGGAGATTGGCCTGTAGGACCCGCACACCTCCGGGTCTTTACCCCGCTTTAATATCAGAGATATGGTGGCTTGTGACATCGTCGGCGGCAGGGTCCCTCTGTCCCTTGCCTCATTGAAAACCCTCGCCAAGACCGGGCCCACCAGCTCAGAGAACTTCCTATAAAACTCTACTGGGTATCCATCCGGCCCCGGGGACTTCCCCGACTGCATGGCCTTTAGGCCCCCCAATACCTCCTCTACTCTAATCGGGGCCCCCAGCTCTTCCACTCGCCCCCCCCCAACTGTTGGGAATGTTAACCCATCCAGAAACCTTTTCATCCCCTCCGGTTCTTCTGGCGGCTCCGAAGTATACAGCTTACGATAGAAGTCCCGGAATACCCTATTCAATTCTGCCGGATCCTCCACTTTGTGCCCCCCCTCGTCCCTCACTCTACCTATTTCCCTGGCCGCCTCCCTCCTCCTAAGTTGCTGCGCTAACAGTCTGCTAGCCTTTTCCCCATACTCGTACACCACTCCCCTCGCCTTCCTAAGCTGTTCCACGGCCCTGCTCGTGGATAGTGCCCCCAGTTCCGCCTGTAGCCTCTGCCTTTCCCTGAGTAAAACCTCCCCCGGGGACTCCGCGTGCTCTTCATCTATCCGGCCCATTTCCCTGACCAATCTATCCATCTCTGCCCGGTCTGCCTTGGCTCTATGGGCCCCAATTGAAATCAGCTCCCCCCGCACTACTGCCTTTAGCGCCTCCCACACGGTCGCCGCTGAGACCTCCCCAGTGTCATTCACCTGCAGGTAATTTTTTATACATTTCCGAAGCCTCTCACAGATCCCCTCCTCCGACAGCAGTCCCACATCTAGCCTCCATTGCGGGCGTTGATAACTCGCTCCCCCGAACTGCAGGTCCACCCAATGTGGGGCATGGTCTGAAATGGTAATTGCTGAGTATTCCGTGTTCTTTACCTCCCCCCTACAGTCCCTGCTTAGCACAAAGAAATCTATCCTGGAATATACTTTGTGGACGTGCGAGTAGAACGAGTAGTCCCTTCCTGTTGGCTGTCCCTCCCTCCAGGGGTCCACTGCCCCCATTTGCTCCATAAACCCTTTCAGCTCCCTTGCCATTGCTGAGAGTCTACCCGTTCTGGGACACGACCGATCCAAAGTCGGGTCAAGGACCATGTTAAAGTCCCCTCCCATTATTAGCCTGCGAGAATCCAAGTCCGGGATCTTCCCCAGCACTCTTTTAATGAAGTCCACGTCATCCCAGTTCGGGGCATATATATTCACCAGCACCACTCTTCTCCCCTCCAGCCTGCCCCGTACCATCAGGTATCTGCCCCCCCTGTCTGCGGATATGCCCTCTGCCACAAATTGCACACGCTTGTTGATCATGATTGCCACCCCTCTGGACTTCGAGTCCAAGTCCGAGTGGAAGACCTGGCTAATCCAGCCCTTCCTTAGCCTGGTCTGGTCTGACACTTTCAGATGTGTCTCCTGCAACATAATTACGTCCGCCCTCAGGGCCCGCAAGTGCGCGAACACCCGCGCCCTCTTAACCGGCCCATTCAGTCCCTTGACGTTCCAGGTGATCAGCCTGGTCGGGGGGCACATCCCACCCCCCCCACCCCGCCGGTCAGCCATAGCCTTTCTCGGGCCGGCCCCTGACCCGTGCGTCGCGCCCTTCCTGGCCCGCCCTATAGCTGCCTCCACCCTCGACCTCCTTTCCAGTGCCTATTTCAAGTCCCTCTCCCGTCAGCAGAACAACCCCCCCCCTCCCCTAACCCCATCCCCCGATACCCCCACCCCTGCCATCTACTGGCTATAGCTTTCCCCCCCATCTTACTTCCTTGACTAGCCAATCTGCTAGCCCGGTGACTCAACACTCCGGCGCCTTCCTGTCCCATTCCCCTTGTTTCCCCGCCCTCCTCCCCACCCACTGGGGCAAGCCGGCTCCAGTGTCTTCCGCGAGCTGCACAAAAAGCCCAAACAGGAAAAAAAAAGGGAAAAAACATAGAAAAAAGAGAAAAAGCACATAAATGTCCATGAACAAAGGAAAGAGTCTCAAATGTTCCGTTTGGCCCCATTGGCCCAGCAAACCGTGGAGCAGCAGTCCAGGCACATTCGGCGTTCCTCCCCACAGAAATCCTCGGGCCCTAACTCGTGTCCTTAGGGCCTCCTTTCGGGACCATCCCCAGGTCCCTCACAAAATCCATCGCTTCTTCGGGCTCGGAAAAGTAGTGGTGTTGACCCTGGTGCGTGACCCATAGCCGAGCTGGGAACAGCAGACCAAACTTCACGTGCTTCTTGAACAGCACCTCCTTGACATTCTTAAAGGCTGCTCGCCGCCGAGCCACCTCCTGGCTTAGGTCCTGATAGATGCGGAGCACACTGTTATTCCACGTGCTGCTCCTGGCGCTCTTTGCCCACTGCAGCACCCGCTCCTTGTCCACGAACCTGTGGAACCTAATCACCATCGGGCGGGGGGGTCCGCCCAGCCGCCCCTGCCTTGCCTGCACCCTGTGTGCCCCCTCCAGCTCCAGCGGTCGCGGAAAGGCTTCGGCCCCCATCAGCTGCTTCAGCAGGTCTGCTACAAACGCTGCAGCATCAGCTCCCTCCGCCCCCTCCGGGAGGCCGACCATCCTCAGATTGTTCCTGCGGACTCTATTCTCCAGCTCCTCTACTCTGTCCAGCAGTCTTCTCTGCCGCTCTTTCAGGCCGTCCACTTCTAGCGCTGCAACCGTTTGCGCATCCGCCTGCTCCTCCACCGCTTCTCCCAGCTCCTTAACTTTAACATCCTGGGCGTCCAGCCTCTGGTTCAGCTGATCCACCGCTTTCTGGATTGGGTCCAAGCTGTCCCGCTTCAGCGCTTCAAAACTGGACTTCATTACCTGGAGCATATTATCCAGCGCCAGCTGGATTGCTGAGTCCGGGTTCCGTGTGTCCGCCATCTTAGGTCCCAGGTAATTTTCTTCCGGTCCTTGTCTCTGTCCCTTTTTCTCCTTCTTCTTCTGCTTTCTGGAATCCCGCTGTTCCATATGCCGCAGCCCGCTCCTCAGCGCCTCCGCTGCCGCTTTCCTTCGCCCAGCTCCTTCAATTTTACCTCTTGGGCATCTGAAGTGGGTCCAAGCTGTCCCTCCTCAGCAACTCCAAACTTTTTCTTTTTCCCTTTGTCCTGGAGGAAGGAAGGTCCGTGGGTCCGCCATCTTAACCTGCAGGTCAGCTTCCTCCTTCTCTCTCTCTCTCCTTCTTCCTCACCTGCTGACCTCCCACACTTACATCCTCTGCAGCCCGCTCTCCTCCTCTGTTCCAGGCAGCCTTTCTGCCGCCTCCGTAGTCCCGCTATCGCGGGGAAACAGCTGTTCCAGCCGGCCGGAGTGAGAGCCCACCGAATGTGCGGCTCACTCGGACATCGCCGCCACCGGAAGTCCCGGACCCAGCCTTTTGGACTGCGACTTGTTACAGAGACACCGTCTGGATTGGCAACAGATCGTTAGAATGGGGACAGGAAGATTGTATGACATCCGGACAAAATACCTGGAAGTCATCCAAGATGGTTTAGGGAAGATAAAGGGAACCATGGCCGAAGTTTACGCGGACCCAAAGACCCAACCAAAGTATTTCAGGGGCCCGCTCAGTTCCATACGCCCTACTGTTGAAAGTGGACGGTGAGCTCAGCTGGCTGGAGAACTTGGGGATTATTCACCCAGTTCAGTTTGGGGAATGTTCAGCGTCATTAGGCCCGGTTTGCAACAGCGATGTTTTGCCTGCAAGCTGACAGTCATTGTACGACTGCAGGTTTTGTGCCTGGAGACTCTGGTGTTGAATTGACTGCGCGCCCTCCCTGGATTCGGCTGTTGGCAGCTTTCGCCCCCTGTGTGACTGGTGAGGGTGTCGGACTGGATGTAATGCTTGGTGGAGTACACGCCTACCCTTCCTGTTTCCCCATTCGGTGGGGCCTTATCCAAGCCAATTTTTGTTTTGGTTTGTTGTCTGGCCACTGTGGAGTTTGTAACCGTTCGGTCCTCTCCCATCCTCTCCTCCTCAATGGTCGTCCTTGTGAGGGGTTTTTGGACTTTGGGGGAGGTTTCCTGTACTAACCAGGACTCATCCAGCTGGGGATGATTGTTCCCCTTGCTCAATTGGACTGAGTTAACCCAGCACTGGCATACAAGGCAGGCAGCTGTAGAGTCAGCTAAAAAGGAATGAGGACCTGGTGGAAGCCAACCAGGCCCTGTCAATGTATGATGCTGTTGCTGAAATAAAGGACTTTTAAGCAGCTTGTTGGACTCCCCTGGCTTTATCACAGTCTGACAATGAAATTTTTCAGATGACAACTGAGTCCCATGGGCTCTGCTCTTGGTGGCCATTATTCGCTGGAATACGGGAGGCCAATGCTATTTACATCCATTTCCATGGAGCCTGGAATTCCTGGATTCCCTTTTCTGTGTTTTCGAGAGGGATAAATCGATGGCCCTTTTTAAGACCAAAGAAGATTCTACCAACGACTTGCATCAGGCCAGTGTGTTGTTAATGCCACACACCAGGCGGAGTCGCAACATCTTTGGGACCAATGCTCGGCCAGTCTGCGACGGCACATCAGGAATTCCGTGACCGACCATGTTGAACCGGTACCTCTGCACAATCCCCAATGCTTTGGGGTCGTAATGGTCTGCAACAAGCGTGACCAACTCATCAAAGTCTTTCAATCTGGGCTGTCAAGTAGGTAAGGCTTTTGAACACATTGAAAGCTGTGGAATGGCAGGCAGTCAGGAGTATTACCTTTTGTTGCTCTTCTTCTATAATAACATTCGCCTGGAAGAAATACCGCATCCATTCGCTACACTGGGCCCAGTCTTACACGACTGCGTCAATGGCAACCCTTCCAAAAAGCGTTGTTTTTAAATTCCCTTTGACCTTGCTCTTGTGCCGAGGAATTCAAGTGCGGTCCAGACATCCAGAATCACAGCTGTAGGTTTTCCACGTCGCCAGTATAAAATCTTCAGGTGAGCCAAGAAGGTGATACAAACACAGATTTATTCTTAAGACAAAGGCAAAGGCCTGCAACGCAGCAAACAGCACATAGCTCCGTAGTTTCCAATAATGCAGTCATTTTTTTACATAGAATTTACAGTGCAGAAGGAGGCCATTCGGCCCATCGAGTCTGCACCGGCTCTTGGAAAGAGCACCCTACCCAAGGTCAACACCTCCACCCTAGCCCCATAACCCAGTAACCCCACCCAACACTAAGGGCAATTTTGGACACTAAGGGCAATTTAGCATGGCCAATCCACCTAACCTGCACATCTTTGGACTGTGGGAGGAAACCGGAGCACCCGGAGGAAACCCACGCACACACGGGGAGGATGTGCAGACTCCGCACAGACAGTGACCCAAGCCGGAATCGAACCTGGGACCCTGGAGCTGTGAAGCTATTGTGCTATCCACAATGCTACCGTGCTGCCCCAAATTTGTTTCGTTTTTTAAATAGTTTCTTATCTCAGTGTGGCATTTTAACCTTTCATTACAATTAATATGACTCAAATTAACCTGAAAATGGTTGGGTTACATTAAAACTATTGATTTTGAAACTACCCAAAATAACAGAAGGACCCTGCAATACAGAGTAGGCCATTTAGGACTGAGATGAAGAGAAACGTCTTTACCACAGAAGGCTGTGGAAGCCAAGTCACTGAATATATTTAAGAAGGAAATAGATGGATTTCTAGATTCTAAAGGTGTCAAGGGTATGGGAAGAGCGTGTGAGTGTGCCATTGAGATAGGAGACCAGTCCATGATCGCAGTGAGTGGTGGAGCAGACTCAAAGGGCCGAATTGCCTTCTCCTTTGCGTTTCCATGTTTCTAATGGATCAGTGGAGTTGGCCATGCTTTTTGCTGCTGAGATAAACCACCATGATCGTTGGCACATCAATGACAAACAAATACCCTGAGCATGCTCATTGATATCAGTTTTCCACCAGGACCACTTCGCTCAAAACCGCCTTGCAACCTTAGCCCAAACATGGATTAAAGAGCCGAACTCAAGTAGTGATGTGAGTGTGACTACTCTTGACATCAAGGCGGTATTTGACCCTGTATGGCATCAAGGAGCCTTCACAAAACTGAAGTGAATGGGAATTGGGTGGAAAGTTCTCCACTGCTTTTAGTCACGCCTAGTACGAAGGTGCTTGTGCTTGGCTGTGCTTGTTCGAGGCCAATCTTTACAGCTTCAGGACATCACTGCAGGAATCACTGCAGGAATTCCACAGCGTAGTGACTTCGGACCAACCACCTTCATCAACTACCTTCTCTCCATCATAAGGTCATAATTAGGGATATCCATTGATGATTTCACAGTTCCCAGTACTATTTACATCTCCTCAAATACTGAATCAGTCTGTACCTGCAGGCAACAAGACCTGGACAACATTCAGACTTGATGTTGACAAATAGCAAGTAACATTCATGCCACACGTGTGCCAGGGAGTGACCATCCCCAAGAAGTGCCAGCCTAACCATCTTCCCACTGACATTCAATGGGGTTATCATTGCTGAATCCCCCATTATCAACATCCTGGGTTATTATTGACCAGAAACATAACTGGACCAGTTGTATAAACACTATGCAGGCTAGAAGCTGGGGATATCTCTCAACTCTCTCAACTCTCCGAAGCCTGTCTACCATCTACAGGGTACGATACTCTCCAATTGCCTGTGTGAGTACGGCCCCCACAACACTCACGATACTCAAATCATCCAGGACAAAGCAATCTTTTTGATTGACACCATTCACTCCCTCCATCACCGACGCACAGTAGCAGTAGTGTGTACCATATTGAAGATGTACTTCAGTGACCTGCCAAGCCCTCTTCGACGACACCTTTCCAAACTTGCAACCTCTACCATCTGGAAGGACAAGGGCATCAGCTGCAGAGGAATGTCATCACCTGTAACTTCCCCTCCAGACAGAACAGCATCCTGTCTTGGAGTTATGTCACCATTCCTTTTCTGTGGCTGGATCAAAATCCTGGGACTCATTTGCTAACAGTGTTGTGGGTCTGCCTACACCAGATGGACTGGAATGAGGGCCTAGCCAGTGAAGTTCACATTCCATGAAAAATGGGCACAGTAACAATTGCACTTCGTCTTATTTTAATTTGTTCTTCTCCCTGGTAATGACTTGGCCAATATCATACTTACAGTCCCTTTGATTCACTGGGTTCCAATTTTGCGAACAGGTCCCTTTCTAAAGTGCCATGCACCACCCCTTGAACAAATATAAAAAGCATTGCTGTCTGCAAAAGCTTTCCCACCGTCTGGAATAAACATAATTCTTTTACAGGGGCTGCACGGTGGCACAGTGGTTAGCCTCACGGTGCCAAGGATCCGGGTTCGACAGTCGTCACTGTCCGTGTGGAGTTTGCACATTCTCCCCGTGGCTGCGTGGGTCTCATCCCCACAACCCAAAGATGTGCAGGGTAGGTGGATTGGCCACGTTAAATTTCCCCTTAATTGGGGAAAAAAATAAACATGATTAGTTTCTAATGAGATCTCGGGCACGATGAGTAAAAGACTCGAAATTATATTGTCGCCTTGCATTTCTGAAACATCTAAAATCACTTAACTTATGATGAATGAGTGTGAAAAGCAGTTATGTAAGCAAACATGTTCAAGCTATCATGTTCTAATTTTGGCTAGGCTTGAAACATTGTGGGATACTGGCAGTAATTATCTTTAACATCCCATTACCATGAAATGAAGCGAGCCATTATGTGCAGTAAATTAACTGGAACACCTTCACGTACGGGGGGAACCTCACTCGCTGCTTAAAGTGCAGACAAAGTTTGAGGGAATTCACGTTTTCCTGGACTTCCCCCTGGGTATTCTCCCAAGCACCGGTCTTTCACCTCACTGGAAAATCAATGGAAACTCTGTCCCGCAAGGTTTTCCATCAGCGTTTCACACAAATATGGTGCCCAATTGTGAGAACTGATGATGTTGCCTCTCCTGTAATGCTCTCTGTGTGCAGGGATGGCGAGGTCTTTGCAGTGGAAGTGATCAGAGAACACACAGCTTTGTAAATGAACAAAACTGTTTCTTAACTAACTAAAACACTGAAGGGTTTCGATGATGGCATATCATTGAATATAACGGCTAAATACAAACAACTATAATTCACTAGTATTGATTACTGTGGACTCAGGAGCTGCTCGATATATGACTGGACGCTGTGCCTGCTGTCTAGGTTCTGTCTCACTATGTGGGTGTCTTCCAGTCATGTTTTCCTGTTGTCACGCCAGCTGTGGTTGGATGCTAGAATACTAATCTATACATACGGACATATACAGTTCGGTTATTATATTATATACACAGATGATGGTTCACATATCATCACATCTCCAAGCATGTTACTTGTTTGACAAAGCTATTAATTGTTCTTAGAATTGATTGAACAGCAGGAACTGGCATATTTTGTTACAATTGAATCTCCATCTTTCTTCCCCGGGGAGGGGAGGGTAGATTGGTGGAGGACGTGATAACCTGAGTAGGTACATTAACATCCCACATTTAAATTTGTGTAATGCAGCACAAAACTGCCTCAGGCACACGATGAAGACAATTACAGGAAATAGGCGAGAGAGCTTGCAGAAGAGTTCGATGGCAAAAATGCGTTGCCTTTTCCAGTGCTGGGTTATTTATCAAAATTAATGTTGGCCTTTATTAGAGGTTTCTGCATGGCGGAGAAAAAGAAAGAAAAAAGTGCCTTTGACGGGTTCAGGACATCTCATTCCAAAGCACTTCCTGGCCCAGGCTTGTCCAACATATGGTCCAGCTATCAGCGGATCCAGCCTGCCGGCCAATTTTCAAACCACACGTGAATGACAGATTCTGTACGGAGCTGCTCCTTAAATCACAGGCTGCTTCCCCAGAGAGGAAGAGACAACCTGTGATTGGGTGAGGAGTAAGCAGTGGGAAGGGAGTGGCGGCGCTCAGCATGAGGGGTGGCACAGTGGCACAGTGGTCAGCACGGTGCCTCACAGCGCGAGGGACCCAGTTCGATTCCAACCTTGGGTCACTGTCTGTGCGGAGTCTGCACGTTCTCCCCGTGTCTGCGGGGGTTTCCTCCGGGTGCTCTGGTTTCCTCCCACAGTCCACAGGGACAGGGTTCACAGTGCCAACTGGACCCACCATGTAGCCCATTAGACCTGGTTGGGCTCGGGTTATGCACCATGCTAACATGGTCGGCCTTCCACCCCCTGCAGACAATGGATATCGGAAATACAACTAGCAATGGTGGCCTTCCTCCTAGTCGAAGCTGGTTTAGCACAGTGGGATAGATAGCCGGCTTGTAATGCAGAACAATGCCAGCAGCATGGGTTCAATTCCCGCACCGGCCTCCCCGAACAGGCGCCGGAATGTGGCGACTAGGGCCTATTCACAGTAACTTCATTGAAGCCTACTTGTGACAATAAGCGATTAAATGACTCAAAGAAAGAAATGTCGACAAAGGTGCTGAAGGAGAGGGTCAGATAAGGAGAAATGCATCTTGTATTGCTCAAGTGGATGCCTGAGGCCTATTGCCTTCCTGCAGCCTCAGCATTAACTTACTATGGATGGAAAGTCAAAAGGGAGTTCGAGCTCAAAATGCTTCCTCCACTTTTATGGATCAAAGTAACAACCAAAACAGAATTTCTTCTCTGAAGCTTCAATCAAGTTTCTTAACAGCACAGCAGTTCTCTGTTAGGATCGTTCAACTGATAGTCTGCTCCACTGATGACCCCAAAGTGAAGTGCTACCCCAGACTTCCTGCAGCTTCTCTAGATTAAATCCTCCCGGTTACAGGAACAGTATTAAGGGGCTGAACGGTCTGCTCTGTCCCTCTGTGAAAAAGGTAAGCTCCAACAGAGCAACCTGACTGAAAAAGACTGCACAATAGGCCAGATGGAGGTTTTACAATCTAAAAAAATAAGAATTGCTTTTGGAATGCAGCCTTTATCATTGTCAAAACAAATACAGAAGCCAATTTGCACATGGCATAAAACAACAGATAAGAAGTGTGACCAGTAAATCTACTTTTGTCCGTGTTGGTGTGGGAGGAATGTTGTTGAACAGATCAGTTGAACTTTAGGCTTTTCTTGCATAATACCATTTTTACACCCACTTGGACAGGCCTTGCTCTTATCCATTTGAAAGCTGCAATGATAATGTAGAATTTAGCTCTGCATCACACTCACGTTCCAGTGTGGATTATGCATTCAAATTGTGAAGCATTTTCCCTTGGTTTCAGTGTGTGTTATGTGAGTTCTAAAACCTTGCCTCATGCTTCTCCTTGGTGCTTCCTTAATAATAGGCTCAGAATTCAGATTCACAAATCATTAAGAGTAACAACGCAGGTTATTAAGCTCATAAAGAATGCAAGCAAAAAACTGGGCTTCATGGGCGGGATTCTCCCATCTGACGGCAGTGTTTATGCCGTTGTAAAAACCAGAGCGTTTTACGACGGCGTCATCGGACCGCGAAGTGTAGCGATCTTCTGCCGCACAGGGGGCCAGCACGGCACTGGAGCGACTCACGCCGCTCCAGCTGACGATGCCGGCGTCAAAGGGGAGCTGCGGGTATGCGCATGCGTGATGCAGCCAGCACGAATGCGCACTGCAACTGGCGTGAACTCACGCATGTAGGGTAACTTCCCCCTCCGCGCCGGCCCCGAAGCAACATGGCGTAGGGCTACAGGGGCCGGCGCGGAGTAAAAGAGGCCCCCGCTATGAGATGTCAGCCCGCCGATCGGTAGGCCACGATCGCGGACCAGGCCACGGTGGAGGACCCCCCCCGGGGTCGGCTTACTCTCTCCCCTCCCAACCAGGCCGCCCCCCCGCAGGATGGGCGCCAAGATCCCGCCGGGTAGGACCACATGTGAACGGCACCGGCGGACTCGGGCTATCCCGCGCAGAAAATCGCCGGGGGGGGGGTGCCGCTCTATGCACCCCCGACCGGTGCCAATGGCACCAATTCTCCATTCACCGAAGAATCGGCGGCCCGGCGTCGGGGCGGCATCGCGCCCGGCCCAGCGATTCTCCGACCCGGCCCCAGGGTCAGAGAATCCCGCCCCATACTTCTGGAGAGGGAGAATTCAGAGCCAAGGAGACTAGTTTAAACTTCTGGAGACCCTTATATGGATCCCACTTGGAGTATTGTGCGCAGTTCAGGGGCGGGATTCTCTGACCCCCCGCCTGGTCGGAGAATCGCCCAGGGCCAGCGTCAATCCCGCCCCCACGTGTCCCGAATTCTCCGCCACCAGAGATTCGGCGGGGGGCAGGAATCGCGCCGCACCGGTCGGCAGGTCCCCCTCCCACCGGCGATTCTCCTGCCCGCGATGGGCCGAAGTCCTGCCGCTGTCAACCCTCTCCCGCCGGCGTGGATTAAACCACCTACCTTATTGGCGGGAGCAGGTGGGCACCGGTGTACTGTGGAGGAGCGTGGGGCGATCTGACTCCGGGGGGTGCCCCCAAGGTGGCCTGGCCCGCGATGAGGGGCAACCAATCGGCGGGCGGGCCTGTGCCGTGGGGGCACTCTTTTTCTTCCGCCTTCGCCATGGTCTTCACCATGGCGGAGGCGGAAGAGACCCCGTCCCCTGCGCATGCGCTGGGATGACGTCAGCAGCCACTGACGCTCCGGCGCATGCGCGGACGTACGCCGGCCGGTGAAGTCATTTCGGCCCCGGCTGGCGTGGCGCCAAAGGCTGTTCACGCCAGCCGGCGGAGCGGGAACCACTCCGGCGCGGGCCTAGCCCCTCAATGTGAGGGCTTGGCCCCTAAAGGTGCGGAGACCTTTGGGGAGGCCCGACGCCGGAGTGGTTCATGCCACTCCAACAGGGGAGAATCCCGGCCCAGATTTCCACATTAAAAGAAGGGGACGGAGGCACCGAAGAAGGAACAAATGAGATTTACAAGCATGTTACCAGAACTTAAGCAGCTTTAACTGTCAGGAATTATAGGGGCGGAATTACATGATAATAATCTTTATTATTGTCACAAGTAGCTTACATTAACACTGTAATGAAATGAAATGAAAATCGCTTATTGTCACGAGTAGGCTTCAAATGAAGTTACTGTGAAAAGCCCCTAGTCGCCACATTCCAGCGCCTGTTCGGGAGGCTGTTACGGGAATCGATCCGTGCTGCTGGCTTGCCTTGGTCTGCTTTCAAAGCCAGCGATTAGCCCTGTGAGCTAAACAGCCCCTAGTTATTGAACAGCCCCTAGTAATTAAGTTATTGTGAAAAGTCCCTAGTCGCCACATTCCGGCACCTGTTCGGGAACACAGAGGTAGAATTCAGAATGTCCTATTCACCTAACACCACGTCTTTCGGGACTTGTGGGAGGAAACTGGAGCACCCGGAGGAAACCCACACAGACATGGGGAGAACCTGCAGACCCTGCACAGACAGTGACCCAAGCAGGCATCGAACCCGTGACACTGGCGCTGTGAAGCAGTAGTGCTAACCACTGTGCTACTGGAGAAGTAGTATTAGACAAATTAATAGGGCTAAAGGCAGCTAAGTCTGCTCACCCTGATGATTTGCATTCTAGGAGCCTAAAGGAAGTAGCTACAATAATTTTCCAAAAATTGTTGGATTCCAGAGAAGTACTGGAGGATTAGAAAACTGCCGATATGACAACACTATTCAAAAGGGAGGGTGGTATAAAGCGGACAGCAATAAGCCAATTAGCTTAACATCTATTGTTGGAAAAATGTTGGAATGAATTATTAAGGATGTCACAAGAGCACATTTGGAAAATCATAATCTAATCAAGCAGAGTCAGCGTGGCTTCATGAAAGGGAAACAATGTCTGACTAATTTATTGGAGTTTTTCGAGGAAGTCTCAACCAAAGTTGACAGAGGGGAACCAGTAGATGTGTTGTATTTGGACTTCCAGAAGGCGTTCGACAAGGGTCCTCACAAGATATTAAGTCATTAGATAAGAGCCCATGGTGTTGGAGGTAATGGATTGGCATGTGTAATGAATTGGCTAGTGGGCAGGAAACAGCGAGTGGGGATAAAGGGTTATTTTCAGGTTGGTGACTTGAAACCAATGAAAATGTTACAGTGTTTTTTTTTTTTAAATTTAAATTACCCAATTATTTTTTCTATTAAGGGGCAATTTAGCATGGCCAATCCACCTACTCTGCACATTTTCGGGTTGTGGGGGTGAAACCCACGCAGACACGGGGAGAATGTGCAAACTCCACACGGACAGTGACCCAGAGCCGGGATCGAACCTGGGACCTCAGCGCCGCGAGGCGGTTGTGCTAACCACTAGGCCACCGTGCTGCCCGCTGTTACAGTGTTAATGGTAGGGGTGTTACAGGGATAGGATGGAGGCATGGGCTTTAGTGGGGTGCTCTTTCCAAGGGTTGGTGCAGACTCAATGGGCCGAATGGCCTCTTTCTGCACTGGAAATTCTATGATAGGTTAATTAAGTGGGCAAAAAAGTTGACAAATGGAGTATAATGTGGGGAAATGTGAAGTTGTTCATTTTGGAAGGGTGAACAAAAGAACAGAGTATTATTTAAATGGATAAAAACTGCAGAAAGCTGCAACACAAAGGGACTTGGCGGTACTTGTGCACGTAACACCGAAAGCTAGCGCACAGTTGCAGCAGGTAATCAGGAAGGGTAATGGGATGTTGGCCATTGTTTCAATGGGTTGGAGTATAAGAGTTGGAAAGTCTTGCTGAAACTGTACAAGGTACTGATAAGACCACACGTGGAGTACTTTGAGCAGGTTTGGTCCTTTTATTTGTGGAAAGATATTATTTTATTGGAGACGGTTCAAAGAAGGTTCCTCTAGGATGATGCCTGGTAGGGAGGGAGGGGTTGTCTTATGAGCAAATGGTCAGAGGAGAAATTAGTGCTCTTTAAATTAACCGTAACATCAGGAAGAGGGCAGGTGAAATCTCCACACAGCCCAGCTGGTAATACTGCTTTTCTTAGCCCTTTGCGTTATTATTAAAGCAATTCTATTTGCTTCACTCATCCACATCAGTGGAGTCATCAAACAGGCAGTAACATTTCTCCTTTGAATATTTGCAAAGGAGGCCGTGCCATGACTAGTGGCGTGAGAGGAATAGAACACACTGCGCCATGTAAACCTCCTCCCACCGCCCTAAACTGATGTTTGCACTTGGTACTGTCTGGACGTATATTCAGAAAATGCGCACAGCAAGCGCCCACAAACAGCAATTTGCTAATGACCAGATAATCCGTTTCATGATATTGACTTGGGGATGAATATGGCCAAGGTGCTTGAGATAATATACCTACTTTTCTTTAAAATAGTGTCATGTGAACTGTTATGCCTAGTTGAGAGAGCTGTTTCCAATGGTGGGGCAGCATGGTAGCACAGTGGGTAGCATTGTTGCTTCACAGCTCTAGGTTCCCAGGTACGATTCCCGGCTTGGGTCACCGTCTGTGTGGAGTTTGCATGTGCTCATGCGCTCTGGGGCACCCGGAGGAAACCCACACACACACGGGGAGAACGTGCAGACTCCGCACAGATAGTGACCCAAGCTGGGAATCGTCCTTGGCGCTATGAAGTGACCGTGCTAACCATGGTGCTACCATGCCGCCCTCTCATGGCTCACCTCTCACATCCTTCTCGAATTGTTAATTTTCTATTGCATACAAACCCACTCAATATGCAAACGTTCGATTCTAGATATCTCATAATCTGAAGGGCCGGTCCTTGATTCCCTTGATTTATAACTGTCATACTGGGATCAAATTTTTTAGGTATCAGTATCCACCAACCATGATCAAACAAGTTTACTGTCGCAGCAGTTGAAATCTCCAGTATCACTATAATGGGCAGCACGGTAGCGCAGTGGTTAGCACTATGGCTTCACAGCGTCAGAGTCCCAGGTTTGATTCCTGGCTTTGGTCTCTGTCTGTGCGGAGTCTGCACGTGCTCCCTGTGTCTGCATTTCCTCTCGGTGCTCCGGTTTCTTCCCACAAGTCCCGAAAGACGTGCTGTTCAGTGAATTGGACATTCTGAATTCTCCCTCTGTGTACCCGAACATGCGCCGAAATGTGGAGACTAGGGGCTTTTCACAGTAACTTCATTGCAGTGTTAATGTAAGCCTACTTGTGACAATAGAGATGATTATTATTATTATTCCCAAAAGCTTATTCTACCTTAATGTGACATCATTTGAAACATTTTAATCCCATGCTTACTCCAAATTGCTTTCTAAAATGTACCTCTAGAATTTGCACTTTTTCCTTACACTGCTTGGCCAAGACATGCAGAGAAGCAGAGCTGATGGCATCAATGGGATCACTAAAGTCCATTGAGACGCTGCCCTGCAAACCAGCATGGATATTTCGAGGAGCAATGGGCAATTCCCTCTACAATTTGGCTCTTTTTCATCCTCTCTGGCCGCAGTCTGGGCAGCCACTGCCTAATCGTATCAAGAAGGGGTCAAAATTAGAGAAAGGCCATTCGTGGGAAAATCAGGAAACACCCCTTCACTCAAAGGGTAGTGTGCAACTCGCTCCATCAAAAGGCCCCGGATGCTGGGACAATGGGAGCTTTTAATAGCGGGATGATTTGGGCTACATTTTGGGATCAAGGGAAGACGGGTAAATGGAGCTGCGTCGCAGATCCAGGGTGATCAACTGTCCTGGATTTTAAGGGATCATCCCTTATTTTGAATGTTGGCCCTGTGCCCGGTTAGGAACAACTTTTCTTCCACATTCCCAGGAGAGGCTCGTTCAGATGTAACCTAGGAGTCTCAATTGAGTGCTTTGAGTGGCAATGCAAGGCTGTGAGTTGACCACCAAAGAGCCGATAGTGTGGTGACTCACAAAGTGAGCTGTAAGTTAAGTTTTGACCGTGGTAAACACCCCATGCTGCTGAAAATTCGCCCCCCCCACAACATTCACTCTTGTGGTTGCCTGAAACACCTGCCTGCTGTTCCTCCACCACTCTCACATTCACCAGTAGTCATCCTGCCCTTGTGGTCCCTTATGGTCACCAGAAACAGCCCCTCCCCTTCCGCCCAACAACTCTCTCCACCTCCCCTATCTCCCCCCCCCCTATCTCCCCCCCCCCCCCCCCCCCCCCCCCCACTACCCCCGCCCTCCAAACTCCTGGTTCTATGGTTAAAGTGTCTCTTATTCATTCAGAAGATTTGGTCACCCTCTAAAGATCAGCCATGATATAATTGAATGGCAGAGGGGCTGAACGGCCCTCTCAGTGTCCTCTGCTCCCAGAAAACTGGTGGTGTAAAGGCCTCTCCTGCAGATGTTCTCGAAGCTCCCACAAGTGCCAGAGTGCTAAAAGCCTGTGTGGGATGTTGCCACACACTCGGGTACTGGGCTCATCTGTTCATTGCGATGTGTGCTGTCGCACAGTCTGTCAATATTATGGATTGGCTGGTGCATAAGCATTCAACTTTTATTGCACAGGCAAAAAATTATTTGCACCATAATGCGAGTACAATTCTCCCATGATAAAAATGTAATAGAATTTCCTTCTGTGTTTCAATCAGAATTTACAGATAGACTGGAGATTTGCTTTAATATGTCTTATGTGCTGATGTCAAGGGCTTTTCAATTCACCTTTATGCCTTATAATTACAGAATTGAAAGCAGAAATGGGAATTTTGTAAACGCAGAGCAGATGTTGCCTGAAATATAGTCTTCATGCAACAAAATATAATATTAATTCAAGCCCTATGTTTACTTAAACAATTCAAGTGAAAATTGGATTAGGCAGTCCCATAAATGTGCATGTTACAGAGTTTTATTTACAGAATCATAAAATGTTACAGCACACAGTGAGTCCATTCAGCCCTTCATGCCAATTCAGGCAAAAAAAAGCCACACACGATGCTGTGGTACAAGAGAGGCCTTCGGCTAAACAACACAATGTGCCCTGGTTTTGCTGACATGACTATTAGTCACCAGTGTGAAGGGCCACAATCCCATACTGTTTCGTTTAAGCTCCATGCTCATTTATCCCAGTCTTTGTATATTTCCGGAAGGCAAAATACATCTGGATATTATGCTCAAGATATTTATTGATAAGATGATACTCATCTCCAGCTTTGTCCCATTATCTCGAATGGGGATGACAATTAATTTCTGTATACTTTAGACACACCTTTGTCTGGAAACAGGGTGGTTCCATTGACTAATATGGTATCACCCTCCAGCAATTCAGCCAGTGACTGACTTTACCATCCTCAGCCATCTTTGAATTATATGTCCTTTTTTTAAAAATCTAAAAGCGGGCAGCACAGTAGCATGGTGGTTAGCATAAATGCTTCACAGCTCCAGGGTCCCAGGTTCGATTCCCGGCTGGGTCACTGTCTGTGTGGAGTCTGCACGTCCTCCCCGTGTGTGCGTGGGTTTCCTCCGGGTGCTCCGGTTTCCTCCCACAGTCCAAAGATGTGCGGGTTAGGTGGATTGGCCATGCTAAATTGCCCGTAGTGTCCTAAAAAGTAAGGTTAAGGGGGGGGGGGGGTTGTTGGATTACGGGTATAGGGTGGATATGTGGGTTTGAGTAGGGTGATCATTGCTCGGCACTACATCGAGGGCCGAAGGGCCTGTTCTGTGCTGTACTGTTCTATGTAATCTATGTTTTATTCAAAGTTAATTATTTGTGGATGAAATTTCCATCATTATTATCACAATATGACCCACAAATACAAATGTGATGATGGCCAGATCACTTTTTTGGGTGTGGTTCCGTGTACTGTTAACCCTTGTGAAAGCTGTGTATCCAGACAGGATGACACTAGTACCTCACTGACCCCGAAAGATAATTGAAAATGAAAACCCTCAATGATGAAATGATTGTGTCCCTGTTGAAGGAGCTATTGTAATGAGGGTGGGGTTCTCCTGGTCCAATATTAATTGAAAAGATCAATTAAAAAATGGAATCTGGGTCTTGGGCATTATCTAGGAGCTGCACATACCTTTGTTCGGGTGAACAGGGGCATGACACGGCTGGTAGATGCCTGCTGAGTCCTCTTCCAGGATCTACTTGACTTGCCACACCTTGCAAGATCTAACGTGATCTCGCAAGTTGGTGCGATCTGGGTTCCACCCATGGTTGGCAGGGTCAGTATTTGGTATCTCTGCATATTAGAGTCTGGATCCAGCAGAGGACAGCAGAGTGGAGCTTCTGATTGGCTGTTCCAGGGAGATTTGCATACGTGCAGTGCGGTCAGCCTAATTTGAAGGTGTACCTGCGAAAGAGACCCGAGGAGTTCGAGTGCAAGCAAGCATCCAGCAGAAGGCAGCAGAGCGGAGCTACTGATTGACTGTTCCAGGGAGATTTGCATACGTGCAGTGCGGTCAGCCTAATTTGAAGGTGTACCTGTGAAAGAGACCCGAGGAGTTCGAGTGCAAGCAAGCATCCAGCAGAAGGCAGCAGAGCGGAGCTACTGATTGGCAGTTCCGGGGAGATTTGCATACGTGCAGTGCGGTCAGCCTAATTTGAAGGTGTACCTGTGAAAGAGACCCGAGGAGTTCGAGTGCAAGCAAGCATCCAACAGAGGGCAGCAGAGTAGAGCTACTGATTGGCAGTTCCAGGGAGATTTGCATACGTGCAGTGCGGTCAGCCTAATTTGAAGGTGTACCTGTGAAAGAGACGCGAGGAGTTTGAGTGCAAGCAAGCATCTAGCAGAAGGCAGCAGAGCGGAGCTACTGATTGACTGTTCCAGGGAGAATTGCATACGTGCAGTGCGGTCAGCCTAATTTGAAGGTGTACCTGCGAAAGAGACCCGAGGAGTTCGAGTGCAAGCAAGCATCCAGCAGAAGGCAGCAGAGCGGAGCTACTGATTGGCAGTTCCGGGGAGATTTGCATACGTGCAGTGCGGCCAGCCTAATTTGAAGGTGGTTTGTGAAGGGGCTGTTGTCAAGTGACAATTGAACCCGAAACACTTCCTCAGTGTTTCCCTCCCTACCCCCTCCTCTAACCAAAAGAAAAACAACCGTTGTTGTCGGGAAGGTAAGTCTATCTCTTTAAAAACTTACCTTGAAGGGTGACATCACAGCAAAGCAGTGACCTGATTGGCTGGCAAGGAAAGTGCTCCAATTAGCAGTTGCTGGGAGAAATTTAACTCTTCGTGTGTTGGTGAGTATTGTGATTGGTAAGTGAAATCTATATTCATTTCACTTATTAATTATTTGATACTATATTTGTAATCAGTTAAGGTAAAGGGTAAAAATGGCAGGAGATCCCAGACCCGTGTTATGCTCCTCGTGCGCAATGTGGGAGTTCAGGGACGCGGCCGATGCCCCTTACATCTTCATGTGTGGGAAGTGTGTCCAGCTGCAGCTCCTGTTAGACCACATGACGGCTCTGGAGCTGCGGATGGACTCACTTTGGAGCATCCGCGATGCTGAGGAGGTCGTGGATAGCACGTTCAGTGAGTTGGTCACACCGCAGATTAGGATTGGTGACGGAGACAGGGAATGGGTGACCAAAAGGCAGAGAAAGAGCAGGAAGGCAGTGCAGGTGTCCCCTGTGGTCATCTCCCTCCAAAACAGGTATACCATTTTGGATACTGTTGTGGGAGACGACTCACCAGGGGAAGGCAGTAGTAGCCAGGCTCATGGCACCGTGGCTAGCTCTGCTGCACAGAAGGGAGGGAAAAAGACTGGCAGGGCTATAGTCATAGGGGATTCAATTGTAAGGGGAGTAGACAGGCGTTTCTGTGGTCGAAAACGAGACTCCCGAATGGTATGTTGCCTACCGGGTGCTCAGGTCAGGGATGTCTCCGATCGGCTGCAGGATATACTGAAGGGGGAGGGTGAACAGCCAGTTGTCGTGGTGCATATAGGCACCAACGATATAGGTAAAAAAAGTGTTGAGGTCCTACAATCAGAATTTAGGGAGTTAGGAGATAAGTTAAAAAGTAGGACCTCAAAGGTAGTAATCTCAGGATTGCTACCAGTGCCACAGGACGGTCAGAGTAGAAATTCAAGAATAGTCAGTATGAATATGTGGCTTGAGAGATGGTGCAGGAGGGAGGGGTTCAGATTTTTTGGACTTTGGAACCGGTTCTGGGGGTGGTGGGACCATTACAAACCTGATGGTCTACACCTGGGCAGGACTGGAACCAATGTCCTGGGGGTGCTTTTGCTAACACTGTTGGGGAGATTCTAAACTCATGTGGCAGGGGGATGGGAACCAGATTAGGAAGTTAGAGGTCAGTAAGGAAGCAGCAACTAAAGCCAGTAAGGTACGAGACAATAAACTCAATGTGACTAAGGGGAAGAGTAGACAGGGAAGAGATGATGAACGCAAAGATGGTCTGAGGTGCATTTTCTTTAATGCGAGAAGTGTAGCAGGTAAGGCAGATGAACGTAGGGCTTGGATCAGTACCTGGGAATATGATGCTATTGGTATTACTGATACCAAGGGCAGGACTGGCAACTGAATATCCCAGGGTATAGATGCTTCAGGAGGGACAGAGATGGAGGTAGAAGAGGTGGAGGAGTTGCATTACTCATCAGAAATGATATCACAGCTGTGATTAAGGAGGGCACGATGGAGGATTCGAGCACTGAGGCAATATGGGTGGAGCTGAGAAATAGGAAGGGTGCAGTAACATTGTTGGGACTTTACTACAGGCCTCCCAAAAGCGAGCATGAAGTAGAGGTACAAATATGCAGACAGATTATAGAAAAATGTAGGAGCAATAGGGTGGTTGTGATGGGAGATTTTAACTTCCCCAACATTGAATGGGATTCGTGTAGTGTTGGAGGCGTAGATGGAGCAGAGTTTGTAAGGAGCATCCAGGAGAGTTTTTTAGAGCAGTATGTAAATAGTCCGACTCGGGAAGGGGCCATACTGGACCTGGTATTGGGGAATGATCCCGGCCAGGTGGTTGATGTTTCAGTCGGTGATTACTTTGGGAATAGCGATCACAATTCCGTAAGTTTTAGAATACTCATGGACAAGGACAAGAGGGGTCCGAAAGGAAGAGTACTAAATTGGGGAAAGGCAGAGTATAACAAAATTCGGCAGGAGCTAGGGAATGTGGATTGGGAGCAGCTGTTTAAGGGTAAATCCACATTTGAAATGTGGATGTCTTTTAAGGAAAGGTTGATTAGAGTGCAGGACAGACATGTTCCTGTGAAAATGAAAGATAGAAATGGCAAGATTAGGGAACCATGGATGACGAGTGAAATTGTGAGACTAGCTGAAATGAAAAAGGAAGCATACATAGGATCGAGGCAACTCAAAACTGATGAAGCTTTGGAGGAATATCGGGAAAGTAGGACGAATCTCAAACGCGCAATAAAGAGGGCTAAAAGGGGTCATGAAATATCTTTGGCTAACAGGGTTAAGGAAAATCCTAAAGCATTTTATTTGTATGTAAGGAGCAAGAGGGTAACTAGAGAAAGGATTGGCCCACTTAAATACAAAAGAGGGAATTTATGCATGAACTCAGAGGAAATGGGTGAGATTCTTAATGAGTACTTTCCATCGGTATTCACAAAGGAGAGGGACAAGACAGATGTTGAGGCTAGGGATGGATGTTTAAATATTCTAGGTCAAGTTGTCATACAGAAGGGGGAAGTTTTGGGTATTCTAAAAGACATTAGGGTGGACAAGTCCCCAGGACCGGATGGGATCTATCCCAGGTTACTGAGGGAAGCGAGGGTTGAAATAGCTGGGGCCTTAACAGATATATTTGCAGCATCCTTGAGCACGGGTGAGGTCCCTGAGGACTGGAGAATTGCTAATGTTGTCCCTTTGTTTAAGAAGGATAGCAGGGATAATCCAGGGAATTATAGACCTGTGAGCTTGACGTCAGTGGTAGGCAAACTGTTGGAGAAGATACTGAGGGATAGGATCTATTTACATATGGAAGAAAATAGACTTATCAGTGATAGGCAGCATGGTTTTGTGCAGGGAAGTTCATGTCTTCCAAACCTAATAGAATTCTTTGAGGAAGTGACAAAGTTAATTGATGAGGGAAGAGCTGTAGATGTCGTATACATGGACCTTAGTAAGGCGTTTGATAAGGTTTCCCATGGCAGGTTGATGGAAAAAGTGAAGTCGTATGGGGTTCAGGGTGCATAGCAACAAGCTTTTCTTTTGGAGACCTGAGGCAAGCGCTATTCAGTGCTGGTCCCCACAAATGTGTGGAATGGCACTTGGGGGGGGTCTCCTAGGGGATCGGTGGTCCTTGGTGCTTGATCTATGGGCAGAGTGGCACCCTGACACTGCTGGGGCCACCCGGGCACCTTGGCACTGCAATACTGGAACTGGCAAGGTGCACAGGTGGCACTGCCGGGCTTGCATTATGCCCACACCGGGGATGGGGCCCTGGAGTGCCCTTCCCATGTGAGGTGGGTGTTGGGGCCCGAGGATCCCCTTCTTGAGGTTTTGTGCGGTCCGGGGATTTCGGTCGTGGGGGGGGGAGGGGTTCATTGATCGGGGTGCCATTTAAAAAGGAGTCGTGATCTCCTCACGCACTGAGGAGTTCTAACGAGCGAAGCTTCTCAATGCAGGAAACAAAGCTAAGTACAGCCTTGGCGGGCATACCCAGCTAACTGTGCTCGACAAGAGTCTCTGTTGCAATTTGGTTCAATTGTGCCCCTTATATCTCAGGGTAAATTTGCATATTTTCTGCCTGAAACCCAGAGCTAGGAATGCAACAGTTTAATGCAAAATCTCCAATCCAAATTGCCTCAAGTACAGCTTCGCACTGAGTCTTTGGGACATTGAATTTACCCCAAGTAAACTTGCTTTGGCACCATTTGCAGCTTTGACATTCTGCTCCACAAAAGAGAGCCACATGCATATTTTGAACAAATTACCTTGATACATGTGTAGCTATGTTGGAATTTACAATGCACCCAAAAGATCCACATTGGGATGATTAACTTACCTTGTTTATGTGAAGGAGTCATTGTTGAAATGATGTTTTTAAAAAAAAATTTTGAGTGACACTTTTTCCATTTGAATAAAATAACATAATAACATACTTCAAGTTCCAATATACAAAGAGCACAATCAGCAAACAAAAATACATCCAATCTTAATCCCAACAATTAAAACAAAACCCTACTAAGAGCAAAAAATACCCGTTAACAGCTGATGGTAGATAGGTATTTAAAAAGGAAATGAATTATTGTAGTGGCTGAACAGGTAGAATTCCTGTACCGGCCCCCGAGGGTGTACTTGACCTTCTCCAAAGGGAAAAACTCCATCAGGTCACCCAGCCAAGCCGAGGCACTGGGCGGAGTATGAGACCTCCACCCAAGAGGAACTTGCTATTATCTGAGCTATTAACGAGGCAAAGGAGAGGACATCCGCCTTCACCCCTGTCTGCAGCACCGGCAAATCCGATACCCCCACAATTATGTCTTTGACGAGGATAATGATTTCAATGTTGCATGATGGACAGCCTTGCCACTCAGTGACTGTGTAGGTGTGTATATGAAGCAGAATTCCTGCCGAGGGTTCTTTATCAAACACCAAATCTGATTGAGAGTGCATCCAAGTGAGATCACCAAGGTGCCAACTCAATCTTTCTTTGGAGGATTTGGCTTGAGACAGTCAATAGAATGGACAGTGCTCAAGACAGATAACTGTACATAAACTTGCAGAATTTCTGAATGGTGTCAGTTCAGCAAGCCTGTTGCATGTTTTGCCAAATTTTTGTATTTATTTACGGGGCATGGGGGTCACTGGATGAACATTTATTGCCTTTCACGATTGGCTCTTGAGAAGGCATTGGTGAATTGATCAATTTGATCAATTAAAATGATTTAACAATGATAGCAACTTTGTTTATATGGTGCCTTTAATGTAATTTAACGATGCGATGCGCTTCACAGGATTATTATAAAGCCGCTTAAGCACAAAGCTATCTAAGGTGATATTGGTGCAAATAGACAAAAGCTTGGTTAAAGAGGTTTTAAGATAAATCTTGAAAGAAGAGGGCGAGGTCGAGAGATGGAAAGTTTTACGAACGGAATCTCAGACTTGGTGACTTCTTGTAAATCAAGTATTAATGTTTATTTGATATTGATCTCCAGTCTTTTGAGTTCTTCTTTTGTTTACAGCCTGTTTACAGCCTTAGAGTTTTACTCTCAATTGATTGTCTGGTCAAAATTCTCCCACCATTTTGAGAATTCCAGTCTCTAGTTTCCTTGTAATCTAATTTGCAAATTGCTGGATGGAACCAATAATTCGAGCACCAAATCTAAACAAAGAACAAAGAACAATATAGCACAGGAACAGGCCTTTCGGGCCTCCAAGCCTGCGCCAATCACATGTTCTATCTAAACCAACCGCCTGTATCATTCTATACCCCGTCTGTTCATGTGCCGATCCAGATAAGTCTTAAAGGTCGAGAACCTATCCGCCTCAACCATTTAATTTGGCAGTGCATTGCAGGCCACCACCACTCGCTGTGTAAAACATTCCCCCACACATCTCCACTGAATCTTTCCCCCCTCACCTTGAACTTGTGCCCCTTTGTAATTGTCATTTCCGCCGGGGGTCGGCGCGTGAATCCCGCCCCCGCCGTCCTCCCAATTCTCCCGCCCCCCAAAAACCGGCCCGGCATGAGTCGCGCCGCCCGCCTCGGAGAATGGCGGGATCCGGCGCGACTCAATGGGCGCCGGGGGCGCCCGAATTCTCCGGCCCACGATGGGCCGAAGACCCGCCCGCCTGTAGCTGGTCCCGCCACCATAAATCAGAGTATGTCCCTTACCGGTGGGACCTGGCGGCACAGGCGGGCTCCGCGGTTCCTGGGGGGTCACGAGAGGATCTTGCCCCGGGAGGTGCCCCCACGGTGACCTGGCCCGCGGTCAGGGCCCACCGATTCGTGGGCTCCCCTGTGCCGTGGTTGCACTCTATTCTTTCCGCATCTGCTGTTGTGGTCCTCCGCGATGGCCGATGCGGAAGTGAATCACTGTGCGCATGTACGGGGATGACGCCAGCACGTGTTGGCGCCCCCGCACATGCGCCGACTCACGCCGGCCGGCGGAGGTCCTTCGGCGCCAGTTGGCGAGGTGCCAGGCCCCTATCCCGCCTGGTGGCCCCAACCACTATGGGGCGGGCCTAGCCCCTATAAGTGCGGAGGATTCCGCCCTTTTGGGGGCGGACCTTGCCAGAGTGGTTCACGGCACTTTGTCCCGCCGGGGCCCCCCGCCCCGCCGGGTACGGGAAAATCCCGCCCAATATTCCAAATGTGGCCTAACCAACATTCTATATAATTAGAACCTAATTTTCGAGCTTTTATACTCGATACCCCCGTCCTATGAAGGCAAGCCTGCCATATGCTTTCTTTACCACCATTTCCACCTGTACTGCCACTTTTAAGGATCTGTGGACCTGCACGCCCAGATCTCTGTGTATCTCTATGCTCCTGATGGTTCTGCCATTTATTTTATAGCTCCCACCTGAATTGGATCTACCAAAATGCATCACCTCACATTTGTCCAGGTTAAATTCCATCTGCCATTTCTCTGCCCAATTTTGCAGCCTATCTGTACCCTGTTGTATTTCTGACAGTCTTCATCACTATCCGCAACTCCTGCAATCTTAGTATCATCCGCAAACTTGCTAATCAGACCCGCTACATTTTCTTCCAAGTCATTTATATATATTACATTTTTTCCAAATAAAGGTTTTCCTTATAACTATGTTTCTTGATGTATTTTAGGCAGGGAACTTGGTAATGTTTGACCGATACAGCTGAAAATGGGCTTTTCACAAAACATTTGCATTTCTAGTCAAAACGTCATGTTAGTCCGATCCTAAACCAGGTGGTCCCATAATCCCAGAATGCAGCATTACATATGACTGCTTCCTACCCACTAACGCAGTGTCTGTGGTGAATGTACTTCTTGTAATTCACACTGTATAGTCTTGTGTCCTTGTGGGCCCTGTCTGTGAGCCATTACGCGGCTCTGCCCACAGGGGGAGATGAGGAGCTTGTACAGGGCTCCACCCTCGGCTCCGCCCATGGCTCCGTCCATGGCCCCTCCCACTACTGGAAGTATAAATTGCTGCAGCCTTGTGAGCCTGCCCTCAGTTCTTCTGGTCACCGGCAGGCTCAGTTGTAAGTCTATTAAAACCACAGTTTACTTCCAATCGTGTCTCGAGTGAATTGATAGTCACATCAGTGTCCAAGCAGCTTCTCTCTATAAGTGCTCTTTAAGTAGTTAATTAACCATTTCTCAATATCTCTGTACGATAACAATGCAATTGAAATGAAATTAAAATTGCTTATTGTCACAAGTAGGTTTCAAATGAACTAACTGTGAAAAGCCCCTAGTCGCCACCTGTTCGGGGTGGCTGGTACGGGAATTGAACCCGCGCTGCTGGCCTTGTTCTACTTTACAAGACAGCTGTTTAGCCCACGGTGCTAAACCAGCCCCATTGTTATGTCAAACTTCCACCTGTCAGAAAGACAATTTTAAATAGCTGAGATGGCTTTTGATAACAACAGAGAACCAGGTGCTAATTACATTGAGGTGCAGCTTAATTAACTAAAATAAGAACATTCAAAGTTTTTCTAATATGCCTCTCATGCCTTACATTAAATAAAGCTTAATTATTAGCGCCTGCTTGAAGGCTCACAAATTAGCAAAATCAGTGCAAACTCCCAAAGGTGACTAATTCATCTGGGAATGTTTGTATCACACTTTGCAATACCGTGAAGTCACTGTTGTTATGTCAGCAAATATGGAAGAAAATAGGCAGGTCTAGCAAACAGCACATCAAGGGATTGCCATGTTTTTTTTTATGTGGTCAGGATGGCGGGAGAGGGCGAAATCGGGTGCCATGCTGGGCGCCGATAGGCCTCCGATCTAACCGGTCTGCTCAGTTTGGTGAGACAGGATCCCGAGACGAGTAATCACTAATCACCAACAAAGACCAATCTTCATCCCATTAATGGGAAGAAATCCCTATCGTACAGCTACCCGTGATCTTACCGCCTCCCCAGCAAGCGGTCACGTAGGCGCCGTTCAGTAACCTTTTTAGAAACATGAAGCTGGCGGAGTAGCTGCAGTGGGGAAAAAAAAGGGGGTTGCACCAGCCACTGCTTGTCCGTCCCACCGAAAACCCCCTTGACTGTGCTCCGTCCGCGATGGTCAATATAACACCCACTGACCGTGGCGGCCGCTGGCTACGAGGCTGCAGGCTATTGCTGACGGGGAATTTGCAATTCATAGAAGGGGGCCATTCAGCCCATCAAGTCTGCATCTACCCTCTGAAAGAGCACTCTGTTGAGGCCCAAAACCCGCACTCTATCCTCATAACCTCACCTAGGGGCAATTTAGCACAGCTAATCCACCTAACCTGCACATCTTTGGACTGTGGGAGGAAACCGGAGCACCCGGGGGAAACCCATGCAGACACGGGAAGAAACACACAGATAGTCACCCAAGGTTGGAATTGAACCCAGGTCTCTGGCGCTGTGAGGAAGCAGTGCTAATGACTGTGCCACCATGCCGCTTGTGAACACTCCACAGCTCCCAAGCGAATTCCCTTGGGTACACATGCCATGAAGCAGGTGGTTGTTAAAGCCTAGTATCCCAAACATCCCATGAGGCCTGGATACTCTACCCGAACCCCGGAGGAAACAACAGCACAGAGACAGCAGAAAACATTTGAACACCTAGGAGCTTGGCGACAGCACTGGGGACATCCCCGCAACTAGAAGGTGGGTGTTTTGACCGGAGAGGGAACAAGTGCCCGCTTCTGGCAATGATCCCAGTGGGTCTGGGCTCAGGCGTCCAGTGCCAAGGCGTGCATGTGCAAGGGCATGTTGGATGACACCATGAGGGGTTGCAGGGGATGTGAGAGTGGGGGATGTCTGGGGGATCTGTATGTTGGGGTGGAAGTCCTAGCTGATTGTCTCTCCAATTCCTTACGGATATCACACTGTGGATGATATAATGCACCCCGCAGAGGCTGCCACCGCAGTGCTGCTGGCAGATCAGGTGGCCATATGTGGAAGAAGATGGCGGCATCAACGTTGAAAGAGGCTCGAGGTGGCAGCCATGTGCAGGGACCCACCTCACACCGTGAGGACCCGGCTACCCATCAGGCCACGGTGGGACCCAGAGTGAGAGGGGCTGGCGATGCCCCTAGGTGTACAGATGGCGCTGGTCATTCGAGCAGATGTGCCACAGGAGGCTCCACCTCAACATGGAGATGGTGCAGCACCTGAACCTCAGAATCATTCCAGGGCTTGAGTGGGGACTTACGCGGCATATCCCAACCAACAGCCCATAGATGCCGTGTTTGCCAACTCATCTGTACAACCCAGTGAAGGTTGTTGAGCTTGTTGCGGCACTGTGTGTGGTCCTCCTGCTCACACTCCCCTGCCACTGCCTCCCAGGCCACACTGTGGCTGACTGTCTGACCCCCTCGGGGGAACTGAGTGCCCTGTCTCCTCAGCGTCCAGAGTCTGGCCCGGTCAGCAGCCTCGAGTCATGGCGTTGGCCTATGCGGTGGGATGGCTGCGTGAAGTCTGGGGTTTGCTCTCCGGGACCGGCTTATGTGCTGTTCCTCTTCGTTAGCAGGGAGCAGCCGACCGAGTGCAGCGCCGGCAAATCAGCTAGCGGGACCCGCAGGGCCTTGATAAGTGGCCCAGTCAACGTTAGATGCCAGCGACTGCCTTGCTGGGTCGGCTATCGTGAAATCCCCGCTTACTACCACACTTAGAACAAATTTGGTTAGATCGCGCCCTATGACTCTAAAGTCAGTTATCAAGGAGTCTGTTTGCTTTACAATTAGTATTGTGATGATGGACCTATTGGACAAACAATAGTGGTGGCGTCAGGAAGTTGGTGGTGGGAGAGGAACACCCCCAGGAATAAATCCGACCAGAGTTGGCAACTAGCTGTTAGTTGAGGAAATGTTTTTCAGACAGCACAACCCACTGCTCAAACATTCGGGCAGCAGGGTAGCATGGTGGTTAGCATAAATGCTTCACAGCTCCAGGGTCCCAGGTTCGATTCCCGGCTGGGTCACTGTCTGTGTGGAGTCTGCACGTCCTCCCCCTGTGTGCGTGGGTTTCCTCCGGGTGCTCCGGTTTCCTCCCACAGTCCAAAGATGTGCGGGTTAGGTGGATTGGCCATGCTAAATTGCCCGTAGTGTCCTAATAAAAGTAAAGTTAAGGGGGGGGTTGTTGGGTTACAGGTGTAGGGTGCATATGTGGGTTTGAGTAGGGTGATCATGGCTCGGCACAACATTGAGGGCCGAAGGGCCTGTTCTGTGCTGTACTGTTCTATGTTCTATTTATTCTCCTCTCGCCTCTGGTGCATATGCCAATCAGCTGAAATCTGTGCCCCCTCTTTACCATAAGACAAGAAGACCATAAGAAATAGGGGCACAATTAGGCCATTCGGCCCATCGAGTCTGCTCCGCCATTCAATCATGGCTGATATTTTCTCATCCCCATTCTCCTGCCTTCTCCCCATAACCCCTGATCCCCTTACTAATCAAGAACCTATCTATCTCTCTTAAAGACACTCAGTGATTTGGCCTCCACAGCCTTCTGCGGCAAAGTGTTCCACAGATTCACCACCCTCTGGCGGAAGAAATTGCTCCTCACCTTTGTTTTAAAGGATCGTCCCTTTAGTCTGAGATTGTGTCCTCTGATTCTAATTTTTCATACAAGTGGAAACATTCTCTCCACGTCCACTCTATTCAGGCCTCGCAGTATCCTGTAAGTTTCAATAAGATCCCAGCTCAGTCTTCCAAACTCCAAAAACTCCAAAGAGTTCAGACGCAGAGTCCTCAACCAGTTCTCATACGACAAGCTCTTCATTCCAGGGATCATTCTTGTGAGCCTCCTCTGGACCCTTTCCAAGGCCAGCACCTCCTTCCTTAGAAATGGGGCCCAAAACTGCTCACAATACTCCAAATGGGGTCTGACCAGAGCCTCATACAGTCTCACTGCTCTTGTATTCTAGCCCTCTCAATATGAATGCGAACATTGAATTTGCCTTTCTAACTGCTGACTAAACCTGCACGTTAATCTTAAGAGAGTCTTGAACATGGACTGCCAAATCCCTTGGTGCTTCTGATTTCCTAAGCATTTCCCACTGGAAACAACTGTTTCTGATTTTGTCCATCGAACACCTCATGGTTTTGAACACCTTTATTCAATCTCCCCTTTACCTTCTCCACTCTGAGGAAACAACCCCTGCTTCTCCAGGCCCTCCACATAACTGGACTCCCGCACCACGGGCTGCCAAGCAATTTTTTTTTAGGTGGGCGGAGGGGATGTGTCAGGAATACGGAACCCTGTAAAATCCACCCCGATGATGCTAATCCAGACTCTGCAGCAGACTGGTGCAAATATCAGTATAGACGTTGGCAGTAAGTGCCCTGTTAATAGCAGTTTTTCATGCTTGACTCGCACTTAAGAGTGGATTAAATGCAGCGTGAATGTTTTACACCTGAGCCATTGCATTTGCATTTCGCTTTGTCCTGTCTTCACGAAGACGGGGGCGGTACGGTAACACAGTGGTTAGCACTGTTGCTTCACAGTGCCAGGCTCCCAGGTTCGATTCCCGGCTTGCGTCATTGTCTGTGCGGAGTCTGCACGTTCTCCCTGTGTCTACGTGGGTTTCCTTCCACGAAGGACGTGCTTGTTAGGTGAATTTGACATTCTGACTTCTCCCTCGTACCCGAACAAGTGCCGGAATGCGGCGACGGGGGGCTTTTCACAGTAACGTCATTGCAGTGTTAATGTAAGCCTACTTGTGACAAAGATTATTATTATTTTTATTATTAAGATGTAGCTAAATTAATTCCCGGGAAGTGAAGTAATGTATTAGCTGGAATGTACGAAGAGACGTGAGCTTTCACGATATTTTAATGTAATCAGTGGACTCAGAGGCCGTTTCTGCATTTCCAACATGAAGAACCTCCCAGATTTAAGCTTGTCCAGATAAAAGTGACTCGGAGTCACTGAATTCCTTTGACCTTGTTGGGATATTACTTCAGATCTGGAACTGATCTGGGGCTTGTCCACGGACTGTGTTTGGAATTTACTGTGCCGAGATAGATTAACCAGTCTCGATACTGTCAGATCTCAGGCAACACAAAGATGAAAGGCCCCAAGCTTTCAATGAGATGAAATGGAGTGAGTAATCCGATCTATTTCAGGAATGATTTGTTTTGAAGATATCTGGAAGTGAATACTCTATGCAAGCCCACTAGTTGTCGGACTTTTATGTTATCTATCATGTTAACATGTTAGCACTGTTGCTTCACAGTCTGCGGAGTCTGCGCGTTCTCCCTGTGTCTGCGTGGGTTTCCTCCCATGAATTAGCATTCATCCCTTCTGCACTGTAAATTCTAAATTCTAAATGTCTGTTGTGGCTTGTCTTGTCTCTGAACCACAAGCTCCTGAGGTTCAAGTCCCACTCCAGGCCTTGAGTGCATTAAAATGAAGATTGGCACTGTCCTTGCTCGGTGCATGTAACATATCCCAGGGCGCTACAAAAATAGGTTATCTGATTGCTATTACATTGATAACCACATTCATGGTACCAAAAATATGTTGGTGGTGTATGGATCTCAGTTTGTGCGACTGTCACAACTGAAGCACATTTATTCAGATTTGGTGGACGTCAAAGTGTTTTGCGATGCCTTTAAACCGCACCACGGAGCAGAAGCTACCACTTTTTTTAAAAAAAAGTGTAATAAGGATGGCTATTCGAATGTCAGAAGGTGTGTCCAGTTCACTCCCAGTCTTAGGGTGCTCACTCATTCACCCTCACCCACTCTGAGAGCGGTTGAGAGTGCTTGTTAATGTGTAGGGATGAGGTTGAATGAGAGCCCTGAGATGGGAGTGAGTCAGAATCACTCATGCGCTCTTCCCTCTCTCTCTCCCTCTTTGCTTCCCCACTTCCCCTCTCTCTCCCTCATTCACATACATGCTGTGTTTTCTATTTTGCCTGACCTGGATGGCTTGGATGCATAGTGTTGAATAAAGAACACAAAGCTTTGTTAATAAACAAAACTATAAATGTATTACACTACTAACTAAGATTCGTTCACATTCCTAAAGTAGAAGGTTTCTCTATTAAACTATGCTACCTCTAACTAGCAGAATTTCACAAGTACAACTGCTTTCTCTCATGCCTCACTATCGTATCCAGCTCCCTCCTAACTCGTGACTCCCAGAATCCCCGGGGTCACATGATATATAAGTGACTGTTCTGTGGTTCCCTCGAGTGGTAAGAAGCATTATCATTAACTTGTTAACTCTTCACACCCCACTCAATATACATATCATTACAATACACATTCATCTCTTTCTCCCTCTCTTTCACACATTCTCCCATATCACTCTCTCCTCCCCCTCTCTATCTTGCCTTCACCCTCTCGCTCTCTCCCCTATCTCTCACTCTCTTCCTTGTCCCCCTCTCTCACTCACTCTTTTCTTCCCACTCTCCCTCTCACTCTCTCCCTTCTTTCTCATTTCCCACCCCCCCCCCACCCCCCCTGCTTTCTCTCCTTTCTCTCACCTCAGACTAGTCCCTCTCTTTCCAACTCTCCCCCTCACACTCTCCCTCCCACACCCCCCACTCACTGTCACTCTCCCCTTTAACTATCCCCTTCAACTGTCCCCTCTCTCACTCTCCTGCTCCCACATCCCCCCTCTTTCATACTTTTCACTGTACCTCGGTACGCTTGACAATAAACCAATCCAACCAATATTCAGCAGGTTGTTGCCTCAAGACAAATAACCACCCCAGCCTTTCTGAAGCAGCCCATATTGTTTCTCTCAGTTAGAATCTGGCATCATTAGCCCTGGTTTGTGTCATAATATCCACTCATGTATATAATGAGATGCAGACAGGCCGTGATTGACACACAGGATAACCAATGAACACACACGACACAGAACAACCAATCACCAGACAGGACACCACCACTATAAAGCCCACAGGGCATTAAGGGTCTCTCTCTCTCTCTAACAGGACACGGCTGGGGAGATAGTCGCAGTGCACAGGCCAATGAACATCATCACCATGTGATAGAGAGCTAATCTGGTCAAGCCAGTAGGAGGTTATCAGTTAAGTTAATAGAGTGTCAACCCACAGCAGATTATGTACAGCAATCAACAAGTTCAATAAAACAGTGCTGGACCATCTCCTGTGTCGGAAGCCTGTTTCACGTTTTACTGCATCCAGTTGCAGTCGATGTTAGACCAACACAGATAACACATCAGTTTGCTCCATACCTTTTACATGAACACAGGACCACTGCACAATCATTTGGCCACAGATAGGTGGACAGCAAATGTTGCTGAACAGTTATCTCAATCAAATATATCTCATTGCCTTGAACAGACACACACACAAGGGCATTCAGGTGACAGTTTAACTGATTAAATGCAGTTCAATCTAAGACACGGAGTATAAACTATTAATTGTAGATAAACCAAGTTACATGCACACAGCTAAAGTACATTTTGTCCTTTTCAATCCCTTCTAATGATCTCATTACCATGATTACATTGCCTTAATTAGCTCAGTACTATTTCTGAACACTTACTTTCAGAGATTTCATTGTTCTCTTTAACTGTGGATTTGTCCATTGCCTGTGCCCTCTTACATAAAACATTCTTTACAATCCCATATTCAGCAGAAAGCTATTTTAACCCACTGTGTGATGGTTCAACAGACTCCCAGGATATTGAAACAGAGAAAATAGAAGTAGGAGGAGGCCATTCGGCCCTTCGAGCCTGTCCCATCATTCATTATGATCATGGCCGATCATCCTAATCAATAGCCTAAACCCGCTTTCCCACCCCCCCATAGTCCCTCTATAGTAGGAATATCCTTCCTCAGATAAGGAGACGAAAACTGCACACCATGGGCGCGATTCTCCGCTCCCCACGCCGCGTGGGAGAATCGCGGGAGGGCCCCCCGACAAATTTCACGCCCCCCTCGCACCCCCTGTGATTCCCCCCCCCCCCCCCCCCTTACCTCTCAGAAGAATCGCCGCTTGCCGTTTTTCACGGCGACCTGCGATTCTCCGACCCGGATGGGCCGAGCGGCCTGTCGTTCGCGACCGTTTCACGACAGGGGCAACCACACCTGGTCGCTGCCGTCATGAAACGGGTGTGGAGATGCCCGTTTGGGGCTTGTAGGGGGCCTGGTGGGGAATGAGCACCACGACTGTGCTCGGGAGGGGACAGTCTCAATCGGACGCACTATTTCCCCTCCGCCGCCCCGCAAGATCAAGCCGCCACATCTTGCGGGACGGCTGAGGGGAAAGACGGCCACCGCGCATGCACGGGTTCGAGCTGTCAGCGTCATGAATTCAGCTGCGTATGCGCAGGTTGGAGCCAGCCAACCTGCGCATGCGCGGCTGACGTCATTAGGCGCGCCGGCCGCGTCATTCCCGGCGCGATGCCCCGGCGGCCGAGATTTACGGAGCGCCGCTCCTAGCCCCGCCGGGAGGAGAGAATAGGGGGCGAGGAGCGGCCTCCGAGGCCGCCGCGAAACTCGGCCGAGTTCACGACGGCCCTCCCGATTTTTCCCGGGAGCGGAAAATTCCGCCCAATATTTTAGATGTGGTATCACCATGTTCCTGTATAATTGCAGTAAGACATCTCTGCCCCTGTAATCGAAACCTCTGCAATTAAGGCCAACATACCATTTGCCTTCTTTACCACCTGCTTCACCTGCATGCTTACCTTCAATGACTGGTGTACAAGGACACCCAGGTCTTGTTTCACACTCCCCTCTCCTAATTTATATCCATTCAGATAATAGTCTGAATTCTTGTTTTTGCCACCAAAATGGATAGCCTCACATTTATCCAAATTATACCTTATCTGCCCATTCATTTGCTTATCCACTCAATTTGTCCAAATCACACTGAAGGATCTCTGCATCCTCCTCACAGCTCACCGTCCCGCCCAACTTTGTCATCTGCAAATTTGGAGATAAGAAGGAGGCCATCCAGCACATTGAGTCTGCACTGACTCTCCAAAAGAGCACTCTATCTGAGCCCACTCCCCTGCCCTAGCCTTCGTAACCTACACGTCTTTGGACACTGAGGAGCAATTTAGCACAGCCAATCCACCTAACCTGCACATGTTTGGACTGTGGGAGGAAACTGAAGCACCCGGAGGAAACCCACGCAGACACGGGGAGAACGTGCAAACTCCACCCAGACAGTTACCCAAGGTCGGGATCGAACCTCGATCTCTGGCGCTGTGAGGCAGCAGTGCTAACCACTGTGCCAACTCAGGGAGTCAGGGCTCTTTTTTTGACAGATATCTCACAGGTTTTGAAGACTATTTTGATTTTTGAATTAAATGGAGCTCTGTAGAAGAAAGAAAGCCATTCACAAGCTGGAGGCATTATATAGAAAATAGGAAAAGTTGGTATAAAAGAAGAATTGTCCAATTTTATCTTTTGATATTATTTTTCTTTCTTGCTACTGTTATTTCATTTGGGCTTACCCTCAGACATAGAAAAGTGCAACTGGAGGGATTTCACATGCCGTTTGTTCTAATTTCAGGAGGAACAGCCTCGAGGCAGAAAGGATTCCTTGGGTGCATTCGGTCCCTGCAATTAAACGGGGTGACTCTTGACCTTGAGGAAAGAGCAAAAATGACCCCAGGGGTGAAGCCAGGATGCCCGGGACACTGCAGCAGTTACGGCAACCTGTGCCACAATGGAGGCAGATGCATGGAGAAATACAGTGGCTATTCCTGTGACTGCAGCCACTCAGCTTACGATGGACCGTTCTGTAAGAAAGGTAGGATGTAATGTTCTAGTCTCGCAAATGCTTAATTCAAGCTGGACACTGGGCTCCATGAATAGCACATTGCTCATACACAATGCAATTTAACATTATTGAACGGAGCAATGTAATAGCTGTTGGTAAAAGTGTTTATAATGGATGTGTTAATTTTTCACAAGAGCAACATTACTTTGCAAGGCAAATCAGATGGTTAATTGAACACGGCATGTACTTTACAGAAAATAATTTGCAAGCAGATCATTGCTGCTTGTTACTCTCACAGGGTGATCAGCTACAAGAGTGTGCATTACGTACAACTTGGGAGGTCCCTCAAATCTAAGTCATGATGATCACCTTACGAAAAGCCAGCAAGAAACTGGGGCTGCGCCACAGTGTGTGGGAGAGGAGAAAGGAGCTAAAATTGGAGGATGTTACAGTCGGGGCATTCCACCATACCTCCTCGTACCTGATAGCATCGTCAGATTCAAAATGGCTTTAGTATTTTTGGGAGACCATTAGCGAGGTTAATCATATCGTCTGCTGCCAATATATTCATGGCACCAAACAAACTGAGATGCAAGCCAGTCATCTTCCTAAATAGATCTCCCAGCATCATTGGCTGGCAGTGCTTGGTATCTCAATGGGGCAGCACGGTAGCACAGTGGTTAGCACTGTTGCTTCACAGCTCCAGGGTCCCAGGTTCGACTCTCGGCTTGCATCAGTGTCCGCATGGAGTCTGCACGTTCTCCTCGTGTCTGTGTGGGTTTCCTCCGGGTGCTCCGGTTTCCTTCCACAAGTCCCGTAAAACGTGCTGTTTCGTAATTTGAACATTCTGAATTCTCCCTCTAAACCTGAGCAGGCGCCGGAATGTGGAGACTAGCGGATTTTCGCAGTAACTTCATTGCATTGTATATGTAAGCCTACTTGTGACAATAAAGATTATTATGTCTCCTGTGAGGATCATTTATTCATTTCCACGGGTGGTGGAGTCACCTCGCTGGACCTATTGGTGTTGTCTACATGGTTCTCCAGATCTCCCATCATAGATTCAACAGAAAACCTTGAGGCATGGGGTGGGGTCAAGGGTGCATACAGGGGTAGATAACCGTTTTAAGGCATTTCTCCCACAGGATCGTTGATCCTCCACTGGATATTCCATGCATAGACTTTAGTGTAACCTGACGCTTAATATCAGAGAAGAGGAGGGTAGACCATTAACCAAGGAACTCAAAACCAAGTGCTAGGTGTCCAGTTTGTCTTAGCTTGTTCCTTGATATCATTCCACACTCAGAACCTGTGACTTCCCGTTACGTTTCAAAATAGGACTGAGAAAGTAACCAGTCAACCTTCTAAAGGATATAAAATACATTTACGTGGATTCAGAAAGATGAATTAGAACTGCTTGCAAGCCTTGTATTCCTGATTTAAATAAGAACATTTTTTCCGGCTATTTTCCACTTGGCACTCCTCAAGGATGCATAGGAAAATCTCCCAATCCCTTGATCAACATTCCACCATCACTCGTTCACTGTTTATACCTCTCATTGCTATTTCTGGGATTTTTGCTTCATGCAAAATGGCTGCCACATTCACACAGAACACCAGTTACTGTACTTTGAAATTTTCCTTTGGATCTGGGTATCACAAGCAGGGTTGGAATTTAATGTCCATTCTTCAGTACCCGGGTCAATGGACACGAGACTGGCTCGGTTTTAGTTTTCATACAGGACCACCCCCCATGCGGTGACTGGGGTGGCTCCCGCAGAACTCCTAAGTGGGCTGCACTAAGAGGGGCTGTTTAGCACACTGGGGTAAATCGCTGGCTTTGAAAACAGACCAAGGCAATCCAGCAGCACGGTTCGATTCCCGTAACAGCCTCCCCAAACAGGCACCGGAATGTGGCTACTAGGGGTTTTTCACAGTAACTTCATTGAAGCCTACTCGTGACAATAAGCGATTTTCATTTCATTTCATTTTCATTTATGGGCCGGACACTTCGCACCCGCCTAAGCATGGTTTTCCCGGACATTGGTGCAAAAATATGCCGCACACAAGAACGGCAGGGATGTGGTTTTTCTCCGTAACGGCCAATTCGGCAGTTTACACCCGGTGACCCAGTGTTCGTTCGGAATTTGGCTGGTGGTGCCCAGTGGGTCCCTGGCGTAATCCTTTTCCAAACGGGCCCTATCTCTCACCAGGTGCAAGCCCAGGGTCGTCTCCAGCGTAAACATGTGGACCATGTTCGGTCCGGAAGACTATCCCTTCCAAAGATTCCCCGCCACAGGAGCTCATTTCTACAGCCTCAGAGACCAGACACAATGGAAAGTATTCCTCACAATCTTCCTCTGGTGCCTCACTCAAAGCCTGCACAGGTCGTGACAGAACCGCGTGGAGATAAAGACGGCGAGATTACGTAGGCAGAAGACTCTGACTCCGAGATGCGACACAAGACACCTGAGAGGGGGGATCCTCGGGCCCACGGGCTGTGGATGTAGAACCGTTGCGCCGTTCATCACGGAAACTCCGGTCTCCATCTCGTTACACGCCGCCCGATCCAGCGCCTCGTGAAAATGGTGAACGACCTGCGGCAAAACGAGTCCGACGCCCTCCTTCGCCAGGTCTTTGGCGATTCCTTGGACTTTGGAGAGGGAGGGATGTTATAACCTGCCTGCTTACCATTGGCTGGGGACTAATGACAATGCCACAATCCTGTGGGAGTATGAGCTTCCCCAATGAGGGGGGGCGAATAAATCATTAGCAGACTAGAAGGCAAATGGAATTTTGTCCTTCATTGCTAGAGGGATGGAGTTTAAGACTAGGGAGGTTATGTTGCAATTGTATAAGGTGTTAGTGAGGCCACACCTAGAGTATTGTGTTCAGTTTTGGTCTCCTTACTTGAGAAAGGACGTACTGGCACTGGAGGGTGTGCAGAGGAGATTCACTAGGTTAATCCCAGAGTTGAAGGGGTTGGATTATGAGGAGAGGTTAAGTAGACTGGGATTCTACTCGTTGGAATTTAGAAGGATGAGGGGGGATCTTTACATAGATAGATAGAATTTACATAGAATTTACAGTGCAGAAGGAGGCCATTCGGCCCATCGAGTCTGCACCGGCTCCTGGAAAGAGCACCCTACCCAAGGTTAACACCTCCACCCTATCCCCATAACCCAGTAACCCACCCAACACTAAGGGCAATTTTGGACATTAAGAGCAATTTATCATGGCCAATCCACCTAACCTGCACATCTTTGGACTGTGGGAGGAAACCGGAGCACCCGGAGGAAACCCACGCACACACTGGGAGGATGTGCAGACTCCGCACAGACAGTGACCCAAGCCGGAATCGAACCTGGGACCCTGGAGCTGTGAAGCCATTGTGCTATCCACAATGCTACCGTGCTGCCCCTTATAGAATGTTTCTTATAGAAACATTTAAAATTATGAAGGGAATGGGGCCTCACGGTAGCATGGTGGTTAGCATCAATGCTTCACAGCTCCAGGGTCCCAGGTTCGATTCCCGGCTGGGTCACTGTCTGTGTGGAGTCTGCACGTCCTCCCCGTGTGTGCGTGGGTTTCCTCCGGGTGCTCCGGTTTCCTCCCACAGTCCAAAGATGTGCGGGTTAGGTGGATTGGCCATGCTAAATTGCCCGTAGTGTAAATGTTAATGGGGGGATTGTTGGGTTAGGGGTATGTGGGTTTAAGTGGGGTGATCATTGCTCGGCACAACATCGAGGGCCGAAGGGCCTGTTCTGTGCTGTACTGTTCTATGTTCTATGAATAGATAGGATAGATGCGGGCAGATTGTTTCCACTGGCGGGTGAAAGCAGAACTAGGGGACATAGCCTCAAAATAAGGGGAAGTAGATTTAGGACTGAGTTTAGGAGGAACTTCTTCACCCAAAGGGTTGTGAATCTATGGAATTCCTTGCCCAGTGAAGCAGTTGAGGCTCCTTCAATACATGTTTTTAAGGTAAATATAGATAGTTTTTTGAAGAATAAAGGGATTAAGGGTTATGGTGTTCGGGTCGGGAAGTGGAGCTGAGTCCACAAAAGATCAGCCATGATCTCATTGAATGGCGGAGCAGGCTCGAGGGGCCAGATGGCCTTCTCCTGCTCCTGGTTCTTATGTTCTGATGACTCCCTGCATAAATAGAGCTGGCCAGTTTGGAACCACCAGAGAGAGTGAGGAGTGAGCAACAAGGGAAGTTGCTGCTGCTGTTGTATATATAAGTTATTGCAAATAAATGTTATTTCTTTGCAGCCTGAAAACTCGTGCTGGGATCTTTGTGGCCCTCACAAAACAATCAATGCACAAAGATTTATTTCTAGAAAGGTGATAGAATTGAAAAGTAAGGAAGTTAGGCTAAACCTCTGTCAAACCATTGCTTAGACCACGGTCAGGTACTGTATACAATTCAAGTCGCCACATTCATAGAGGCAATGGAGTGAGTCAAAAAGAATTCAGAAAGATGATACCAGAAAAGTGGGGTAACATTTTAATTCTTTCATGGTATGAGTGTGTCGCTGGTAAGGCCAGCAGGTGTTACCCATCCCTAATTACCACAGAACTGAATGGTTTGCTCGGCTATTTCAGAGGGAGGTTAAGTGTCAACCATATTGCTGTAATCTGAAGTCACATTAGACTGGACCAGGTAATGATGGGAGGTTTCCTGCCTTGACGGATATTCATGGATCAGATGGAGTTTTACGATAACCGACGATAGCTTCATAGTTACCACGAAGGAGACTGATACTCAATTCCAAAGTTCCTTTTTGAAGAATTGAATTTAAATTCCACTAGCTGACGTGGTGGGATTTGAACCCTTGTTCAGAGAGCATTAGCATGGGTTGCTGGAAAGCTAGCCTGGTGACATTACCATTGCACCACAATCTCCCCCGCTTTGTCTATACGGATGAGCAGGCTGGGTTTCCTTTCTCTCGAAATGAAAAGGTTAAGGGGCGACCTGACAAAGCTCAATAAAAATTATGAAAGGTTTAGTTGAAGTAAACAGAGATCAAATGTTTTGAGTTGAGGAGAAAAGTAAAAAGAAAAAACCCCAGAGGAAATCAATGTAAGATAGTCACTGAGAAAGTCAGCAGGGAATTCAGGAAAAAAACTCACTTGACCTGCAACTGTTAAAGATGTGAAACTAGCTATCACAAGGAGTGGTTGAAGAGAATAGTACCGATGCATTTGTGGGGAGGTTTTCTAAGCACACAAACGCAAAGGGAATACAGGATTTTTCTGTGAGATTTATTTGCGAAAAATCGGGAAGAGGCTTGGGTGGAGCAAAAATGCCAGCATTGACCATTTGGGTGGAAATTATCTATTTCTGTGTTGTACATCCCATGTAATCCTATGGAACATGTAATAACACTCCTGTGAAGATTTTAATATGTTCAGGTGCTATATAATTTCAAGTTTTTGCTGCTAACACTGCTAAATTCACAAAGGATTTCAATACATTTGTTAGCCGTGATCTGGCATGTAAAATCTCAAGAATTAGGGGGGGATTCTCTAATCTTGGGGCTAAGTGTTGACGCTGTCGTAAATGCCAGAGCGTTTTACGCCAGCATCATCTGACCCCTAGGATGAACGATCCTGCGCCGCATAGGGGGCCAGCACAGCACTGCAGAGCCTCACGATGCTCCAGCTGCCGATCCGGGCATCAGAACGGGCGCCGCGGGTCCACGCATGCACATGGATTGCCTTCTCCGCGCCTGCCCCGGCGCAACATGGCGGAGAGCTACAGGGGCTCGGCGCGGAGGAAAATAGGCCCCCACCAGAATAAGCCCGCCCGCTGATTGGTAGGCCCCGATCGTGGGCCAGGCAATCGTGGAGGCCCCCCCGGGAGGGGGGGGTCGAATCTCCCCCCCCCCCCACCATGCCGCCCCCCGCAACATGAACGCTGATGTCCCACCGGGTAGGACCACACATGAACGGCGCTGGTGGGACTCAACCTAACTCAGCGGGCAATCGGCCCATTGCGCGCTGGGAATCGCCGGGGCGGGAGGCGCTCTACTGGCGCCGCGCCAACTGTGCCACCGACAATGCCACCAATTCTCCGGTGACCGGAGAATTGGCAGACCGGTGTCGGGGCGGCATCGCGTGAATCCCCCCCCCCCCCCCCCACCCCCCCCCCCCCCGGCAATTCTCCGACCCAACGCGGGGTCGGAGAATCCCACCCCCGATTTATTACCTTAACTCTCCCTCAAGATCTTGACTTCCTTCCTTCATAATATATGCTGGTTATGGGCATCCAGTAACTAGCCTCTAAATCTCAGGGACATGCCTCTGACTTTCCTTTTTAAAAGATTTGAAACCATATTAGCTATTTCTCGGTCCTTTGCGACAACTACTAAATTTGATGCACCTCGCAAAGTTTTTAAAGTGATATTCTGTCCTTTCCTTCCCATTTATTCTGTCACGTTTCAGAAAAACCTAGTGCGCTAGAAGCCTTTGGATATGTCAGTTTATTTTCAGGCTGCTATCTTTCTTCATTGATTCCAATCCATGCCCTACCATTTTAATAGACTGCTTTACAACATCTCTGGTGCAAACTATTGTGAAATGATAATTGAAAACTTTTATCTTGCCTACAAGCTCCCTTTCCATTACATCTCTGACATCCTTGAGGGATCTGTCTTCTTTTTTCATACTTTCTCTTGTCTGAATATACCTCAATAATCTTTTCTTCTATTCCCTTAATGTCCATTGTAATTTGCTTTGCAATTGTTGGCATCTCTTTCAGTTTACTGCAGGAATGTAATTGCTTGTCTCTATTGTTATTCTGATGTTCAGAAACAACCTTATTGGAATTTCCCAAGCCGTGAATTTTTGTCAGGAACACATTCAGACACGAATGCGGAAACACGCCAGTTTTTCCCCCTGACCCTCAAAGCAGGCAGTTAGTGGGGAATTAAACTGAAAGATGCTCTTGTTGTGGTTAATTGCATGGAAATTATATGCTTTCATTGGGTTCTATTCTAATAATACAGTCAGTTTGGCTCAAGAATCAATGGTAGCAACAAATTGAGAAATGGTAATTAATCTCTTCATCCACAGACATTCCCTCCTAGATTAGCGTCTTTGACTAGATACTAATCCAGGTACAAGCAAGTAGCTGAAATTAGCAGCCAGGTCTTCAGCACGCCTGGGTACAAACCTCTAGAACGCCCTCATGAAAGCTCACCACCTCTCTCCCCTCCTTTCAAACTATTTTTAAAATCTACTGCTTTCCCCAAACTTTTGATTACCTGTCCTAATATCTCTTTCTGTGACTCAGTGTCAGGTTTTGTTTAATAACGCTGCCTGTGCAGGGCCCTGGGATTTTCTTTAACCGAGTTTGAGATGCGATATAAACGTAAGTTGTTGTGAAGAATAGCTTGTCAGTTTGTGACCTCTACGATGTTTAATTATGTGATGGTATTTACTCTGGTCATTGATGGAAGCTGGAAGAATAACAAAATCATTTTTAAAAATTCTTATATGGCACATGAGCATCGCTGGCGAGGCCAGCATTTGTTGTCCATCATTAATTACCCTTCAAAAGTGGGTGAACCACTTTTTTGAACTGCTACAGTCTGTTTCCAGGAGCACGGGTCACTTTGCCCCAAATTACCCGAGTTTTGTTTGGTTTACCACCAGGGATGATGGTGCTGTTCTTTGCTTTATAGATTTAAGCTCATCTCTTGCCCAAGTAAAAGTCTGTTTCATCATGGCAATAAACACCCTCAATCTTCAAGAGAGCAGTAGGCTCTCTTTGGTTTCGAAGGCCCCGTTTATAGATAGGAAACAGAGCGTTGCGTCACAGAGTCACCCAGACACGAAACGTTAGCTCCCTTTTCTCTCCACAGATGCTAGCAGGCCTGCAGAGATTGTCCAGTGTTTTTTGCTTTTGTTGCTATATATAACTTCTTCAATTCTCTCGCATGGGTAGGCAGGTCCGGTAAAACTGGAATGTTGAAATTGAACCCCCTGCTGTTGGTACTAATCTGCCAGGAGAGGTTGTGGAAGCAGATATATTAATGGCATTCAAAAGGCATCTTGACAAATACATGGATAGGATGGGTAAAGAGGGATAGGGCACTGGGAAGTGCTGAGGGTTTTGGCCAAGGGTGGTATCATGACCGGTACAGGTTTGGAGGGTGATGCACTATCAATTACGCCGAGATGAGAGTAGAGAGTAATCGAGGCTTTATTAAGCAGAGATGTGTAACCTCCTGCAGCTGCTGCCGAAATGGCTGCAGCTCGGTGAGCCCACACATTGATACTCTGCCTACTGGGTGGAGCCAGCAGGCAGGGATCTACCCCCGTACCTGTAGTACAGGAGCCTTACCATATTACTTATATACGTAATATATACAAACAGTGGTGACTACCACATTAAAGAGTCCAGCGGGGGTGGTGGAAAAACTATTTACATGTATGTGAGCATTTTTAAAGTGCACAGTTTGGGGAACGTTCACAAATTTAGCCGGTAGGGTGCCTTGATCCTCCGTTGTGAGCGCCGCAGTCCCGGTGGTGATGCAGGCGCCGGCTTGGTCGCCGGTGACTCTGGGAGCGTGTAGTCCTCATCTTCATCCCCGGGTGGGACCAAGGGGAGGGCGGATCGTCCTGGAGCGGGGGCTGTGGTGAGGTGCGCTGGGAGGAGGATGGGTGGCACCGGGGCAGTTGGGGGCGGGGAACCGGCTGGTGCCAGGTCCCTGAGGGAGACTGTCTTGGCGGCCGTAGGGGTGCAAGAACAATGGGCCAGGTTACAGCAGCGATCAACCGGGCCTGGCACACAGCAGCGAAATGCCCCTTCTTCCCGCGGGCCTTGCAGATTGCGCTCCGTGCCAGGCAGCGCTGCCGGCAGTGCTTTGTCTGCCCGCAGAAATAGCACTTAGGCCCCCCGGGGTTGGCTGGCTGCTGCGCGGCGCAGGCTTGGGGTTGGCCGGGGGCGGTCGCTGGTGGGGCCCAAGATGTCCAGGAGGGGGCGCTGTGCGGTCGGGTTAGACGCTTGTACATTACAGGAGGCTACCGTTAGTGAGATCGCGAGTTTCTTGGTCGCCGCAAGTTCGAGCGTACCCCCTTCTAAGAGACGCTGGCGGATGTACGCCGACTCTATGCCTGTAACAAAAGTGTCCCTGATTAGGAATTCGGTATGTCCAACGGCCGAAACTGCCTGACAATCGCAGTTCCTCGCCAGGGCGTGCAGGGCACGCCAGAAATCTTCCAATGACTCACCAGGGACTTGTTGCCGCATGGCCAGGAAGTGCCTGGCATAGAGTTTGTTGATCGGACGGGTGTAGTTCTCTTTCAGAAGCGCCATGGCCTCAGCATAGTTGGACGCGACCCGGATAAGGGGAAAAATATCGGAGTCAACCGTGTGTACAGTATCTAGAGTTTCTGTGCTTCTGAGGGTTGTTCGGTCGCTGATCCGATGTAGGCTTCAAAGCAAGCTAGCCAGTGGTTGAAGGCCGGTGTGGCGTTGTCTGCTTGAGGGTGCAGCTACAGGCGATCTGGCTTGATGTGTAGGTCCATCGCTGTAAAATCTCTGTTTGATAAATTGATGCACTATCAATTACGACGAGACGAGAGTAGGGAGTAATCAAGGCTTTATTAAGCAGAGATATGTTGCCTCCTGCAGCTGCTGCCGAAATGGCTGCAGCTCGGCGAGCCCACACATTTATACTCCACTTCCTGGGCGGAGCCAGCAGGCCGGGGTCTAGCCCCGTACCTGTAGTACAGGAGCCTTACCATATTACTTCTCATATATGTAATATAAAGAAACAGTGGTGACTACCACAGAGTGCCAACCATCCCCCTTGTTACATTCATGTTGTAGTCTGGAGATATGGCGGAGGTACCGTTGTGATTTCCATCACATGGCTGACCAGAAATCTCTTTTGCCATTACCATCTGTTGGAAGGATTTTCAGGCTGATACGCTACCTGTTTGGCAGCATTATGAACACACCTTAGGCATCCAGTCCTGGGGTGGAACTTGAACCCAGAGCTTCTGGCTCACAGGCACAGATGCTACGCACTGCGCCACAAGACCTCACTGATGATAGAATCATGCACAGAATTATACAGAACAGTGGAGCGTCCATCCATTTCCATTGCTGCCATGGAAATAACAAAACAGAAGACATGTATCATGGGTGCCCCATTTTACACTGTCAGCCTAAGTCTCAACAAGTCCAACTTCAGCACAAAGTTGCGAGGCACGAGACACCCTACAAACGTAAAGGCAGCACTCTCAAAATCTGGGCTTAAATAATGCATTTCGATCCAATTTCCAGAGAAGCATGTCTTTCACAAGCAATCTCACACGACAATTATTTCCCTGCCTCTCCTGTACTTGTAATCTGGATTCCTACATCTCTAACGCTCTGTCATAAAATATGATGCATGGACAGTTTATATCTTTACAGATATCCACCTTCCATCAAATTACCATTCAGTGTTCTTATATAACCTATCATTTACGCCCAGTGGTTTTAGTCTTCAGTTTTCAAAGCAGTTCAGTTGACTGTCAATTCAGTTATGGATGTCTTCCAGATTTAACAAGAAGGATATCCACTCAGTCCTTCATCCCCAGATAAATTTCCTGGCACCGAATTTGCGGCTTCGTCAAGCCTTTCACACAAATATATACAAAAGGTGTTTGGCATTGTCCTTTGCGATCACTTATCAAGCCAACTTGAATCGACATAATATTTTGATGCCTTTTATCGAACCGACGTATCTCAGCGGCCTGTTTTCCGAAGGGATCATATTATGGCTTCCTTCATTCTGTTTGTACTTTAATGATGTCTTGCTAAATGTGTTTGTCCTCTGCACTAATGACATGACCCTTCAAAAGCCAATATCTTCCTGTCACTCAGTCTAAAATCGATTCCCGGAACCATTAATATTGCTAGACTTTCTGACATCTGTGCGCGTGTAAATATATCCTGTACTCAACATGTCTTCATTGCACTCCAGAGTATCGGGTGTGGTTAAAAAAAAAGCTATATGTTCTCCATTTGCTTTCCTTCACAAAACTACAGGCTTTTTCCAAACTTCAAACTGCCTTTGCGGCAACAATGATATCAACTTGCATTTATATAACACCTCGAATTTAGTCGGACGTCCTAATGCGCGTCACAAGAGCTAGGGAGCAGAGTGGCGCAGCGGAAGCCTGCTGGGCCCGTAACCAAGACGTTGAGGGATAAAAATCATTCTCTGCTAGTTATCTTTGGCAGCACGATAGCACATTGGTTGGCACTGTTGCTTCACAGCTGCAGGGTCCCAGGTTCGATTCCCGGCTTGGGTCACTGTCTGTGTGGAGTCTACACGTTCTCCCCGTGTCTGCGTGGGTTTCCTCCGGGTGCTGTGGTTTCCTCCCACAAAGACGTGCTGTTAGGTAATTTGGACATTCTGAATTCTCCCTGTGGCGACTCGGGGCTTTTCACAGTAACTTCATTGCAGTGTTAATGTGAGCCAACTTGTGACATTAAAGATTGTTATTACTACAAGAGAAATTATAAATCACTTTACACAAATTGCATAAAAATAGAATGGCAGAGCTGAACAAAGCTTGATCAAAGAGGAAAGATTCAAGGAATACCTCAAAGAAGGAGAGAGATTTGCCGAGACTTTGAGAGGAATTGCAGGTGAAGGCACAGCCTGCAGTGAAGGAAAGAATCAAATCAGACATGCGGAAGAGGCCAGGGTTGATGAGGTGGAGTCCTCAAAATGTTTTAGCGCTGGAGGCGATTTCAGAGATAGGGAGGGCGATTTGGAAACAAGGATGAGAACATTACAATAGAGAATGAGAGACAATGCTGGTTAATGAGTACAAAGGTTGACAAATGATTAGGCCAGGTTTTGGATGAGTTCCACATTTCTGAAATAATGTCAAAACTCTCATCGATTTCAACATTTGCTGCACAAACTGTTTGAACTTTAAAGAGGAGTCCAACTTTAATACATCTCCAAGCCATTGGGCGGGATTCTCTCATCCCGCCTGTGGTGGCTTTGGTGAGGGTGGGATCGGAGAATCTTGAAACAGGCCAAAAGTCAGAAATCCACTGGTGTAAAAACAGTTTGCAATTCTCCAAATGGTAGGTCGGTTATGCCGCTGCCAAGTGACACGAGCTCCGTTTGCATTCATTAACATCTCATGAATGCTCATTAAGGCAGCTGCTGGCTGGAATCTCTTCAGGCCTTCCAAACTTTCGTCACACTGGAGGGAAATTACACCGGCCTCAAACCTGTTTGAAAATGAGTAAGACCTCAGTTCGCTTGTGGCTTTGAGATGAGTACATGGCCAACCTACCATAGTGGTCCACCGCTCTTATTGCTGCTGGGCCTGTAGGGTTGGTCTGTTCCGGCTCTATGTCAATGTTGCCCAGAAGGACATCACTGTGTTGTGGTACTCATGCAGGCCTCCACTTTCAGTGTTGCGATCAGCTTTGGAAGTGCAAGGGTCTTCTGCCTGGTGGTTGATGCCATTATCCACAAGGACACCACTGTGCAGTGGTACTTGGGCAGAACTCCACTTTCACAAAAATGCATTTCGACCAGTGGTGAGATGTGAGGGGAGAGTGGGGATGACCAACACAAGGGGGGCAATGGGGACAGAACGCTGTGCAAGAGCTATGAGGGGTGAAGTGTGAACTCAAGGGGGGGGGGGGGGGGGGGCGCAATTGGGACGGAATGTTGAGCAGGAAGTTGTGAAGGGAGGAAAGGCAAACAAAAGACGGACAATTACGAAGATATGCTGGCAAGGGCTGTGAGGGGGGAAGGAGGAATGATGGAAGGCAGAGGGGCAAGGAGGTGGAGGAGGATAAAGAAGAATGTAAGGCAGAGGGTAAACCGAGGGGTAGGAAGCTGGAAGGGGATGCTCTGGAAGGGGACTCAGAAGGTGGGTGCTTGGTTGGGTGTTTTGGGAGGGGACACGTGCTCCTTAGTCCTCAAGGTAATGGAGAACTCTGTGAAAGTCCAAGTCCTTGGTCTGGGGCTTGCAGTCAGGAGTTAGAGTTCAGACACTCCTGTGGCGATATGGAACGGAGTCACAGGTTACAGATTGAGTCCTGATGTCATGGAGGAGGCGAAGGAGGTGACGCTGAGTGCAGCTGAAGGAGCAGGTCCTGCCTGAGGCTCATGGTCAAGGAGAGCGAGAGGGAGAGACCAAGACAAGGAAGGTGATTCATCAAGCCTCGGCTTTATCACCGGAGAGTCTCTTATTGATAAAAGAGGGAGAGGCAATGCTGGCCACATCTGCGCTTGTCCCGAGATCGGGTCCATCACATATGCCACATTCTTCAGGAAGAACTAACGGCACTGGCCTTGAAGATGACGGCAGAGCTTAATTTCTTTGCCTCTGGATCTTTCCAGGGATTAACAAGATATCTGTGCAGCAGCTGCGCTCACTCAATGGTTTTTGTTTTGAGGAAGAAGAGTTTGAAATACTTAAATGGCACACTTCACTGAAATCACATTGAGAGACAGAGACTAGTTCGAGTGAGGTTGCCATCATGTGAATGTTCACCTCACAGCGGAACACCATCACTGAATGGGAGAATGGCTAAAACATCGAGACAAGAGGATTCCAATGTATAAATTCACACCTTCAGCAGTTCCCCAAAATATTCACATAGCCATAGAACGTACAGTGCAGAAGGATTCCATTCAGCCCATCGAGTCTCCACCGACCCACTTCAGCCCTCACTTCCACCCTCCCCCCGTAACCCAATAACCCCTCCTAACCTTTTTGGTTACTAAGGGCAATTTATCATGGCCAATCCACCTAACCTGCACGTCGTTGGACTGTGGGAGGAAACTGGAGCACCCAGAGGAAACCCACGCAGACACGGGGAGAATGTGCAGACACTGCACAGACAGTGACCCAACGGGGAATCAAACCTGGGACCCTGGCGCTGTGAAGCCACAGTGCTAACCACTTGTGCTACCATGCTGCCCTTATGTTGTTGAATAATGTTGTCGACAAATCTATTCATAAAAGAGCAATTTCTTTACAGTGATCGCACAACGGGGACCAAATAGTAACATCAACATTTCTTAACTTTCCTGGCCCTACTGCTAAGCCTGGGTACCGCCCCGACATCCGCAGCAGTGGTTTGTGATGACCTTGATGGATAACCTCTGGTGACCTGAGCCCTAGAGTGCCCCGGCCTGATAAGGGTCTCCAGCTCAGGGTCAGAGGTGCCCGTGGCAGCCTGACCAGTTGAAGTGGATGCGGTCACAGGCAGAGGAGACTGTGCATGGCTGAAAACCTGAGAGTGTCCTAAGTGATGGCTCCCACCATGTCCAACTGACGGTCATTCTTTCTGTGGGTGTCTGAGACCTCCGGCCTGACTCCTGCAGGAGATTAGGCACCTGGAGGGAGGTCAAGGTTCCTCATCCCATGTCGACTACACGATGTTGGTGCCCACCAGGATATGTGGCCAGGGAGTGCAGGGCGAATCCAGCAAGAACTGCTGGACCAAGGTTCCCATGGTGGCCCCAAGACACTCGCATGACTGAACCACAACAATAGACACAACACAGATAGTCTCCTCTATCAATTGTTCCAGTCTTCCGGGTATTCCCCAATCGGAAACCCTGGCTCAACCAAAAGGTTCACTCCCTGCTAAAGCCCCGGACGGAGGCGTTCAACTCTGACGACCCTGACCTATATAAGAAATCTAGGTAAGACGTACGGAAAGCCATCAGGGATGCCAAAAGATAATAACGCATCAAACTAGAGACCCAGGCCAACGACACAAGCCCAAGAAGTCTATGGCAGGGCTTACATGAGATCACAGGCTATAAAGCAAGGCCAGGCAGAATCTCTGGGGCTGGAGCATCCCTCCCCGATTAACTGAACAAGTTCTATGCCTGCTTTGAACAGTCAGTCAATAGATCAGTGCGTCCCGCCCCAACAGCCCTGGACACACCCATACCTACTGTTACAGCCTCAGAGGTAAGAGCTGCCTTCTTGAAAGTAAACCCGCGGAAAGCGACGGGCTCCGACGAAGTCTCTAGGCGAGCACTCAGAGCCTGCGCAGACCAGCTGGTGAGTGTATTTGCAGATATCTTCAACAGCTCACTTCTTCACTTCGAGGTCCCTACCTGCTTCAAGAAGACCACCATAATACCATTACCAAAGCAGAACAAGGTAGCGTGCCTCAATGACTACCGCCCGGTGGCTCTGACGTCTGTTATCATGAAATGCTTTGAGTGGCTAGTCATGAGACGGATCAACGCCAGCCTCCTAGATGGTCTCGATCCATTGCTATTCACCTACCGCAGCAACCGATCCACAGCAGATGCTATCTCTCTGGCCCTACAATCAACTCACGAACATCTTGACAACAAGAGCACCTTTGTCAGACAGCTGTTCATAGACTACAGATCCACCTTCAACACCATTATCCCAACAAGACTAATAACCAAAGTCAAGTGCAACCTTGGACTTGACCCCTCCCTGTGCAACTGGATCCTTGACTTCCTCACCACCAGACCACAATCTGTCAGGGTAGTTAACAGCACCTCCTCCACAATAGTCCTCAACACTGGGGCCCCACAAGGATGTGTGCTCAGTCCTTTACTGTACTCCCGATACACACACGGCTGTGTAACAAGATTCAACTCCAATTCAATCTATAAGTTTGCAGATGATCCGACTGTGGTGGGTCGTATCTCAAACAACAACGAATCAGACTACAGAAGGGAAATAGATCACTTGTTTGCGTGTTGTACTGAAAACAACCTCTCTCGAAATGTTGGAAAGACCAAGGAACTGATTACCGACTTCAGGAAGCGTAGCTCGCAAATCCCTCCACCCACATCAATGGCTCCAAAGTAGAGATGGTCGAAAGCTTTAGGTTCCTGGGGGTCACCATCACCAACAGTTGATGCAAAAGTCAAGAAAGCCCAACAACGTCTCTACTTCCTATGGAAGCTAAAGAATTTTGGCATGTCTGCATCGACTCTCAGAAACTTCTACGGATGTGCAACAGAGAGCATCCTATCCGGCTGCATCACTGCTTAGTATGGCAACTGCTCGGCCCAAGATCGCAAGAAATTGCAGAGTGCGGTGAACTCAGCCCAACACATCACACAAGCTTGCCATCCGCACATTGATTCTGTCTACACCTCCCGCTGCCTCTGAAAGGCAGACAGCATTATCAGAGACCCTTCCCACCCAGGCTTTGCCCTCTTCCAGACCCTTCCATCAGGCAGAAGATATAGAAGTCTGAAGACCCGCACATCCAGACTTAGGAACAGCTTCTTCCCTATAGTTACTAGGCTCCTCAACGACTCCCCCTCGGACTGATCTGTTCCCGGTAAGAACACTATTTGCGACACCCAATGCTGCTCTTGATTGGCCCTTGTTTCGCACTGTAACCTATCACTATTTGTTAATCTGCCATTTGTCAATGTACTCTGTCGATTATTCTTTTGTCTACTATGCACATACTGTGTTTGATCTCCTGGCCGCAGAAAAATACTTTTCACTGTACTTTGGTACATGTGACAATAAATATCAATCAATCAATCAAGTCTTCTGAGTGACTGTCGAATCCCCGCTTGATGTTCCACTGTGGATTGCTGCACATCCATCAATGAGCTGACAGCTGATTCCAGATGCTCATCGTCTGACTGGGACTAAGTAGCTGGCTAGTCTCCAGCTACCCTCCAGGTGCAAGAGACCTGCGCTGTCTCTGCCTTTGTCTGCCACAGGGAAGTCTCAGTGAGCTGTCCTGCAGAAAGTGAGCCTGAGCCTAGTCTAGAGCTGTGCCACACCGAGGTGTGTGCCTCTGCGTTGGTGAAGGGGGCAGGTGAGCACTATGATGGCGCCTACAGAGATTCCTCTTGGACGTGGTCTGGGGGCTTGGACTGGCGCTCAGTGGCCTTGTCGGCCGAGAAAACAGAGAACAGAGTTTTGGTGAATGAGGATGAACTATATCAGACTGCATGTGACCCCCTGTTAGTGTCAGGGTTTGGTGAAGTGAAGGTGCTGAGATCCATACTAGGCTGTTGGGAGAGATGGGCGGCATGGGGGCGCAGTGGTTAGCACTGCTGCCTATGGCGCTGAGGACCCGGGTTCGATCCCGGCCCCAGGTCAGTGCCTGTATGGAGTTTGCACATTTTCCCCGTGTCTGCGTCGGTTTCACCTCCACAACCCAAAAATGTGCAGGTTAGGTGGATTAGCCACGCTAAATCTGCCCCTTAATTGGAAAAAAAATAATTGGGTGGTCTAAATTTATTAAGAAAAAAGGTTGCTGGGAGAGGCCAATCTCCCCCTCCCCAAGGGGTGACCCCTGTTCTCCCCAGCTAGCTCGGCTGCAGCCCACTCGGACTCAGTGAGGGCAATGATCTTGGCTATGCCTTCCCCCCCCAATCTTTCGTGCCTGTTGTGTGCCAACTTGACCTGTACGATGACAACAGAAATGCTTGTGATGAGAAGGGATGGAGCTGTGGTTGCGCGAAATGCAAGCCCCCTGTGTGTGGTGACCACCCCCCACTGAAGGGCCAGCGAATGAAGTGTGAGCTTTATGACAAATGGAATGGTGGTGATATGAAAGTCTTTGTGAGAGATTGAGTGTTGATATGTTTCGCCCTGCTAATGGATGTGTGAGATCCATGAAGAGCGTAGCCATTTGAGTGCATGATGCCACAAAGAGAGTTTGATAATGGAAGGACTTATAATTTCATAGAATTTACAGTGCAGAAGGAGGCCATTCGGCTCTTGGAAAGAGCATCCTACCCAACCCCACACCTCCACTCTATCCCCATAACTCAGTAATCCCACCTAACACTGTTGGGTGGGATTAACTCAGTAATCCCACCCAACACTAAGGGCAATTTATCATGGCCAATCCACCTAACCTGCACATCTTTGGACTGTGGGAGGAAACCCACGCAGACATGGGAGAATGTGCAGACTCCACACAGACAATGACCCAAGCCGGGAATTGAACCTAGGACCCTGGAGCTGTGAAGCAATTATGCTAACCACTATGCTACCATGCTGCCCAAAGGACTTGAAGGAGGATTTATCCTGGCGAAACAGATGAGGTCATTTATTCTCTCCCTGCACTAGGTGGCATTTTAGGCGTGGTTTCCAGCCATGCTGACTTGCTCTGTAACGGCCTCCCAAGCCGGAGAGGTGAGGTTGGTTTGCTTCCTGGAGCCATCCCTGCGATACAGGACATGGGCATGCGCCCGCACCCCTCTGGTCAAGGCCTCAGGGGCCTGGTGGGTGAAGCAGGCTGTTGCCATTTTCCTGAGGCTTCAAGCCTTATTCTTCTGGCTGCCAGACATCTTTGCCGGTCCCCTGAAGATGGATGGGCTTGAGAGAGTGAGATATATCTGTTGAACCGACATTTAAATATGGTGCCTGGACCTCCGACTCCATCAGCTGACAGTGGGCAGTCAAATCAGCTCCAAACTCACCTGATGGTTCAGCCGATATTCACCTGTGCATAAATAATGAGCTTCCAATTGCGGAATCCAGTGCGGGTTCCCGTCATTTCTGCCACTGAGGTGAACACCACCGAAATCGCCCGCCACGGCACTTAATCTCATAAGTAGAAAATTTTGTCCTACATCTCCGAATATTTGGGTAAAATTCAAAAACAGCGGGGTTTCCAAATGGCCGGTCGTGAGATGGGCAATTGTAAATGACCGGCCTGATTTTCATCATGAATGGCTTCCTAAACCTCCTGTCGTGGGACATTATTCATGTGTTCAACAACATTATTCGACAACATAAGGGCAGAACGGTAGCACTCGTGATTAGTACTGTGGCTTCACAGCGCCAGGGTCCCAGGTTCGATTCCCCACTGGGTTACTGTCTGTGTGGAGTCTGCACTTTCTCCCCATTCTGCGTGGGTTTCCTCCGGATGCTCTGGTTTCCTCCCACAGTCCAAAGATGTGCAGGTTAGGTGGATTGGCCAACATAAATTGCCCTTAGTGACCAAAAAATGTCAGGAGGGTTATTGGGATACGGGGATAGGGTGGAAATCAGGGCTTAAGTGGGTCTTGATGGGCCAAATGGCCTCCTTCTGAACTGTATGTTCTATGTTCTATTTGTCCACATAAGGGCCTCAATTGGTGGCAAGGTGGTTCGGCCACATGTCCCTTCCTGCCCGTGGACTTATTTGGGATGGAGGTGGCAAGGTGATGCGATCCCCACCGCCTGATCTAATGCCCCACCCACCAAATGTGCCTCACAAGAGGACACAATAATTAATTAGGTTATTTTCCTTGGGGGGATAACCAAGCGCCAATCTTCTTGGTGGACGTTTGTGGTTCTCCTGCAAGCTCTGAGAGGCTGAGCTGATCTGTATGTTTTTGCTTCTGGAAGCTGCTGTTCAATTATCAAATATTTAAGAGCCTCTCACCTGTTTACTTTCTTTTCTCTGTAAATATCTGCTTTGTTGCTCCTTAAAGTTGCTTCAAAAGGCTCTATCCTATTGGGCTAACATAGTTGTTTTCATCCCTCTCAGCGGCCTGGTTAATAGGCATCCTGACCTTGAACAAGCTGACAGCTGTGTTCTTACCAATAGGTTTCACTCAAAGTGCATTATTTTGGTTTAAAAATAAATTAAGTACTTTTAGTGCACTTGAAGTGTTCAAAATCCTTCTGGAGGTTGTGTTTTGAATGTCCGTGGTCTTTAGAGGCACTGTCTCCGATTGATGGGTTTGTGCTGCTCCACTTCCACCAAGAAAGCAGCCGCCTGCCATGAGGGATTCCAGGTGTCCTTGCAATCTGCCTCCCTGCTCGTGGCTGGCAAAAAGGCAGCACTGCTGTGCCGAGCAGCTGGCGGTGAAACAAGAAAACAAGTGTGGTTATGATGAGTGATGGCGTGGGATTAGTGTGGGGGGATGTGGCAGTTAGAATTAGTCGTTTGGTTGGTTTCCTAATTGCCTTGGAAGACATCTATGGTTGGGAGTGTCTGTGGGGGTATGGTGGTGTGGGTTGGGGAGGTGGGGGTTGGTTTGAATTTCTTGCTCCATTTTGGGGAGGCAGACGGTCAAGCAACTTTCTGGGGCAGCTCACAAGGAAGTCGGTACCTGCTTCCCTTCATTGCCCTCACATAATCTAAATCAAATGTGGGGTGAGGGTTCACAGTAATGTACACATCCACCATCACTGGCTGTAAGGACTAACAACGTTCAGGAACAAAAGTAATGGTGCAGCCAACTTGGCAACACCAAGACTTTACCAGCAGCCTTGAGTTAAATCACCAGGGTTGATGTTGTTTGATGGTATCGATACTGGGGATCGGGAGGAATCAATAATAATAAACTTTATTATTGACACAAGTCGGCTGACATGAACACTGCAATGAAGTTACTGTGAAAATGCCCCAGTCGCCACACTCCAGCACCTGTTCGGATACACAGAGGGTGAATTCAGAATGTTCAAATCACCTAACAAGCACGTCTTTTGGGGCTTGTGGGTGGAAACCGGAGCACCCGGAGCAAACCCATGCAGACACGGGGCAGACTCCGCATCGACAGTGACCCAAGCCGGGAATAGAACCTGGGACCCTGGGGCTGCAAAGTGCAAACTACTGTGCTACCGTGCCGCCCTGCTCCCCTTCAAAATGGCACCATGCAAAATGTTACGACAACTGCCAGAGAGCAGCTGGGGATTCAGTTTAACGTCTCTTCTGCCAGACAGAACCTCTGACAGTGGAGTATTCCCTCAGCGCTGCACCAACCTGTCAACCTAATGTGTGCACTCAAATCTCTGGAGTGTGTCTTAAACCATGACTGTATAACCACCGACTCTGAGGGGGTAAAGTGAGACCAGAACACCAGGGGTCAATGTTGGGACCAATCATTTTATTAAAACTTAAGGCCATTGTAATTGGAGGGAGCAGCTCAGAAATGACAGAGTGAGTTGGACTAGATGTACATATGGAAAGAACAGTTGTGATATATGATGCAGACCAGTATAGAATAATACACATAAAGAGTTGAATTGGATGACAGACATATTCCAGAGATAAAAGGTGAGATTGAAGCCATCATTCTCTAACGTCAGCTGTGGTTCAGCTGGGTGAACTCTTGCTACTCAGACAGAAATGTATGGATTCTTGTCCCAGTCTTTGACTTGAGCCCTCCAGAGGCAGTGCTATTCATCGAGAGTGAGAGAGTCATAAAGGACACCTAACCATTATAATCCCATTTTCCAGTACCTGGCCCATAGCTTTGTCTGCTCTGACATTGCAAGTGCACATCTAAATACTTCTGAAATTGTACAAAGGTCTCTGCCTCCACCAGCCTTTCAAGCAGCAAATTCCAAACTCCTGCCACCCGGGGAAAAAAGATTTTCCTCACATCCCCTTTGAACCTCCAACCCCTTACCTTAAATCTATGCCTCCTGGTCATTGATCCCTCCACCAAGTGAAAAAGTTTGTTCCTGTCCACTGTATCTGCGCTCCTCATAATTTTATACATCTCAGTCATGTCCTCCCTCAGTCTCCTCTGCTCCAAGGAAAACAACCCCAGTCTATCCAATCTCTCTTCATGACTAAAGCTCTCCAGCCCAGGCAACATCCTGGTCAATCTCCTCTGCCCCCTGGACAGTGCTATCATATCCCTCCTGTAATGTGGATTCCAGAACTAATAGTAATAATAATAATAATAATCGCTTATTGCCACAATAGGCTTCAATGAAGTTACCGTGAAAAGCCCCTAGTCACCACATTCCGGCGCCTGTTCGGGGAGGCATGTACGGGAATTGAACCCACGCTGCTGGCATTGTTCTGCATACAAGCCAGCTGTTTAGCCCACTGTGCTAAACCAGCCCTACACCCCATACTCTAGCTGTGGCCTAACCAATGTCTTATACAGTTCCAGCATAACCTCCCTGCTCTTCAACTCTATACCTCAGCTATTAAAAGCTAGTATACCACATGCCTTCTTAACTGCTTTGTCCAATTGCTCTGCAACCTTTAGGGACGGGTGTACATGCAGGTCAAGATCCCTCTGATCCTCGATGCTCCCCCGGGTCTTGCTGTTTATCATGTATTCATCCTCCCCAAGTGCATTAGCTCACACTTATCCGGATTGAATTAAATTTGATCAACTGATCAGCCCATCAGGCCAGCCCATCTATATCCTCCTGTAATCAAAGGCTACCACTATTTACCACTCCACCAATTTTTGTATCATTCGCAAACCTACTGATCAACCCTCCAACATTCATATCTAACTAATTTATATAAATCACAAAAATCAAGAGCCCCAATCACTGCTCCAATGTCCCAGGTTCGACTCCCGGCTTGGGTCACTGTCTGTGCGGAGTCTACACGTTCTCCCCGTGTACTGTGGGTTTCCTCCGGGTGCTCCGGTTTCCTCCCACAGTCCAAAAATGTGCAGGGTAGGTGGACTGGCCATGCTATATTGCCCTTAGTGTTCAAAAAAGGTTAGGTGGACTTACTGGGTTACGGGAATAGGGTGGGGGCGTGGGCTTAAATAGAGTTCTCTTTCCAATGGCTGGTGCAGACTCGATGGGCTAAATGGCCTCTTTCTGCACTATAAATTCAATGATTCTGTGATCCCTGCTAGGCCCCACTGCACACAGACTTCTAGTCATAAGAACACCCCTTGGCCATCACCCTCTGCTTCCTGCCACTCAGCCAATTTTGGATCCAATTTGCCAAATTTCCTTGGATCCCGTGAGCTGTTAATTTTGCTATTGGTCTGCCATGTGGGTCTCTGGGTTACCAGTAACAATACTACTACACCACCTCCTCCCCGACGCTTCAACCACTTGCCCAGCTCCATTACCGAAAGTAAAATCCAGGACCGCGCCCTCTCTTGTAAGACCTTCTACGTACTGGCTTAAGAAGTTCTCCTTGATGCAGTTTAAGAATTCCGCTCCCTTGAAACCTTTCACACTTTGGTTTCCCTGGTTCATTTTGGAGAAGTTGAAATCATTATCCTGTTACTTTTACCCTTCTCTGAAATTTTCCTTCATATCTGCTCTGCTATTTATCATGGACTGTGAGGGGGCTTGTAGACACTCCCATCAATGTGATTACCCCTTTTTGGTTTTTAAATTCTACCCATATGGCCTTAGATGAAGAGCCTTCTAAGATGTCATCCCTCCTTACTTCTTTAATGGATTCCCTGATCAAAATTGTGACACCTCCTCCTCTTTTACCTCCTTCCCTATCTCGCCTGACGATTCTGTATTCTGGAATATTGAGCTGCCAATCCTGCTCCTCTCTCAAACATGTCTCAGTGACAGCAATGACATCATGCCCCATGTTTTAATTTGTGCCCTCAATTCATCTGCCTTGTTTGTCAGACTCCTCACATTAAAATAAATGCCATCCTATCTTGCCAAATTTCCCTTGTGCCTTAACTGGTTTAACACTCTGTGCCTTCCTGACTAACATGATGTCTCCTCTAATTTTGGCTCTGCATCTATCTCTGCTGAACCTTTTCTTAGGATCCCAGGCCCCTGCCAAGTTCATTTAAACCCTTCCCAACAGCACGAGCAAACTTTCCTGCGAGGATACTGGTCCCATTTCGGTTCAGGTGCAAACCATCCACCTTGTGCAGCTCCCACCATCCTCAAAAACAGTCCCAGTGTCCCAGAAATCTAAAACCCTCCCTCCTGCACCATCTCTCCAGCCACACGTTCATCTGGACTAACCTTCTGTTTCTATATTCACTAGCATGTGGCACCGGGAGACATCCAGAGATTACTACCTTCTGGGTCCTGTTTTTTAAATCTATTTCCTAGCTCCTTAAATACTGCTTTCAGGACCTCATCCCTTTTTCTGCTTATATTGTTGGTACCAATGTATAACACAATATCTGTCTGTTTGCCCTCCCACTTCAAAATGTGCTGCAGCCTTTCAATGACCCTAGCATCAGGGAGGCAACACATCATCCTGGAATCTCTTTTTTTATTTTTATAAATTTAGAGTACCCAATTCATTTTTTTCCAATTAAGGGGAAATTTAGCATGGCCAATCCGCCTACCCTGCATATCTTTGGGTTGTGGGGGTGAAACCCATGCAGACACGGGGCGAATGTGCAAACTCCACACAGACAATGACCCAGAGCCAGGATCGAACCTGGGACCTCGGCGCCGTCAGGCAGCAGGGCTAACCCACTGCGCCACCGTGGTGCCCTCTCTTTTGTGGCCACAGAAACACCTGTCTGTTCCCCTTACAACTGAATCCCCTACCACTATAGCCTTGCTATTCTTCCTCCCCCCCCTCCTGCGAGGAGACCCACCCATGATGCCATGAGGTTGGCTGCCATTGCTTTCCCATACACTGTCATCTCCCCCCACAGCATCCAATGGTATACCTCTTGAATAGGGAGATGGTCACAGAGGACTCCTGCACTACCAGCCTACCTCTACTCTGCCTGATGGTCAACAGTGCCCTTTCTGTCTGTTCAATCCTCACCAGTGGTGTGACCACCTCACTGATGGTATTATCCATGACATGCTTAGCATCGTGAATGCCCCACAGTGAATCCACCCTCAGCTCGAGCTCCAAAATGCAATTAGCCAGTATCTGCAGTTTGACACACTTTCTCGCACAAGTGGTCACCAGGGACAACTCAAGCTTCCGTGATTTCCCACAGAGAGCAGGAGGAGCATATCATGGTATAAGCTCTTCCGCCATGACAACCCTCGAGCCCCTTATTTACTCCTTTCTAATAAAATGTAAGTTATAAAAGAAGACTATTTTATACCTCCCTTACACTCACTTTACTCCCCTTACCATACTTTGTTTACTTATATTACTTTATTATAATATCCCCTGGCTTACACTTATTTGTGTTGTTTCTAATTTATTCCCCTCCTCTAAACAGAAAGTACCAAAATAAAACACTTTTTATACTCACGACTTTGTCACTGTGATGCTGATTGTGAAGTCAGTGAGGACAGGAATCCGACCTTGGTGTTTATGAAACTCGGCTGTACTCCACTCCTGCCCGGATTGAGCTCCGCACGCAGTTTCACCTTCTTCTAGTTTCACCAAACTCCCTGTGTTCACCCAACTCCAGACGCACTCTCACTCAGCCAAAGCAGACACTCACAGTGCAGTGTTAGAAGTATTGTTTTTGGGTGTGATCTTAAACCAAGGCCTCACTTGCTCTATCAAGTGAACCTAAGAAATCCCAGAGCACTACTTTGAAGAGAAGGAAGGGAGTTATCCCAATTGTCCCAGCCAATATTTATTGCTCAATCAGTATTGCAAAAATAGATGATCACATTGCAGTTTTTGGAAGCATGCGATGCTCAAACTGCCCGCTGAGTTATCGACATGTTGATCGTGACTACACTTCAAAAATACTCGATTGGCTGTCAAATGCTTTGAGGCGTCTGGTGGTCATGAAAGGTGCTATATAAATGCAATTTTTATTTAAGCATCACCGTCAATAAAGGACCTTTGAAATGCAGTCACCATTGCAACACCGCCAGGCACAGCGTTACCGTGGCCAGAAGAGGGCTTGCAGTTCTCTGTCTGGAACAAACGCCCAGAACTGTTTCCACGGTATCCAGGGGTCCCCGGGGTGGGATTAATGAGGATGCCCGGGAGGTTGGGAGAGGAGCGATTGTGATGCCGGGAAGTAGGCCGGGGGGGGGGGGGGGGGGGGGGGGGGGGGGGGCATGGAGGGTTGGTGGTTCCAGAGGGGAGGGCGTCCCAAATCTGAAGAAGCCTTCATATTGAGACAAGCCTCCCCCTCCCTCCCACTCCCCACCTCCCTGCCCTTCCTAGCCGAGATGGAGAATAGCTGGAGAACGGATTGCCCGAATGCCCATTCTACCTGTGTGATGACCTGGAAATCACACGGGGAACGTAATATTTTGGGTAAAACGGAAGATAATTCCCTCAACTGGCTCATTAGGATGGTTAATAAATTATGGCCTTGCCAGCAGCATCCACGTAAATGAGTAAATTAGTAAATGAGTAAATTAAGATGCGCGCCCGATGTCGACATTCACTATTTTCGGCACTTCCGTATCAGGCGCATGCCCACCTGGGACACGTAAAACTCTGTCCATTGAATTGTTTCAGAATCGATCGGATATCTTATTTTTCTGGCTGGGCGGGTTAGAAAAGCTCAAATGGCCTTGTTCATCTGTAACTATGATTTCATTTTTCTCAAGATAAAAATCCTGCTTACAATAGACCAGATTAAATGAACGATCTTGAAAACTGCAAACCTGAAGTAAAAATAGGAGGCGGCTGAACATGGTCAGCGTATCATTTGGCATCTGAAATGGGACCCTTGAACAGATCTGCTTTTAATAAAATAGTCGACTTTTGAAATAAACCGAGGTGCTAAACTTGAATGTTTACGCTAATCATTATTTTAAAGGGTGGCTTTATTCCAGGAATGGGTGCTTATCAACTGATGCAAAGATTGTGACAGCAACAATTATAATTTCATGATTTCATAAATAATAGAGGAGAAGCTAATGAAGAATTCATGCCTCAAGGTTGCTAACAGCACAATCCATCAGAAGACCTCATAGTGCCCCATAGGTCAAACCATAATTTCAGGGTAAGAGGAAAATGTCTGAAAAATAAAACCAAGATCTTAAGAATGAAACTAATGCATATTCCACAGCTCTCCAGAGTCATTTGAAATGTCTGACATTCCTATTCTCCCTCTTCAATAATCTGTTCAAGTATTGGCGTTTTTAGCAATGTTTTTTTGCCTTTCCGCTCCTGGGACCAGTCCAGTCAAAGTAGAAAAGAAATATTATTCAATCACTTGTGTTTACACGATGCCTGTCACAACCACCGGAGAGCCCAAAGTGCCTCACTGCCAATGCCGTCAATTTGAAATGCGGCCATTGCTGTAATCTAGGGAATTAGATTCGTACATGGCAAGTTGCCTTGAACAATCATGAAAGAAGTGAGTGGAGAATTTGCCTTTTTAATTAAAGTTCGTTGAAGGACAGGTATCCAAGAGACCGGAAGAACGTTCTTTTTATTTATTCATTCACGGGACATGGACGTCGCTGACTGGGCAGCATATACTGCTCATCTCTAATTGTCCTCGAGAAGGTGGTGGTGAGCCGCCTCCTTAAACCGCTGCAGTCCATGTGGTGTAGGCACACCCACAGTGCTGTTAGGGAGGGAGGTCCGGGGTTTTGACGCTGCGACAGAATCATGACAGTTACCCGAAAAGCAGGTGGAGATCATGGCCTGAATTTTGGCTACTCGAGACCTTGGAGGTGTCCTCATTCCTTTCTGCAGATGATATTTCTCGGGCAGTTACTCCAGTAACTGTCACAATAGGTATCAGAGAGAATTCCGCGTGGTGTCTGGTCTTTGTTCCGAAATATCGTTCTCTTAATTTTCCAAGCGACGGGCCTCTTGAGAAGTTTCAATGAATTCTCTTTGTGAGCAATCTACATGATGTCGACTAATCTCTTTCATCACCCGTCTGTACGATGTATGAAATTGGACCTGTCTTTGCTCAGAACACAGCAGGTATCCATTTCTCGTTGATGGTGTAGCTCTGAGCCAACATTCACTCTCCCTGGTTGAATACTCGCTTTTTAGAGTTTTTCCTTCCTCCGAGCAATTTGTGCTTGTTGGTATCATTTGACAATCTCTGAAATATTAGGTGGATATAACAAATCAAATTGTGTTCGTAATTACCTTTTGAACAACAGCATTGCTGGCGAACTCTACGTTGATGTGTGTACAGTGTTCCTGTCAAGCATTAAGAATTAGTTTACTCTTTTTGCCAATGTCACCATTTCCCCATAGAATCCCTACAGTGCAGGAGGAGGCCATTCAGCCCATCAAGTTTGCACTGATCCACCAAAGGAGAATCCTACCTCGGCCCACGCTACCACCCCATCACCGAAACCCCACCTAAACCTTTGAACACTATGCGGCAATTTAGCTGACCAATTTACCAAACCTGCATATCTTTGGTCTGTGGGAGGATAGGAAACCCATGCAGATACGGGGCGGTATTCTCCCCTACCCGGCGGGGTGGGGATCCCGGCGTAGCGGAGTGGTGCCAACCACTCGGGCGTTGGGCCTCCCAAAAGGTGCGGAATTCTCCACACCTTTAAGGGCTAGGCCCACGCCGGAGTGGCTTCCGCTCCGCCGACTGGCACCATCGTCCTTTGACGCTACGCCGACTGGCGCGGAGCTGGCTGAAAGGCTTTCGCCGGTCGGCGTGAGTCCGCGCATGCGCCGGAGAGTCAGCAGCCGCTGACGTCACCACCGGCGCATGCGCGGTGGAGGGGGTCTCTTCCGCCTCTGCCAGGGTGGAGGCCATGGCGGCGGCGGAAGAAAAAGAGTGCCCCCACGGCACAGGCCCGCCCGCCAATCGGTGGGCCCTGATTGCAGGCCAGGCCACCGTGGGGGCACCCCTCGGGGTCCGATTGCCCCGCGCCCCCCCCCCCCCCCCCCCCAGGACCCCGGGGCCCACTCGCGCCGCCTGCTCCCACCAGCACAGAGGTAGTTTAAACCACGTCGATGGGAGAGGCCTGAGAATCCTCGGGAGAATCGCCAAGGGGCGCCCACCGACCAGCGATTCCAGCCCCTGCCGATTCGCGGGTGGCGGAGAATTCCAGCCACGGCGGGGGCGGGATTTACGAAGGCTCCGGGCGATTCCCCACCCATGGGGGGAACCAAAGGCCGGAATTGAATTCCTGGCAATGGGAGGCAGCAGTGCTGACCATTGTCACTCACAATCTGCTCCAGTGTTCCAAGTCTTGTGAATATTTTGTCTTGTATCTCAAAGGTCTACTCAGTCGTCATTGGCTTCATTAGCGCAACCTCTGACCATGTAGAGTGCATGTCCACAATTACTGAGAACATGTGACTGTCCAGTGGACCAGCATAATCAATGAGTATTCTCTATCACAGCTGTGTCAGCCATTCCCCCAAAGGGGGAGGTTAGCGGTGTATGTGGGGGAGGGTCTGTGGGGGGGGGGGGGTGCCTTTTAGGCACGGGGTCCCTGTGAGGAGTCCCCCTATTATAGGGGTCCCTGTGGGTGGTCTCTCTTTTACAGGAGCCGCTGTGGGTGTTCTCTCTACCACAGGGGTCCATGTGGGGAGGTCTCCCTATGGGAGGGTGATTTGGGGGTAGAGAAGGCACCCAGGCAAACCGAGGGTGGGGTGGCTGCTGTGCAGTAGGTTTAGGGATGAATTGTAGTGCGGGAGCGGGGGGGGGGGGGGGGGGGGGGGTGGTTACTTGCGGTCCTCACGATTGGACAGCCCGCTCATAGTGGTGGCCCGATAGCGGGATTCCCTCAGGATCTCTCATATTCCACGCCATATATAAATTTGCATTACAAGGAATACGGAATTGCTTGCCAGTTTGCACTCCCAGGGTGATCGTAATCCGGTTGCAATTCAGCTCCAAAGGGAAAACATTGGGCGGGATTCTCCCTTCTGACGGCAGAGTGTTGACGCCGTCGTAAAAACCGGAGAGTTTAACGGCGCTGCCATCGGACCGCTAAGTGTAGCGATCCTCTGCCCTACAGGAGGCCGGCATTGGCATGGCACTGGAGTGACTCACGGCATTCCAGTTGCCAATACCTGCGTCAAATAGGCGGTGAGGATCTGCGTATGCACGCTGTGACCGGCGGGAATGCGCCCTGCGCACTGTGACCAGCGTGAACCCACTCCTGCACAGTAGGTTCCTTCTCCGCGCTGGCCCCGCCGCAACATGGCATAGGGCTATCGGTAGGCCCCGTTCGCGGGCCAGGCCACGGTAGAGCCCCCACCAACCCCCCCCCCCCCGGGTCAGACCCCCCCTCCCCCCCCCCCCCCCCCCCCCCACACCAGGCTGCCCCCGACAGGATGGACACCGAGGTCCCGCCGGGTGAGACCACATATGAACGGCACCGGTGGGACTCGGACTTTATTGGCGGCCACTCGGCCCATCCTGGGCGGAGAATCGGCAGGTCGACTGCGCCGGCGCCAATGCGTCGACTCTCCGCTCATTGTAAAATCGGCGAATGGGCTTTGGGGCCGCGTCGTGTGAATCGCGCCCGGCCCGGCGTTTCTCTGAACCGGCGAGGGCTGAGAGAATCCCGCCCACCATCTCCCAAATGAACAATTCCACCCATTATCTTTGGCTACTCGTGCAAGATAGCTTTGTTGATGATATGACCGTGACAGATTATGGATGACTTGGAAAAAGTTTTTCTTTTCCTTTTAAACTCTCAGATTGTAGTTCTGCAACCACTTCAGGGCAGCTTTGAAATTGTCCAAGTGTTCCTGTTCACTTGACCGGGTGATGAGTATGTCATCTAAATAACATTGCGCTACATTTGTCCCACTTTGAATTTGATCAGTGGATTTTTGGAAAACAGTATGAAAAGATGTTATTCTGAAAGGAAACTTCTATGACAAACCAGACCTATGTGCATCACAATATTAAGTCGTGGCTGGCTGACACAGTCATTTGCAGATATGCCTGTGGTTGATTAACTTTACTGAATTTCTGTCCTCCAGAAAGCCCAGCAAACAAGTTTTCAATCCGTGACAGTGGTTGATGATCTGCATGCAATACTGGGTTAATAGGTGTTTTAAAACCCTCACAAATGTTCACTAAGCTATCATGTTTCAATACAGGAACAACTGGCGTTACCCAATCACTTGAAGTAACGCTTCCTGGTGGGACTAGTCTTTTGAGTTCTTCAATTTTTGGCCTGTTCGCACATTGTATGGTTCTAGCTTTGAGACATTTGGGTGGGCTGTCTGGCTTGATTTTTAGATGTACATCAACTCCAGTCATAGATCTTAGCAAGTCTTTGAACATCTACTCTTACTTCATCAGAAGCTGTCTTTGCCAGCCACACACTGCTAATTAGAGCACAGAATACATAGAATCCCCAGAGTGCAGAAGGAGGCCACTCGGCCCATCGAGTCGGCAAGAGATTGATAAAAACTAATGCAGGCAATGGCCCCCCAGCCAAGCGTCATAAATCGCGCCCGAGCAATTCTCCAGGGACTGGAGATTCGCGGGAGCAGCGCCGGGCCCGATTCAGGCATAAAAGTGGATTCTCTGCCCCCGTGCCAAAGACGATTTCGGTGCGGGGCTGCGGAGAATCCAGCCCATTATCATCAAATTTGCAGGTGATACAAAGTTGTGTGGGAGGGTGAGCTGTGAGGAGGATGCAGTGGTGCTTCTGTGGGATTTGGACAGGCTGAGTGACTGGGCATATGCATGGCAGATGCAGTATTATGTGGATAAATATGAGGTTATTTGCTTTGGTAGCAAAAATAGGAAGGCAGATTATTATTTGAATGGGTGTAAATCGAGAGAGGTAGATACTCTGCGAGACCTTGGTGTCCTCATGCATCAGTCGCTTAAAGTAAGTGCGCAGGTACAGCAGGCGGTAAAGAAGGCAAATGGTATGTTAGCCTTCATAGTGAGAGAATTTGAGTATCGGAATAGAGATGTTTTACAGCAATTGTATAGGTCATTGATAAGGTCTCACCTGGAGTATTGTGTGCAATTTGATGTCCTTATCTGAGGAAGGATGCTCTTGCTACAGAGGGAGTGCAGAGAAGAGTCACCAGGCTAATTCCTGGGATGGGGAACTGTCATATGAGGAGAGACTAAGTCGGTTAGGATTATATTCATTTAAGTTTAGAAGAGTGAGAGGGGATCTCATAGAAACTTATAAAATTCTGACAGGATTAGACAGGGCAGATTCACAAAGAATGTTCCTGATGGTGGGGCGTTCAGAACTAGGGGTAATAGTTTGAGGATAAGGGGTAAACCTTTTTGGACTGAGGTGAGGAGAAAATCCTTCACCCAAAGAGTGGTGAATCTGTGGTATTCACTACCACAGAAAGTAGTTCGGGCCAAAACGTTGTGTAATTTTAAGAAGGTATTAGATATAGCTCATGGGGCTAAAGGGATCAAGGGATATGAGGGGAAGTTGGGATCAGGGAATTAAACTTGATGATCAGCCATGATCATAATGAATGGTGGAGCAGGCACGAAGGGCCGAATGGCCTCTTCCTGCTTCTATTTTCTATGTTTCTATGACCCTCTAAAAGAGCACTCACCCAGGCCCAGCCCCCACAGCATCCCCGCAATCCCGTGCATCGACCGTGGCCAATGCACCTAACGAGCACATCCCCAGACACAAAGCGGCAATCCAGCATGGCCAATCCACCCAATCCAAAACAAAATGTAATGGCCTGTTTAGCACAGTGGGCTAAACAGCTGGCTTGTAATGTAGAACAATGCCAGGAGCGCGGTTCAATTCCTGTACCGGCCTCCCCGGACAGGCGTTGGAATGTGGCGACTAGGGGCTTTTCACAGTAACTTCATTGATGCCTACTTGTGACAATAAGCGCTTATTATTATCATTATTATCTTTGGACTGGGAAATTTTCACAGATAACCTAAAGAGGCAACTTCGCTAAGTGTCCATTTGCTTCTACTTTCACCATAATGCCTCTTCTAATAGTACAAACTCTTCAAGTACACCCTTCGAATCACATTTGACGTTTAAAAAGGCAGACGTTTTATCTGCTTTTGATGATAAATTGTCTCAGGTATTAACGATATTGCTGCGCCCTTATCCAGTAGCATTTTCATTTTGTGACTTTTGGCTTTTCGATATGCCCAAAAATGCTGTTGATCTCCTCACATAGACAACAGGTTTAACTTCAGCTCCTGCAATAGCTTGATTACGTTATGTTTTGAGTTGATCTAGTATTTCATCTCCTGGTTGAAAAACCTGACTAGCCTGTTTAGATGTGTTTTTCTTCCTTGCACTTTCTTGGTGTAGGAGAGGCTTTCTGTGCCCAACATGCCTTGGCAATTTGGCCCTTCTTGTCACAGTGCTTGCACGTATTTGTTTTACTCCAGAATTCCCCTGCTGAGTGTCCAACCTGTGTCCATTGGTGATACGGTGGCACCCTTGACGCCTTGTTCTTTGCAATATCCATTTTGTGGATCTTCGCTCCAGTTCTTTCCTCTGAAGCTTCTTTAGTTGCAAGCTCCATAAATGGGACAATTTCTCAACACTGTTAGAGTGAACTCACTCACAGTAAGCAGCTTCCTGTGAATAGCTTCACTGTGAAGTCCACAAATCAGCCTATCACGCAGAGTATTATCAAGTGTTGCGCCAAATTTTCAATATTTTGCTAACCTTAAAGTCGCTGCGAATTGTACAATGCTTTCACCTTCCTCCTGATGATGGCAGTGGAAACTGCAATGAATAATGGCCGAGGAGAGAAATGCCCCAAAGACTTTCATTTGTTCAAGGTTAGACTTAACTCCTGGGTTTGCTGGGTGAGATAAAAGGTTTTATGCCCAACTGAGCTGAGAAATGTTGCGACCTTTGAGTCCTCCAGTGTCTTATTTGCTTTGAGATATAACTGGAATATTTCCTTTCTCTCTGTTTCAAGTCTCACAGTCTTCACCAAATGCATTTTTCCAACTCATTTTTCCATTTTTGGTGCCATTTTTCCAACGTTTTCGGATCCTGTCTGCTAGTTTCAATCTTCAGCCAAATTTCTCCTTTCCGATTTTTGTATACAAAGTATGTCACAAACAATCCCCTTTATCACATGCAGCTAGATTATTTTTTTCCCGTTTTGCCTCGACTTTTCCCCCCCCCCAAGTAATGGTCCCTACAGAGTCGGCAGAAATCCCTGTTTCCGCAGCCTGTTTAGCTTCACCACGTACGCAGTCCCTTGAGCCCAGACCTTGATCACCTCAACAGCAAGCAGGTTTCCCCGACTGTCAGCCTTTTTATTAACAGTTGCAGTCCAAAAGAATTTCAAACCTTCAGCATCAGCGGCAGTGCTTCACCTGACGTATGTGTGCATGTGTGCGTGTATGTGTGTGTGCGCGCGCGAGGCCGGTCACTAAAATCTTTGTTTGCTCCCGATGCAGTCCATTGTTTCGTTTATGAATTTCTTCCTCCAGTCATTTTCTTTCTGCTGCAATCCTTGTCGCCAGTTTTCTCTTCAGTTAGGTGGATTGGCCATGCTAAATTGCCCGTAGTGTCCTAATAAAAAAGTAAGGTTAAGGGAGGGGGGGTTGTTGGGTTACGGGTATAGGGTGGATATGTGGGTTTGAGTAGGGTGATCATGGCTCGGCACAACATTGAGGGCCGAAGGGCCTGTTCTGTGCTGTACTGTTCTATGTTCTATGTTATATTTCTTGGTTGCCGCAAATAGAAAAGGTGCTCAAACTAGAATTCTTTCAAACACTTTGAGAGGTTTTATTAAGATGTGTTGCTCATACAATCTAAGATGGAGAACTGCAACACCCATGCAAACACTCTGCTGATGTCACTACATATGGTAGCATGGTAGCATGGTGGTCAGCGTAAATGCTTCACAGCTCCAGGGTCCCAGGTTTGGTTCCCGGCTGGGTCACTGTCTGTTCGGAGTCTGCACGTCCTCCCTGTGTGTGCGTGGGTTTCCTCCGGGTGCTCCGGTTTCCTCCCACAGTCCAAAGATTTGCGGGTTAGGTGGATTGGCCATGTTAAATTGCCCGTAGTGTCCTAAAATGTAAGGTTAAGGGGGGGGGGGGGTTGTTGGGTTACGGGTAGGGGGTGAATACATGGGTTTGAGTGGGGTGTTCATTGCTCGGCACAGCATCGAGGGCCGAAGGGCCTGTTCTGTGCTGTACTGTTCTATATCTATATCACATGATGCTTAACCAGTGGGGATATATTCTCTGATTCGTAACGAATTCGTAATGAATGCAACTCTCTGCAGTGTTTCCTATCACTGTCTTGAACATCGAAGTTGAGCATTGCAATGCTGCCAGGGTCTGTTGACAGCTCTACCACTCTATTAAGAAAATATGATGCAATTTAGGCAATTCCTGAAGAATAATAATGTGCCAGAACACGCTGTGGAAGATTTGACCCAAGCTGAACCTCATGCTTGGGACAGGACATTTAAACACAGGTGCCAACAGTCATCTCCAGAAGTAATGATACTTGACAACAAAGGTCTTGCTCTTGGTGTGTGGGGAGCCTCGTGCAGAGGTGGATTCAGCTGAGTTGCCTCCTGGGTCCGAAATGTTCTGAAGCGAATACAATTTATTTCAGCGAAGGAAGAAACATCAGTCACGCGGAGTTTCTGCATCAAAACCACCTCGAGGCACTTCAACGTCCAGTGACTTTTAATTCGTAGTTGACACAGAAAATGCCGGCAACAGTTAACAAGGTCAGGCAGCATCTCCGGAGAGAGAAACAGAGTGAATGTTTCAAGCCAATGATCTTCCTTTGTCACTGGAGGATGTTAAGAGATGAACGGACCTGGAAGATCAAAAGGAAGATGCATGTGAGAAGGGTGTTTAACTGGCAAAAAGTGATGGTGGTGCAAAGCAAATGGCGATGATAAATTAACAGCTATGGAATAGGGTTTTCTAGCACCAAAAGAGGCCATTCAACCCGTAGTACCAGTTCTTCAAAAGTGCTGTACAATTGGTCCAACTCTGCTGATTGCCGGTAATCCAGTAAAGAGGACTGGTACTACAGGTTGAACAGGGCGGCACGGTAGCACAGTGGTTAGCACTGTTGCTTCACAGTGCCAGGGTCCCAGGATCGATTCCCAGCTTGGGTCACTGTCTGTGCTGAGTCTGCACGCAATCATTTGGGCAGCAGGGTAGCATGGTGGTTAGCATAAATGCTTCACAGCTCCAGGGTCCCAGGTTCGATTCCCGGCTGGGTCACTGTCTGTGTGGAGTCTGCACGTCCTCCCCCTGTGTGCGTGGGTTTCCTCCGGGTGCTCCGGTTTCCTCCCACAGTCCAAAGATGTGCGGGTTAGGTGGATTGGCCATGCTAAAATTGCCCGTAGTGTCCTAATAAAAAAGTAAGGTTAAGGGGGGAGTTGTTGGGCTACGGGTATAGGGTGGATACATGGGTTTGAGTAGGGTGATCATGGCTCGGCACAACATTGAGGGCCGAAGGGCCTGTTCTGTGCTGTACTGTTCTATGTTCTATGTTCTATGTTCTATAATAATCATTATTATTGTCACAAGTAGGCTTACATTAACACTGCAGTGAAGTTACTGTGAAAGTCCCCTAGTCGCCACACTTCGGCACCTGTTCAGGTACACAGAGGAAGAATTCAGACTGTCCAATTCACCCAACAGTACATCTTTGGACTGTGGGAGGAAACCAGAGCACCCGGAGGAATCCCACACAGACACGGGAAGAACGTGACAGGTACACAGAGGGAGAATTCAGAATGTCCAATTCACCTAACAAGCACGTCTTTCGGGACTTGTGGAAAGAAACCAGAGCACCCGGAGGAAACCCATACAGACACGGGGAGAAGGTGCAGACTCTGAGCAGACAGTGACCCAAGCTGCGAATCGAACATTCTTCCCTGGATGACTCTTTGACGAGCTTTGACATAGAGTCACCCAGACTCGAAACGGTTGCTCCCTTCTCTCTCCACAGATGCTGTCAGACGTGCTGAGATTGTCCAGTATTTTCTGTTTTTATACATGAAATTTTACTTCGGCAGTCACAGGGGGGTACAGACACTTCTTTAGAGATAACAATGTTGCTGTGGTTTTCTGAAGGCGAGGAGTTCCTTTTGTGTCAGTCAGTATGAAGTCTTTTTCCATTATATTTTTTTTAAATAGCAATTTTTAAAAGTTGCCAGGATGATGAAGATATATACATTGTCTTTCATGTCTTCTTGGTGTGATAAGGTTGAGAAGAGATTTGATAGAGGCATGTAAAACCATGAAAGGTTTGCATAAAGTAGATCGGGGAAAGCTGTTCCCACTGGTGGAAGGATCACAAATGAGGCAACATATTTAAGGTGATCAGCAAAAGAAACAATGACGACACAAGGAGAAAAATTTTCACTCAGTGAATGCTTAAAATCTAGTATACAACGATATCAGTGGATCAATTAGGTAATGATGGCAATCCAGCGATTACCACGGGCACTTTAATTTTCAATTCCAATGTTTTTTTTTCTTCAAACCTAATTCAAATTCTTCAGTGTAGCTTTTGAGCTCAAAGTGCTCCATGATTATGCGTAACATAAGCATTACAGTGTCAAGTTTCGAACCAAATCTTTTTGATGTTCTGTCTGCTGAGTTGACAGCGGACAACCAAGCCTGATTGTGGAAAACTGGTTCCAGTGGCCGAAGGGCCGGTGACTCAAGGACAAAAGTCGAAGGTAATTGTTAATTGGTAACTTGGGACGCACGCTGACACAGTGGCTAGCACTGTTGCTTCACAGCGCCAGGGGGTACGATTCGCAGCTTGGGCCACTGTCTGTGCGGAGTCTGCACATTCTCCCCGTGACTGCGTGAGTTTCCTCTGAATGCTCTGGTTTCTTCCCTCAAGTCCCGAAAGACCTACTTTTAGCTGAATTGAACATCCTGAATTCTCCCTCTGTGTACCCGAACAGGCAGCGGGATGTGGCGACTCGGCAGTATTTCACAGTAACTTCATTGCAGTGTTTTGTTTTATTTCTTTTTAACAAAATTTAGAGTACCCAATTCTTTTTTCCAATTAAGGGACAATTTAACGTCACCAATCCACCTAACCTGCACATCTTTGGGTTGTGGGGGCGAAACCCACGCAGACACGAGGAGGATACGCAGTGACCCAGGGCCGGGCTTCGAACCCGGGTCCTCAGGGCCGTAGGCAGCAATGCTAACCACTGTGTCATTGTGCTGCCCTATTGCTGTGTTAATGTAAGCCTACTTGTGACAATAAAGGTTATTAAAAAATTAACAGAACCCGGGAGCGCGAGGAGGAGTTCTATTCATGCAGCGAGTTGTTATGATCTGAAAGTCGTGGAAGCAGATTCTATAATAACTTCCAAAAGGGAACTGGATAAATACTTCAAGGGGAAAAGTATGGAAGGTCATGGGAAGGGGCAGTGGGAGTGGGACTAACTGGATGGATCTTTCAAAGAGCTGGTAGAGGCTCAGTGGGCTGAATGGCCTTCTAGTCTGCTGGGTCCATGATTGATTCTTTTGCATCAAACCCTTTCTGATGGTGCTTCATCTTTTTAATTTCAGAGGTGTCTGCAATCCTGGAAGCCGGGTCATCATTGATTTATAACTTCCATGAATCAGATGGATTTGGCAAAAATGTCAGCACCCACTTATCCGCCATCTACTCAGACATGACGCTGTCAAGGGAGAACATTGAGTTCAGCTTTCGGACCACGCACGCTCCTAGCGTGCTGCTTTATGCAGACTCCTATTATCAGGAACATATGGCAGCTGTTTTGTGCAGGAATGGTGAGTAAAGAAATATTCCAAATGGTTAATCAAGCTGTGTCTATCGATTGGTGATAGCAAGTATTCAAACTTCTGTTTAAAAGTAACTTTTTAATTGATTCACTTGCTGACATAACTGCTTTTGACACACTGCAACAAAAGAAATCAATCATTGACTCTGGAAGTGTCTTGGGGGATATCCTGAGGATGCGGACGTGTTGCTTAATGCATGGCCGTGATTATTATCAGATTGATCACGTTGCAAGATTTAGGAGATTGGGTGAGAGCGAGGATCTGATCTTCATTTGTTCAGTGATGCAAATATGGAAAATGAAAATGACCCAGTAGTCTGCAAATTCCATGGAGTACAACATGCACACGCAAATGAAAGGGGACAATCGATGAATGAGGGAAACTACTTCACTCCATCTTGATGATGAATTCTATCATATTATGGTTGCTCATCCCCAAGGGGCCTCGCACAACTAGGTTGCCAATTATTCCTTCCTCATTAAACAATACCCAGTCACATTCTCCAGTTGGTTCCTCAAAGTATAGGTCCAGGAAAGGATCCCGTCCATAGTCCCAGAATTCCCCCTCGACAGTATTGTTACTAATCTGATTTGCCCAATCTTTATGCAGGATAAAGTTGCCTAAAATTACAGATGTTCCTTTATTGCATTTTTGACAAATCGTGCTTGACAAATCTGTTGGAACTCTTTGAAGAGGTAACCAGTACAGTTGACAAGGGGGAGCCAGTCGATGTGGTATACTTGGACTTTCACAAGACGTTTGACAAAGTCCCGCATAAGAGATTATTGTGCAAAATTAATGTGCATAGGATTGGGGAAGTGTTTTGAGGTGGATAAAAAACTGGTTGGCAGTGCAGAAACAAAGTGTAGGAATTAATGGATCCTTTTCAAATTGGCAGGCAGTAACTAGTGGGGTGCCACAGGGATCGGTACTGGGACCCCAGCTATTCACAATATATATGAATGATTTGGATGAGGGAATAAAATGTGACACCTCAAAGTTTGCAGATGATACCAAGTTGGGTGGGAGGGTGAATTGTGATGAGGATGCAGAGATCCTTCAGCATGATCTGGACAAGTTGGGTGAGTGGGCAAATCAATGGCAGATGCAGTATAATTTGGATAAGTGTGAGGTTATTCACTTTGGAAGCAAAAGCAGGAAGGCAGATTACTACCTGAATGGTTGTAAATTGGGAGAGGGGAGCGTGCAGCGGGACCTGGGTGTCCTTGTGCACCAGTCGCTGAAGGTAAGCATGCAGGTGCAGCAGGCGGTAAAGAAGGCTAATGGTATGTTGGTCTTCATTGCGAGAGATTTCGAGTACAGAAGCAGGGATGTGTTGCTACAATTATACAGGGCCTTGGTGAGGCCACTCCGAGAATATTGTGTGCAGTTTAGTCTCCTTTTCTGAGGAAGAATGTTCTTGCTCTCAAAGGTTTACCAGATTGATTCCAGGGATGGCAGGACTGTCATATGACAAGAGATTGACTATGGATGCTGGAATCTGAAACAAAAGAGAAAATGCTGGAAAATCTCAGCATGTCTGGCAGCATTAGGGAGAGAAAGGAGCTAATGTTTCGAGTCCTTTGTCAAGGCTATAAGACAGAGAAAGTGGAAAATATTTATACTGTGCAGTGAGAATGAAAGATGAGTCATAGCCACAGACGCCCAGGGAAACGGGGTGCTAATAGCCACAGAAACCGTGGAGAAAGAGTGCTAATGGCAGTCCCCAGAGAGGACAAAATGTGTGAAAGACCAAACAGCAGAGAAACTAACATCAGAGGGTAAACTGTGACAGATATAGATGTGGAGGGAGGGTAATGGGGAAGCATGAGGAGAAAACGTAAGGAAAGATGGATAAGATGGGTCTGGATAAGCATGGAAGAGGTAAAGGGGCAGGTGTTACACCTTCTGCGATTGCGTGGAAAGGTGCCATGGTTGATGGGAGAGGAGTTGTGTATGGTGGAGGAGTGGACCAGATTATCTCGGAGGGAACGGTCTCTGCGGAATGCTGACAGAGGGAGTGAAGGGTATTCAGTATTTAGGAAGGACAGACAAAGGAAAAGGTGGTGGTGTCAGATTGCTGAATGAAGAGGGAATTAATGAAACTGTATGGACGTTTATTAGCTCTGATTATGTTGAATCTATATGGATAGAGCTGAGAAACACCAAGGAGCTCTGTTACGGACGCACTGCCCGCGATCGGTGGGCACCGATCACGGGCCCATGCCCCCCTTGGCACGGCCGTGGTACTGCTGTGCCAATCGGGGCCCTGGGTGCCCAGAACGGGCATGTTGCGGCCCTTTTTATGACGGCAGCAAGCAGGTGTGTTTGCTGCCGTAAAAACGGGCGTAAAGGCCTGGGAACTCGGCCCATCGGACTGGGGAGAATCGCTGTTCGCCGTAAAAAATGGCGAGCAGCGATTCGTGTCGTGGGGTGGCCATGGGGGGGGGGGGGGGGAGAATAGTGGGAGGGCGTGAAAAATATCGGGGACGCCCTCCCGCTATTCTCCGACCCATCGTGGGCAGCGCAGAATCGCGCCCATTGCTCTTCGAGCCTGTTCCACTATTCAGTATGATGAAGGCTGATCTTGGGCCATGTATAATTGCAAAAAGACCTTCCTGCTCTTGTACTTGAATCCTCTCACAATGAAGGAGAGCACAGTAAGAAGTCTTACAACACCATGTTAAAGTCCAATAGGTTTGTTTCGAATCACTAGCTATTGGAGCACTGCTCCTTCCTCAGGTGGATGGAACTTATTGATTTCATCATGTAGCCGTTTCAGTGATTCTTCGCCATGGGTCCAAAGGAAAAAAATATCATCTATGTATCTGGTGTATAACGTCGGTTGAAGGTCCAGTGCGGTAAGGAGGTCTTGTTCATACTTGTGCATGAAGATGTTAGCATATTGAGGTGCGAATTTGGTCCCCACGGCTGTTCCGTGTGTCTGGATGAAGAACTTGTTGTCGAAGGTGAAGACGTTGTGATCCGGAATGAAGTGGATGAGTTGCAGAATTGCGTCTGGAGATTAGCAGTTGTCAGTGTTGAGTACTAAGGCTGTTGCAGTAATGCCGTCATCATGGGGGATGCAGGTGTAGAGTTCTGAGACGTCCATTGTGACAAGGAATGTTCCTGGTTCAACTGGTCCATGGGTGCTGAGTTTCTGTAGGAAGTCCGTCGTGTCGCGAAGGAAGCTGGGCGTACCTTGTACGATGGGTTTCAAGATGCCCTCCATGTAGCCAGAGAGGTTCTCACACAGAGTCCCATTGCCTGATACGATAGGACGGCCTGGTGTGTTGGCCTTGTGTATTTTTGCAAGGCAGAAGAGATCTCCAATGCAGGGAGTACGTGGGATGAGAGCATGTAGGGTGCTCTGAAGGTCTGGATCCAAGGTCTTGATCAGTCTGTTGAGTTGGTGGCTGTGTCTTGACGGCTTGAGCATACATGTCGAGTCTAGGGCTCGCTATGAAACACGGCCAGTTTCACGGCAGCCTTTACGACTCGCCGCATTTGCGGAGAATCGCGCCCAATATGTCTAGTCCTGCTCCTATTTCTTGTGTTCTTGTGATTCAAGAAGGCAGTTTGTCACCAACTTCTGAAGGGCAAGTCAGGATGGGCAGTAAATTCTGGCCTTGCCAATGATGCCTCTACCCCACAAATTAATTTTTAAAAAGATATTAAAGAAAGACTGAATTCAGAAACTGAAAGATTTCAAGATTCAGGAAGGAGAAAGAAAATGAAAAATCTTGCCGTAAATAAGGATGAGGAAGCTAATAAAATCCAGCTGCATCTGACAAGAGGAACCAGACAGATTGTAAAATCAAAGGAACATCAATACCTAGAGGCAAGGCTACAAGATTCCACAGGTTACGGGTATCTATAAAAGACAATGATGGACAGGCTTTGACTTCAGAGGGAAACTAAATCAAGCGGTGGTCCAAAACCTGGCAAGAAAGTTTGAGGCCTGATATATAGGCAAAGCTGCAGATTACAAGAGACCAATAATAATACAAACAAGGCCAATTTAACTTGAGGTAGTGAAAGGAAGTAATAAAGAAGTCTGAAACTGAATAGGATCAGCAGTTGGGGAAGGGGGAGGAATAAAGAAGTGAAGACAGAGTCAACTAGAATATATTAGACAGATCGGAGGAGTTAACCTAGACAGGAAGTAAACAATAGGTAGAAATGCCAATTCAAAGAAATACAGAAACACATAAATGAAAGCCGGTCTTGTGGTGAAGTGGGCACAGTCCCTGCCTCCAGGCTCATATCCCATAGGAACAGGAGGCTGTTCAGCCCATTGAGCCTGCTCCCGTAATCTAATACGCTAATGGCTGATTGGATTCTTCAATGCCTTTTCCACCCACTGTCCCCATACGTTATTGTTAATCAAAAATCAATCGATCTCTACCTTAAACATACTCAATGACTGAGCTTCCACAGCCCTCTGGGATAGAGAATTCCAAAGATTCACAGCCCTATGTGAAAATAAATTTCTCCCCATCTTGGTCCCAAGTGGCATCCCCCTTATCTTGAAATTGTGCCCCCTGGTTCTAGACTCCCCAGCCAAGGGAAACACCTGACCTGTATTTACCCTGTCTATTACTTTCAGTATTTTGCCGACTTCAATGAGATAATTCTTCGAAACTCCGGAGAATGCAGGCCCAGTTTACTTAATCGCCCTTCATAAGACAGTCCCGCCATCCCTGGAACAAGTCTGGTGAACCTTAGTTGAACTCCTTCTATGGCAGTAACATCCTGTGTTGGTTGTTCCTTCAAGGACAACACAGTAGAGTAAGGGTCACATGGCCTCTGTGACCAATTGTGACTCTGAATGTGTAATCACTCCATGGTGTGCCATGGGAGTGTATCTTTAAGGAATAGGTTTTTATCAAATAGCTGCAGTGATGTCATTGTGTGGGTGGAGCTAGAATGTGATTCTGTCTTTTATTTTCGATTTGAGCTGGGAGCTGCAGTGTATCTTAGTTTCATTTTCAGTTAGAGAGCTGCATTCAAACCAAGCAGATGTGTGTATTGATCTCTCTCTCTCTCTGCAACCGAAAGAATGTCTCCAGATCACTTGATGATTTCCAAGTAATACCTGTTTCTGTAGAGAACTCAAACCAACTGTTTTTGTTAAAAAGTGTTTGGCTTATGGATGTTGTTAGGGAAGTTACTAAGGGTTACCTATAGAGTACTGTATCTTTTTGGGGGGTCATCAGGGTTGGTAATTGATAAGATGTTTACTGTGTGTTTATAAAATGTTAACCGGATTCATAGAATAAACATTGTTTTGTTTTAAACATAATTTAGCTCTCTGTTCTATCACAGGTGTAAACTGGGCCCTTGTGCTCCCCATAACCAAAATCGATTTGAAGTTGTGGGTCAGGTGAACTCCATGGTATACTTTGGTGTTCTCTAAACCCTGGCCCATAACAGGTGTAACAGGCTCCTAGGTAGAGACGTTTTGGGAGCTAGCTACAGCCATGAGGCTGTTGTACAATTCTTATTAATAAATACTTTGTGTGTTCATTAATGAAGTCTATGAAAGGGAATCTTTACATTTGGCGACATGGATAAATTATCTTGACACTGCCTCTGGCCCAACACCTGTGAGTATCCTGTTTTAATCAAAGTCAGGAAAACAAATATTCACCAGAATGCCTCTCTTTGGGCAAATAGACATATTTGACTCCTCCACGGAGAACTGGAGACAATATGTCAGGTTCCTTGGATATTGTTTCCATTATAAGGGTGGAGGCAAAATACGCTAACTATTTGCAGTCTTACAACCTCAAGCGCACCAAACTCCAAATCATTTAGTGAGCTTGTGGATTTAGTGAAGGCTCATTTGCAACCTCAACCATCAGTTATACTCCAGAGATTTAAAATTCATTTGAGGATGAGAGCTCCAGGTGAAGAAATTGCGACTTATATTGTGAAACTGAAGCAATTATTGGAGCATTGTGATTGGAGCAAAACAAATCTGCATACAGTACACCAGTACCCCCAGCCCTTTGATGGCCAAGCTAATTTCATTCATAATATGGCAAAACGGGTTAAATATCAACCTGCCAATCCTTCCAACATGTGCCATTGCCATGAGGTAAGAGCAGGAAAGATGCCTGATCAGCCATGTGATAGATAGATAGTTGGATAGATGGACCCTCTACCATCACTGTGCATAGCTTCAAACTACACTGTGCATGTGCCACAGAGTTTCAGGCGCTCTGAGTGATCTGTATCACTCCACGTCACCATAAATGAAAGAGCTTGTGTTTTTGGCATGCTTTTCATGGCCTCAGGATGTTGTATAGATCTTCATAGCCAATGAAATACTTTGAAAATGTGGTCACAATTGTAAGATATGGAAGCGCAGTTCTCATAGTTTAAACACGGTCCCACAAATAGCCATGAAATAAGTGATCAATAATCTGTCTTTTTGTTCAGTAGTTCTGAGGGATAAATGTTGGAAGTCGGTGACTTAAGGAGCACTTCCCTGCATATCTTCGAAGATCTTTTGCACCTATGCAGTGAGATGCTTTGTTTAACATCTCATCCAAGAGATGGTATCTCCACTCATGAGCAACGCCTTAGCATCAAGGTGGCAGTTGAGATTGTGTGTTGAGATCTCTGCAGTGGTGCTTGAACCCTTGGCCTTCTTACTCAGCGATGAGAGGGCTGATGCTGAGCCAAGACAGTACCGGATAGGGAGAGATGAATCATTAGAGCGAAATAAATAACACTGGTAGATGGACACAGTTTTCCAAACATTGGGCCTGTAGTCATTGGGGTTTCGAAGAATGAGAAACAACTTTATTAAGACATACAGGGGTCTTGACAGGCTAGATGCTTAGAGGTAATTTCCCCTGTGGGAGTGTCTAGGAACAGAGGGCATAACCTCAGAGTAAAGGGTCACCCATTTAAGACAGAACATTTCTTTTCTCAGAGGGTAGTGAATGTTTTCCATCAGAAAGGAGATCAAGGATTATGGGGAAAAAGAGGAAAAGTGGAGTTGAGGATTATATCAGATCAGCCATGATCTCATTGAATGAGATGGGCCTCGATGGGCCAAAGGGCCTACTTCTGTTCCTGTGTCTGATGGAATCCTATCATATCCAAACAATCCGGATAGACAAGGATCTGAACCAGACAAGCAACTAAAATGGGATGAAGAAAAGAGAAATACAAAGACTGGAAATCTGACGTGAAGACAGAAACATACACAGCAGGCCAGCCTCAAAAGAGAATAACAAGATAGCACTTCTGTTGAGGCTCCTTATTGGAAAGATACTTATGCTGGGTTTTTGCGTCACTCTTTTGATGAACCTACAGTAGACGAGTGGGGGAACTGGTGTACGCATTCTCTCTCTTAGTGTGATCAGTAATCTCACAATGCTGTGTTGAGTTTTGTACAAAAGAGGCCGAGATTCATTGTGTTGATTTGGTTGCTGCTGGAAAAATCAAACTTGTTAAATCCCAATAAAAATCAGTTATACTGACACCAATTATACTGGAATATTACTCCCGTGCAACTAATAATTTATCGAGCTTAGGTCACTGAAGTTGCCCCATTGTCTAAGAAAGGAACTCACAACCAAATGCAGAAACAGGGACAGGGAACTCAAACTTCCAACATCTCACATTTGGACAGAAGCTCTGTAGAAATTGGTATGTGTTTATATTCTGCACTGATCAATGCTGATCATAGAATCTACGGCATGAAGACACACCCTTCAGTCCAAACTAGTCCATGCCAACTAAAAAGACCATCTAAGCTAACCCCATTTGAAATATGAGGTGCGCTGTCAAATCAACATCACAAAAACAGATTATCCGATCATTGTCACATTGCTGTTTGTGGGAGCTTTCTGTATACAAATTTTCTACAATACAACTGAGACCACATCTAAAAAGTAACCTAATTGGCTGTAAATCATGTTGGGATGGGCTGAGGTTGTGCATTGCTATATAAATGCAAATCATTTTTTCTTTTTACTCTAATGTTCTAACCTTAGGTACTGACTCTTGCTGAATGTAGGTTGTTGTGTTATTATAATGATACAATACCTTGGCCTTATTTGTTGTACAAGACACAAGGTACTAATTGTTCATCAGGGATTGAGCAAATATGTTGTTGGTTTATTTATTAAGACAAGGCTTGAGAGCAGTTTTACATAGGTATAAAGCTTGAAGGCATTAGAGCTGTATGCATACTCTGCTTAAAGCAGAAGTGAAACTAAAAAACTGAATTACATGACACATTTCCCTTCTGGTGATGTTATGGTGGTAGCCCTTAAAGGCATATTACAACATCCCCCTTTCTTTATCAAGGTATTTTACCTTCTTCCAAAGATATGTAACTATTTACAATACATTTTCATGTTTAGTCACCATAATATAAGTGCACAGAACTGATGACTCTGAGTCTCAGAAACATAAAGGTAATCTGCTGGTACACCCAGATCTTGTAACGGGTAATTGTAGCCTTGTCTGGAGGTCTCCTTAATTGCTCACAGTGATATGTAGGATTGTCGTTCTTGGATATTGTTTATGATTGCATTTGGGATCTTTTCTTGAACAAAATCGGATTACACAATGGTTGAGGAGCTGGAGTGGATCTGATTTGTCCTCGATTACGTCTCACCGTTGCGTCTTTGTGTGTAATGGCTTCCTTCATCGGACCTTGCTTATAAACAAACTCTTGTCACCCAGGCTGGTTGCTGCGTACCTTCTGCGCGATCCTAGATGAGAACTTGTCCCAACTGCAAACCTGCATTTATAGTGTATGATTTAATCATTTTCTTTTGCAGTTTTAAAAGTTGTTCTCTGGTTTCAGGGAGAGTAGAATGCGTAAGGGTAGGTGAAGAGGTGCACATTTGTTCACCAAATATGAGTTCTGCTAGTGATTAAATAGTTGTACTTAAAGGTGCCGCTCCCAGATGTAACGTTGCAATTGCTGGTATGTCTATATTTGGTGATTCGGGGGTTCACAGTGCAAATCATTCCATCAGGGTAATGAGGAGACAATGTAACGTGATCGATATTCCACTTCTCATACATACCTGAAATGGCTTTCTAATATATGATGGACCGTTATCTGCAATGACTTCTTGAGACACACCTAGTAATCTAAGAATAGTGCGTGCAGGGCAGGACGGTGGCGCAATGGTTAGTGCTGCTGCCACACAGCGCCAAAGTCCCAGGTTCGATCCCGGTTCTGGGTCACTGTCTGTGTGGAGTTTTCACATTCTCCCCGTGTTTGTGGGGGTTTTGCCCCCACAACCCAAAGATGTGCAGGGTAGGTTAATTGGCCATGCTAAATTGCCCCTTAATTGGAAGAAATGAATTGGGTACTCTAATTTTTTTTTTAAAAGAATAGTGCGTGCAACAGATTGACATATTGTGCAATTGTTAAATAATGGAATATTTGATGATGATGATGATGATGAAGTCACTGCCATGGATATGATAGTAACATAGGAAATAGAAGCGGGGTAGGCCATTCAGCCCTTCATCCTGTTCCACCATTCAATAATATCATGGTGGGTCTGGTGGCGGTCTCAACTGCATTTTGCCATCTGCCACCCATAAAGCTTGACTCCTTTGTTTGTCAAAAATCTGCCTAACCCTGCCTTTAATAAAATCCCAGTCTCCACTGCTTCTGAGGAATAGAATCCAACAGACTAATGACCCTTTGAAAGAAATAACTTCTCACCATCTCCATTAACTCACTCTTACTCATTCTGACTTACTCGCTCTTCCAATTTCTTCCATCGGGCAGGAGATACAGAAGTCTGCGAACATGCACGAACAGACTCAAAAACAGATTCTTCCTCGCTGTTACCAGACTCCTAAACGACCCTCTTATGGACTGACCTCCGACTCCATCTGCCAAATGTTTAAGCACTCACTTAACCTATCTATATCCATTTTCAGTCTTTCTACATCTTGCTGACAACTTACTTTCCTACATATCTTGGTATCAGTGGCAAATTTAGCTACCATATTTTCAGTTCCTTCATTCAAATCATTGGTTTAGATTGTAAATAGTTGGGGTCCCAGTGCTGATCCCTGCAGCACTTCACTTGTTACATTTACCAACCTGAAAAAGACTCATTTATCCTTACTCTCTGCTTTTTGTTAGCTAACCAATCCTTTATCCGTGTTAATATGTTACATCCTACATTATCTTGTATTGCAACCTTCTGATGTTGCACCCAATCAAATGCCTTCTGGAAATCCAAGTACACCACATCTACAGGTTCCCCTTTACCTACCTTGCTTGTTACTCCCTCAGGAAAAACACTAATAAATTAGTTAAACATGATTTTCCCTTCACAAGCCATGCTTGATTACATTATGATTTTCTGAGTATTCTGCTATAACCTCCATAGTATTGGATTCTAGCAATTTCTCTATGACAGATGTCAGACTAAAAGGCCTGCAGTTTTCTGTTTTCCGTCGCCATCCTTTCTTGAGAATTACATTAGCCATTTTCCAATCCACTGGGACACTTCCAGAATGTTAGGAGATTATAACCAATGCATCGACTATCTTTGCAGACACTTCTTTTCAGACCTGAGCATGCAGACCATCTGATCCTGGGGACTTGTTGGCCTTCAGGTCAAATAGCTTTCCCAGCATCTGCCCCCCACTGATGGTGACTGTTTTAAGTTCCACTCTCTCCTACATCTCTTGATTTTCAGGTATATTTGGGAAGTTTTCTGAGTCTTCCGCAGTGAAGACACAAAATAACTCTTCAGTGACTCTGACATTTGCTTGTTTTCCATTCTCAATTTACCAATGTCACTCACGAGATGGACAACACTGATTTACTCTTTTCCAATGTATATACTTGTGGAAACTGTTACCATCTGTGATAATATTACTAGCTGACTTTCTCTCACACTCCTGTTTCTCCCACTTTATTATTTTTTCATCATTCTTTGCTAGTTCTTAAAATTTGACCAATCTTCTGATCTACCACTTATCTTTGCAGCTTTGTAGCTTTTCTTTTAATTTGATCCTGTGCTTAATATTCTTATTCATCCTTGGGTGATTCATCATTCTTAATGAGTGCTTGTTATAACTGGGATAAATCTTTGCTGAAAGCTTTTCAATATCTCCTTAAAAGTCTGTCTCTGCATTAGATTAGATAAGATTAGATTTTAGTTTATTGTCACATGTACCGAAGTACAGTGAAAAGTATTTTCCTGCGGCCAAGGGAACGTACACAGTACGTACATAGGAGACAAAAAGAATAATCAACTGAGCACATTGACAAATGATACATCAACAAACAGTAATTGGCTACAGTGCGGAACATGGGGCCAAACAAAGCAAATACATGAGCAAGAGCAGCATAAGGGCAGCACGGTAGCATGGTGGTTAGCATAAATGCTTCACAACTCCAGGGTCCCAGGTTCGATTCCCGGCTGGGTCACTGTCTGTGCGGAGTCTGCACGTCCTCCCCGTGTGTGCGTGGGTTTCCTCCGGGTGCTCCGGTTTTCTCCCACAGTCCAAAGATGTGCGGGTTAGGTGGATTGACCATGCTAAATTGCCCGTAGTGTCCTAATAAAAGTAAGGTTAAGGGGAGGGGGTTGTTAGGTTACGGGTATAGGGTGGATACGTGGGTTTGAGTAGGGCGATCATGACTCGGCACAACATTGAGGGCCGAAGGGCCTGTTCTGTGCTGTACTGTTCTATGTTCTATGTTAATGGGGGGGGGTTGTTGGGTTACTGGTATCGGGTGGATACGGTGACTTGAGTAGGGTGATCATTGCTCGGCACAACATCGAGGGCCGAAGGGCCTGTTCTGTGCTGTACTGTTCTATGTTCTAAGGCGTCGTGAATAGTGTTCTCGAGTGTCCTACCTTTTAAGTTAATTTCCCCATTCACTTTGGTTAGGTCTGATTTTGTAGCCTTATAATTACCTTCATTTAGATTTGAAACACTAGGCCCCCATGATTTTCAGCATCCCCCCCCCCCCCCTCCCCCCTTAGCACCACCACCTCCCCCCACTTCCTGTTATGTGTTTGGCGTTTCTTTATAGCTCGCATACCCCACTACCAGGAAACCCGCCACAGGGGTTCACCATTAGTGGGGCTGGTAGATGCCACCAGCAGGAAGGGCTGGATAATCCTGCCATAGACTCACACTTCTTCCCGTCAAACGGAGCATGAAATTTTATATTAAAAATGATCTTTATTAGTGTCACAAGTAGGCTTACATTAACACTACAATGAAGTTAGTGTGAAAATCCCCTCGTCGCCACACTGCGGGACCTGTTTGGGTACACTGAGGGAGAATTCAGAATGTCAAATTCAAGTCACAAGCACATCTTTCGGGACTTGTGGACGGAAGTCGGAGCAGCCGGAGGAAACCCACGCAGAAATGGGGAAAACATGCAGACTCTGCACAGAGTGACCCAAGCCGGGACTCCAACCCAGGTCCCTGGTGCAGTGAAGCAACAGTGCTAACCACTGTGCTACCGTGCCACCCAGGCTGCTCCTGAAGTTGCTGAATAATAAATTGAATGAAAAGCAATGACGCTAATTTGAGTGAAAAGCTCCATCATAAGGTCAGAAGTGGGGATGGTTGCGGATGACTGCACAATATTCAGCACCATTCGTAACTCCTCATATAATGAAGCAGTCCATGTCCAAATGCAGCAAGACCTGGACAATATTCAAGTTTGGGCTGACAAGTGGCAAGTTACATTCACGACACACAAGTGCCAAGCAATAACCATCTCCTACAAGAGAGGATCTAACCATCGCCCCTTGACATTCAATGGCATTCTGTCGCTGGATCACCCACAATCAAAATCCTGGAGATTACCATTGATCAGAAACTGAACTAGACTAGCCACATTAATACTGTGGCTACCAGGGCAGGTCAAACACAAGGAATCCTACGACGAGTAACTCAACTCCTGACCCCAAAAGCCTGTCCACCATCTACAAGGCACAAAGCAGGAGTGAAATAGTCTCCACTCGCCTGCATTAGTGCAACTCCAAAAACACTCAAGAAGCTCAACACCATCCAGGACAAAGCAGCCCGCTTGATTGCTCCTCCTTCCTCAAACATTCAAACCCTCCACCACCGACAAACAATGGCAGCTGTGTGTACCATCTACAAGATGAAAATTGCTTATTGTCACAAGTAGGCTTCAATGAAGTTGCTGTGAAAAGCCCTTAGTCGCCACATTCCGGCGGCTATTCGGGGAGGCTGGTACGGGAATTGAACCGTGCTGCTGGCCTGTCTTCGTCTGCTTTAAAAGCCAGCGATTTAGCCCAGTGTGCTAAACCAGCCCCTATGCACTGCAGTAACTCACCAGGTTTCCTTAGACGGCACCTTCCAAACCCACATCCACTACCATCTGGAAGGACAAGAGCAGCAGAGACCTGGGAACCCCACTACCTGGAGTTTGCCATCCAAGTCACTCACCAGCCTGATGTAGAAATATATCACCGTTCCTTCACTGTCGCTAGGGCAAAGTCCTGCTACTCCCTCCCTAGCAGCACAGTCAGTGTATCTATACCTCAATGGCTACAGTGGTTCAAAAAGACAACTCACCACTGCCTGCTAAAGGGCAACTATGCATGGGCAATAAATGCTGGCCTAACGAGTGACGGCCACATCCCGTAAATGAATTAAAAAAAAACTAATCTCCACATCTTTGAACAATGGGAGGAAACCTGAGAATGTGAAGGAACCCCATGCAGACACGTAGAGAATGTGAAAACTCCACACAGAGAGACACCCAAGGCCAGAATTGAACACTGGTGTTGTGAGGCAGTAGTGCTAACTGTTGCTGTCTGATCAAACAATTCTTTTCATGCCATGTAGCACAATCTAAGGTTTTCACCATGTTGTACTGGACCTACCCCTGCTGGGCCTTGTAACTACTGATCACCATCTCTTTGCATTAAAATGATTTTATACCTTGGACCTATTGCACAAGGCAACAAATGCTCATAAGGGATTGGGTAAATGCATTGTGCGTTCATTTATTAAGATTGGGTTCATGACAACAAATAGACATAGGTATAAAGCTCAGAGGTATCATAGCTGTGTGTGTGTGTGGGCTCTGCTCAAAGCAAAGACGGAACTAAGATTGGATCACATGAAACATTTCCCTTCTAGCGATATCATGCTGATATCACTTAAAAGCGCATTACAACCCAGTTCCTTGCCTTCAACCTCCCTTTCACCATCTCACTGAAGTCCTTATCTTTGGGGCACAAGCTCAATTTGATCATCAGCTAAGACTATAAAGACCATAAGACCATAAGACATAGGAGCAGAATTAGGCCACTCAGCCCATCGAGTCTGCTCAGCCATTCAATCATGGCTGATATTTTTCTCATCCCCATGCTCCTCCCTTCTCCCCATAACCCCTGATCCCCTTATTAATCAAGAACCTATCTATCTCTGCCTTAAAGACACTCAGTGAATTGGCACCCATAGCCTTGCGGCAAAGAGTTCCACAGATTCACCACCCTCTGGCTGAAAAAATTCCGCCTCATCTCTGTTTTAAAGGATCGTCCCTTTAATCTGAGATGGTGTCCTCTGGTTCTAGTTTTTCCATCAAGTGGAAACGTCCTGTCCACGTCGACTCTATTCAGGCCTCTCAGTATCTTGTACGTTTCAATAAGGTCCCACCTCATCCTTCTAAACTCCAATGAGTACAGACCCAGAGTCCTCAAATATTCTTCAAATGACAAGTTCTTCATTCCAGGGATCATTCTTGTGAACTTCCTCTGGACCCCTTCCAAGACCAGCACATCCTTCCTTAGATACGGTGCCCGAAACTGCTCATGATACTCCAAATGGGGTCTGACTAGAGCCTTATACAGCCTCAGAAGTACATCCCTGGTCTTGTATTCTAACCCTCTTGACATGAATGCTAACATTGCATTTGCCTTCTTAACTGCCGACTGAACCTGCACATTAAACTTAAGAGAATCGTGAACACGGACTCCCAAGTCCCTTTGTGCTTCTGCTTTCTGAAGCATTTCCCATTTAGAAAATAGTCTATGCCTCTATTCCTCCTTCCAAAGTGTATAACCTCACACTTTTCCACTTTGTATTTTATTTGCCACTTCATTGCCCACTCTCCTAGCTTGTCCAAGTCCTTCTGCAGCCCCCTTGCTTCCTCAATACTACCTGCCCCTCTACAGATCTTTGTATCATCTGCAAACTTAGCAACAGTGCCTTTAGTACCTTCTTCCAGATCATTAATGTAAATTGTAAAACGTTGTGGTCCCAGCACAGATCCCTGAGGCACACCACTAGGCACCAGCTGCCATCTTGAAAAAGACCCCTTTATCCCCACTCTTTGCCTTCTGCCAGTCAGGATCTTACCCTTAACACTACGGGCTTTTAACTTATTTAACAGTCTCCTATGCGGCACCTTGTCAAAGTCCTTCTGGAAATCTAAATAAATCACGTCCACTGATTCCCCTTTGTCTAACTCGCTTGTTACCTCCTCAAAGAACTCTGACAGATTTGTCAGACACAACCTCCCTTTGACAAAGCCGTGCTGACTCAGTCCTATTTTACCATGCACTTCCAAGTGCTTTGCGATCTCACCTTTAATAACAGACACTAAAATCTTACCAATGACGAAAGTCAGGCTAACCGGCTGATAATTTCCCTTGTTCTGCCTCCAACAGTGGTGTTACATTAGCCACCTTCCAGTCCTCTGGGACCTTTCCTGCCTCCAGTGATTCCTGAAAGATCATCACTAATGCCTCCACAATTTCCTCAGCTATCTCTTTTAGGACCCTGGGGTGTAGTCCATCTGGTCCAGGTGACTTATCCACCTTCAGACCTTTCAGTTTCCCCAGAACCTTCTCCTTGGTCGCTGCACTCACCTCTGCCCCCTGGTTCTGCTGGAGCTCTGGCATCCCACTGGTGTCTTCCATCATGAAGAGTGATGCAAAGTAACTCTTCAGTTCATCTGCCATTTCTTTGGTTCCTATTATTACTTCTCCAGCCACATTTTCTAATGGTCCAATGTCTATTTTTGCCTCTCTCTTACCTTTTATATATTGAAAAAATCTCTTCCTTTATATTATTAGCTAGCTTGCACTCGTACTTCATCTTCTCCCCCCTTATTGCTTTTTCAGTTGTCCTCTGCTCGCTTATAAAGGCTTCCTAATCCTCTGGTTTCCCACTAATCCTCGTCACTTTGTATGCTTTTTCCTTATCCTTTATGCTGTCCTTGACATCCCTCGTCAGCCATGGATGCCTTGTCCTCCCCTTAGCATGTTTCCTCCTCCTTGGGATGAATTTCTGTTGTGCTTCCCTAATAACCCCCAAAAACTCCTGCCATTGTTATTCCACTGTCTTCCCTGCTAGGATCCTTCTCCAATCAACTCTGGCCAGCTCCTCCCTCATGTCTTTGTAGTTACCCTTAGTTCATTGTAATGCCGTTACATCTGATTGCAGCTTCTCTCTCTCAAACTGCAGGGTAAATTCTATCATATTGTGGTCACTGCTCACTAAGGGTTCCTTCACTTTAAGTTCCCTAATCAAGTCTGCCATCACCAAATCCAGAATTGCCTGTTCCCTAGTAGGCTCTGTCACAAACTGCTCCAAAACAAACATCTCTTAGACATTCCACAAATTCCATTTCTTGGGATCCACTACCAACCTCATTTTCCCAGTCCTCCTGCATATTGAAGTTCCCCATGATTATTGTAATATTGCTTTTTTTACATGCCTTTTCTATCTCCTGATTTATTTTCTGCCCCACATCCTGACTACTGCTAGGGGGCCTGTACATAACTCTCATCAGGGTCTTTTTACCTTTGCAATTCTTCAACTCTACTCACAGAAATTCTATGCCTTCTGAACCTATGTCGCTCCTTGCTGTCAATTTAACTTCATTCCTTACTAACAATGCAACCCCGCCACCTTTGCCCACCTTCCTGTCCTTTCAATGGGACATATATCCTTGGATATTTAGATCCCAGCCCTGATCTCCTTGCAGCCACGTCTCTGTGATGCCCACAACATCGTACCGGCCAATTTCAATGTGCGCAACAAGCTCATTTACCTTGTTCCGTATACTGCGTGCATTTAGGTACAACACCCTCAATTCTGCATTGGCCACCTCCCTTTTCACACTCTCCTCAGTCACTGTACCCTGTACTGTGGCCCTTTTTTATTTTTGACTGTGGCTTCTCTGCCTTCCACTTTCCCCTCCAGCTCCGTCAGTGTGCCTAAACCACATAGACTGCATAAGTTCAGGAAGGTTGCTCTCCATCACTTTCTCAGGGGCAATTAGGGATGGACAACAAATACTGACCTTTCCAGATTCCAACATTCCATGAACAAATAAAATGATACACTTTTCAGTTTGGATCACCGGCTAATGATAAGTAATGGACTCCCCGAGCAGTGTTTCAATTACACTTCCTAGCCCTGGGGCAGTGAGCACATCTCCCAGTATGGCTCATTACTATGCCAGACAGTGCATACATGTGCTAATGGATTGGAGGTATTGTTTCCCTTAGCTGGTTGTTTCCGTACTTGAAAAGTTAAAGTCTCAGAGAAAATTATGTTTACAGTGTAAGCAATACTTGGTGAGGCGCCAACGAATTTCTCATGCATTTTGTAGTGTTTGCTTAGCAGAAGCTGTAGGGCATACCTACCGAATGGTTTTTGGAATCAAATATATGTTGGTTCTCTCACCTTTTTTGAACGACTGTAAATATTCCAAAGATGCTAAAGTGACTATCCAAATATTTATAGATTGAAATCGTACCCATCCATAATTAATGTGCAGATCTTAGCTGAAATGTGCTATTTATCATAGGCTATTCGTGTCTGTTCTAGCAGAGGCTGCTATTGTGCAAGGATCGGCCCATGGATAAAAATGCCAAGAGTATTCTGTGTCTGGTGTCTGTGCAATTAATTGAAGCAGACTGGCATAATTTTTCAGCTGAACAGCTCGAGCAAAGCGCCGTTTTTTTTATGATTGGATGAGATCAGTGGCTCAGTAATGAAAGTTTTTAATTTGCAGAGGAGCTCCTAGGCAGGGCAGGGGGGTTCACTGGCAGGACAGAAGGGAACAGGCAGAAAACCACGGCAAGGTAGAGAATTGTCAAACGATTTTGTGTTTTAAAATTTATGGACCATTTGTCTTTCAAACCACTTGAGGAGATAGACATCGAGAGGAATTGGGAGAGACTGTGCTCAAGAGATTGGTCGAGCCAACGTTAACGACTGTGATACAGGTGAGCTGTTAACTGTACTAATCTGTGGGTGGTCACTGCAGACCAGGATAAGCTCGAGTTGAAGCCCTTGTCAGGAGAGCAGAAGAAAATAAAGGTGTGTATTTAAATAGCACCTTTCGCGATCTCAGGACATCCCAAAGCACTTTCAGCCAGCAAAATACTTTTGAAGTGTAATTACTGTGATATTTCAGGGACGTGCAATTGATCTTTGCAATGAAGCAACTGCTTCTTCTGCTCCAACCGACAATTTCTTTCATTCTTGAAAACAAATAGAGAGAAAATTGAAGGCTGACAATGCTGGGTGGCAGCAACAAATCGGACAATCTTAGAATGGTTACAGCAGGCCCGCATGGTGGTGTAGTTGGGTACTCTAAATTTATTGAAAAAAGAATGGTTACAGCACAGTTTAATTTAGATAAATGTGAGGTGATGCATTTTGGTAGATCGAATTGGGGCAGGACCTACTCAGTTAATGGTAGGGTGTTGTGGAGAGTTAAAGAGTAAATAAATCGGGGAGTACAGGTTCATAGCTCCTTGAAAGTGGAGTCACAAGTGGACAGGATGGTGAAGAAGGCATTCAGCATGCTTGGTTTCATTGGTCAGAATATTGAATACAGGAGTTGGGACATCTTGATGAAGTTGTGCAAGACATTAGTACGGCCACACTTGGAATACTGTGTACAGTTCTGCTCACCTATTATAGACAGGATTTAGGGCAGCACGGTAGCATTGTGGATAGCACAATCGCTTCACAGCTCCAGGGTCCCAGGTTCGATTCCGGCTTAGGTCACTGTCTGTGCGGAGTCTGCACGTCCTCCCCGTGTGTGCGTGGGTTTCCTCCGGGTGCTCCGGTTTCCTCCCACAGTCCAAAGATGTCCATGATAAATTGCCCTTAGTGTCCAAAATTGCCCTTAGTGTTGGGTGGGGTTACTGAGTTATGGGGATAGGGTGGAGGTGTTGACTTTGGGTAGGGGGTAGGGTGATCTTTCCAAGAGCCGGTGCAGACTCGATGGGCCGAATGGCCTCCTTCTGCACTGTAAATTCTGTAAATTATTAAACTAGAAAGAGTGAAGAAAAGGTTTACAGGGATGCCACCGGGTCTTGATGGTTTGACTTATAAGGAGAGGCTGGATAGAGTGGGACTTTTTCCCTGGAGCGTAGGAGGCTTAGGGGTGATCATGTAGGGGTCTATTAAATAATGAGGGCCATAGATAAGGGAGATAGTCAACATCTTTTCTTAATGGCCAGGGAGTCTAAAACTAGAGGGCATAGGTTTAAGATGAGAAGGGAGAGAGACAAAAGGGTCCAGAGCAACAATATTTTCACACAAAGGGTGATGAGTGTCTTGAACATACTGCCAGAGGCAGTAGTAGAGGCAGGAACAATTTTTTTTTTTTAATAGCGCATTTAGACAGGTATATGGGTAAGATCGGTATAGAAGTATATCGGCCAAATGTGGGCAATTTGGAGATCAGCCGAACTCCCTCCGGCTTGATTTACATCTGGTACCACCCGGCAGGAGCTCGGACCTGCGGTCGCGGTGGCAGTCCTGGTGGGTCGTGGGGGGAATCTTACTCCGGGGGGGTCTCAGTGGTGGCCAGGCCCACGATCGGGGGCCACCGATCGGCGGACCATTGCGATCTGGGGGGGACCTACTTTACTCCACGCGGGCCCGCTGTGTGGCTCCGCCATGTCGGCGGCGCCAGCGTCGAAGTGGCCCGCCTTGCGCATGCGCGGTCGTGCGGTCTGGACAGCACGGCCCTGCCGGCAGCTAGAGCTGTGGGATGCATGCCGGGCCCCTGCTAGCCACCTGGAAAATGGAGAATCGTCCCGGACTTTCGAGGAAGTGATTAATTCTAGCCCGTTTTACGGTGGGCGTGGGGACTTAGTCCCCAAAAGGGAGAATCCCGCCCCCGTATGTGAACACCTTTATCAAGTCTCCTCTAAACTTTCTCTTCTTCAAGAAAAGCAGTCCCACCTTCGCCAAACTGTACAGGCAACTGAAATCCCGGAACTGTTCTTGTAAATCTTTTCTGCACCCTCTCCCCACACTGGCATATCCTTCCTCGATTGTGCGTAATCGGCAGGGGCAGGAATCGTGCCGCGCCGGTCGGCGGGCCCCCGCGGCGATTCTCCGGCCGCGGGCCGAAGTCCCGCCGATGACAGTCAATTCCCGCCGGCGTGGTTTAAACCACCTCTGGTACCGGCGGAATTGGCGGCCCTGGCGGGCTCTGGGTTCCTGGGGGGGGGGCGGGGGGGGGGGGGAGGGGGGGGGCGCGGGGCGATCTGACCCCGGGTGGGTGCCCCCACGGTGGCCTGGCCCGTGGGCCTGTGCCGTGAGGGCACTCTTTTTCTTCCGCCCCGCCATGGCCTTCACCATGGCGGGGGTGGAAGAGACCCCTCCCCTGCGGATGCGGCGATATGACGTCAGCAGCCGCTGATGCACCAGCGTATGCGCGGACTTCCGCAGGCCGGCGAAGGCCTTTCGGCCCCGGCTGGCGGGGCGCCAAAGGTCGTTCGCGCCAGCCGGCAGAGAGGGAGCCACTCCGGCGCGGGCCTAGCCCCTCAATGTGAGGGCTTGGCCCCTAAAGGTGCGGAGAATTCACGCCACTCCGTCCCGCCGTGACCTCCCACCCCGCCGGGTAGGGGAGAATCCTGGCCCTGTTCTCATTCACTAGGCTGCACTCAGGACAGAGTCAACACTTTTGATTGGCAGCAAGATGATAAGGAAAGGAAATTAATTTGAAAGAAAATAAAACTGAAGACAGATAATTTTGCACAAAACAGCTCAGAGGAGCGGAGATATATTTTTGTCACAATTAGAAGCAATACCACAATCATCCATTTAATTAAAAAACTTTGTGCCTTTTGGGGACAATCTGTCTTTGCCTTACCTCAAGCAGTATTGAGTTTAAGATTGCAATTTAATCTGGTTGAGCTACAGAAGGATTAGCTGACTATAAACAAACTAGAATGTAATCAATTTGCCGACAAACAAAGGAAATATAAACCTGTTCTTACACCGGCAGGAAAAACACTTTCCCGATTTCACCTGTCTTATCTGTATGTCTATATAAGTGTTTAAGTTTCTCTGAGTGAACCTGGATTTGCAATACTTACAGTGTGGAAACATGATAACAACCAAGGACATCACAGTAATTGAAATTCTTCAAGAAAATGCAATTTTGACACACAGACCTCTTCTAAATGATGTGTAACAATGAACCACACACTTGCACGCACGCACTAATAATAGAAATGCTCAAAATTATGAAAGGGTGCACCGATATCAATAAAACCTATCTTCTGTTAGCCTGTGAATGAGTAATGTGGAGGCATAAATTCAGGATTCGTAATGGGAGATTTTTAACGCTAAAAGCAATAGAATTTGGAATGCATTACGAGAAACGGCTTTGAAGCCAAGTCAATCACAAGGCTTGAAATGAGTTTTTGATAAAGATGAATGCTATTAAAGGGAATGAGGGGAAACAAATGGGATTGTGGTGCATATCTGTGATGGTGCAAATAATGTTGACACAGGAACGATGAGTTTTATTTTGGAGTTTGCCTCCGTTACGTTTGAGGTAGTCAGGACTTTTCTTAGATTTTCTCTCATGAGATGAAGTAGGTAGATTTGAATGTCAATCCACAGACGGACAAATTGACCTAATCTTGTTCCATGATTATTTCCTTATTACTTTTGGGAGGAGACAGTGGTAATGTCACTGGACGAGAAATCCAGATGTGGAGGCACCGACGTTGGGCTGGGGTGGGCACAGTAAAAAGTTTTTCAACACCAGGTTAAAGTCCAACAGGTTTATTTGGAATCACGATTGTTCGGAGCGTAGCTCCTTCATCTGGTGATGGCATCTCCTGATGGAGGAGCTACGCTCCGAAAGTCCGTGATTCCAAATAAACCTGTTAGATTTTAACATGGTGTTGCAAGACTTCTTACTGTAGAAGTCCAGAGGCTCAGGTTAATTCTCTGGACACAGGTTCGAATCCCACCCAGGTAGCAGGTGGAACTTGAATGGATAGATCTTGAATTATAAAAGCTAGCTCATGAAACTAACATCAATTGCTGTAAAACCGTTCTGATTCACAAATGCCCTTTGGAGAAGAAAACCTGGCCTGGTCTACATGTGACTCCTGACCCTCAGTAATGTAGTTGATTCTGAACTGACCTAGCAATCCACACAGTTGTATTCTATAGCTACACAAAATCCAATAAGGATTAAAACCAAATAGACCACCCAGCATCAACTGAAAGGCACTAGAAATGAAAACAGCGCACCCAGCCACGTTGAACCTGGGGGCTTGTACCATAATTGGGAGAGCTGTCCCATAAGCTAGTTAAGTGACAGCCTGACATCAAACAGAATCATACCCACAGAATCAAACCTTACAATGTCCCACAACCATCTTGAGGTGGCTGGTCCCATTGGCAGGACAGACTCACCACAGGTGACGACCCAGTCATATACAGCAAGGATAGAGTTTCGCTGGGAGTCCGTAACATTGGCTGTGGACCCCATGAAGTCTCCTGGCATCAGATAAAGCGTGGGAAATGCAACTTCCTGACCTCCTGCTAATTATCACTTACCTATGGCAGACCATTCCTCCTGCCCCCACTTACAACCCCTCCCAGCCACCTGACCCACAACCCATAAGCGCCCCCCCCCCCCCCCCTCCCCGCATTTGATTACCGTGCTAAACACCACTTAAAGCACCAACGGTGGCAAATCACAGAATGTACTCAGGCTGTCAGATTTCACAATGTCCATCACCAAGAATGGCTTGGAAGCACCATTGTCGAGCCGGCTGGCTGAGGCCTGAAGTGCGTAGCCGCTAGACTGGTCCTGCGGCAGGTGGTGAGGGAACCAACACAAGGGAAAAACCTTATCTACACCAATCCACCTGTCGCAGAAGCATCGGTCTATGAGAGTGTCAAAAACAGTTACCACAGCACAGTCCTTGTAGAGGTAAAGTCCTGTCTTTACGTTGAGGATACCCTACATCGTGTAGTGTGGCATTGCCATCACGTCAAGTTGGATAGAATTCAAATAGAGCAGGCAAATCAAATTGGGCAACCATGAGGCACTTTGCGTCATCAGCAACAGAATTTTACTGCACCACAATCTGTATCCTCATGGCCTGATATATCCCCCAATTACCATTATCATTAAGCCATTAACCCTGGTTTAGGAGGGCATGCCAGGAGCAACACCAAGCATACCGTAAAATCAGGTGTCAACCTGGTGAAGCTACAACAGATGACTTCTTGCTTGCCAGACAGCATAAGAAGCATGCAATGGACTGAAGCAATTAAGAGGTGCTCTCGGTGTTGCCTTGCGTGGTGCAGGTCTGGCCCATACACAGATCCTGTGCTGCGGCAGTAACCAGAGCCACCTTTAGGTTCATCTGGAAATCAAAGATGGATCATGTTCAAAGGGACATCTTGTACAAATCCCCGGATACAGGACGGAGAAACGTACCCGACATTGCCCTCTACATGATGGCCGCCTTTGTGTGCGGCTGCATCAAGCTGTGCATAGATCCTTGGTGTGCAAGCAGGAAGTGTCACTACATACCGAGGTTCTATCTGTCCTCGGTGTTGCAAAGGATGGGTCTGGCCCCCTTGTCGTGTAACCCTCCAACCAGTTGGCCCATGCCGTATCACCTGTCCCTCACCAAAAACCTTCTTCAGAAAAACACCTTTGACCACAGGTCCATCAAGCAGTGGTCTGCACGCAACGTCCCCAAAGCCCTGAGGGAAAAGGAGATGGTGGATCATGTTGGATGGTTCACTGAGCAGACTGTCAAAGACATTTGACAGAACCCTTCATTGACAAAACTTTCAAACAAGCAACAAGACCGAGCATGGCTGATGGAGAGAAGGTCACTCTCCATCAGATCCTTCATGCACACCCGAAATCTCTGCGCCTCCGCATACTCCCCTTAAAGTGGATGCGGGGGAGTGGGTGGGGGGCGGGGGGGAAGAGATGGTCACACACCTCCTTGAGGAATGTGCCTTTGAGGAGAGATACAGTGGTATTTGTCAAGGAACATCCCACGTAACTCTGTGATGCAGGGCTCTGTGATCGACAGGCTGTTCCCAGGAATGCGCACCAAGACAATGATCAGGTGTAGCTAGAATATCATCAACTCAGTGAAAGATGCTCTTTGGTCTGCCCACAACTTGTTGATCTTCTCTTCCAATGCAAAGAATGGTCCTCAACAGAGTTTTGCAGACTGGCACATACCAAAGTCCGAGACTACATGCTGAGGGATGCACTGAAGCTTGGGCAGCAACCGGCAAGATGCTATGGGACAGCCCACTGTGTGTAAGGTCTTTCAGCCAATGTAGGCTGAGGGGCTGGTAACCATGTAAAACCCCTTGGACTGTTTGCTTATCCCTAACTGTATGTAACTGTATTGAAGCAGAGTGCAACATTACGTATAGATTTTATATGTAATTGTACTCTCTGTAATGAAAAGATTGTTTGTAACATTTACATTACTGAATTGAAGCACCTCAGAGTGCATCTGAGGTGCTGTGGAGAAAATGTGAATATCATTGCACTTTCCGTTGAAAACAATTTGAAATGTTTTGCAATGTTTCTTTCAGATATTTTATGAATAAAGTATACTTTTGCAAAAAAAAACAATTCCACTGCCAACAGATCAGATTTAAGCTCTGTAGTCCTCTGTAGTGATTGATGTTGGACAGTTCAATGATGAACTGGAGGAGGAGGAGGATGCAGAAATATCCACACTCTCAGTGATGGAGGAGCCCAGCATGTCAGTGCGAAATATAAAGCTGAAGCATTTGCAACAATCTTCAACCAGAAGTACCAAGTGGAAATTCCATCTCAGTCTCTTTTGGAGGTCTCCGCATCACAGGAGTCAGTCTTTAGTCAATTTGATTAATTCCACGCGATATCAAGTAAAGGCTGAGTGTATTGGATTTATTTAAACTAAGGGGGAAGATGCATCAACACAGCTGAAGCGTAATGTTGCAGTCTCCCCGAAACAGGTTCCCTGTACGGTGACCCGACCTCCCAATCCTCCACACATTGAATACCAGCAATGGCAGGAGCAGGTCTTTAAGTAGACATTAATCGCCCATTTAAGAGCTTCAATTGGCTGTTGGGCAAGAGGGCTATCCATGAGATACACATCCAAGACTTAATCGGGGCAAAGGCAGGAAGGTGATGGGACCCCCACCTTTTAACCTGATTAAACGCCTTTCCAATCTCCACATGTGCCTCATCGGAGGGCATGAAATTCCACCAACTAAATAATCAAAACCGATTTTTTTGCCTCTAAACAGCCAAGGGATCAAATCCTCTGAGTGTGTGTACATTGACCATGACAGTTTAGGTTGTCTGGAGAAAAGTCCTGGATCTGAGGATAGAAATATTGGAAATTAAAATAAAAGCAAAATGCTGCAGATGCTGTAAATCTGAAATAGAACAGACAATGGTGGAACATACTCAGTGGACCAGGCAGCATCTGTGGAGAGGGAAATGGAATGAATGACTTGATTGAACTTTCATCAGAGCTGGAGATCTCAAGACGAGAAGATGCTTTTGAAATAATCTAAGTGTGTGGCCTCAGCACATCCTGTAGCCTACAGTGTTTGTAGCCACTGTGGAGACTTTGTACAATAAGTCCTGTTATAAGGGCAGTGGCCACCCTAATTTCTCCGTCCTAGTGTTGAGCTTTATGAGACATATTGTGGCTGGACCTTTCCTGCAGGAAAACTTTGAGGAGATTCCTAAAAAAGGAGAGAGAGCTAAGGAGGCCAAGATGTTTAGGGAAGGAATTCCAAATCTCAGCACCAAACCAGCTGAAGCCATAATCAGCAATGGTGAATGGATTAAAATGAAGTCAGATTTGAAGGAACACGGCGGTCCCGGTAGGTTGTAGGGCCAGAAATAGAGAGGGGCAATGCCATGGAAAGATTTGACAGCAAGGGTGAGAATTTCAACAACAGGGTGCTGCCAGACTGGGTGATAATGTAGACCAGAGAACACAGGGGTGATGATCTCTGTGTTGCTAGTTTAGTGTCTACATCACTGAATAAAAGATTGTTTAGGTCTTATTTTGTTGGAGAACACCCCATTGATCTTTTGGCAAAAGAAAAACAACCAATTCTCCACAGACAGGGTCCTAATTGTAAGTATTTTATCAAAGACTGAGCAAACAAGTCACTGCTGTGACACCCTGGGCTATTGGGAAGCCAGTTCCAGCCCCAGGTGCCCAGAAGTCACGACACAAGTGAATTAACCAATACTTCTCATGAAGATCCCTGGTGGTTTTGGCCCTTGGCTGCTCATAATTACAGTTACCAGGTTTGTAAATGTAAATACAATTACTGTTTATCTTTGCCAAGAACCTTCATGAAATATACAGCAAATACAACAGGATAATGTCATGTGAGAGCACCTTTAAGAAATGGGTGTATATAAAATAGCTGTAGTGAGTGTACCTTTAAGAAATGGATGTTGATTGAATGGATGCAGTGATGTCAGAGAGTGGGTGGAGCTGGGCTTTCTGTCTGCTTTTACTTTCACTTTGGGCTGTCTAGCTACAGGGTACATTTTAGTTTTGTTTTGAGAACTGGATAGCTGCAGTCACAGCAAGAAGGTGTATTAGTCTCGCTCTCTGCAATCTAAAGACTGTTTCCAGATCCTTTGGTGATTTAGAAATTTAACCTGTTTCTGTAAAGTTAAACCTGATGTCTTTCTGCAAAAAGGTTTTTTTTTTGTCTTATGGATTTTGCAAGGAAAGATTAAGAGTTACTTATAGAGTACTGTATTCTTTAGGGGATTTATTGGTGTTGATAGTTGTAAAGATGTTTACTGTGGGTTTATAAAGTGTTAAGTGGCTTCATAAATAAACATTGTTTTAATTTAAAAGTACTTTAACTCTCTGTTGCACTACACCTGTAAGGTAGGCCTGTGTGCTCCCCATAACCACAATCTATTAAAAGTTGTGGGTCAAGTGAACTCCATGATACACTTTGGGGTTCTCTCAACCCTGGCCCATAACAATAATAAAAATCTAATATCTACTATCCACTTAACTGTCCCACTCTCTACCGACACACAAAACAGACAACACAGACGGGTGGAAAGGGGTGAAAAATAATCAGGATGAAGGTCAAATAATGCAAATCTTTGCTTCAATATGATGATATACTTGCTTCACTGTGCGCTTGCTGATTAAAGTATCTGCTGTACAGCCAATAATGGTCTTCTTTGCAGAGTCCCAGTTGGTTAGAACACTGCAGTAATCCAGTCCCTCTGGAGATGCACTTTATTTCGAATCAAACAGGGCCTTAAGCTCCAGGTTCACATTCAGGCCTCTTTCTTTCTGTAGAGGCACACTATTTCACATCAAACCTTGCATTCAGCACATGGTTTGACTTCAGGCCTCTGCAGTATCAAGAAAATGGCACCCAGACTTGCTGGAGAGCGAGTCAGCCCTCTCAGTCGCCTTCTGAGGAGAATTAGTTAGATCCTTTTTAGAGAAGATTAGCAACGGTTTTCTGAGGAGGATTTAGCTGTATCTCTTACCTCCTTGTTGCCAAAACCGAAACTGAAAAGCTCCTAAGGTCTCTGAATCGTTTCTGCGGAGTAAGACCCAATCACCACCTGTTACCAGGCAGAGCACAGCCTTTTCAGCCAATCCATTGGTCACCAACCAAATCAATCAAACCGAATCCCAACCAATCTCTGTCATTGGTGCCGGTCAGTCAGCTGCTCCAGTATGAACCAGCACAGGCTTCTGCTTTAATTAAAGGCATAGGCCACTGCTGTCCTCTGCTTGAATTAAAGATACAGGCACCCGGAGGAAACCCACGCAGACACGGGGAGAACGTGCAGACTCCACACAGACAGTGACCCAGGCTGGGAATCGAACCTGGGATCCTGGCGCTGTGAAGCAACAGTGCTGCCCACTGTGCCACGATCCTTCATCCCTCCTGGCTACCCATGCTTACCCTCATGAATTATTATTCATTGATATTTGACAATATTTAACAAATATACTTATTAGATGTTGACCTTGGACTCGGTAGTATTAGTCTAAGTCAGAATGTTGTGGGTTCAAGGCCCGTTACAGAGACTTGAGTCCATAATCGAGGCCAACACTCCCAGTGCACATGGTGGGGTGCAGCAAAGCCAGAGGCGAGTTCATTTGCATTAGGCATTTGTCCTTTCAAGGTGGGTATCTGAGAAGAGCAGAAAAAGCTGAAAACTCTTTGCAGGTCTGGTAACATCTGTGGAGAGAGAAAAACAGAGACGAGATTTCCACCGCTGGAGGTTCGGCTGGCTGGCCTCACGTTCACTGACTTGCAGCAGGACCGGACCATTCCGGCTGTGGGCGGGGCTGGAATATCCCACACAGAGTTAATGTTTCAAGCTTTTCATGATGACCATCCAGGTCAAAACCTTGAACCGTTAACTCTGTCTCCCCCATAAAATGTTACCAGAGCTGTTAAGTATTGCCAGCATCCTCTGTTTTTATTTCCGATTCCCAGCACCCACGATATTATACTTTTGTGGAACAAAGAACAAAGAAAAGTACAGCACAGGAACAGGCCCTTCGGCCCTCCAAGCCTGTGCCGACCATGTTGCCCGTCTAAACTAAAATCTTCTACACTTCCTGGGTCCGTATGCCTCTATTCCCATCCTATTCATGTATTTGTCAAACGTCTCCTTGTATCTAGACCATTCCCTCAACCAATATCACTTGAAAAGCAGATTATCTAGTTGCCTATGTCCTTGCTGTGTGTGAGATCATGCTGTGCACAAATTGGTCACCGTGTTCCCCTATATTATAATACATCAAAGCAATTTACCGGGTGGGAGACAATGAGAGAGACTCTGAGGTGATGTTCTGCGGAACGCAAGTTCCTAAGGATAAAATAACCCAAACGTGGCAATTAATGTTGTGTCGTCTCTCCGATGTTTTGCCAGGCTCAGTCCGATTAATTGAACCTTACATAAGGTGACTGTTTGTCTCTGATCGCAACTCGGAGTCAGTCCCAGGGGTGGTTATTATTAAAGCTTTGTATTGTGCAAAAGGCAGATTAAAAACACAGCTGCCAGACTGGATACTGAGCCCACTACAAAGTTCAAACGGCTCAGCCCCCACATTCATTTCAGTATTCCTGTCGCTATGTCACAGTCCATCAAGCTCAACTGAACCGAAACTTGTCACCAAATGCAGGTTAACTGCAATGAAATTCTGACGGAGAGCAATTCCGATCTTTGAAACGCTGCAGATCTTACATTCAAACACAATTCGAAATAGATCATTAGTGGTGCTTTGAAAGTGAGGGTAATCTTTGACGCTGTCTTCAATTCTCGCAACAGGCTACCCACTGTGCCAAAAGAAAAGTATCGTGCCAAAGGACCTTAACTTCATGATTGGGTTTGTTAGTACATCTCTAGGGGTCGGCAAACAGTCATATCATGTCTGGCTGCCTCCCTTGCGGAGTCCTATTAAACTCAACTGATTGTTCAAACTGGAACTGAGCAATTTGTGATCTGATTTCTTGTTCGGAAATGATTGACTATTACGGGAAATCAGTGGACATCAGGGGATGGGAATTGAACCCGCCGCCTATGTGGGCCTGAATGCCAAAGTAAGAAGTGGTTTTTAGATTTTTTTTAATTTGACGCTGTAATTTTATTTTTCAGTTTAACCCGTATCATGCCATATTTCTCTGCCCCTTAGAACGTTTTTGCCATGGTTGAGTAGCCACTAAAGGATTGGAGATTTTTAAGGTCACTTCCATTCTCTTTCATAATTAGAAATTAGCCAGTGATTTGGAAGGGGTGTGCTACTGAGGCAGGACTCAGAGATAACAGCACGGTAGCTTTGTGGATAGCATAATTGCTTCACAGCTCCAGGGTCCCAGGTTCGATTCCCGGCTTGGGACACTGTCCGTGCAGAGTCTGTACATCCTCCCCATGAGTGCGTGGGTTTCCTCCGGGTGCTCCGGTTTCCTCCCACAGTCCAAAGATGTGCAGGTTAGGTGGATTGGCCATGCTAAATTGCCCTTAATGTCCAAAATTGCCCTTAGTGCTGGGTGGGGTTACTGGGTTATGGGGATAGGGTGGAGGTGTTGACCTTGGGTAGGGTGCACTTTCCAAGAGCCGGTGCAGACTCGATGGGCCGAATGGCCTCCTTCTGCACTGTAAATTCTATGATAATCTATGGTAATAACAGCAAACCAAGGCTATTCAAATAGAACAAAGAAAATTACAGCACAGGAACAGAGCCTTCGGCCCTCCCAGCCTGCGCCGATCCAGATCCTTTATCTAAACCTGTCTCCTATTTTCCAAGGTCTACTTCCCTCTGTTCCCGCCCGTTCATATACCTGTCTAGATGCCTCTTAAATGATGCTATCGTGCCTGCCTCTACCACTTCCGCTGGCAAAGCGATCCAGGCACCCACCACCCTCTGCTTAAAAAACTTTCCACGCACATCTCCCTTAAACCTTCCCCCTCACCTTGAAATCGTGACTCCTTGTAACTGACACCCCCACTCTTGGGAAAAGCTTGTTGCTATCCACCCTGTCCATACCTCTCATAATTTTGTAGACCTTAATCAGGGCCCCCCTCAACCTCCGTCTTTCCAACGAAAACAATCCTAATCTACTCAACCTTTCTTCATAGCTAACACCCTCCATACCAGGCAACATCCTGGTGAACCTCCTCTGCACCCTCTCCAAAGCATCCACATCCTTCTGGTAATGTGGCGACCAGAACTGCATGCAGTATTCCAAATGTGGCCGAACCAAAGTCCTATACAACTGTAACATGACCTGCCAACTCTTGTACTCAATACCCCGTCTGATGAAGGCAAGCATGCTGTATGCCTTCTTGACCACTCTATCAACCTGCGTTGCCACCTTCAGGGTACAATAGACCTGAACTCCCAGATCTCTCTGTACATCAATTTTCCCCAGGACCCTTCCATTGATCATATAGTCCGCTCTTGAAGTTGATCTTCCAAAATGCATCACCTCGCATTTGCCTGGATTGAACTCCATCTGCCATTTCTCTGCCCAACTCTCCAATCTATCTATATTTTTTGTATTCTCTGACAGTCCTCCTCGCTATCTGCAACTCCACCAATCTTAGTATCATCTGCAAACTTGCTAATCAGACCACCTATACCTTCCTCCAGGTCATTTATGTAGATCACCATCAGCAGAGGTCCGAGCACGGATCCCTGTGGAACACCACTAGTCACCCTTATCCATTTTGAGACACTCCCTTCCACCACTACTCTCTGTCTCCTGTTGCCCAGCCAGGTCTTTATCCATCTAGCTAGTACACCCTGAATCCCATACGACTTCACTTTTTCCATCAACCTGCCATGGGAAACCTTATCAAACGCCTTACTAAAGTCCATGTATATGACATCTACAGCCCTTTCCTCATCAATTAACTTTGTCACTTCCTCAAAGAATTCTATTAGGTTTGTAAGACATGACCTTCCCTGCACAAAACTGCTGCCTTTCATTGATATGTCTATTTTCTTCCAGATGTGAATAGATCCTATCCCTCAGTATCTTCTCCAACATTTTGCCTACCACTGACGTCAAGCTCACAGGTCTATAATTCCCTGGATTATCCCTGCTACCCTTCTTAAACAAAGGGACAACATCAGCAATTCTCCAGTCCTCCGGGACCTCACCCGTGCTCAAGGATGCTGCAAAGATATCTGTTAAGGCCCCAGCTATTTCAACCCTCGCTTCCCTCAGTAACCTGGGATAGATCCCATCCGGTCCTGGGGACGTGTCCACCTTAATGTCTTTTAGAATACCCAAAACTTCCCCCTTCCGTATGACAACTTGACCTAGAGTAAACATCCATTCCAAGCCTCAACATCCGTCTTGTCCCTCTCCTTTGTGAATACCGATGCAAAGTACTCATTAATAATCTCACCCATTTCCACTGAGTCCACGCATACATTCCCTCTTTTGTCTTTGAGTGGGCCAATCCTTTCTCTAGATACCCTCTTGCTCCTTACATACGAATAAAAGGCTTTGGGATTTTCCTTAACCCTGTTAGCCAAAGATATTTCATGACCCCTTTTAGCCCTCTTTATTGCGCGTTTGAGATTCGTCCTACTTTCCCGATATTCCTCCAAAGCTTCATCAGTTTTGAGTTGCCTCGATCCTATGTATGCTTCCTTTTTTATCTTATCTAGTCTCACAATTTCACCCGTCATCCATGGTTCCCTAATCTTCCCATTTCTATCTTTCATTTTCACAGGAACATTTCTGTCCTGCACTCTATTCAACCTTTCCTTAAAAGACTCCCACATTTCAAATGTGAATTTACCCTTAAACAGCTACTCCCAATCCACATTCCCTAGCTCCTGTCGAATTTTGTTATACTCTGCCTTTCCCCAATTTAGAACTCTTCCTTTCGGACCACTCTTGTCCTTGTCCATGAGTATTCTAAAATTTATGGAATTGTGATCGCTATTCCCAAAGTAATCACCGACTGAAATATCAACCACCTGGCCAGGATCATTCCCCAACACCAGGTCCAGTATGGCCCCTTCCCGAGTTGGACTATTTACGTACTGCTCTAAAAAACTCTCCTGGATGCTCCTTACAAACTCTGCTCCATCTACGCCTCCAACACTACACGAATCCCATTCAATGTTGGGGAAGTTAAAATCTCCCATCACAACCACCCTATTGCTCTGACAGTTTTCTATAATCTGTCTGCATATTTGCACTTCTACCTCATGCTCGCTTTTGGGAGGTCTGTAGTAAAGTCCCAACAATGTTACAGTACCCTTCCTATTTCTCAGCTCCACCCATATTGCCTCAGTGCGCGAATCCTTTTGTGCACAAGTGCCCCCAAGTCCCCTTGTATTGCAGCTTTCTGCAGTATTTCTCCATTTAAGTAATACTCAGTTCTTTTGTTCTTCTTTTCAAAATGAACAACTTCACATTTCCCTGCATTATACTCCATTTACCAACTGTTTGCCCACTTACTTAATCTATCAATGACTCTTTGCCAACTCTTTGTATCCCTCTCGCAATTTGCCTTTCCACCGTTTTTCTGTCGTCTGCAAATTTGGCTACAGTACATTTGCTTCCTTCCCCCAAGTCATGAATATGAATTATAAGCAGTTGTGGTCCCGGCGCTGATCGATGTGGAACCCCATTGAGGGGTTACAGGTCGCCAAGCTGAAAAACAACTCCTTTTCCTCACTCGCTGTTTTCTACCCATTAGCCAATTCTCTGTCCATGCCAATATACTGGGCGCAATATAGAGGTCAAAAACAGAGTTCATTCTGGGCTGGATTAATGGAGTCGTTCCCGGTGCCACAAGCATCCAAGGGCACTTTGTTTTTTTTTCAAACCTTAGCGGGAACTCCCCGCCAAGTCAGCACTCACTTGCTTTAAAAATGAGTCACCAATCTCTCGACCCCCCCAGACCTCCCCAATGCCCCAAATCACCTGCTGGGAGGTCCTAGAGCAGCCCTCCCCCCCCCCCCCCATACCTCCCTCCCTCCCCATACCCCACCTCATATGGACAGTGCCCTCCCTTGTCCAATCCCCAGCGTGGTAATAAATTGAGTGACTGGATTACTAGTCCAGTGACGATGCCATTATTGCATCGCCACCCCATGGACCTTTAATTATTTAAATTAGCTTCCCATATCCGCTTGGTGGACAGGTGAGCCACAGACTATCCTGTTGGGAAATTATTTTCCTGCCTCCCAGCCCATCGTTCCAGGCTGGTAAAATTGCGCCCAAAGTCTCTACGCGCTACAGCATGGCTGCAAATACAGCAACATATCCTGATAAAAGCAGAATTGTTTCTCTGATAAAATGCAATAAGTGCACGATAGTTACTTGATACAAATGATGTGCGTAAAATCAATCCCAATCATTTACATTGTGGTCTCCAGGTATGAAGGATGGAGCAATTATACCCAGTCATCTCCAATCTCATCAGGAATACTGGGTGTTAGTTTATCACATATCTTTAGTAGGAGACAGAGGATGATGATAGGCGGCTGCTTTAGTGTCTGGAAGTCAGTGACCAGCGGCATACCACAGGGATCCGTGCTGGGCACCCTATTGTTTGTCATTTATATAAATGACCGAGGTGGCTACGTGCGGGTAGGATCGGCAAGTTTGCAGATGACACAAAGATTGGCCGGGTAGTTAGCAGTGAGGTTGAGTGTCTTGGGTTACAGGAAGATATAGACGGGATGGTCAAATGGGCCGATAAGTGGCAGATGGAATTCAACCCTGAAAAGTGTGAGGTAATGCAATTTAAAATGAGTAATGTGATAAGGAAGCATACTATGAAAGGTCTGACACTGGGAAGTTCTGAAGAACAAAGGGATCTTGGCGCATTTGTCCAAAGATCTCTAAAGGCAGAAGGGCAAGTTAATAGGACGATGAAAAAGGCTTATAGGACACTCACTTTTATCCATCGGGGCATAGATTACAAAAGCAGGGAGGCCATGATGGAGCTGCATAAAACTTTGATGAGGCCACAGCTGGAGTACTGTGTTCAATTCTGGTCGCCACATTGGATTGGATTGGATTTGTTTATTGTCATATTTACTGAGGTACAGTGAAAAGTATTTTTCTGTGAGCAGCTCAAACAGATCATTTAATACATGAAAAGAAAATGAAATACAAAGAAAATGCACAATAGGTACACAATGTAAATACATAGACACCGGCATCAGGTGCAGAATACAGGAGTGTGGGATTAATCAGGTCAGTCCATAAGAGGGTTGATGTGGAGATGCCGGTGTTGGACTGGGGTGACCACAGTAAGAAGTCTTACAACACCAGGTTAAGGTCCAACAGGTTTGTTTCAAACACTAGCTTTCGGAGCACTGCTCCTTCCTCAGGTGAATGAAGAGGTATGTTCCAGAAACATATACATAGACAAAGTCAAAGATGCAAGACAATGCTTAGAATGCGAGCATTAGCAGGTAATTAAGTCTTTACAGATCCACAGATAGGGGTAGCCCCAGGTAAAAGATGTGTTGTTTAGGAGTCTGGTAATAGCGGGGAAGAAGCTGTTTTTGAGTCTGTTTGTGCGTGTTCTCAGACTTCCGTATCTCCTGCCCGATGGAAGAAGTTGGAAGAGTGAGTAAGTCAGGCAGGAGGAGTTTTTGATTCTGCTGCCCGATTTCCCCAGGCAGCGGGAGGTGTAGATAGAGTCAATGGATGGGAGGCAGGTTTGTGTGATGGACTGGGCTGTGTTTACGACTCTCTGAGGTTTCTTGCTGTCTTGGGCCGAGCAGTTGCTATATCAGGCTGTGATGCAGCCAGATAGGATGATTTCTATTGTGCATCTGTAAAAGTTGGTAAGAGTGAGTGTGGACATGCCGAATTTCCTTAGTTTCTTCAGGAAGTACATGGGCTGTTGTGCTTTCTTAGTGGTAGTGTCGACGTGGTCCACTAGATTCTCTATCTCCCTCCTGTATTCTGACTCGTCGTTGTTTGAGATCCGACCCACTATGGTCGTATCATCAGAAAACTTGTAGATGGAGTTGGAACCAAATTTTGCCAAGCAGTCGTGTGTGTATAGGCAGTATAGTACGGGGCTAATTATGCAGCCTTGCGGGGTCCCAGTATTGAGGACTGTTGTGGAGGAGATGTTGTTGTTTATTCTTACTGATTGTGGTCTATGGGTCAGAAAGTTGAGGAGGTTTTGGAGCTTTGATGTGAGCTTGGCTGGAGTATAGTTTTGAAGGAGGAGCTGTAGTCAATGAATAGGAGGCTGATGTCGGAGTCCTTTGTTGTTGAGATGCTCTCAGGATAAGTGTAGGGCCAGTGAGATGGCGTCTGCTGTGGACCACATTATAGGAAGGATGTAATTGCACTGGGGGGGGGCTGCAGAGAAGATCACCAGAATGTTGGCTGGGATGGAATGCTTAAATTATAAAGAGAGGTTGGATAGGCTTGGGTTGTTTGGTCTGGAGCAAAGAAGACTGAGGGGCGTCCGGATTGAGATATACAAGATTATGAGGGGTATGGACAGGGTGGATAGGAGCAGCTGTTCCCCTTAGTTGAAGGGTTACTTATGAGGGGACACAAGTTCAAAGTGAGGGGTGGGGTATTTAGGGGGTAGGTAAGCGGGATCAGGTCAGGGCCAGGGCCTCTTATGTGTCGGTGCAGACTCGATGGGCCGAAGGGCCTCTTCTGCACTGTAGTATTCTGTGATTCTGATTATTTGGGCCACTTTGCCTTGACCATGATGGTACTGAAAATGTACGATTGGTAACACTCATTGTTCTGGTCTTTGACAAATTGGTTTTCTACTGAATTACAAATGGTGTTTATTAAAACACTTGCCTGCATTCCTGGTTAGAAGTGTGGATCATAAATTCAACAATATCATGTAGTGTATGTGTTATTAGACTTGTGGTGCAGAGGGCTGGGTTAACAATCCACAGATATGAGTTCAAATCCCAATGTGGCTATTTGAAAGATTAAATTTGGTTTAAAAATGTTTTCTATGAAAAGGCTGGTATCAGTTAAATGACCATGAGGCTGTACAAAACCCACTGGTTCACTCGTGTACTTCAGAGAAGGAAACCTAATTTTGACTGACCAATATGTGACTCTGAGCCCACAAGGGTGTGTATAGCAAGTGGCCAAGCAAGCTGTTCAGAAAGGACAAAAAATGTTAGCTTGGCCAGTGACAACAAAAGCCCGAGCACAAATATATTGAAAAAAAAATGGGATATGATACTGTAGCCCACCCTTCTCTAACCCACAATCCCTGTGGATATGTCTTCTTGTAGGGCAATCTGATCAAAGAAGGGTCTTCCTGAATTCTCAAATGTCTTCAGCCTCTCCGGCTTCTCTGAGTGCCAACCATTCGGTTTAGGTCCTTTTCTCACCTTATCGCGATGTACTCGTCTCACCTCCTCGCCCCTCCTAAACGTTCAGAGGCCAGGCATATGCCAGGGGAAGTGAACATGCCACTCTTCAGACTGTTAAGTATATGGAACTTGGACTTTATCAGGAGAAACAGCAGGCATGGAAGATCATGAGAGATATTAGGACATTGGAAAGATACAGGGGCGCGATTCTCCCATCGAGCAGCTAAGTACCGACGCCAGATAAAAACGAGATTGTTTTACTCCGGAGTCAGTGCCCATTCCGAGACCCGATTCTCTGGGCCACAGTGGGATAGCATGGCGCTGGAGCGGCCCATGCTGCTCCAGCTGCCGATCCTGACATGAACCCGGTTACTCGGGTCCTCACATGTGCAGTTGGGCCGTGCCAACGGGCGCATGTGCAGTGGCCCTCTTCCTTGCACCGGCCCCGACGCCAAATGGAGCTGGGCGAAAGGAGCCGGTGCGGACGAAAGGAGGCCCCCAGACAGAGAGGCCGGCCCGCCAATCGGTGGGCCCCGATCGCGGGCCAGGCCACTACAGAGCCCCCACCCCCGGGTCGGACCTCCCCTCCCCCCCACAGGCCGCCCCGGACCCTTTAACGCCAAGGTCCTGCTGGCTCAGAGGATGTTAGAACTGCCCGGCGGGGGGTCGGAGATTTCTGCACAAGAGAAGGAAGCTGTTGAAGAAGTCAAGAGGATTTTCATTTATTACCTAGTACTGCATGAAGCATGGGCTGATTTAGCTCAGTGGGCTAGACAGCTGGTTTGTGAAGCAGAACAAGGCCAGCAGCGTAGGTTTAATTCCTGTACCAGCTGAGAATTCTGAATTCTCCCTCTTTGTACCCGAACAGATTCCGGAATGTGGCTCCAAGGGGCTTTTCACAGTAACTTCATTGCAGTGTTAATGTAAGCCTACTTGTGACAATAAAGATTATTTATTTAAGTGTGAAGAGGTTACTGGGTAGGCTGGCTTGACTTTGAATGAAATGATAATAGCTTATTGTCACAAGTCGGCTTTAATGATGTTACTGTGAAAAGCCCCTAGTCGCCACATTCCAACGCCTGTTCAGGGAGGCTGGTACGGGAATCGAATCGTGCTGCTGGCCTGCCTTGGTCTGCTTTAAAAGCCAACGATTTAGCCCAGTGTGCTAAACCAGCTCCATAATACATTACAATCTCCTTGTAATATTTGGGCCAGTGCTTCCTGTGACCACTGTTTATCTCATTGGGACCATCTGAGGAAGGAACCTCAGTCAAAAACTAAGAATCTAAAAACAGAATACCGCAGATATTGGAAATGTGGAAAGAAAACATGTTCCAGATACTCAGCACATCAGACAGTATCTGTGAAGAGAGAAATGCAGAGTTAACGTTGGGGCAATTCTCCAACCCTTCCAGCCAGAGGAATCTCCCAATCCTGCTGGAGTTGACCCCCGCCATGGGTTCCCCAATGATGGGCCAAGAATGTCAACCGCCATCGGGTTAGGAGGGACTGGAAAATCCGCTAATGGCAAGCCACCTCCGTTGTGGGAAAAAATGGCTGCGGGGACAGCTGGAGGATTCCACCCAACTTTTCAGGTCAATGACCATTCATCAGAATATTGGTTACTAGGTGAAATGAAATGAAAATCGCTTATTGTCACAAGCAGGCTTCAAATGAAGTTACTGTGAAAAGCCCCTAGTCGCCACATTCCGGCGCCTGTTCAGGGAGGCTGGTACGGGAATTGAACCATGCTGCTGGCCTGCCTTGGTCTGCTTTAAAAGCCAGCTATTTAGCCCTGTGCTAAGCCAGCCCCAGGAATTTCCAGCAGTTTCTGTTCACACTCAGAACCCCCCCCCCCCCCCCCCACCCACCGAGTGAAAGAATAATCATTTTAATTTCTCCTTTGTTCATTTAGGGATCACCCTCAATTTATGTTCACTTATGAACAATTGAGGATCTCCTATGGTAGCCCAATGAATACCATCATGAAAGAATATAAATAATTTTTTTAATTCCACACAATAGATGGGAATGAAACTATCGCTCACTGGCAAATACTCCCACCTCAGGGTCAGAAGTTGCGAGTTCAAGTTCTGCTTCAGACACCTGAACACACAATCTAAGCTCTCCCTCTCGTGCAGGACTGAGGGAGTGTTGCTGTGTCAGAGGTGCTGTTTTTCGGATCAGATGGTAAATCGAGACCCCTCGAGGACTTACAAGAGCCCACGGCTCTTTTTTTGAAAGAGCTGATGTCATTTATTCCTCAACCAACAACACAAATGTTTATCGGAACTTGCAGTGTGCAGATTCACTTCCAGTATTACAACAGTAACTATGGCCGTAATTCTCCGGTGATTGGGATTCTCTTTTCCCACTGGCAGCGCACCCCCACCCGTGGGTTTCTTCAATGAGACTTCAATGGGACATCCCATTGACAAGCGGCAGGGAGAGAGATTCCCTCACCCAGTGAATGGTGTGCCGTTGGGAAAAACACCGCCTGGGGGGGGGCGGGGAATCCCGCCCTATATTTCAAAAATGCTTAATTCATGGCAAATTACAGTGAGAGAGTCAGCTTACAGCCTGCCTCATTTTATTGTACATTATGATGCAAAGAAAAAAATTGCTTCAATTTTTCAGGATAATTGCCTTGTGGAAGACCAGGCAAGCCGCCAATTTGTTTATTCTTGCTTTGGGGTGGATGTAAAAGATCCCGGGACACTGTCTCGATAAAAAGCAGGGGAGCTGTCCCTGGGGACCTCTACAATGCTTATCCTTCCATCATCATCACAGGAAAAAACAGAATATCAGATCATTACCATCTAGCTGCTCCATTCATAAAATAAATATTGGAGGTATACAGATGTTAGTCCATCATACTGACAACACAGAAACAGAATTTTCCCTGCGCAATCCTTAATCTTTGGCTCATTTTAAATCTCTTCTCCATGTGAACCTGATGAGGTTATGGTGACTAAGTTCCATGATTTGGGCATTGATAGCAAAAATGAGGAAAGTTGAGAGGTAAGCTGGCCATAGCCAAGTCAATAGAATTGAGAACGATAAAATGAAAGGAAGGCTGGGTTTAGAAAATGCGCAATTTAACGGGGGAGAAAAAGAGTCCCATTTTGGGCACCTTTAGCAACGTGTGTTCCAATGCCGAATAACTCCTCTATCAAACGGGGCACTTTTTTTCTCCAAGGCTGCACTGTCCTTCATTCTCGTGAGTGCAGGGAGAGATCAGGACACTATTGTTAAATGTCGCCCGATCCCCCTATCTCTGGACCCCACTCAGGCTCCCCACTGTGGACTTTCCAATGCCCCAACTTACCTCTTGGGGTCCTCGAGCCCTCCTTCACCCAACCTCAGAAGGGCAGGGTACCCCGGGCCCAATCCCTACCAGTGCCAACCTGGCACCTGGGTACCTTGGCATTGCCAGCCTGGCACCCTGGCAGTGCCCCTTCCAGCCTGGCACTGCCACACGGGCACCCTAGCACAGCCAGAGGGGCACTGCCAGGATGCCCGGGTGGAAGTGCCAAGGTGCCAAGCTGGTCGTGTCAATGTGCCTGGGCGACAATGGTAGTGCCAGGGTACCACCCTGCCCAAAGCCCGACCCTTGGGGCCTCCGATGGCATGGGAGAACCCCCCCCCAGGTGCCACTATGCCTGGTCCACATTATGTTGGCCAGCATTAAACTGCGCTATGGCGAGGTCTCCCAAAGGCGGCCGTTCGATCCTGGGCCTCGGGCGACTCTCCACACAACTACGCACATGAATATGCAAATTCGATCGCGCCCAGTGAGGGCAAAATCCAGATCGTGACCCGTGAGATTTAATAGCCTCGCCACATCCTGATTGAGTCATGAGGAAGCCATTCGATCGTGCCCAGAATTTAACCTATGATTATAAATAATAGAATCACACAGCACTGAAGGGAATTATTTGGCTCCTCATGCCTGTGTCAGCCCTCTGACAGCTGTCCAGTCAGTTCTGCTCCATTCCTCTTTCCCCAGAGTTCCTCAACTTTTAAGCTTTCAAGTATATATCCAGTAATCTTTTTGAGTGACGATTGAATCTGCTTCCACCATCTCTTCAAATGATACATTGCACATCCTGAAAACTTGCTGAGTTTTTTTTTTAAAACCCTCATCTTTTCCCTCAGGCTTTACGTCAGTTATGTTAAATCTGTGTCCTCTGCTTACCAATCTTCCTGCCAGCAGAAATAGTCATTCACCATCTACTCTCTACCTCATAATTTGAAACACTCCTGTTGAATCTCTCCGTAAACTTCTTTTCTCTGAGGAAACCAATACCAGATTCTCTCGTCTCTACATAACTGGATTACCTCATCCTTAGCGCCACTCTGGTAAATTACCTCCCCTTTTCACCATGGCCTGATCATAATTTCTCACATTTGGTGCCCGTATCTGAAACCGAGGCCGATTTTACTGAACTGAAAATCACGGGCTCGATTCTCCGCACCATACGCCAAAATCGCATTCGGCGACAGGGCGGAGAATCCATTTTCCCGCATGAAATCGGGACCGGCGGCTGTTCAGCTATTCTCCAACCCCCCTGCTGAAAAACGGCATACTCGTGGAATACATCGCGCCGAATACCCTGAGTCCTGCCTCGCTATTCTCTGTCTCCGACCAACTGAATTCCCAACGGCATGGACCTAATATGGTCCCGCCGTTTGGAACCTCACATGGTGGCTGCGGACTCAGTCCGGGGCCTCCATAGTTGGGGCAGGGTCGACCGGAGGGGAGGGGGGGTGGCTTCATTTGGGACTGGTGGCTATGTGTGTGGGTGGTCCAGGGCAGGTAAGCGGCTGATGCAGGGCACTATTCCAGCAGTCCAGGTCCGCGAGCTGAGTCCACCATGGAGCATGGCGTGGCCGCTGGAGGCCGCCGCCGTGAGTATGCGCGGCCCCTGACACGGAAGTGCATGGGGCTGTATCGGCAGCTGGAGCTGCGAGCTCTACGTAGACTGCATGCTATCCCCCTGCAAGGCTGTGAATTTGTGGCCTTTTGACGCCAGTTTTCCTGGCATAAAAGACCACAGTTTTCACGATGGCGTGGGGACATAGTTCCAAAAGTGGAGAATCCAGCCCCACGTATCTCACCATTAAAAGGAGCTAAAGGGTGACATAATTGAGGTGTACTTCTTGCTTCTGTTTTTTGGTTGTCACAGTCACGGTGGGCTAAATGGCCTCTTCCCGCAATGTAACATTTCTATAGCTCCTATTAATTACTCTAGCACGGTAGCATTGTGGATAGCACAATTGCTTCACAGCTCCAGGGTCCCAAGTTCGGTTTTGACTTGGGTCACTGTCTGTGTGGAGTCTGCACGTTCTCCCCGTGTGTGCGTGGGTTTCCTCCGGGTACTCCGGTTTCCTCCCACAGTCCAAAGATGTGCAGGTTAGGTGGATTGGTCATGATAAATTGCCCTTAGTGTCCAAAATTCTATGATTAACCGAGGACAAAAGTTCGGCACAACATCGTAGGCCGAAGGGCCTGTTCTGTGCTGTATTTCTCTATCTCTATCTATCTATCTACTAAAAATGAAATAGTTGCAGAGAGTTGAGATTTTCATTAACATATGTTTTATATTCTCTCGTTTCTTCACTTCAACACCAATTGTTGCTGTGATTCTGAAGGGATGGACGAAGCTTTGAACAGCAGAGAGTTTGGTGAAACCAGGATGTTGCCCCTACTTTGGCCAAGTCGCTTTCTTAGACGAGTGGGATCAGTAACCTCTCCTACTGTTACCCAGCCAATATCATCGTGACTCACTGTATGAATATAAATCAAAAAAATTTAAATCCATGGAATAAACGGCTATTTATAGGAATGTGCTGCGTGCAAATTAGTTACGGTGTGCGGGATTCTCCGATACACACCCCCCCCCCCCGTGAATCACGCCGCCCACCTCGGAGAATGCTGAGGACTGGCGCGACGCGATGGGCCCCGGGGCCGCCCGAATTCCCCCGCGATGGGCCAACGGCTGCCTGCTTTAGGCCAGTCCCGCCGGCATAAATTAGAGCTGGTACTTACAAGTGGTCCCTGGCCGTGGGGGCACTCTATTCCTCCGCGCCGGCTCGTGTACTGGTCCGCGATGGCTGCCGTAGAGATGAACCCCCCCTGCGCATCCGCTGGGATGATGCCAGCACACGCTGACGCTCCCGCGCATGTGCCAACTCGCGCTGGCCGGCGGAAGCCCTTCTGCGCCGGTTGGCATGGCGCCAAGCCCCCTCTGCACCAGCTGGTGTGGGATAAACCACTCCAGCGCCGGCCTAGCCCTGAAGGTGCGAAGGATTCCGCACCTTCAGGGCGGCCCGACGCCGGAGTGGTTCACGCCACTCCCTCGCGCCGGAGCTGCCCGCCCCGCCAATTTCTGAAGAATCCCACCTGATATTTCTAGCCTTACAGCAGTAACTGTGCTTCAAAAGTGCTTAAGTCACTGTAAATTACAGACAAAGTGCTACCTTACAGCCAGCCCCGTTTTATTCCAAACCACCGTGCAAACAAAATAATTCCTCAGTTTTTTTAGTATACTTGTACCATATTGTGGAAGGCAAGAAGCAGATGGGGCGTAAAACAAGCTGCCAATTCGCTAATGCCTGTTTTCTGCTATTTTCCAAGCTTGATTTGTACCTATTGGGTGTCCAGTTTGTACAGGTTTCCCGCATTGACCAAAAACTGGGAGAATAGGCCTAAAATCAAGTAGTCGACGAGCCGACATGGAGAGGGACTGAGAAAGAGAAAATCACAAGCAAGAGTGTCAGTGGGCACAGCAGCCACACTCGCCCTTTCATTTAACAGCTCTCGCGATATTTGAGATTGTCAAAAATAGAGCTCGAAATTAGAAACGCGAGTCGGTGTTACCCTTTTTCATCTTGGGGCTTATAACTTATGCAGATGCGATGCCTGACTCTTACAATTTAAGCGAATTACCAAGCACGGATACGGTCTAAAGAAAACGATAATGTGAAACAGAGAAACCATTCTCACAGCATGTTGGACACAAAGTCAGCATAAATCTCTTGCTCTGTATAAATAGAGGAGGCATTCGTTCATTGCACTTGATCTTAATGGCTCATATATTTGATGTGTTTTCGTTGTATTTGAAGTCTAGCGGTAATATATCGGCTGTGGTGAATTACTGGCCTTAGGAGACAAGCAGTGAAGGACGCCCATGGTTAACTGGCACATAACTGTCTGAAGTAATTGGAAAAAAATGCAATATTTAAGCTGGAATGTGTTGTCAGCTATAACTACTTACAGGAAGTTTGAAAGAACATTCAATTTATTTGGGACATTTTCAGGCGACAACAATATATTCAGCTTTAATGCTGAAAATATTTAAAACCCTTTGAGTGAATAGCCAAGCTATTTTGGCACATCACAGCTGTGCTCGTAGTTGCATATCAGAGTTACCTACTAACCCTGGGCGGAATTCTCCGCTCCCGCGTGGTTACGGGAAGGCCGTTGTGAACTCGGCCGAGTTTCACGACGGCCTCGGAGGCCACTCCGTGCACCCTATTCACCCCCCCCCCCCTCCCCCCAGGGGGCTAAGAGCGGCGTTCCGTAAATCTCGGCCGCCGGACCTTGACGCTTGCGTCAAGGCGGCGCGCCGGGAATGACGCGATGGCGGCGCCTAAGGGACGTCAGCCGTGCATGCGCAGGTTGGCCGACTTCCCCTCTGCTGCCCCACAAGACGTGGCGGGTTGATCTTGCGGGGCGGCGGAGGGGAAAGAGTGCGTCCCTTGGAGACGCCGGCCCGACGATCGGTGGGCACCGATCGCGGGCCAGTCCCCTCCCGAGCACGGCCGTGGTGGTCAAGCTCCTCTCCGCCCCCCACAAGCCACAAACGAACCTTTGGCGCCATGTTCACGACGGCAGCGACCAGGTGTGGTTGCCGCCGGCGTGAACAGGTCGGGAACGTCATGCCGCTCGGTACATCCGGGGCGGTGAATCGCCAGTTGCTGTGAAAAACGGCGAGCGGCGATTGTCCGAGTGGGGTGTGGGAGAATCGCGGGGGGTTCCAGGGCAACGCGGCGTGAGTCGCCCGGCCCCGGCGTGGGGAGCGGAGAATCGCACCCTGTTTCCCTGTGCTTTGATTTTTTTTAAAAGAGTTTACCTGTATATTTCCCCTTTGATCAGTCACCTACAGTCAGCCTTTGTACCAATGGGTTCCATATTGTAACAACAGTGTGGCCAGGATTTTCCACCAAATGTCCATTGATTCGGCGGGACTGGAAGATACCACCAGCCGGAAGGACCGGAAAATTCCCGCCCTGCGTGCGGAAAAATACTGTCCAAATGACTTTTCTTTTTCCAGAGTTACCCTATATACTCATGTAGAAGTTACATTTTATGAGACTGATTCTTTAGGCTAAGACTGTCGGGAGTGACTTTTACATGAATAATGTTTCTGAAGGATTGACATGCGTGCTTGATTAAGTCCCAAGTGAAGTCCAAAAGTGATCGTAATGCACCATGGTAATTAAAAATGAACCGTAGTAATTGCCGGGAAGTAATTAATAATGACAACACAGTTTGATATTCACGATTAGATCAATTTAATTAATCTAATGTTAGTCCTTCCTTTTGATTTACCTTTGTATCCATACCTTTTGTTTTATTTTATTATTTTTGATCCGTGGACTTATAATCGGAATGCGCCTTTAAGCAATGGACTTAACCTGCTGGTCAGGACAGTGTGTTCTAGGATTTGTTTTTTGGAGAGGCGAATACAGACCCGTCGGCATCGAGGGTATCTTAAAGACCAGCTTTGCTTTGTAGAAGAAAGAGCTCTCTCCCATCTGAAGTAAAGAATTGCTTTATTGTTCTAAAACCAGTGAGTGCTTGGACACATCTTTACGATACAGTTTTAAAGAACTTTTCTTTTTTAGTTCAGAGCCAATTTAGCGTGGCCAATCCATTCATCCTGCACATCTTTGGGTTGTGGGAGTGAGACCAACACAGACACGAGGGAAATGTGCAAACTCCCTACGGAGCCCGGGACCGGGGTCGAACCTCAATCCTCAATGCCATGAGGCAGCAGTGCTAATCACTGCCACCGTGCTGCCCATCTTTACTATATTGTTGAAATTGTCTTGAATGTACAAAGAAAGTAGACAGCCTTGTGAGGGAAAACCCTCTCAAGCTTAGAATGAAGAAGCATTGAAGTGAAAGCTGAACTCCTGAAAGACTTTAACCGAAAACCATCATACTGCAACACTGATCTTTATTCTTTTTTATTTTATCATCATGTTTCTTCCCTGTCCACCACCCTTTCCCTCTATGGTGTGTGTATGGTGGGACGAGTTGGAAAGCGAGGGATAGGAAAGGGGTATTAGGTAGTCAGTTATGTGTTTGTCAGTTTAACTCTATTACTGCTAAATAATAAAAGGTTATTACAAAACTGCCGACTGCAGTTTATTGGGCTCAGCCAAGGGTCTCGGGTATTTTAAAATAACTTCTAATTTTACTTGTCTTGTGACTCCAGCTCCAACTCCGGCTGGTTTAGCTCACTGGGCTAAATCGCTGGCTTTTAAAGCAGACCAAGCAGGCCAGCAGCACAATTCGATTCCCGGACCAGCCTCTCCGGACAGGCGCCGGAATGTAGCGACTAGGGGCTTTTCACAGTAACTTCATTGAAGCCTACTCGTGACAATAAAGCGATTTTCATTTTTTCATTTTCAAGTGGGGCTGGAATTGACCACACACTAGCCCAGGGTGTTGTGACACCAATAAATAAAAACAAAACTTAAAAGTATAAATTTTTTAAGCGTTTATTCACCGGGACTCATTTTCATTATTTGTGTACATTCACAGTGAATTCAAATCATTAACGTCTCCAGAATTATTCATTGGTTCTGAAATTTTGGGGCTTTGGTGCTTGAAAATCCACATTTTACACAGGGCTTCTGAAAAATGGTGTTTTCTTAGGCCCAAAATCATAGCGTTGACTTTGATGTGAGATTGACCTTTACAAATGTACATAAGGTAATTGTAAGTCTGGTCCATTGTCATTAATTCCTCAACTAATGAAAATAAATACCAACAGTGCTGCAGGTGGAATTTTAGTTCAATTAATAAATCAGGAAAATAAAGCAAGTCCCAGTAGTGGTGGCCATGTCAACAAGCATTGATTGTTGAAAAAACCCATCTGATTCGTTAATGTTCTTTGGAGAAGGAAATCTGCCATCCTTACCTGGTCTGTCCTACCTGTGAGACCAGACCCACAGCAATGTGGTTGACACTGACATGGTCCTTCTTGTTTATTCCCTTATTTTCCCACTCTTTTACTTTTCACTCTTACATTTTTGATCCATGGATGATTAAGGGACATGTGTCTTTAAGGGAAGCAGCCTATATCTTTAATTCACCTTGGAGCATCCGCAATGCTGAGGAGGTCGTGGAAAGCACGTTCTCCAAGTTGGTCACACTGCAGGTGAAAATTACTGAGGGAGATAAAAAATGGGTGACCAAAAGACAGACCAATAGTAAGAAGGCAGTGCAGGTGTACCCTGTGGTATCTCCCTGCAAAACAGATGTACCATTTTGGATACTGTTGAGGGAGATGGTTCACCAGGGGAAGGCAGCAGAAGCCAGGTTCCTGGCACCGACGGCAGGAAGAAGAATGGCAGGGCTATAGTGATAGGGGACTCAATCGTAAGGGGAATATATAGGCGGTTCTGCGGACGCATTCAAGACTACAGGGTGGTATGTTTTCTCCCTGGTGCAAGGGTCAAGGATGTCCGGGGTGGCTGCAGGACATTCTGGGGGGGGGGGGGGGGGGGGGGGGGGGGTGAACAGCCAGTTGTTGTGGTGCACATAGATGCCAACGATATAGGTAAAAAATGGGATGAGATTCTACAATTTAGGGAGTTAAGAGTTAAATTAAAAAGTAGGACCTCAAAGGTAGTAATCTCAGGATTGCTAGCTGTGCCACAAGCTAGTCAGAGTAGGAATGTCAGGATAGATAGGATGAATGTGTGGCTCAAGAGATGGTGCAAGAGGGAGGGATTCAAATTCCTGGGGCATTGGAAATGGTTCTGGGAGAGGAGGGGCCTATACAAACCGGACAGTCTGCACCTGGGCAGGACTGGAACCGATGTCCTGGAGGGGTGTTTGCCTGTGCTGTTGGGGAGGGTTTAAACTAATGTGGCATGCGGATGGGAACCGATGCAGGAAGTCGGCAGGAAGTAAAACGGGGACAGAAACAAAAGGAAGTTTGGGGAAAAATGTAAAGAATAGTCAAAAATCAAAAAGAGCCACAGTACAGTGACTGAGGGGAGCTCAGTGAATAGGCCCAGTAATACTAAAAGGAATAAAATGGGAAGTAAAGACATAAATGGAAAGTGAAGCAGCAGGTCATTACATGAAGATATGGGTTCAATAAAAGGAAATTTAGGAGAAAAGTTGAAAGGAAAAATAACTTAGGCGAGGTTACTGACAGAGGTGTTAAGATTCAAAACAGAAGTAGAAAAGCCAACATAAGGGTACTTTACCTGAATGCTGAATGAATAAGGTAAATGAGTTGATGGCACAAATCATCATGAAAGACTATGATTTAGTGGCCATTACTGAAACATGGTTAAAAAGGATGGTCATGACTGAGAGTTAAATATCCATGGGTATCAAACTATTTGGAAGGACAGAGTGGACGGTAAGGGAGGTGGTGTTGCTCTGTTATTTAAGGATGACATCCGGGCAGTAGTGAGGGATGACATCGGCGCTATGGAGGATAAGGTTGAATCCATTATGGGTGGAAATCATAAATAGTAAGGCAAAAACGTCACAAATTGGAGTAGTCCATAGGCCACCAAATAGTAACATTATGATGGGACGGGCAATAAACAAGAAACAACTGATGCATGTAGAAATGGGACAGCAGTTATCATGGGGAATTTTAATCGACATGTCGATTGGTTTAACTAGGTTGGTCAAGGCAGCCTTGAGGAGGGGTTTATAGAATATATCCGCGATGGTTTCCTAGAACTGTATGTAATGAAACCTACGAGGGAACAAGTGGTCCTAGATCTGATCCTGTGCAATGAGACAAGATTGATTAATAATCTCATAGTTAGGGATCCTCTCGGAAGGAGCGATCACAATACGGTGGAATTTAAAATACAGATGGAGGGTGAGAAGGTAAAATCAAACACTAGTGTTTTGTGCTTAAACAAAGGAGATTACAATGGGATGAGTGAAGAGCTGGCTAAAGTCGACTGGGAGCAAAGACTTTATGGTGAAACAGTTGAGGAACAGTGGAGAATCTTCCAAGCTATTTTTCACAGAGCTCGGCAAAGGTTTATACCAACAAAAATGAAGGATGGTAGAAAGAGGGAAAATTGACTGTGGATATCTAAGGAAATAAGGGAGAGTATCAAATTGATGGAAAAAGCATACAACCTGGCAAAGATTAGTGGGAGATTTGAGGATTGGTAAATCTTTAGGGGGCAACAGAAAGCTACTAAAAAAAGCTATAAAGAAGAGTAAGATAGATTATGAGAGTAAACTTGCTCAGAATATAAAAACAGATAGTAAAGGTTTCAACAAATATATAAAACAAAATGTAAAGCATAGTCAAAATTGGTCATATAGAGGATGAGAAGGGAGATTTAACAATGGGAAATAAGGAAATGGCTGAGGAACTGACCAGGTTTTTTGGTCGGTCTTCACAGTGGAAGACACAAATATCATGCCAGTGTCTGATCAAAATGAGGACCTTGAGATGATTGTTATCACTAAGGAGGTAGTGATGGGCAAACTAATGGGGCTAAAGGTAGACAAGTCTCCTGGCCCCGATTGAATGCACCCCAGGATACTAAGAGATGGCTGTGGAAATTGCAAATGCACTCGTGATAATTTACCAGAATTCACTTGACTCTGGGGTAGTCCCGGCAGATTAGAAATTAGCAAACGTGACAGCACTGTTTAAAAACGGAGGTAGGCAGAAAGTGGGTAATTATAGTCCAGTTTGCTTAACTTCGGTAGTAGGGAAGATGCTGGAATCTATCATCAAGGAAGAAATAGTGAGGCATCTGGATGGAAATTGTCCCATTGGATAGACGAAGCATGGGTTCATTAAGGGCAGGTCATGCCTAAGTAACTTAATGGAATTATTTGAGGACATTACCAGTGCAGGAGACAACAGGGAGCCAATGGATGTGGTATATCTGGATTTCCAGAAAGCTTTTGACAAGGTGCCACACAAAAGGTTGCTGCATAACACAATGATGCACAGCGTCAAAGGTAAAATAGTAGCATGAAGATAGGATTGGTTGTTTAATGGAAAGCAAAGAGTGGAGATTAATGGGTGCTTCTCTGGTTGGCAATCAGTAGCTAATGGTATCCCTTAGGGATCCGTGTTGGGCCCACAATTTTTCACAATTTACAAAGATGATTTGGAATTGGGGACCAAGTGCAATGTGTCCAAGTTTGCAGACGACACTAAGATGAGTGGTAAAGCAAAAAGTGCAGAGGATACTAGACGTTTGCAGAGGGGTTTGGATAGTTTAAGGCTAGGGTCTGGCATTTGGAATACTATGTTGACAAAAGTTAGGTTATCCATTTTGGTAGGAATAACAGCAAAAGGGATTATTATTTAAATGATAAAATATTAAAACATGCTGCTATGCAGAGAGACCTGGGTGTGCTAGTGCATGAGTCGCAAAAAGTTGGTTTACAGGTGCAACTGGTGATTAAGAAGGCAAATTTAGTTTTGTCCTTCATTGCTAGAGGGATGGCGTTTAAGACTAGGGAGGTTATGCTACAATTGTATAAGGTGTTAGTGAGGCCACACCTGGAGTATTGTGTTCGGTTTTGATCTCCTTACCTGAGAAAGGATGTACTGGCGCTGGAGGGTGTGCAGAGGAGATTCACTAGGTTAATCCCAGAGCTGAAGGGGTTGGATTACGAGGAGAGGTTGAGTAGACTTGGACTGTTCTTGGAATTTAGAAGGATGCGGTGGGGGAGCGGCGGCGGGGGGGGGGGGGGGGGGGGGGGGGGGGATCTTACAGAAACATACAAAATTATGAAGGGAATAGATAGGATAGATTCAGGCAGGTTGTTTCCACTGGTGGGTGAAAGCAGAACTTGGGGGCATAGCCTCAAAATAAGGGGAAGTAGATTTCGGACTGAGTTTAGGAGGAACTTCTTCACCTAAAGTGTTGTAAACCCGTGGACATTCTTGCCCAGTGAAGCAGTTGAGGCTCCTTCATTAAATGCTTTCAAGATAAAGGTAGATAGTTTTTGGTAGAATAAAGGGTTATGGAGTTCGGGCGGGAAAGTGGAGCTAAGTCCACAAAAGATCAGCCATGATCTCATTGAATGGCGGAGCGGCTTGAAGGGCCAGATGGCCCACTCCTGCTCCTAGTATTTATGTCATCCAAGCAGAATACTCCAGAAAGCTGTGCTGGTTTAAAGTGGAGTTGCGGACTGGTCGGCGCGAGCGAGAAACATGGGTTGGGACTCAGTTTGATTGATTTGGCTGGTGGCCAATGAATTGGCCCAAAAGGCACTAAAGATTAGTGTGGAGCTGCCAGAATGTAGAGCGGAGCTTAACCTTAACAACCCTTAAGTGCCTTCTAAAATGGCCCAGCAAACTATTCAGTTCAAGAGCAGCTAGGGATGAGCAATAAATGCTAGCCTTTCCAGATATGCCGTGTGCATTGAGAAAATAAGAAAAAATAATATTCCACGAGTCACCTTCTCAAACTGTCCTGGGATGAGATGGTGAAAAGAGGCTCTGTTCAGCTTTTCAGATGGACTTAAAATACTCTGTAGCAACATTGGAAGAGGAGCAAATGACCTGGCAATGTTAACTACCCAACCAGCAAAACTTAGAATTGATTATCCACGGCAGCACGGTGGCACAGTGGGTTAGCACAGCGACCTCACGGCACCAAGGTCCCAGGTTCGATCCCGGCTCTGGGTCACTGTCTGTGTTGCGTTTGCATATTCTCCCCGTTTTTGCATGGGTTTCGCCCCCACAACCCAAAAATGTGGATGCTAGGTGGATTGGTCACGCTAAATTGCCCCTTAATTGGAAAAAATAAATTGAGTACTCTAAATTCAATAATAAAAAAAATCAATCATCCATAGCTTGAGCTCTGCAATCCCAACTGGATCCGATGTAAGCACCCCTATATTTAGGAGTATTAGGAAGGGGGTGGAGTAGTATGTTGGCAAGGTTTGAGGAATCTGGAAATGGTCGGGTTTGGAGATCCAGAAATCCTTCAATGGCAGTACCTCATTATTGGTTTTCTTTATAATCCCCACCCTACCCTTCAGCTGACTAAATTGACAACTGCTCAGGAATTGATCTGCAATAGAAGGTGACAACTGGGCACTGTCAGGAAGATGAACGATCACGGGCTGGATTTTCTGATTTGGAGACTGTATCCCCACGCCGGCACGGGAACGGTGGGGAAAACCGGTGCTAAACTGCCAACGATTCCCTGTTTTGCTGGAGGCTAGGAGGACAGCAGCGTAGAGCACCCAGCTCTAGCAGCCGATATGCCCCAGAGAATTGTCGGGACCGTGGAGGCACATGCTTCATGGCGGAGGTCGCTCGCAGACCCAGGCGGCCTCAGGCAATGTCCTGCGGCTGTCGATACGTGGCGCGGCGTATTCACAGAGTACACTGCTTTGGAGGGTGCAGGGCATCGCGAAAGTGGTGCTGCCCTCAATTCGGTTGTGATTCGCCGGCTGTGCACCAAACGCGATTTTGGCATCGGGAGAATCCAGCCCCATGGCTTTAAGTGGGGGTGGTTCAGTAATTGGGAGGGAGGAAGGGATTATGGATCGAGGAAAGGGCCAGGAGGGTGTGGGCTGAAGTACGAGCCAAAACAGCACAGGGCAGAAAGTTTCAGAGGTTAGCACATTGCTGGAGGTGGGATAAGGTGAGGTTTCCTGTTCTAAGATGTATTTTAGCACCATACCACTCTTCCACCTGCTCCCACCCAATGTTGTGGGTTGAATATTCTATTCCTAAAGCTGAAGCAGTACTGATTCATAAAATTCCACCCCAACCTCATTAATTAGATATCTGGGAGTATAGCGTCGCATTCCGTGGTGGAACAGGCTTGATTACACGCGTCCCACCATCATATTGGGTGCCATGTTGAAAAGGGGTCAGACATAACTGGCCCACCATTGAAAAAAGAAGATGGACCTCCTGAAAAATAAAGATGGAGGTCCAGTAGCAGTCTGAGGCTGGTAGATGGGCCTCCTCGATGAAACTGAAGCTGGTAGATCCACCTGATATATGTTCTCCTCTCATCCACTGCTGTGGTGCTCCAGGGTCCAGGGTCACTGGCTGCCTCCAGCCTGAACTCTGAATACAGCCCAGACATTCCTCAGGTAAGTCCTGACTTCTGCACACCACATTAATCCAGACACGCTCTGGACCAACGTAATTTTCCACTGGTGTCTGGCGGAGAATCTGGCGTGGAGGGAAGTTTCTGTTCAGTCCTTCATTTTAATTCTATTATTGGAGGGGAAGTAAGTTCCGTGTCAGCCAGCAGGGGGTATCTTAATCGGCCATGTGGGGCTCCAGCGGAGGAACATGCGGGAAACTTATACCGGCGTGAAACCAATACGCCAGCAGGGACAGGAGAGAATTCTGCCCAACGTCCTGGCAGGAGCCCAAATGGGACCTGGAGGTAACGTTCGAGTTAAAGTAGAAATTCAGTGCAAAATAGAATGGCAGAATAGGCCCAAGGGACCTTCTTGTGCCTCTTATGTTCTGATATACCCATTAGGAAACAAGACTATTTGCACTGCCCCCAGCTCTGTCCTGACTAAGAACAAGAAACTCTCACAAGATCAGAATTGGGTCTGGAGACTGACTGGTCTGTTCATTGAGTCAAAGGATAAATGCATCAAAGCCACTGAGAAATCTCTTTTTGAATTCGTCATACTTACAGTTTCATTTGTTGGCCCATGACTGACATCTCTTTCAAATATCCTTCAAAACTCTCTCACTTAAAGACCATTTTTTCTATCAACCCTCCCAGTTTATAACTATCTCTCACACAACCTTCCATCATCGCCCACCTCTCTGCCTTCCATTTCAGTAGCCGCCTTCCTATTTTATTCAGATGGATTGTTTTACCATCTTCTTTCACATTGCCTTACCTTTCAGTCGTCACTCTAGTGTTCAAAGATCCTTGTAAATATGTCTCTCACAGAGCAACAATGGTTCATGACCCACATCTTAAATATATCCCGAGAATATCAGTCAAAAACCTTGCCTCATAGGTTTCCTGATTAGAACTACAAAAATAGATTCTGAAATTTTTTACTGATAGATAAATTCATCTCATGCACAATCTCTTAAAATGAGAATGTTGCAGAATTGTATGCTAATTGGCAATGTTGCCACTTCATGTCGCATATGTTAGTGGGTTTAGGTCATGTATGAGTTGTCAGCAGATGTGTGTAACTTGTAAGTATGTTAGAAGGTATATGCAAAGTGAGAGAATGTTAGCCAGTTTGTATATGCGAAAATAAAAGCAAGTTTATGTAGCGTGTGTGAGAATGTTTTTGGTTTGTGTAGGACGAGTGAGAATGTTCACAGCTGTGTGTCGTCAGTGAGAATGTTTGCAGGTTTGTGTAGCCAGTGAGAATGTTCACAGGTTTGTGTAGTCAGTGAGAATGTTCACAGGTTTGTGCAGGGTCAGTGAGAATGTTTGCAGGTTTGTGTAGTCAGTGAGAATGTTCACAGGTTTGTGTAGTCAGTGAGAATGTTCACAGGTTTGTGCAGTCAGTGAGAATGTTCACAGGTTTGTGCAGTCAGTGAGAATGTTCACAGGTTTGTGTAGCCAGTGAGAATGTTCACAGGTTTGTGCAGTCAGTGAGAATGTTCACAGATTTGTGAAGTCTGTGAGAATGATTGCAGGTTTGTGCAGTCAGTGAGAATGTTCACAGGTTTGTGTAGTGAGTAAAAATGTTCATAGGTTTGTGTAGTCAGTGAGAATGTTAGCAGGTTTGTGTAGTCAGTGAAAATATTCACAGGTTTGTGTAGTCAGTGAGAATGTTCACAGGTTTGTGTAGTGAGTAAAAATGTTCATAGGTTTGTGCCGTCAGTGAGAATGATAGCAGGTTCCCAAACCAGCCTCCCCGGACAGGCGCCGGAATGTGGCAACTAGGGGCTTTTCACAGTAACTTCATTTGAAGCCTACTCGTGACAATAAGCGATTTTCATTTCATTTTTTATTTCATTCATTTTCAGGTTTGTGTAGGATCAGTGAGAATGTTCACAGGTTTGTGTCGTCAGTGGGAATATTCACAGGTTTGTGTAGTCAGTGAGAATGTTCACAGGTTTGTGTAGGACGAGTGAGAATGTTCACAGGTTTGTGTAGCCAGTGAGAATGTTCACAGGTTTGTGTAGTCAGTGAGAATGTTCACAGGTTTGTGCAGGGTCAGTGAGAATGTTCACAGGTTTGTGTAGCCAGTGAGAATGTTCACAGGTTTGTGCAGTCAGTGAGAATGTTCACAGATTTGTGAAGTCAGTGAGAATGTTCACAGGTTTGTGTAGTGAGTAAAAATGTTCATAGGTTTCTGTAGTCAGTGAGAATGTTAGCAGGTTTGTGTAGTCAGTGAGAATGTTCACAGGTTTGTGTAGTGAGTAAAAATGTTCATAGGTTTGTGCCGTCAATGAGAATGATAGCAGGTTTGTGTAGGATCAGTGAGAATGTTCACAGGTTTGTGTAGGGTCAGTGAGAATGTTCACAGGATTGTGTCGTCAGGGGGAATGTTCACAGGTTTGTGCAGTCAGTGAGAATGTTCACAGGTTTGTGCAGTCAGTGAGAATGTTCACAGGTTTGTGCAGTCAGTGAGAATGTTCACAGGTTTGTGTAGCCAGTGAGAATGTTCACAGGTTTGTGCAGTCAGTGAGAATGTTCACAGGTTTGTGCAGTCAGTGAGAATGTTCACAGATTTGTGAAGTCTGTGAGAATGATTGCAGGTTTGTGCAGTCAGTGAGAATGTTCACAGGTTTGTGTAGTGAGTAAAAATGTTCATAGGTTTGTGTAGTCAGTGAGAATGTTAGCAGGTTTGTGTAGTCAGTGAGAATGTTAGCAGGTTTGTGTAGTCAGTGAGAATGTTCACAGGTTTGTGCAGTCAGTGAGAATGTTTGCAGGTTTGTGTAGTCAGTGAGAATGTTCACAGGTTTGTGCAGTCAGTGAGAATGTTCACAGGTTTGTGCAGTCAGTGAGAATGTTCACAGGTTTGTGTAGCCAGTGAGAATGTTCACAGGTTTGTGTAGCCAGTGAGAATGTTCACAGGTTTGTGTAGCCAGTGAGAATGTTCACAGGTTTGTGCAGTCAGTGAGAATGTTCACAGGTTTGTGTAGCCAGTGAGAATGTTCACAGGTTTGTGCAGTCAGTGAGAATGATTGCAGGTTTGTGCAGTCAGTGAGAATGTTCACAGGTTTGTGCAGTCAGTGAGAATGATTGCAGGTTTGTGCAGTCAGTGAGAATGTTCACAGGTTTGTGTAGTGAGTAAAAATGTTCATAGGTTTGTGTAGTCAGTGAGAATGTTAGCAGGTTTGTGTAGTCAGTGAAAATATTCACAGGTTTGTGTAGTCAGTGAGAATGTTCACAGGTTTGTGTAGTGAGTAAAAATGTTCATAGGTTTGTGCCGTCAGTGAGAATGATAGCAGGTTCCCAAACCAGCCTCCCCGGACAGGCGCCGGAATGTGGCGACTAGGGGCTTTTCACAGTAACTTCATTTGAAGCCTACTCGTGACAATAAGCGATTTTCATTTCATTTTTCATTTCATTCATTTTCAGGGTTGTGTAGGATCAGTGAGAATGTTCATAGGTTTGTGTAGGGTCAGTGAGAATGTTCACAGGACTGTGTCGTCAGTGGGAATATTCACAGGTTTGTGTAGGACGAGTGAGAATGTTCACAGGTTTGTGTAGTCAGTGAGAATGTTCACAGGTTTGTGTAGGACGAGTGAGAATGTTCACAGGTTTGTGTAGCCAGTGAGAATGTTCACAGGTTTGTGTAGTCGGTGAGAATGTTCACAGGTTTGTGCAGGGTCAGTGAGAATGTTCACAGGTTTGTGTAGCCAGTGAGAATGTTCACAGGTTTGTGCAGTCAGTGAGAATGTTCACAGATTTGTGAAGTCAGTGAGAATGTTCACAGGTTTGTGTAGTGAGTAAAAATGTTCATAGGTTTCTGTAGTCAGTGAGAATGTTAGCAGGTTTGTGTAGTCAGTGAGAATGTTCACAGGCTTGTGTAGTGAGTAAAAATGTTCATAGGTTTGTGCCGTCAATGAGAATGATAGCAGGTTTGTGTAGGATCAGTGAGAATGTTCACAGGTTTGTGTAGTCAGTGAGAATGTTCACAGGTTTGTGCAGGGTCAGTGAGAATGTTTGCAGGTTTGTGTAGGGTCAGTGAGAATGTTCACAGGATTGTGTCGTCAGGGGGAATGCTCACAGGTTTGTGGAGTCAGTGAGAATGTTCACAGGTTTGTGTAGTCAGTGAGAATGTTCACAGGTTTGTGCAGGGTCAGTGAGAATGTTTGCAGGTTTGTGTAGTCAGTGAGAATGTTCACAGGTTTGTGTAGTCAGTGAGAATGTTCACAGGTTTGTGTAGTCAGTGAGAATGTTCACAGGTTTGTGTAGTCAGTGAGAATGTTCACAGGTTTGTGCAGGGTCAGTGAGAATGTTCACAGGTTTGTGTAGTCAGTGAGAATGTTCACAGGTTAGTGCAGTCAGTGAGAATGTTCACAGGTTTGTGTAGTCAGTGAGAATGTTCACAGGTTTGTGTAGTCAGTGAGAATGTTCACAGGTTAGTGCAGTCAGTGAGAATGTTCACAGGTTTGTGCAGTCAGTGAGAATGTTCACAGGTTAGTGCAGTCAGTGAGAATATTCACAGGTTTGTGCAGTCAGTGAGAATGTTCACAGGTTTGTGTAGCCAGTGAGAATGTTCACAGGTTTGTGTAGCCAGTGAGAATGTTCACAGGTTTGTGCAGTCAGTGAGAATGTTCACAGATTTGTGAAGTCAGTGAGAATGTTCACAGGTTTGTGTAGTGAGTAAAAATGTTCATAGGTTTCTGTAGTCAGTGAGAATGTTAGCAGGTTTGTGTAGTCAGTGAGAATGTTCACAGGCTTGTGTAGTGAGTAAAAATGTTCATAGGTTTGTGCCGTCAATGAGAATGATAGCAGGTTTGTGTAGGATCAGTGAGAATGTTCACAGGTTTGTGTAGCCAGTGAGAATGTTCACAGGTTTGTGTAGCCAGTGAGAATGTTCACAGGTTTGTGCAGTCAGTGAGAATGTTCACAGATTTGTGAAGTCAGTGAGAATGTTCACAGGTTTGTGTAGTGAGTAAAAATGTTCATAGGTTTCTGTAGTCAGTGAGAATGTTAGCAGGTTTGTGTAGTCAGTGAGAATGTTCACAGGCTTGTGTAGTGAGTAAAAATGTTCATAGGTTTGTGCCGTCAATGAGAATGATAGCAGGTTTGTGTAGGATCAGTGAGAATGTTCACAGGTTTGTGTAGGGTCAGTGAGAATGTTCACAGGATTGTGTCGTCAGGGGGAATGCTCACAGGTTTGTGGAGTCAGTGAGAATGTTCACAGGTTTGTGTAGTCAGTGAGAATGTTCACAGGTTTGTGCAGGGTCAGTGAGAATGTTTGCAGGTTTGTGTAGTCAGTGAGAATGTTCACAGGTTTGTGTAGTCAGTGAGAATGTTCACAGGTTTGTGTAGTCAGTGAGAATGTTCACAGGTTTGTGTAGTCAGTGAGAATGTTCACAGGTTTGTGCAGGGTCAGTGAGAATGTTCACAGGTTTGTGTAGTCAGTGAGAATGTTCACAGGTTAGTGCAGTCAGTGAGAATGTTCACAGGTTTGTGTAGTCAGTGAGAATGTTCACAGGTTTGTGTAGTCAGTGAGAATGTTCACAGGTTAGTGCAGTCAGTGAGAATGTTCACAGGTTTGTGCAGTCAGTGAGAATGTTCACAGGTTAGTGCAGTCAGTGAGAATATTCACAGGTTTGTGCAGTCAGTGAGAATGTTCACAGGTTTGTGTAGCCAGTGAGAATGTTCACAGGTTTGTGTAGCCAGTGAGAATGTTCACAGGTTTGTGCAGTCAGTGAGAATGTTCACAGATTTGTGAAGTCAGTGAGAATGTTCACAGGTTTGTGTAGTGAGTAAAAATGTTCATAGGTTTCTGTAGTCAGTGAGAATGTTAGCAGGTTTGTGCAGTCAGTGAGAATGTTCACAGATTTGTGAAGTCTGTGAGAATGATTGCAGGTTTGTGCAGTCAGTGAGAATGTTCACAGGTTTGTGTAGTGAGTAAAAATGTTCATAGGTTTGTGTAGTCAGTGAGAATGTTAGCAGGTTTGTGTAGTCAGTGAGAATGTTAGCAGGTTTGTGTAGTCAGTGAGAATGTTCACAGGTTTGTGCAGTCAGTGAGAATGTTTGCAGGTTTGTGTAGTCAGTGAGAATGTTCACAGGTTTGTGCAGTCAGTGAGAATGTTCACAGGTTTGTGCAGTCAGTGAGAATGTTCACAGGTTTGTGTAGCCAGTGAGAATGTTCACAGGTTTGTGTAGTCAGTGAGAATGTTCACAGGTTTGTGTAGCCAGTGAGAATGTTCACAGGTTTGTGCAGTCAGTGAGAATGTTCACAGGTTTGTGTAGCCAGTGAGAATGTTCACAGGTTTGTGCAGTCAGTGGGAATGATTGCAGGTTTGTGCAGTCAGTGAGAATGTTCACAGGTTTGTGCAGTCAGTGAGAATGATTGCAGGTTTGTGCAGTCAGTGAGAATGTTCACAGGTTTGTGTAGTGAGTAAAAATGTTCATAGGTTTGTGTAGTCAGTGAGAATGTTAGCAGGTTTGTGTAGTCAGTGAAAATATTCACAGGTTTGTGTAGTCAGTGAGAATGTTCACAGGTTTGTGTAGTGAGTAAAAATGTTCATAGGTTTGTGCCGTCAGTGAGAATGATAGCAGGTTCCCAAACCAGCCTCCCCGGACAGGCGCCGGAATGTGGCGACTAGGGGCTTTTCACAGTAACTTCATTTGAAGCCTACTCGTGACAATAAGCGATTTTCATTTCATTTTTCATTTCATTCATTTTCAGGGTTGTGTAGGATCAGTGAGAATGTTCACAGGTTTGTGTAGGGTCAGTGAGAATGTTCACAGGACTGTGTCGTCAGTGGGAATATTCACAGGTTTGTGTAGGATGAGTGAGAATGTTCACAGGTTTGTGTAGTCAGTGAGAATGTTCACAGGTTTGTGTAGGACGAGTGAGAATGTTCACAGGTTTGTGTAGCCAGTGAGAATGTTCACAGGTTTGTGTAGTCGGTGAGAATGTTCACAGGTTTGTGCAGGGTCAGTGAGAATGTTCACAGGTTTGTGTAGCCAGTGAGAATGTTCACAGGTTTGTGCAGTCAGTGAGAATGTTCACAGATTTGTGAAGTCAGTGAGAATGTTCACAGGTTTGTGTAGTGAGTAAAAATGTTCATAGGTTTCTGTAGTCAGTGAGAATGTTAGCAGGTTTGTGTAGTCAGTGAGAATGTTCACAGGCTTGTGTAGTGAGTAAAAATGTTCATAGGTTTGTGCCGTCAATGAGAATGATAGCAGGTTTGTGTAGGATCAGTGAGAATGTTCACAGGTTTGTGTAGTCAGTGAGAATGTTCACAGGTTTGTGCAGGGTCAGTGAGAATGTTTGCAGGTTTGTGTAGGGTCAGTGAGAATGTTCACAGGATTGTGTCGTCAGGGGGAATGCTCACAGGTTTGTGGAGTCAGTGAGAATGTTCACAGGTTTGTGTAGTCAGTGAGAATGTTCACAGGTTTGTGCAGGGTCAGTGAGAATGTTTGCAGGTTTGTGTAGTCAGTGAGAATGTTCACAGGTTTGTGTAGTCAGTGAGAATGTTCACAGGTTTGTGTAGTCAGTGAGAATGTTCACAGGTTTGTGTAGTCAGTGAGAATGTTCACAGGTTTGTGCAGGGTCAGTGAGAATGTTCACAGGTTTGTGTAGTCAGTGAGAATGTTCACAGGTTAGTGCATTCAGTGAGAATGTTCACAGGTTTGTGTAGTCAGTGAGAATGTTCACAGGTTTGTGTAGTCAGTGAGAATGTTCACAGGTTAGTGCAGTCAGTGAGAATGTTCACAGGTTTGTGCAGTCAGTGAGAATGTTCACAGGTTAGTGCAGTCAGTGAGAATATTCACAGGTTTGTGCAGTCAGTGAGAATGTTCACAGGTTTGTGTAGCCAGTGAGAATGTTCACAGGTTTGTGTAGCCAGTGAGAATGTTCACAGGTTTGTGCAGTCAGTGAGAATGTTCACAGATTTGTGAAGTCAGTGAGAATGTTCACAGGTTTGTGTAGTGAGTAAAAATGTTCATAGGTTTCTGTAGTCAGTGAGAATGTTAGCAGGTTTGTGTAGTCAGTGAGAATGTTCACAGGCTTGTGTAGTGAGTAAAAATGTTCATAGGTTTGTGCCGTCAATGAGAATGATAGCAGGTTTGTGTAGGATCAGTGAGAATGTTCACAGGTTTGTGTAGCCAGTGAGAATGTTCACAGGTTTGTGTAGCCAGTGAGAATGTTCACAGGTTTGTGCAGTCAGTGAGAATGTTCACAGATTTGTGAAGTCAGTGAGAATGTTCACAGGTTTGTGTAGTGAGTAAAAATGTTCATAGGTTTCTGTAGTCAGTGAGAATGTTAGCAGGTTTGTGTAGTCAGTGAGAATGTTCACAGGCTTGTGTAGTGAGTAAAAATGTTCATAGGTTTGTGCCGTCAATGAGAATGATAGCAGGTTTGTGTAGGATCAGTGAGAATGTTCACAGGTTTGTGTAGGGTCAGTGAGAATGTTCACAGGATTGTGTCGTCAGGGGGAATGCTCACAGGTTTGTGGAGTCAGTGAGAATGTTCACAGGTTTGTGTAGTCGGTGAGAATGTTCACAGGTTTGTGCAGGGTCAGTGAGAATGTTTGCAGGTTTGTGTACTCAGTGAGAATGTTCACAGGTTTGTGTAGTCAGTGAGAATGTTCACAGGTTTGTGTAGTCAGTGAGAATGTTCACAGGTTTGTGTAGTCAGTGAGAATGTTCACAGGTTTGTGCAGGGTCAGTGAGAATGTTCACAGGTTTGTGTAGTCAGTGAGAATGTTCACAGGTTAGTGCAGTCAGTGAGAATGTTCACAGGTTTGTGTAGTCAGTGAGAATGTTCACAGGTTTGTGTAGTCAGTGAGAATGTTCACAGGTTAGTGCAGTCAGTGAGAATGTTCACAGGTTTGTGCAGTCAGTGAGAATGTTCACAGGTTAGTGCAGTCAGTGAGAATATTCACAGGTTTGTGCAGTCAGTGAGAATGTTCACAGGTTTGTGTAGCCAGTGAGAATGTTCACAGGTTTGTGTAGCCAGTGAGAATGTTCACAGGTTTGTGCAGTCAGTGAGAATGTTCACAGATTTGTGAAGTCAGTGAGAATGTTCACAGGTTTGTGTAGTGAGTAAAAATGTTCATAGGTTTCTGTAGTCAGTGAGAATGTTAGCAGGTTTGTGTAGTCAGTGAGAATGTTCACAGGCTTGTGTAGTGAGTAAAAATGTTCATAGGTTTGTGCCGTCAATGAGAATGATAGCAGGTTTGTGTAGGATCAGTGAGAATGTTCACAGGTTTGTGTAGGGTCAGTGAGAATGTTCACAGGATTGTGTCGTCAGGGGGAATGCTCACAGGTTTGTGGAGTCAGTGAGAATGTTCACAGGTTTGTGTAGTCAGTGAGAATGTTCACAGGTTTGTGCAGGGTCAGTGAGAATGTTTGCAGGTTTGTGTAGTCAGTGAGAATATTCACAGGTTTGTGTAGTCAGTGAGAATGTTCACAGGTTTGTGTAGTCAGTGAGAATGTTCACAGGTTTGTGTAGTCAGTGAGAATGTTCACAGGTTTGTGCAGGGTCAGTGAGAATGTTCACAGGTTTGTGTAGTCAGTGAGAATGTTCACAGGTTTGTGTAGTCAGTGAGAATGTTCACAGGTTTGTGCAGTCAGTGAGAATGTTCACAGATTTGTGAAGTCAGTGAGAATGTTCACAGGTTTGTGTAGTGAGTAAAAATGTTCATAGGTTTCTGTAGTCAGTGAGAATGTTAGCAGGTTTGTGTAGTCAGTGAGAATGTTCACAGGCTTGTGTAGTGAGTAAAAATGTTCATAGGTTTGTGCCGTCAATGAGAATGATAGCAGGTTTGTGTAGGATCAGTGAGAATGTTCACAGGTTTGTGTAGGGTCAGTGAGAATGTTCACAGGATTGTGTCGTCAGGGGGAATGCTCACAGGTTTGTGGAGTCAGTGAGAATGTTCACAGGTTTGTGTAGTCGGTGAGAATGTTCACAGGTTTGTGCAGGGTCAGTGAGAATGTTTGCAGGTTTGTGTACTCAGTGAGAATGTTCACAGGTTTGTGTAGTCAGTGAGAATGTTCACAGGTTTGTGTAGTCAGTGAGAATGTTCACAGGTTTGTGTAGTCAGTGAGAATGTTCACAGGTTTGTGCAGGGTCAGTGAGAATGTTCACAGGTTTGTGTAGTCAGTGAGAATGTTCACAGGTTAGTGCAGTCAGTGAGAATGTTCACAGGTTTGTGTAGTCAGTGAGAATGTTCACAGGTTTGTGTAGTCAGTGAGAATGTTCACAGGTTAGTGCAGTCAGTGAGAATGTTCACAGGTTTGTGCAGTCAGTGAGAATGTTCACAGGTTAGTGCAGTCAGTGAGAATATTCACAGGTTTGTGCAGTCAGTGAGAATGTTCACAGGTTTGTGTAGCCAGTGAGAATGTTCACAGGTTTGTGTAGCCAGTGAGAATGTTCACAGGTTTGTGCAGTCAGTGAGAATGTTCACAGATTTGTGAAGTCAGTGAGAATGTTCACAGGTTTGTGTAGTGAGTAAAAATGTTCATAGGTTTCTGTAGTCAGTGAGAATGTTAGCAGGTTTGTGTAGTCAGTGAGAATGTTCACAGGCTTGTGTAGTGAGTAAAAATGTTCATAGGTTTGTGCCGTCAATGAGAATGATAGCAGGTTTGTGTAGGATCAGTGAGAATGTTCACAGGTTTGTGTAGGGTCAGTGAGAATGTTCACAGGATTGTGTCGTCAGGGGGAATGCTCACAGGTTTGTGGAGTCAGTGAGAATGTTCACAGGTTTGTGTAGTCAGTGAGAATGTTCACAGGTTTGTGCAGGGTCAGTGAGAATGTTTGCAGGTTTGTGTAGTCAGTGAGAATATTCACAGGTTTGTGTAGTCAGTGAGAATGTTCACAGGTTTGTGTAGTCAGTGAGAATGTTCACAGGTTTGTGTAGTCAGTGAGAATGTTCACAGGTTTGTGCAGGGTCAGTGAGAATGTTCACAGGTTTGTGTAGTCAGTGAGAATGTTCACAGGTTTGTGTAGTCAGTGAGAATGTTCACAGGTTTGTGTAGTCAGTGAGAATGTTCACAGGTTAGTGCAGTCAGTGAGAATGTTCACAGGTTTGTGCAGTCAGTGAGAATGTTCACAGGTTAGTGCAGTCAGTGAGAATATTCACAGGTTTGTGCAGTCAGTGAGAATGTTCACAGGTTTGTGTAGCAGTGAGAATGTTCACAGGTTTGTGTAGCCAGTGAGAATGTTCACAGGTTTGTGTAGCCAGAGAGAATGTTCACAGGTTTGTGTAGTCAGTGAGAATGTTCACAGATTTGTGAAGTCAATCAGAATGTTCAAAGGTTTGTGTAGCGAGTAAAAATGTGCATAGGTTTGTGTAGTCAGTGAGAATGTTAGCAGGTTTGTGTAGTAAGTGAAAATATTCACAGGTTTGTGTCGTCAATGATAATGTTCACATGTTTGTGTAGTCAGTGAGAATGTTCACAGGTTTGTGTAGTGAGTAAAAATGTTCATAGGTTTGTGTAGTCAGTGAGAATGTTAGCAGGTTTGTGTAGTCAGTGAAAACATTCACAGGTTTGTGTAGTCAGTGAGAATGTTCACAGGTTTGTGTAGTCAGTGAAAACATTCACAGGTTTGTATCGTCAGTGAGAATGATAGCAGGTTTGTGTAGGGTCAGTGAGCATGTTCACAGGATTGTGTAGTCAGTGAGAATGTTAGCAGGTTTGTGTAGTCAGTGAGAATGTTCGCAGGTTTGTGTAGTCAGTGAGAATGTTCACAGGTTTGTGTAGGGTCAGTGAGAATGTTCACAGGTTTGTGTAGTCTGTGAGAATGTTTGCAGGTTTGTATAGGGCCAGTGAGAATGTCAGCAGGTTTGTGTAGTCAGTGAGAATGATCACAGGTTTGTGCAGTCAGTGAGAATGTTCACAGGTTTGTGTAGTCAGTGATAATGTTCACAGGTTTGTGTAGTCTGTGAGAATGTTCGCAGGTTTGTGTAGTCAGTGATAATGTTCACAGGTTTGTGTAGTCAGTGAGAATGTTCACAGGTTTGTGTAGGGTCAGTGAGAATGTCAGCAGGTTGTGTATTCAGTGAGAATGTTTGCAGGTTTGTGTAGTCAGTGAGAATGTTCACAGGTTTGTGTAGCCAGTGAAAATGTTCACAGCTGTGTGTCGTCAGTGAGAATGTTCACAGGTTTGTGTCGACAGTGAGAATGTTCACAGGTTTGTGTAGTCAGTGAGAATGTTCACAGGTTTATGTCGTCAGTGAGAATGTTGGCAGGTTTGTGTAGTAAGTGAGAATGTTCACAGGTTTGTGTCGGGCGCGTGAGAATGTTCACAGGTTTGTGTCGACAGTGAGAATGTTCACAGGTTTGTGTAGCCAGTGAGAATGTTCACAGGTTTGTGTAGTCAGTGAGAATGTTCACAGGTTTGTGTAGTCAGTGAGAATGTTCACAGGTTTGTGTAGCCAGTGAGAATGTTCACAGGTTTGTGTAGTCAGTGAGAATGTTCACATTTTGTGCAGGGTCAGTGAGAATGTTCACAGGTTTGTGTAGTCAGTGAGAATGTTCACAGGTTTGTGTAGCCAGTGAGAATGTTTGCAGGTCTGTGCAGTCAGTGAGAATGTTCACAGGTTTGTGTAGTCAATGAGAATGTTCGCAGGTTTGTGTCGTCAGTGAGAATGTTCACAGGTTTGTGTAGTCAGTGAGAATGTTCACATTTTGTGCAGTCAGTGAGAATGTTCACAGGTTTGTGTAGTCAGTTAGAATGTTCACAGGTTTGTGTAGTCAGTGAGAATGTTAGCATGTTTGTGTAGTCAGTGAGAATGTTCACAGGTTTGTGTAGTCAGTGAGAATGTTCACAGGTTTGTGTAGGGTCAGTGAGAATGTTCACAGGTTTGTGTAGTCTGTGAGAATGTTTGCAGGTTTGTATAGGGCCAGTGAGAATGTCAGCAGGTTTGTGTAGTCAGTGAGAATGATCACAGGTTTGTGCAGTCAGTGAGAATGTTCACAGGTTTGTGTAGTCAGTGATAATGTTCACAGGTTTGTGTAGTCAGTGAGAATGTTCACAGGTTTGTGTAGTCAGTGGGGATGTGAGCAGGTTTGTGTCGTCAGTGAGAATGTTCACAGGTTTGTGTAGTCAGTGAGAATGTTCACAGGTTTGTGTAGTCAGTGAGAATGTTCACAGGTTTGTGTAGTCAGTGAGAATGTTCACAGCTGTGTGTCGTCAGTGAGAATGTTCACAGGTTTGTGTCGACAGTGAGAATGTTCACAGGTTTGTGTAGGGTCAGTGAGAATGTCAGCAGGTTGTGTATTCAGTGAGAATGTTTGCAGGTTTGTGTAGTCAGTGAGAATGTTCACAGGTTTGTGTAGCCAGTGAAAATGTTCACAGCTGTGTGTCGTCAGTGAGAATGTTCACAGGTTTGTGTCGACAGTGAGAATGTTCACAGGTTTATGTCGTCAGTGAAAATGTTGGCAGGTTTGTGTAGTAAGTGAGAATGTTCACAGGTTTGTGTAGTCAGTGAGAATGTTCACAGGTTTGTGTCGGGCGCGTGAGAATGTTCACAGGTTTGTATCGACAGTGACAATGTTCACAGGTTTGTGTAGTCAGTGAGAATGTTCACAGGTTTGTGTCGACAGTGAGAATGTTCACAGGTTTGTGTAGCCAGTGAGAATGTTCACAGGTTTGTGTAGTCAGTGAGAATGTTCACAGGTTTGTGTAGCCAGTGAGAATGTTCACAGGTTTGTGTAGTCAGTGAGAATGTTCACATTTTGTGCAGGGTCAGTGAGAATGTTCACAGGTTTGTGTAGTCAGTGAGAATGTTCACAGGTTTGTGTAGCCAGTGAGAATGTTTGCAGGTCTGTGCAGTCAGTGAGAATGTTTGCAGGTTTGTGTAGCCAGTGAGAATGTTCACAGGTTTGTGCAGTCAGTGAGAATGTTTGCAGGTTTGTGTAGCCAGTGAGAATGTTCACAGGTTTGTGCAGTCAGTGAGAATGTTTGCAAGCCTGGTAGCCAGTGAGAATGTTCACAGACGAAAGAGAAAATGCTGGAAAATCTCAGCAGGTCTGGCAGCATCTGTCGGGAGAGAAAAGAGCTAACGTTTCGAGTCGATGACTCTTGGTCAAAGCTGTTTGGTAGTGCCAACCTGGCAGTGCCAACCTGACCCTATCCCTGACATTGCCAACCTGGCAGTGCCGCTGGCAGGGTATTAAGGCCATGTCCCTCACCATCCGAGGGCTAGACTCATCTCCGAGCCTCCAGCACGGTGATCATAACTGGTTTCCATTTTCGAAAATCGATAGTACTTCCCGCCGTCATGACATTGCGTGGACCGTGGGGTGGAGGCGGGGCGCGGGGATCTCCCTAGAAGCAACGGCGATACACAATTTAAGTATATTTAAATACATTTAAATTTATGATAGTCAGGTCCACACCCATTTCATCAATAGGGAGGGCTCGGGAACATTGCGTTCTGAGTTGCACCCTGTGCAAATCCTTTTTTTGGCCAGTCACGAGAGTTAACGACCATGCCAAGATTTGCACCGCAGTGAACGGACCCAGAAAATCGTGGCCAACATGTCAGAAATAATGTGAAGTAGGAGGTGAAAGGGATGGAAACAGTTACAATTAGCAGCAAAAGGGTACTGATAACAGTATTGGAACTAAAAGCTGGCAAGTCACTGGGCCCGATGAACTTCACCCTCGGGTCTATCAAGAAGTGGCTGCTGAGGTAGCAGGTGTATTGGTCTTAATTTTACAAAATTTAGAAGTTCTGGGAAGGTCCCATCAGACTGGAGAGTAGCTGATCTCGGTCCACTATTCAGGAAAGGAGGGAGACAGAAAGCAGGATACTACGGGCCAATTAGCTTAACATCTGCCATCAACAAAATGCTGGAAACTATTATTAAGGAGCTTATAGCTGCGAGTTCAGAAAATCTTCATGCAATCTGGCAGAGTCAACATTGGGCAGAATCCTATACCGCCTGCCACCAATCTCAGAGTTCCCGATGCTGCGGAGAATCCAGTGTCGGGTGAAAACCGGATCAGTGCTGGGCGCCGCTCTGCTTCCGATGCTCCGGCCCACCCCCACTGGCGTCTGCATCGAAGTTCACACCTGTGCGCCAATGGGAGGATGCACTTAGAGGGCCAAGCACCATATTCTCTGACCCACATGATTTTCCAGTCCTCTGGCCTAGTACAGGTATGGACAAATCACCCTGGCGTGGTGGACCTCACGGTGGGCCAAGGGGGTAACTCTTTAAAGGAGTTGCTCTCAAAGTTCACCTTAGAGCCACCCTCCCCCCCCACCCCCCCCCCAACATTTCAATACTTGCTCCCTCCTCTGCCAGATCTCCCCCACCACACTGCCCATACCCCCTAAACAAAGAGACCCCACAGAGATGCCCTAAATAAAAAGACCCCCACAGACTCACCAGAAAAGATACCCCTCTCAGGAAGCCCCCCAGAAAAAAGACCCCTGTCTGGAAGCTAGAAAGCAGTCTAGACAGAGGCAGTGAAAATAATTACTGTTGTAACACTCACCTGGGCAATACGCCTGTTGGCTCAGAAAGAAGAAGCAGCATCTGTTGATTCCTGGAAAGAGAAACCAGTCATTTCTGTTTAAACCCCTTGGATCCTTGAGCTGCAAGCCATTCTTTGAGGTATAATGAGCAATGTGGATAAAGGGGAAGGTTTGGATATGGTGTATTTAGATTTCCAGAAGGCATTTGATAAGATACCACATCAAAGGTTACAATGCACAATAAGAGCTCCTGATATAGGGGGCAACTTATTGCATGAATAGAGGATAAGTGACTAAATAGGAATTGGATTGGATTGGTTTCACTGTACCGAGGTACAGTGAAATGTATTTTTCTGCAACCAGCCCAACAGATCATTAAGTACACGAAAATTAAAATAAAATACATAATAGGGCAACACGAGGTCACAATGTAACTACATAAACACCGGCATCGAGTGAAGCATACAGGAGTGTAGTGTTAATCAGGTCAGTCCACAAGAGGGTTGTTTAGGAGCCTGGTAACAGCGGGGAAGAAGCTGTTTTTGAGTCTTTTTGTGCATATTCTCAGACTTTTGTATCTCCTGCCCGATGGAAGAAGTTGGAAGAGTGTGTAAACCGGGTGGGAGGGGTCTTTGATTATGCTGTCCGCTTTCCCCAGGCAGCGGGAGGTGTAGATGGAGTCAATGGATGGGAGGCGGGGTCGTATGATGGACTGGGCTGTGGTCACGACTTTCTGAAGTTTCTTGCGGTCTTGGGCCGAGCAGTTGCCATACCAGGCTGTGATGCAGCCAGGTAGGATGCTTTCTATGGTGCATCTGTAAAAGTTGGTGAGAATTAATGTGGAGATGCCGAATGTCGTTAGTTTCCTGAGCAAGTGGGTGGACCAGGACAGATTTTTGGTAATGTGTACCCCGAGGAATTTGAAACTGCTAACTATCTCCACCTCGGCCCCGTTGATGCTGACAGGGGTGTGTACAGTACTTTGCTTCTTGAAGTCAATGACCGATCTTTAGTTTTGCTGCATTGTGGGATAGATTGTCGTCGTTGCACCATTCCGCTAGGTTCTCTATCTCCCTCCTGTATACTGACTCATCGTTATTCGAGATCCGGCCCACTATGGTCTATCGTCAGCAAACTTGTAGATGGAGTTGGAACCAAATTTTGCCACGCAGTGTTGTGTGTACAGGGAGTATAGCGGGGGGGCTAAGTATGCAACCTTGCGGAAACAAATAGGAAACAAAGAGTAGGCAGAAATGGATCATTTTGGGGTGACAATGAATGGAATTCCACAGGGATCAGTGCAGGGGTATCAGATATTTACAATCTATATCAATAATTTGGATGAAGGGACTAAAGGTACAGTTCCTATATTTTCTGATGACACACAGATAGGTAGGAAAATGAGTTTGAGAGGGTGTTAGGAGTCTGCATAAGAATATAAATAAGTTCAGTGAGTGGGCAAACAATTGGCAGACAGAGTATAATGTGGGAAAATGTGACTTGTCCCCCTTGATAGGAAGAAAAGAAATGCAGCACATAATAATAACTTTATTATTGTCACAAGTAGGCTTACATTAACACCACAATTAAGTTACTGTGAAAGTCCCCTCGTCGCCACATTCCGGCGCCTGTTCAGGTACACAGAGTGAGAATTTAGAATCTCCAATTCACCTAACAAACATGCCTTTTGGGAGGAAACTGGAGCACATGAGGTTAGTTCACAGATGCAGCAAGTGTTTAGGAAGGGGAATGGAATATTGTTGTTTTTTGAAAGGACAATGGAATATAAAATGGTGTACACAAGTGGGGATATCCTGAGGGAGCTTGACAGCGTGAACATTGAAAGAATGTTTCTCCTTGTGAGAAAGAAAAGAACGAGGAGACATGGCCTCCCATTTAAGTTGGAGATGAAGAAAATTACTTTCTCTTGGAGGTTCAACACAACAGCCTGTGGAACTCCCTTCCCAGAGAGTCGAAGAGGCAAGGTCACTGAATATTTTTAAGACAGAAGTAGATAGATTCTTAATTGACAAGAAGATAAAGTGTATTGGGGATCGGCAGGGTAGTGGCATTGGACCCACAATCAGCTCAACCATGAACTTATTGAATGGTGAAGCAGGCTCTAGAGAACAAATGGCCTACTCTTGCTCCTAATTTGTATGTTCATATGATGTGTGTAAGACTGTAAGCAGGTTTGCATTTTACAATCCTGGTAGGCACAATTAACTTTAAAGAAGAAATCTGAACACCCAGTAATTAACTGACAGAATGACTTCATAATTTTATACAATAGCAAACTTAATTTTGCTTACAGGAAATTAAACAAAGTAGGTGCTACTAACAACACTGCAGTTTAACAGTTTATAAAGACATCTGTCATAAACTCAGTTTTGCATTTTAGCTCCCATCCTCACCCACCACCAAGTTCCTTAACCTTACAAACGTTTGAAGATACATTCACAGGTGGCATGGTGTCGCAGTAGTTAGCACTGCTGCCTCACGGTGCCAAGGACCCAGGTTTAATCCCGGCCCAGGTCACTGTGCATGTGGGGTTTGCATATTCTCCCCGTATCTGCGTGAGTCTCCCCCCCTAACCCAAAGATGTGCAGATTAGGTGGATTGGTCACGCTAAATTAGACACATTCATTTTTCACGGGAACAACCTGAAAGGTGTGCCACAGCCCGCTGGAATTTATTTTAATTCTCCTTAGTATGTCAAGTAGTCCTCTGAGATAAGATTTTATGGGCCTCTTTCCATTACCCTTTGGGCTACGTGACCCTCCACCTTTTCCTTCACTGACCTCAAGAGGTGGATGCCTCAGTTCTTTGACCCGATTACTGACAGATTCAACTGCCTTTCTACAGCTTCCCAAGCTAATTCTGCTGAGTGCATTCTGCCGCAAGGCTTTATGAGGACTACTGTCGTTTTTACCTCACAAGCTGAAAGTTAGAAGCAATCTTTCAGCTGTCTTTCCAAACTGAAACAGAGCCGCACCTGCACTCCATGTGGTAAATGATGAAGTTAGTATTTTCTCTGCTTGAAATGCCACCTTGACTGTCTATCACCGACTATTCACTCTCTCAATCGAGCGAGATGCAGTCTTCAGTGAAGCAATGTTATAACTCTCTTTGTAATTGAACTGAGTGATTGTGTCAGTGAACACATGCATATAAATTAAACAAAAGAACCCTTCCAATCAAGGTTCCACCCTGAATCACTATATCCACGCCACTTATGGCCTATACCCAGATAGGAAAGCAAATTAACTACCGTTTAATTACAAAGTTTTCCTTCATTCTGGGAAAACACAAATTACTTCATCTCCAATAGCATTTTACAATCTTCTTTCTCAGAATTGTTTAGTTTATTTTGATGGTGATCATGACAAACACCCTGGTTCAATCCAGAGGTACAGAAATGAGTCATTCATTGTCCAAGTGCTTCAATTCTAACCTTACAAGATAAACATAGGTTAGCTTTTCACCGTAATTACTTCATGATCTGTTGAGCTGCTCGCAGAAAAATACTTTTCACTGTACCTCGGTACACGTGACAATAAACAAATCCAATAATTCTCTCCAAGCTTGGTTACTTCAGAACAGGCATCAACCAGATGTCCCAATTTTCTTTAATTCCTAAACTAAATGGTATATTCAAAAAGATATGAACAGTGAACTATATGTCTGCTATAATGTAGAGTGTTAGAATGTGAGCAGGTTCATGTAGTGTGTGAGAATGTCTGCAGGTTTATGTTGTACGTGATGTTAGTTGGTTGATAGAGTGTGTGATGTTAGCACATTTTTATAGAGTGTGTGAGAATATTAGCAGGCTTATGTTGTATTTGAGAACGCTAAGGGGATTTTGGAGTGCTTGAAAGAAAATATTAGCAAGCTTATGTAATATGTGAGAACATCAGCAAGTTTATGTTGTTTGCGTGATATTAATAAATTTATGTTGTGTGTGATATTAGCTGATTTATATAGTGTGTTATTTTAGTAAGTTTATATAGACTGTGCAAAAATGCTAGCTGGTTTCTGTAGTGTGTGATATTAAGAGGTTTATGTAGAGGGTGAGAATGTTAGCAGATGGATATAGAGTGCAAGACTGGTTGCACGTATATGTCGAGTGTGTTAGATTGTTCGCAGGTATATGTAGAGCGTATGTTCCCAAATTTAAGTTGTGTGCAATGTTAGTTTTTACAGAGCGTGAGAGAATTTTAGCAGGTTTATGTAGAGCGCATGACAATGTTCGCAGGTTTAATAATAATAATAATCTTTATTGTCACAAGTAGGCTTACATTGCAATGAAGTTACTGTGACAAACCCCTCGTCACCACATTATAGTGCCTGTTCAGGAACACAAAAGGGAGAATTCAGAATGTCCAAATTGCCTAACAGCACGTCTTTCAGGACTAGTGGGAGGAAACGGAGCACCCAGAGGAAACCCATAGACACGGCGAGAACATGCAGACTTCGCACAGACAGTGACCCAAGCCGGGAATCGAACCTGGGACCCTGGCACTGTGAAGCTGCAGTGCTAACCACTGTGCTACCGTGCTGCCCACAAGTTTATGCTGTGTGTGATGTTCACTGCTTTGAATAGAGTGTGGTACAGTTCACTTTGGGCAACATGTACATGCATGTAATAGTATGGATAGTGATGGTAGAGGCTCTAGCTTCACCTGCATCACGTGACTGAGCAGGAACATTTCCGGCTCTTGCCGCCTGCCACTTGTATGTGTTGGCAAAATTATAGGTTGATACTCAACCTCTTTGGCTGTGAAATTAACACACCTGCCTTGGACACCTAGTCTTGGGACTCAAACCCAAAGCTTCTGGATCAGAGACAGAGATACTACGCACTGTGCCACAAAATGCCTTCCTCAACTCCGTAACCTCCTTCAATCCTACACTCCTCTGAGAATAAGTTTCCTCTGATTCTGGCGTCTTGAGCACCCCTCAATCCTTTACACCCCCAGCAATTGATATCTGAAGGATTGCTTCCAAAAGTATTAGTGCCAATCTATCCAGCTTTTACAAACCTGCTTAAAATCAAACACATTGACCAAGTTCTTAATCCACTTCATCCTAGATCACAACGTCTTCACCTCTGTCAACAAGTTCTTCATCCAGACGCATGAAACAGCCATGGGGGCCAAATGCGCACCTCAATATGCCAACATCTTCATGCAGAAGTTTGAAAAACCTCCTCACCGCACAGGACCTTCAACCGACATTATACACCAGATACATCAATGACATTTTTTTCCTTTGGACCCACAGCGAAGAATCACTGAAACGACTACATAATGACATCAATCAGTTCCATCCCACCATCAGACTCACCATGGACTACTCTCCAAAATCAGTTGCATTCTTGGACACACTCATCTCCATCAAGGACGGTCACCTCAGCACTTCGCTTTACCGCAAGCCCACGATGCTCCACTTCTCTAGCTTCCACCCTAAACACATTAAAGAAACTATCCCCTATGGACAAGCCCTCCGTATACACAGAATCTTCTCAGACGAGGAGAAGCGTAACAGACGTCTGCAGACACTGAAAGATGCCCTCGTACGAATGGGATATGGCGCTCGACTCAGACATCGCGCCACAACAAAAAACCGCACCGACCTCCTCAGGAGACAAACACAGAACACAACTGACAGAGTACCCTTCGTCGTCCAGTACTTCCCCGGAGCAGAGAAACTACGACAACTTCTTCGCAGCCTTCAACACGTCATTGATGAAGATTAACATCTTGCCAAGTTTATCCCAACACCCCCACTACTCGCCTTCAAATAACCACACAACTTCAAAAAAACCATTGTTTTCAGCAAACTACCCAGCCTTCAGGACAGCGACCACGACACCACACAACCCTGCCATGGCAATCTCTGCAAGATCATCGACATGGATACCACCATTACACGTGAGAACACCACCCACCAGGTACGCGGTATATACTCGTGCGACTCGGCCAACGTTGTCTACCTCATACGCTGCAGGAAAGGATGTCCCGAAGCTTGTACATTTGTGAGACGCTGCGACAACGGATGAACGGACATCGCAACACAATCACCAGGCAGGAATGTTCCCTTCCAGTCAGGGAACACTTCAGCAGTCAAGGGCATTCAGCCTCTGATCTCCGGGTAAGCGTTCTCCAAGGCGACCTTTAGGACGCGCAACAACGTAAAATCGCCGAGCAGATACTTATAGCCAAGTTCCGCACACATGAGTATGGCCTCAACCGGGACCTTGGATTCATGTCGCATTACATTCACCCCCCCCACCATCTGGCCTGGGCTTGCAAAATCCTATCAACTGCCCTGGCCAGAGACAATTCACATCTCTTTAACCTGGGTTCACCCCTATCTCTGGATCTGTAAAGACTTAATTACCTGCAAATGCTCGTAGTCAAAGCATTGTCTTGCATCTTTGTCTATATATATGTCCCTGGAACATACCTCTTCATTCACCTGAGGAAGGAGCAGTGCTCCGAAAGCTAGTGATTTGAAACAAACCTGTTGGACTTTAACCTGGTGTTGTAAGACTTCTTACTGTGCTCACTCCAGTCCAACGCCGGCATCGCCACATCAAGTTCTTAATCACCTCTCTTTGGCTGGATGCCCACTTCTGTCTAATGAAAGATCTGTGAAGTGGTTTTGAAAGATTTTATCGATGTTACAGGCAGTTGTAACTACAAGTCGTTCGTCTTCTCATTATATCACTCATTGTTTTTTCTTGCCAGAAAATAACTTCTTATTTGGTGCAAGGGCTATAGTGCCCTGATGTCATTCTGAGAATAGAACTGAAGACTTGTCCAGTACAACTACAACACTGGTGTCTACCCAGCAATGTGGTAAAATGCCAAGGTATGTGCTGTCCAGAGATAGCAGGACAAATGCAACCTGGCCAAATAGTGCCCCATCAGTCTATTCTTGATCATCAGCAAAGTAGTTGGAAGTATCATCGACAATGGTATCAAGCAGCACTGACTCATAAATAACCTGCCCACTGATGTTCAGTTTGGTTTTCACCAGGGTTACTTGGCTGCTGATATCATTGCAGCCTTGGGTCAAACATGGACAAAAGAGCTGAACTCAATGATGAGGTGAGGTTCTATCTCGGCCCCGAGTCACTGTCCGTGTGGAGTTTGCACATTCTCCCTGTGTCTACTTGGGTCTCACCCCCACAACCCAAACATATGTAGGGTAGGTGGATTGGCCATGCTATATTGCCCCTTAATTGGAAAAAAGAATTGGGGGCTTTAAATTTATTTTGAAAAATGATGAAGTGAGAGTGATTGCCCTTGACATCAAGAAAGCATTTAACCTAGTTTGGCATCAAGGAGGCGTAGCAAAACTAGTGTCAATGGGGCTCAGGGGGGGAACTTAGCACAAAGGAAAATGGCTGCGGTGTCCTAGGCCCAACTACCTTCAGCCGTTTTAACAATGAGCCTCTCTCCATCAATTTTTTAAATATAAATTTAGAGTACCCAATTCATTTTTCCAATTAAGGGGCAATTTAGCATGGCCTATCCACCTAGCCTGCACATCTTTTTGGTTGTGGGGGCGAAACTCACGCAAACACGGGGAGAATGTGCAAACTCCACACAGACAGTGACCCAGAGCCGGGATGGATCCTGGGACCTCAGCGCTGTTGGGCAACAGGGCCAACCCACTGCGCCACCGTGCTGCCCCTCTCTGCATCATCAGGTCAGAAATGTGGATGTTCGCTGATGATTGCACAACGTTCCGCACCATTCACCACTTTTGAGATTCTGAAGTAGTCTGTGTCTATCTGCAGCAAGAGCTGGACAATATTTAGTTCTTCGGCTGATAAGTGGCATTCACACCACACAGGTGCCAGACAATGACCATCTCCAACAAGAAAGAATCTCTCCATGATATTCACTGGCATTAGCAATGCTGAATCCTCCAGTATCTTGGGGATTACCATTCACTAAAAACTGTATTTGACTAGTCTTATACATTCTGTGGCTACAAGAGCTGGTCAGAGGCTGGGAATTCTGTGAAGAGTAACTGACCTCCTGTCTCCCCAATACTTCGACACAATCTACACGGCACAAAGAAGGAAAGAATAGAATATTCTCCACTTGCTTGGATGAGTGCAGCTCTAACAATATTCAAGAAGCTGAACACCATCCAGGACCAAGCAGCCCACTTGATTGGCTCCCCAGTTTCTACCTGCAACATTCAGTCCCTCCATCACAGATGCACAGTGTGTGCCATCTACAAGATGCACTGCAGCAACTCACCAAGACTCTTTTGACAGCACTTTACAAACTCACGACTCTACCACTTAGACAGGCAAGGGCAACAGATTCACAGAAACATCACCACCTACAAGTACCGCCCAAATGGGCAGCGCGGGAGCATAGTGGTTAGCACTATGGATGTGCTGCACCAGGGTCCCAGTTTCAATTCCCTGCTTGGGTCACTGTCTGTGCGGCATCTGCACGTTCTCCCCGTGTCTGCGTGGTTTTCCTCCGGGTGCTCAAGCTTCCTCCCACAATTTCCAAAAGACGTGCTATTAGGTCATTTGTACATTCTGAATTCTACCTCTGTGTACCGGAACAGGCGCCGTAATGTGGCGACTCAGGGCTTTTCACAGTAACTTCACTGCAGTGTTAATGTAAGCCTACTTGTGACAATAAAGATTATTATTATAAGTCACTCACCATCCTAACTTGGAAATATATCACCGCTGGGTCAAAATCCCAGAACTCCCTTCTCTAACAGCATTCTGGGTGTTCTTACACCACATGGACCGCAATAGTTCAAGAAGGCAGCTCACCACCACCTTTATGAAACCAATTACGATTGGGCAATAAATGCTGGCTTAGCCAGCGACACCCATATCCCATGAGTGAATAAATAAAAAGCTATTGTAGCTCATATTTTTAAGGGATGGTATTTCTTCTGAATATATTTCTCACCTTTTTATTCTCACAAGTACTTTTTGATCTCTCTTTGCAAAATCCATTTTAATGCCACATTTGCTTTCTACCACCACACTTGTGATGAATGTAAGAAATTGTCATATTCTATATTTTATATTCTTTGCAATAATGTTATTAATGAAACCTGGGCTTCAACCTGGGATGCATACACACAGTATGTCTGCTAGAGAAGTGATTAAGGTATCGTAAAAGTGAGATGAGCATTGAAATCTAGGTGAAGTGTTCTGCTGGTGGATCTTGAGAACCATTTATTTGCTTGCAGATGGCAGGTTCATGGAATGTCATTTGTGTTTGAAGGACCCTGGGGTGTAGATAGCTTATGAGGGGTATTGTGTTTGCTCCTGGCCAAAAATGTCGAGGGACATCTTGTAAAAAGAGGCAAGCGAATGCCTTATTCTTTGAGTACAGGTGATGTAGTTAATGGGATGAGCCAGGTCTGTCTGAAAAGTCAGTTAGTCCGAGAACTCTCATCTGAACAGAGTTTTTAAAGTTTAGTCCTGAAAGACTCTCCAAAGATTCTGCACCGAAAAAAGCAAGTAGAAACCTGGTTGTTACTTTATTCATGAGTGGTATTTAATCAATATTGATTTTCTTAACTGGAATATAATGGCAGGCTTAGGAAGTAAGTTAAGATTTTGAACTGGTGTAACTGTTAACTGTAAAACTATTTCTCTCTTGCTAATGTAGTTAATTCTGTGTTTAAATTAAAGTTTGTTTTAACACAAACATACCCATTGGTCAGTGTTATCACTCCTGTGGTACAGTAACGTTTCCTCACACTTTTCCAAATTGATAATACTTGGGTTCTCGTTCAGTATCCTAACACATTCAATACACAAACTCAGTTAGCACAGGGCAAATTCCTGCAAACACTTTCAAAAACTACAAGAAGGAGTAAAATTCCCTTGCAACACATAGGCATGCGTGTGACCCACTCACAATTCTGCATTAATCTGCTGACACCACATAAAGCTGCTCGCATTCTCATATGTTCTATAAGAACCAGCTGATGTTACACACAACATAAACTGCGAATATCACACACAGTACACAAAGCTGCTCACATCCTCACACACTCTACAGAGATAGGGAGGGAATTTTGTGGCACATTCTGCAGTGTCCCTGTCTCTGAGCCAGAAGCTTCAGGTTTGTCCCAGGACTAAATGGTTTCAGAAGGTGTGCTCCTAATTTCGCCAAACAAGTGGAGTATCAACCTGCACTCCCTTCCAGCACATACCAATGGCAAGTGGTAAGGGTGGGAGAGGTTCCAGTTGAGCCATGTGATGGAAATAAAGGGAGCTTCAACCATCACTGTCCAGACTATTGGAAGTATGTAAACGTGGATGTTGCCACAGCAACTCCCTGCATGAAGTGTGCCACAGTGTCAAAGAGACAGTGAGGAACAAGGCCATGAAGTTATTTGGAGGATGATATTTTTTTTTCCAAAATAGAATTCACAGTGCAGAAGGAGGCCATTTGGCCCATCGAGTTTGCATCGGCCCTTACAAAGAGCAACCCACTTAAGCCCACGTATCTACCCTATCCCCGCAACCCAGCCACCCCACTTAGCCATTTTGGACACTAAGGGCAATTTAGCATGGCCAATCCACCTAACCCGCAGTGGGGTAACTTGACCCTAAAATAGGGAGCTTGTTGAGCATAAAGACCTTTCCATGCTGCAAACATTCTCAGAGATCATACGAACCATCACAATATCAGTCGGCCCCTTGAATGCTCTGAAATTCAATAAGTTCATGGCCAATTTGTTTGAGTTTTGAGTTTTAGTGCCACATTCCCATCTACCCCACCATAACCTTTGATTCCCTTGCCTAATAAGAATCTATCAACCTCTACCTTGGAAATATTCAGTGTCCCCCACTCTCCACCGCCTTCTGTAATAATAATCTTTATTGTCACAAGTAGGCTTACATTAACACTGCAATAAAGTTACTGTGAAACGCCCCTCATCGCCACATTCCGGCGCCTGTTCGGGTACACAAAGGGAGAATTCTGAATGTCCAATTCACCTAACAGCCCATCTTTCGGGACTTGTGAGAGGAAACCGGAGCACCCGGAGGAAACCCTCGCAGACACGGGGAGAACATGCAGGCTCTGCACAGACTGTGAACCAAGCTGGAAATCGAACCTGGGACCCTGGTGCTGTGAAGCAACAGTGCTAACCACTGTGCTACCGTGCCGGCAGAGTTCCAAAATCGCAAGACCTTCTGAGAGAAAAAACTTTCCCGTGTCTCTGTCCTCCAAGGCGACCCCTAATTTTAAAAACAGTGCCCCCCTCGTTCTGGACTCACCCACAAGAGGAAACATCCTTTCCATGTCCATCTTGTCGATACCTTTCAGTATCTTATATACTTCAATCTTGTCACACCCTCACTCTTTTAAACTCGGTGGAAAGACAACCAGCTTTTCAAACCTATTCTTGTAAGGCAACCCACTCATTCCAGGTATCAATCTCGTAAACCTCGCAGAAGCTTTACATGAATTGCCACTCCAGAGGGTTTTGCACCCTTGAAGAAACAAAACTGAATTGACGGGCAAAACAGAAATGAATAATTAAGCATTTACTTAAAAGACGAGAGCACTTGATTATCCTCAGGGGAATAAGACCATATTGCATACATTTAAGGACGCTTAAGTAAATGAGAGTGGAATCTGTGTCTGAAATTTGTCGTTGCTGATTAAATACAGGGCTAGTGCAGGAAAATGAGAACATAATTAATATTCCTGGAAATTGTTAGGCTGGCAGTTAGGTTGGTGTTGTTCAATGAATATTAGAGCGGAAAACAGGTTTGCTTCACCAGAAAAATACTCGATAATTCCAAGCAATTGTGGGTTCATGAAAGGCAGGCTCTGTCCACCAGGCTTGCTGGAATTCATTGTGGCTAGGACAGAGCTGATGGATGAGGTGACTGATGCCATTTATCTTTACTTTCCGAAGATGTTTGATAAGGTCTACCGCAATGAATGTTCCTGAGATACAGGGAGAAGAGGTAAATTGGACAATAAAGCAGTTAGATAGCAGCAGACAAAAGAAGACTAAATAGTAGCAGTTTTGTTTTGGCGGGACAGGAGTGGTTAGCCAATCCCCGCTGGCTGCGGCACAACTCCCCAGCAAGGTCGAACCTATCATTGGCTCACTATCTCTCTCTAGTGGCACAGCTGTGAACTGCAGAATTGCTGTGCTGAATGAGACGGGCACAAACTATCATTCTGTCACTTGTTAGTCCATCCTGATGTATTTCAAATGTAGCTGGGTCTAAACATCCTCTTTTTATCTGCACAAATCCTCATTTCCTGCAATGAATAGCTGTGAGATTTTCTGCAGCCTCTTTCTAAATGCAGCCGTGCAATGGAAATAGAAAAACACAGCAATACGACATTGATAGGAATCGTCATTGTTAGTGGGAGGAAATTGGGCTTTTTAGGTAGCGAAACGGGAAATGTCTCTAATCTTCAGCACCATGTGCTGTTCTAATTCCAAACAGTGCCTGTAAGATCATGAAACCTTTCACTTTGATATTCTCCCATTCATCTCAGGCATAGTTACATTGCAGTGTCTAACCAGACTTAGGTTCGGTCCTCACTAAAAATAAGCTAAGTGGTTCCTGATTATTATTTTAGTTTGGGAGTCTGGCAGACTGAAAAAGAGGAAAAATATCGTCCAGGTGAAAATTTAGCCCTCACTCCTTGCTCCCATTCCTATTATTGCAAGAGATCCCCGAGTTAGTAGATAAACGCACTGCTGGATACAACACTGAACTATTCAAATCCATAAAGTCTCAAGATAGAAGAAGAGAAACTTACAGCAAGGAAGGAGTGATTCAGCTAATAGTGTACAGCTGGCTGAAAAGCCTGTTCTGAGTTGGGAGATTTCACCAGCGTGTACAGAATTGCAAATGCTTCCTGAGCCCTAATGTTTGAGAGGGGAGAAAGTTAGTTAGGATTTCTTGCCTTCATCTGTTTGCTCCTTTTTTCTGTGATCACAAATGCCCCTGGTAAGGCTTCATTTGTTATTCTTCCGGAACAGCAACTTGCATTTATTTAGCAGCAGCTTTAATGGAGGAGAAGGCCTCTCGTCACTCTGCATGGGGTTCAGCAAACAGCATTTGACACTAAGCCACATAAAGAGATAATGGTGCCAGTGGCCAAAAACACACTCAAGGTGACGGGGTTTAAAGGAGAGGTGGCGAAGTCTCGGGAAGAAATTCCAAAGCTGAGGACCTGGGCGGGAGAAGGCACGGCCACCGATTATGGGAAGATTAAAATCAGGGATGCGCAGTAATCCAGAATTGAATGAATTCTGAGATCTCTGTGGGGTTGGAGGATGTTAAAGAGACAGGTACATCAATAGGGGGAAAGAAATAGATCGGACCAGTCTTCTTCTTTCCCAGTTTTTCCCGGTGTTCCATTTTAAGGGGCACAGGACCAGTTTGGGCCAAAGTCCTTCCTTCCACGTTTTTGCTGCTGTGTTTTTTTCCCTGAGGGAGTTGCAAGCGAGGATGGGAATTTGAAGACTGATGCATTTCCAGAACGGGAACTAATGTCAGTCAGCCAGCACACGGGCATAAATGGGATTTACTGCAAGGTTACTAAACTGACAGCGGGATTGGATAAGCTCATATTTAAGAGGATGCAAGGAGCGAGTTGCCCCGTTGCCGCGGTTTTAGGCCTTCTAATTACTTGCTCGGAATTGCTTGGGCAACTTGCTCGGACACGTCATGGGGGCATTCAGAATTATCCAACGATACGGCAGGGAAGGAGACCATTCAGCCCATCATTTTTGTGCCCATCCTTTGCTAGAACTATCCAATTAATCACACTGACCTGCTCTTTACCCATGGCCCAGTAGGAATTCTTCCCATCAAGCATTTATCCATCTTCCTTCTCAATGTCACCGCTGAATCTAACCCCACTAGCCTTTCAGGCAGCGCATAACAGATTACAACTCAAATAAGATTCCCCACGTCACATATTCTTCAGTTGGATTTCGACTTACGTATGTCTCCTCTGGCTACCGACCCTTCTGCCATGACCAACAGTTTCTCCCGATCTGCTCATATCAACATAATTTATGATTTGGAAAACCTCCATCAAATCTCATCTCCGCTGCAAGGAGAGCAATCCCAGCTACCATGGACTCTGACTGGTGTCAACCATGTGATGAAGTCTAGCCTCTCAAAGAGGACAGAATGGTTGAAGGTTCCTTCCCCAAAGGACAGCAGTGAGCCATTTGCGTTTTTAACAAGAAGCCGATAGAACTTCATGGCCATTTACCCAGCCATTAGTTCACAACTGACTGGATTAATTGAATTCCATTTCTGAACTTGAATTCTGGGATTGTAAATGTGAGATTGCTGGGATATGACCCCTCTACTACGATCACAATTTGTCCGTACTTGAATTATGATCCAGTGCTTTACGCTGGAAAGTGTAGTTGGACAAACCATTGGGTGAGGACATAATTAGGCTGGGTTCTGTTCACCTATTCCAGGAATAATGTGCTGAGGTTCCCACCTTACCAAGGTTTCAGTTGATCAAGTAACAAGAGAGCTGAAGCGGCATGGAGGACTGTACCTGTGAAAGAGAGAAGGAACTGTAACACAGAGTTGGACTGTACAAGTGTGCTGGAACTGTAATGCATAGCTTGATCTGTAACAGAGAACTGGGCTGTATGAGAGGACTGCAACTGTAATGGAGACCTTGAACTGTAACAGAGAACTGGACAGTAAGAGAGGATTGCAACAGAGCGAAGGAACTGTAACAGAGAGCTGGACTGTAATTGAGAGATTGAACTGTAACAGAGACCTTGAACTGTAATATAGGACTGGAACTATAACAGAGTTTGAACTGTAGTAGAGTGCTGGACAGTAATAGAGGACGGGAACTGTAATGTAGAGCTTGAACTGTAATAGAATGCTGGACTGTAACAAAGTACTGAAATGGAGAGTGTGAACTGCAACAGGGAGCTGAACTGTAACAGAGGACTGGAACTGTAATGGAGAGCTTGCACTGCAACGTGGAGCTGGACTGTAACAGAAAGCAGGACTGTAATAGAGGACTGCAACTTTAACAGAGTGAAGAACTAAAATAGAGAGCTGGACTGTAACAGAGCAGTGAAACTGTAAGAGAGCTTGAGCGGTCAGAGAGAGCTTGAACTGCAATAGAGGACTGGAACTGTAAGAGAAAGTTTGAACTGTAACAGAGTTCTGAATTGTACAGAGTACTGGAACTGTACCAGAAAGAAGGCACTGCAGCAGACAGCTGGACAGTAATAGAGTACTGGAAATGTAATGGATAACTTGAACTGTAACAGGGAGCTGGACTGTTGTAGCGAACTGGAATTTTAATAGAGAGCTTGAACTGTAACAGAGCAGGACTGTAAAGGAGGACTGCAGTGTTAATAGAGTGAAGAACGGAAACAGCGAGCTGGACTGTAACAGCAGACTGCAAACGTATTGGAGAATTTGAACTGTAACAGACAACTGGACAGAGAACTAGACAGTAAGAGAGGACTGGGACTGTAGTGGAAAGCTTATGCTGTGACTGGGAGTAGGACTGTAACAGAGGACTGGAACTTTAATGGAGAGCTTGAATTGTAACAGAGAACTGGACAGTAAGGGAAGACTGCAACTGTAACAGAGGACTGTAACTGTAACAGAGAGCTCAACTGCAACAGAGCATTGGAGCAGAAATTAAGAGCTTGATTTGTAACAGAGAGTTGGACTGTAACAGAGGACAGCAAGGGATGAGTGGAACTGTAATGGAGAGCTTGAATGAAGAGTTGGACTGTAACAGTGGGCTGGAACTGTAATGGAGAGCTTGAACTGCAACAGAGAGCTGGAACTGCAACAGAACAAATGAACTGTAACAAAGAGGTGGACTGTAACAGTGGACTTGAATTGAAATTGAAAGCTTGAACTGTAACAGAGAGCTTGAACTGTAATAGAGAATTTGAACTGTAACAGAGAGCTAGACTGTAACAGAACATTGGAACAAAACTGTAACTGTAACAATCTTGACTGTAAAAGAGCACTGGAATTGCAACAGAGGAATTGAAACTGTAACAGAGAGCTGGACAGTAAAAGATGACTGTAACAGTAACAGGGAGAAGGAACAGAGAACTGGACGGTAATAGAGGATGGGAACTGAAACAGAGAACTGGACTGTAATAGAGGATGGGAACTGAAACAGAGAGACAGAACTGTATCAGAGAGCTGGACTGTAACAGAGGATTTGAACTAAAATTGAGAGCTGGAACTGTAACAGGGGGCTGGAACTATAACAGAGAGCTGAACTGTAACAGAGAGCTAGACTGTAACAAAAGACTTGTACGGAAATGGAGAGCTTGAATTGGAACAGGGACTTGGACTGGAACAGAGGACTGGAATTTTAACAGGGAAAAGGAACTGTAACAGAGAACTGGACAGTAATAGAGGGCGTGAAATGAAACAGAGAACTGGACTGTAATAGAGGATTTGAACTGAAATTGAGAGCTGGAACTGTAACAGGGGGCTGGAACTATAACAGAGAGCTGAACTGTAATAAAGAGCTGGACTGTAACAGGTTTGAAACTGAAATGGAGAGCTTGAACTGTAACAAGGAGCTGGACTGTAACAGAGGACTGGAACTGTAATGGAAAGCTTGACAATAATAGAAGACTGGAACTGTAACCAGAGAGAAAGGACTGTAACAGAGAACCGGACAGTAATAGAGGGCAGAAACTGAAATAGAGAGACTTAACTGTACCAGACAACTGGATGGTAACAGAGGATCGGAACTGAAATGGAGATCTTGAATTGTAACAGGGAGTTGGAATGGAACAGAGGACTGGAACTTTAACAGGGAGAAGGAACTGTAACAGAGAACTGGACAGTGATAGAGGACAAGAACTGAAACAGAGCGACAAAACTGTAACAGAGTGCTGGACTGTAACAAAGGACTTGTACGGAAATGGAGAGCTTGAATTGGAATAGGGACTTGGACTGGAACAGAGGACTGGAATTTTAACAGGGAGAAGGAACTCTAACAGAGAACTGGACAGTAATAGAGGGCGTGAAATGAAACAGAGAACTGGACTGTAATAGAGGATTTGAACTTAAAGTGAGAGCTTGAACTGTAATAGAGGGCTGGAACTGTAGCAGATTGCTGGAGCTACAACACAGAGCTGAACTGTAACAGAGAGTTGAACTGTAACAGAGGATTGGAACTGAAATGGAACGCTTGAAATGTATCAGGGAGCTGGACTGTAACAGAGAACTGGAACTGTAATGGAGAACTGGACAGTAACAGAGGACTGTAACTGTATCAAGGAAAAAAAAAGTGTATCAGAGAACTGGACAGTAATAGAGGACAAGAACTGAAACAGAGAGACAAAACTGTAACTGAGAGCTGGACTGTAATAAAGGACTGGAACTGTAATGGAGATCATGAACTGTAACGGGGCTGGACTGCAGCAGAGAACTGGAACAATGGTGAGCTTGAACTGTAACAGAGCACTCAACTGTAACAGAGGATTTGAACTGAAAATGAGAGCTTGAACTGTAACAGTGAGCTGGACTGTAACAGAGCAAAGGAAATGTAACAGATAGTTGGACTATGACAGGGCACTATAACTAGCAGGGAGAAGGAACGGTAACAGAGAGCTGGACTGTAATAGAGGCTTAGAACTGAACTTGGTGAACTTGAACGGTAACAGAGAGAAGGAACTGAAATGGAGAGCTTGAACTGTACTAGAGAGATGGACAGTAACAGAGAATTTGAAATGTAACAGAGATCCTGTCTGCAATAGAGAATTTGGCTGTAACAGAGGATGGCAAAGGAAATAGGGAGCTTGATCTGTAACAGAGATGGACAGGAACGGAGGACTGGAGCAGTAATGGGGAGCTTGCACTGTAACAGAGAACTGGACTATAACAGAGGAATAGAGCTGTAACAGAGAGAAGGAACTGTAACAGAGAACTGAACTGTAACTGAGGATTGAAACTGAAATGGAGAACTTGAACTATAATGGGGAGCTGGACAGTAACAAACAATTAGAATTGTAATGGAGAGCTTTAACTGTAACAGTACTGGACTGTAACGGGACTCAAATTGTAATGGAGAGCTTGAGCTCTGAAAGAGAGCGGGGTCGGTAACAAATGAATGAAATTGTAATGCAGCAAGACCTGGATAATATCCAGGCTTGGGCTGACGTGGCAAGTTACATTCGCATTACACAAGTGCCAGGCAATGACCATCTCCTACAAGAGAGGATCTAACCATCGGCCCTTGACATTCAATGGCATTACCATCGCAGAATCCCCCACAATCAACATCCTGGGGGTTACCATTGATCAGAAACGGAACTGGACTAACCACATTAATACTGTGGCTACCAGGACAGATCAAAGGCTAGGAATCCTAAGGCAAGTAACTCACCTCCTGACTCCCCAAAGCCTGTCAACCATCTACATGGCACAAGTCAGGAGTGTAATGGAATACTCTTCACTTGCCTAGATGAGTGCAGCCCCAACATCACTCAAGAAGTTCAACACCACCCAGGACAAAGCAGCCGCTTTGATTGCTCCCCCTTCCTCAAACATTCAAACCTTCCACCATCGACGAGCAGTGGCAGCCGTGTGTACCATCTACAAGATGCACTGCAGTAACTCACCAAGGTTCCTTAGACAACACCTTCCAGACCCACGACTACTACCATCTAGAAGGACAAGAGCAGCAAATACCTGGGAACCCCACCAGCTGGAGGTTCCCCTCCAGGTCACTCACCATTCTGACTTGGAAATATAGCGCCATCCCTTCACTGTCTCCGGGCAACATCCTGGAACTCCCTCTCTAATCGCATAGTGGGTGTACCTACACCTGAAGGACTGCAGCGGTTCAAGAAGGCAACTCACCACCACCTTCTGAAGGGCAACTGTGGATGGGCAATAAATGCTGGCCTAACCAGCAATGCCCACATCCCGTAAATTAAGTTTAAAAAAGTAAAGGAATGCTTGAATTTTAATGGAGAGATAGGCAGCAACAACAGAATGTATCATAATATACACCAGTATATCATGGTGCAGACACACACTGATGGACACACACAGGGACCAATCAACATGTACAATCACCGCAGCCAATCACCAGTTAGAATACACACTATAAAGGCAGATGGCACCACGGTTCCCGCTCATTCTGGGTGCTGCCTCTCAGTGTAACAAGAAGTCATCCAGCCCAGCATAGACTCACACCACGTGCTGAGAGAATCAACTGGTTCAGACAAGGCTTAGGTCTCTAGATTAAGTTAGCATCATTTAGACCCACAGTCATCGTGTGTTTTAGTTAGAAGTAGTTTATAAAATTGAGTTGAACCTTCATCGGTGTTGGAAGTGTCTGTTCATCTCTCAAGTCTACACTAGCCAACACCTCAGAATATTACTGTGAAAGAGAGCTTGAACTGTCACAAAGAGCTGGACAGCATCATAGAGCTGGTCTGCAACAGACTGGAGTTGTAACAGAGAGCTGAAACTGTAACAGAGAGGTGAAACTGCAATGGAGAGCTGAAAATATCGCAGGGAGCTGAAAATGTACTGGAGGGCTTTAATTGTACCCACAAGAGACAAAACACTCCGGGGAAAAATGAAAATAAATTGGAGAAAAGAAGCATTCTCACTTTTAAATGAGTGGAGGGGGAACTAAATTCAATTGTGACAGGTGAAGATTCATTTAGAAGATTTTGCGAGCCTTCCCGGACTGTCAAACTGAAATGACAGTTGGGACAGGGAATGAACCTGACAGATGACAACTGAACACTTTGCGCTCAGTATCAACACACCATATGGTGTGGCCCATGGTGACAGAATCGTAATGTTCACTGAAATTAATGATGTGATGGGAGTTTGTTTAGAACGCTGTACCTTTCGCAAAAGCTTTCTGGCAATGTAAATAAAATTACATCAAGCACCCATCTAAAATAATACTGCCAATGTTCAAAATGATGTGTATTTATATAAGTGTCTGCTTTCATCTCTCAGATACATCTCACTGTCCCCCAAATTATCACAGAATTTACAGTGCAGAAGGAGGCCATTCGGCCCATCAAGTCTGCACCGGCTCTTGGAAAGAGCACCCTACCCAAGGTCAACACCTCCACCCTATCCCCATAACCCAGTAACCCCACCCAACACTAAGGGCAATTTTGGACACTAAGGGCAATTTATCATGGCTAATCCACCTAACCTGCACATCTTTGGACTGTGGGAGGAAACCGGAGCACCCGGAGGAAACCCACGCACACACGGGGAGGACGTGCAGACTCCGCACAGACAGTGACCCAAGCCGGAATCGAACCTGGGACCCTGGAGCTGTGAAGCAATTGTGCTATCCACAATACAATGCAATGTGTTATTTACTTTGAAGTGGAGATAGGTGCGGCGACTGCTTGAGGATGCCATGAATAACCAGGACATGAGTCGCCAGTTATCCCAGCTCTGTTGGCAGTGCTGAGTACACTTGCAGAACAATTAAGGAACACTCTCTTCCCCCTCGAGCAGCCTACGGAGATTTTTAACCTGGGCCTGGAAATCATTGGACGTATCCAAAACAACACAGCTCTCCTTGAGCACCGCTCTGGAGTGTCAAAGGAAGTCCTGTTGCCCCATGAGGTGAAGCCGATTAGCTGAGGTACCTTGACTTTCTTATGGATGCAAGCTTCACCAGAATGCTTCCAGGCAGAAGGGATCGCAGTTACATCATTGGGTCGGAGAAGCTGCGGTCGTTCCCCTTGTAGCAAAGGAGATTAAGGCGACATTTGATAGAGGTGTACAAAATTATGCCATGTTTAGATAAGGTAGGCAAAAAAATGGTCTTTCCATTAGCTAATGGAACAGGGACTAGGGGACACTGATTTAAGGTTTTGGGTGACAGTTTAAAGGGCACGTGAGGAAGAATCTACTTACACGGTGAGTGGTGACGTCCTGGAATTTGCTTCAGATGAGGGTAGTGGATGTGGGAGATGATGAATGATTTCAAAACGAAGTTGGATGGTCACTTGTGGTGGAATACAATTCCAGATGGGAAAATCGAGATGGGAAATAGAGCTTGTCGGATTGCTGGACAGAATATTAGCACAGACTTGATGGGCCGAATGGCTTCTTTCTGCGCTGCATTGACTCTGTAAGGGCATAAGGGCATAATGTGGGCCGATACTACCAACTAATGCATAATCAATAAACCTCTGGTGTATTGAAGGTGTAACGTTTGCCTTGAGGAAAATATTTCCCTCAGATTCAGCTCGCTCATTTGCATATCGGTGAATGCAATGTCTCCCCTGAGCCAGATAAATTGGACAGCATTTTAAAATGTAATTTAGTTTCTAATCAGACTATCTAGTCCACTCAGTTTTAAATAACAGCTTTGAAACATGTGCAAAACTATTTTCTATGTTAGATGGTGGTGCACGATCAGTTAAATTGCTAATCCTTCTGCGATCAATCGCTAATGAGTATGATTGGCCACCTTAGATACTCTGTCACTGTTCATGGGTTCTGGAATCCTTGCGTGGCTGATGAGCACGAACCTAGAGCTGCCTCTCCGACTACACACTTGGCAGGTGTTTCCGGGCGGTGGGATTGGTCCTTGGACTCGGGATCGCTGGTATTCCTTTCTCAGGCTCCTTTTCCGGGCATCCTCTTGCCAATGGATGTTCTTGAAGAATTGTGACCTTTTAATCAAGAGATTCCTCCATGTAGGTTTCTTCAGAGCAAGGGTCACCCAGGCGTTGACGCCTATATTGCATTTCTTGAGGCAAGCTTTTAGCGTGTCTTTGAAGCACTTCCTTTGCCCACTCTTGTTCAGGAACCTTACTTCAGCTGGCCGATGAAGATTTGCTTTGGCATTCGGGACTCTGGCATCCTGAGCATGTGGCCGGCCCAGCAGTGATAGATTTGGATGGTCATGGCCTCAATGCTGGTGCTCTTGGCTCCTCAACAATGTTATTGTTAGTCCGCCTGTCCTCTCAGCTGACGCAGAGACTCCATTTCAGATTGCAATGATGGTACCTCTCCAGGGCCTCAAGATAGGGTCTATATGTAGTTCAAACTTCTAAGCCATATCCATAGAATCCCAACAATGCAGAAGGAGGCCCAAACCTCTGAAAGAGCACTCTAGGTAGACCCACTCCCTGCCCAATCCCCGTAATCCCACCCATTGATCATGGCCAATCAACCTCACCTGCACATCTTTGGACTGTGAGAGGAAACCAGAGCACCCGGAGGAAACCCACACAGACACGGGGAGAATGTGGTCACTCCACACAGACAGTCACCTGAGGCCGGAATCGAACCCAGGTCCCTGGTGCCCTGAGGCAGCGATGTTCACCACTATAGAAGAGTTGGGAGGACGACTGCCTTGTACACGAGGATCAATATGGTGTTAAACACCTTTTGAAATGTACCTCTAAATGTCCTTATGACCAAAAACTCCAGCTTAACTTTTGAAGGCTTGAAGGTCGGCTAACAGACACAATTAGCAGAAACTCCCAATTGTGGATAGAAAAGATCCCGTCGGGCAGGATTATCTGGCTCTTTCCGTGAGTGGGATCTTCCAGTCTCGCCAATGGTGACTCCCCCACAGCAGGTTCCATGGCGGGGGAATGGGTGAGCCACACAAAACACTGTGGACACCAGTGGGAATGATGATCCCACCAGCAGCCAATAGCGTGTTGCCTCCGCCACTGGAAAGCATGTCGTGGTGGGGGGGCCACAAAACCCCATTCGTAATGTCATTCCAAAGAAGAGCTCAGTGTCCGGGCCAATATTTATCCCTCAAATAACATCATGCCGTCATTATCATATTCCTGTTTGTGGAAACGTCCTGCGTTAATAATAACCTCCATTAGTGTCACAGGTAGGCTTACATTAAGACTGCAATGAAGTTAGTGTAAAGCCCCTAGTCGCCACTCTCCGGTGCCTGTTCAGGTACACAGTGGGAGAATTCAGAATGTCCAATTAACCTAACAGCACTTCTTTCGGGACTAGTGGGAGGAAACCGGAGCACCCGGGGGAAACCCACACAGACACAGGGAGAACGTGCAGACTCCGCACAGACAGTGACCCAAGCCGGAAATCGAAACCCGGGTCCCTGGCGCGGTGAAGCAACAGTGCTAAGCACTGTGCCACCGTGCAAATCTGCGTCCAAAATTATTTCATTGGCTGTGAAACACTTTGTAACATCTTGAAGTCAGAAACGGTGCTGTATAAATGCAAGACCCTTCTTTCAGTCAGCCAAGAAACTTGCAACTCCAGTGCCTCTGTTTGACAAAGCGACTAAAGAAAGTGTTTTACTTTGCAGTCATGCTGTAGTCACTGATCTCTTAACAACTGTAGCATCAGTTTGTAGTCAGCAGAATTAATAGTCTCCCGCTGTGATTTGGGCTCTCTCATCACACAGAGAGCACCTGCTTTACTTCGAGCTGTTAGGTTTCAAATATTCTCCGAGGACAGACAGAATGGCCACAGTAAACTGTGGCTCAGTTTATAGAATCTCTGCAGATTCGACTTTGGATGGTATGGAGTAGCAAACCTAAACAGTTTGATCCAACAAGGCAGAAATGAAAACAGAAAACACTGAAAACACACAGTAGGCCAGGCTGCGTCTGTGGACAGCGAAGTAGATTTAATGGGCTGGATTTTCATGGCGTCAGGAAGATTCCATGAGGGTGAAAAAAATGGCGGTCCAGACCTGCATCCGGACGTCCCGCTCCCATTTTCGGCCTTTCCGATTACCATAGCTGTATGGAAAGGGGCACAGGTTCAGATTCCCCCAAATGACTGAAAGGCCGTCTAGGTGAAGGCCTCAAAATTCGTGGGATATGGTTGGACCTCTGTGCTAACCTGGAGGCTGATCTCGCACCTAGAACATCTAGGGTGGGATACTCCGACCCCCACCGGAGAAAGTCCGGGGGGGGGGGGGGGGGTGCGGCTTGAATCCCGCCCCTGGCGGCTGCCCTCCGGTGGCGGGAATTTGGCGGGTGCGGGAATTGCACCGCGCCGGTCGGTGTCCACTGGCAGTGGCCCCCCTCGGCGAATCTCCGGCTTGCAATGGGCCGAGTGGCCGCCCAATTTAGGCCGATCCCACCGGCGTAAATTACAACAGGTACGGGACCTGGCTGCGAGGGCGGCCTCCGGGGTCCTCAGGGGGCGCGGGGGAATCTGGCCCCAGGGGGTGCCCCCACAGTGGCCTGGCACATGATCGGGGCTCACTGATCCGCGGGCGGGCCTGTGCCGTGGGGGGATTCTATTCCTCCGCGTCGGCCGGTATAACACTCCGCGATGGCCGACGCGGAGAGGAATCCCCCCCTGCGCATGCGCTGGGATGATGCCAGCACACGCTGACGTTCCCGCGCATGCGCCGGCTGGCGGAGGCCCTTCGGTGCCGGTTGGCGTGGCACCAAGCCCCTTCCGCACTGGCCAGCGCGGCGCAAACCACTCCAGCGCTGGCCTAGTCCCTGAAGGTGCAGAGGACTCCGCACCTTTGGGGCGGCTCAACGCCGGAGTGGTTAACGCCACTCCTTCATGCCGGAGTTGCCTGCCCCACCGATTCACGCAGAATATTGCCCCTGGTACCAAACCCTTCTAATTGCAGTCAAAGTTATCATGGCCTTCAACTTTTATTGAGCCAGATCCTTCCAGGTCTCTGCTGCAAGATCTCTGTGGAATCGCGTGAATAGCTACCCAGCAGTGCAGAACAACAGTCAACAATTCCTCTGAGCCAGATTTAGCAAATACATTAATTCCCTGCAGATGGGGAGTCATAAAACCAAAGAGCTCTCAAAGATATTGGTGGCTGCAGCAATATGGTACAGCAAAGGGACACATGCAGGATCCAGAGCCCAGCGATGAAGGCCACGCATCAGGCAAAGAACTAGAGGAAGAGAAAGCCATTTACTTCTGATGAAGATACAGTTGAGGAGGAGGTGACAATGGCGTAAATGCTGAGAGTTGCACCTGGACATCAAGGTCAGGCTCAGTACATAATCACCGGGGGGGAACCTAATACAGAGGGGGTTCTCCTTAGCAGCATTGGGGTTCTATGTGCACCTACAGCAGTAAATAGCTGGCTAGCCGTTATGACGCAAGTGTCCTTGAGATCCTAGGCAGCTTGTATCATCCAAGATAAACCCAATCCCCAACAAGAGAGAAAGTCAGCAAGGTTCCTTCAGTTTCCAAAAGAGAAAATGCTGGAAAATCTCAGCAGTTCTGACAGCATCTGAAAGGAGACAAAAGAGCGAACGTTTTGAGTTCAGATGACCCTTTGTCAAAGGGTTTCAGATTCCAGCATCCGCAGTAATTTGCTTTTATTCCTTCAGTTTCTCTGGCATCACAATGGCAGCATTCTGGTCCACCGGTATTAAAGATATTGAGCTTGAGATGCCCTGTGAAAGGGGGGACTGCAAGTGTATGTTGGAGGCTGTCAAAAACGCAGAATGCTGCCCCTGGTACCAAACCCTTCTAATTGCAGTCAAAGTTATCATGGCCTTCAACTTCTATTGAGCCAGATCCTTCCAGGTCTCTGCTGCATGATCTTTGTGTCATCGCGCGAGTAGCTAGCCAGCAGTGCAGAACAACAGTCAACAATTCCTCTGAGCCAGATTTAGTAAATACATTAATTTCCCTGCAGATGGGGAGTCATAAAACCAAAGAGCTCTCAAAGATATTGGTGGCTGCAGCAATATGGTACAGCAAAGGGACACATGCAGGATCCAGAGCCCAGCGATGAAGGCCACGCATCAGGCAAAGCCTGGTCCTTATGTCAAGAGTGCAGCTGTGCAATGAGAGGTGAGACTTAGAACTTGCAGATATGAGGCTGGAGCAACTCAAATGCTGCAACTCCAAAACACTGCCCGTATGATGGGCAAACCATTCCCTACTTATAGTTTAACCCAGCACTACTGTGAGACATTTGCTAGCTTTGAAAGCAGACCAAGACAGGCCAGCAGCACGGTACAATTCCCGTACCAGCCTCCCCGAACAGGTGCCGGAATGTGGCGACTAGGGGCTTTTCACAGTAACTTCATTTGAAGCCTCCTTGTGACAATAAGCAATTTTCATTTAATTTCATTTTTTCATTGTGACATTATATAAATGTACAGCATGTGAAGAGTTAATGTTATTTTAAAACTAACCACTGGAGGGGGCTAAGGGACAGTATCCGGTTTCACTCATGATCGCAATACTCCGCACCCTCCAAATCGGCGTTAATGCGATGCACACGCAGTTGCAACCGTGTTTGCATATTATTATCGGGCCCACCCGCAATGCTCCACGTCCGATGGACCAAGTTCTTGATGGCACGGTCCACATGTGGACTTAACAGTCGTGAGCCTGGTGTGGCAGCTGCAGAGAGAGATGGCGTACGGACAGTGTCCAGCACTGCCACACTTCGCCGACAGTCATGCTGCTGGCCTGGGGGGCTTCTACCAGGAATGGAGGGGGGAGGTGGGGGGGAAGTAATGGGGGGTGGCCAGGCGGTGGGCTGTGGGGTTGGGGTGGACGGGTACATGGTCCAGCACAACCGGTCCATTTTTTCGGGCTTTATCAGTGCGTGTGTGGGGGGTGTAAGCGTACCTGCAGCTTATCAACCCTGCGCGTGTACATCATGGACCCGGCGATTTCCCCGTCATTTTTCCGTGGGTGTTTCACGCAGTGTCGGTGCAAGCCCCTCGCCGGTAGCAGAATTGTTGTGGGTGTGGAGCCAATTCTTCCGTCATGGAACTCCACGGATCCTCCGTTGGCAGGAAAAGAGAATCCAGCCGACTGAGTTCTTTATAGTTTTTCCACTTCCATACCAGCCTTTCTGTATATTTCACAGTCAACTCTTTAAAAAAACAGTGCTGCCACCATGTTAAGTTCTTCCATTCGACATAAAGGCCTACAATATCTCTCGTTATCTAAGGTTCCTGAAATTTGCTGTATTTATCCTTCTGCCTCACAGGAACATCCTGAATTCCTTTCAACTGACACTTGAAAGCCTCCCACATGTCAGATTTGATTTACCCTCAAACATCCGCCCCCCAATCTAGGTTCTTCAGTTCCCGCCTAATACTGTTATAATTAGCCTTCCCCCAATTTAGCACATTCACCCTAGGACCACTCTTATCCTTGTCCACCAGCACTTTAAAACTTACTGAATTGTGGTCACTGTTTCTAAAATGCTGCCCTCCTGAAATTTCTACCACCTGGCTGGGCTCATTCCCCAATACCAGGTCCAGTACAGCCCCTTCCCGAGTTGGACTGTCTACGTATTGTTTTAAGAAGCCCTCCTGGATGCTCCTTACAAACTCTGCCCCGTCTAAGCCCCTAGCACTAAGTGAGTCCCAGTCAATATTGGGGAAGTTGAAGTCTCCCATCAGAACAACCCTGTTGTTTTTACTCTTTTCAAAAATCTGTCTACCTATCTTCTCCTCTATCTCCCACTGGCTGTTGGCCCCAACATTGTGACTGCACCCTTCTTATTCCTGATCTCTACCCATATAGCCTCGCTGCCCTCTGAGGTGTCCTCCCGCAGTACAGCTGTGATATTCTCCCTAATCAGTAGCGCAACTCCGCCACCCCTTTTACTTCCCCCTCTATCCTGCCTGAAACATCTAAATCCTGGAACATTTAGCTGCCAATCCTGTCCTTCCCTCAACCAGGTCTCTGTAATGGCAACAACATCATAGTTCCAAATACTAATCCAAGCTCTAAGTTCATCTGCCTTACCCGTAATACTTCTTACATTAAAACATATGCACTTCAGGCCACCAGACCCGCTGTTTTCAGCAACATCTCCCTGTCTGCTCTGCCTCAGAGCCATGCTGGCCCTATTCTCTAGTTCTCCCTCGATGCTTCCACCTCCCGACCTATTGCTCCGGTGCCCACCCCCCTGCCATACTAGTTTAAACCCTCCCATGTGACAGTAGCAAACCTCGCGGCCAGGATATTTATGCCTCTCCAGTTTAGATGCAACCCGTCCTTCTTATACAGGTCACACCTGCCCCGGAAGAGCTCCCAGTGGTCCAGATAACGGAAACCCTCCCTCCTACACCAGCTGTTTATCCACATGTTTAGCTGCTCTATCTTACTATTTCTAGCCTCACTGGCATGCGGCACAGGGAGTAATCCCGAGATTACCACCCTAGAGGTCCTGTCTTTTAACTTTCTGCCTAGCTCCCTGAACTCCTGCTGTAGGACCTCATGCCCCTTCCTGCCTGTGTCATTAGTACTAATATGTACAACGACCTCTGCCTGTTTGCCCTCCCCCGACAGGATACCCACTACTCGTTCGGAGATATCCTGGACCCTGGCACCAGGGAGGCAACATACCATCCTGGAGTCTCTTTCACTTCCACATGAGCGCCTATCTGTGCCCCTGGTGATAGAGTCCCCTGTGACTATTGCGCTTCTGCGCTTTGACCCTCCCTGCTGAACATCAGAGCCAGCCGTGGTGCCACTGCTCTGGCTGCTGCTGTTTTCCCTGATAGGCTATCCCCCCGCAGTATCCAAAGAGGTATACCTGTTCAAGAGGGGGACAACCACAGGGGAGTCCTGCACTGACTGCCAGCCCTTTCTGGTGTTCACCCATTTCTCTGCCTGCACCTTGGGTGTGACCACATTTATATAACTGCTATCTATGATGCTTTCCGCCACCTTGATGCTCCTAATTGCATCCAACTGCTGCTCCAACCGAACCATGCTGTCTGTGAGGAGCTCTAGTTGGTGCACTTTCTGCAGATGAAGCTACCCGGGATGCTGGAAGCCTCCCGGACCTGCCACATCTCACAGTCAGAGCACTGCACCCCTCTAATTGACATTGCGTCAATTAATTAGTAAATTAAATTAAAAAGTTTTTTTTAAAGTTACTGTTAACTATATGTTTCCTCGCACTAGATTTCTACTATAAATGTGAAAGCTAAATACAGTACGCTCCGATCTCTGGCTTAGATACCCCTCTAAATTATAATTAAGTAATAAGTAATTATGTTTAATTAGTTTAACAATGCTTAATTTTTAAATTTAGTGTAACTTCCCAACCAGCCAATCAGGTCACAGCTTTACTGTGACATCATATCAGTTCTTCCCCCACCCCCCACCCATAGAACAGTACAGCACAGAACAGGCCCTTCGGCCCTCGATGTCGTGCCGAGCAATGATCACCCCACTCAAACCCACTTATCCACCCTATACCCGTAACCCAACAACCCCCCCTTTAACCTTACTTTTTAGGATACTATGGGCAATTTAGTATGGCCAATCCACCTAACCCGCACATCTTTGGACTGTGGGAGGAAACCGGAGCACCCGGAGGAAACCCACGCACACACGGGGAGGACGTGCAGACTCCACACAGACAGTGACCCAGCTGGGAATCGAACCTGGGACCCTGGAGCTGTGAAGCATTTATGCTAACCACCATGCTACCGTGCTGCCCCTTCAGTATACTCTGACAAAGGAAGGTTCAGACTTGGAGATAGGTTTAACACATTTATTGAACAGTTAACAATTCTCCTACTTGAGTTTGACTCCACTGCTAATCTTACTATAGTAACTCAATCTAACTAACCAGTCTGCTCTAATCCATACGGTGGGTGTGATGCTTCCTGATCTGCCCCTTTGTCTCTGAGTGTCGCCTATGGAAAGAGGAAGAGTATGTGTGCCCTGTCCGTTTATATGGGTAGCCCCCTTGTGGTAGTGTCACCTCTGGGTGTGACTTGACTGCCCATTGGTCGTGTCCTATCTTACTGACCTATTGTGTCTGTGTGTCATGATGTCTCTGGTGCTCCCTCTAGTGTTTATTTAATCCCAGTGTATTTACATTAACCCGTTGTGTATTTACATTGCCCTCGTGTATCTACATTAACCCCTTGTGTATTTACAGTGATGCATATCACCACACCATTTAAGTTCAACCAATGGGAAATTACAGTTACTTCATGAACAAAATTGTATTGAAAATGAACAACAAAAAGCAAAGAAAATTACAGCTCAGGAACAGCCTGTGCCATTCCAGATCCTTTATCTAAACCTGTCGCCCATTTTCAAGGATCTATTTCCATCTGTTCCCCGCCCGTTCATATATCTGTCCAGATTCATCTTAAATGATGCTATCATGCCCGCCTCTACCACCTCCGTTGGCAAAGTGTTCCAGGCACCCACCACCCTCTGCGTAAAAAACTTCCTATGCACATCTCCCTTAAACTTTCCCCTTCTCACCTTGAAATCAGGACCCCTTGTAATTGACACCCCCGCTCTTGGGCAAAGCTTGTTGCCATCCACCCTGTCCATACCTCTCATAATTTTGTAGACCTCAATCAGGTCCCCCCTCAACCTCCGTCTTTCCAACAATCCTAATCTACTCAACCTTTCTTCATAGCTATCGCCCTCCATACCAGGCAACATCCTGGTGAACCTCCTCTGCACCCTCTCCAAAGCATCCACATCCTTCTGGTAATGTGGCGACCAGAACTGCCCGCAGTATTCCAAATGTGGCCTAACCAAAGTCATATACAACTGTAACATGACCTGCCGACTCTTGTACTCAATACCCCGTCCGATGAAGGCAAGCATGCTGTATGCCTTCTTGACCACTCTATCGACCTGCGTTGCCACCTTCAGGGTATAATGGACCCTGATCTCCCAGATCTCTCTGTACATCAATTTTCCCCGGACTCTTCCATTGGCCGTATAGTCCGCTCTTGAATTAGATCTTCCAAAATGCATCACCTCGCATTTGCCTGGATTGAACTCCATCTGCCATTTCTCTGCCCAACTCTCCAATCTATCTATATTTTGCTGTATTCTCTGACAGTCCTCCTCGCTATCTGCAACTCCACCAATCTTAGTATCATCTGCAAACTTGCTAATTAGACCACCTATACCTTCCTCCAGATCATTTACGTATTTCACAAACAACAGTGGTCCGAGCACAGATCCCTGTGGAATACCACGAGTCACCTTTCTCCATTTTGAGTCCATTATGAGTCTTGTAACAGTGATCATGAAGCTATCATCAGTTGTCATAAGAACCCATCTAATTCACTCGTGTCCTTTAGGAACTCCTTGGTTTCACAGGGAGTTAGTGGCTATTCGGGTGGGAAAATGATGTTGAAGTCTAAAGATCAGGCAAGATTATATTGAATGGCAGAACAGAATCGATGGTCCAATCCTGCTTGTGTTCTTCTGGAAGGAAATTTGTTGTCCTTACCTGGTCTGGCCTACAAATTACCCCAGGCCAACAGCAATGTGGTTGACTCTTAACTGCAAGACACTCAGTTATGGCAATTAAGGCTGGTCAACAAACGCTGTCCTTACGTCCTTTGCAGTGATGCCCATGTTTCATGAAATGATTTTCATACATCATCCCCCTGCCGCCACACATTCCCCTGCCTTCCCCAGCTGCCAATTATCTAATTTAGAATTGTAGAAAGGTTACAGCACAGAAGGAGGCCATGCGGCCCATCTTGTCCGTGCCAGCCCAGTGACACCCAGGTGCCCTTTCTAATCCCACCTTCCTGCACCCGGTGCATAGCCCTGTAGCTCAGAGCACTTATGGTGCAAATCCACGTATTTTTTAAAACAGTTTAGGGTCTCTGCCTCCACCACCAATTGGGCAGCGAATTCCAGACTCCCACTAACCTTTGCGTAAAACGTTTTTTTCTCATGTCCCCTCGACACCTTCTGCCACTTATCTTGAATCTGTATGCCCTGATTGTAGAATTCTCCACCAAGGGAAACAATTCTATCCTGTCCACCCTAAATCGTGTCCTGATAATTTTGTACACCTCAATTAAGTCACCCCTCAGTTTTCTTTGGTCCAAAGAAAATAACCCCAACCTCTCCAATCTCTCCTCGTATCCACACTTTTCTAGCCCTGGCAACATTCTTTTAAACCTCCTCTGCACTCTCTCCAGAGCAATAACGTTCTTCCTGTAATTTGGTGACCAGAACGGCACACAATACTCCAGTCATGGCCTTACCAGTGTTTTATACAATTTGGGGCTGGAGGTCCAGCTCCGAGTCAATTAGCGGTCCCAAGGCAATCAATTTGCCTCAGGCATATCAAGCCTCACGGAGGCAGGGGGCAGTGTCACTGTCTCTGCATAAAATCCAGCTGAGTAAAGGGAAGGACTGTGTTTTCGAGACAGTTTGATGTACATTGATTTTAATACAGTGAGGATACAGGAGACAGACGAGCAAATGTTAACGCACGCATGGCCTTATAAATCCCTTGGATCAGGGGAAATTAATAAAATACCAAACTACTGACAGGCAGGTTTCATTAATTTGTCTTCCCTTAATCAGACATTGGCATCCTTCCAAAAATATGCCAGCTCATTCTTCCAAATCATCCTTTGCATTCTGGCTGTGTGTCTGTCACAATTGATGTATCACCTGAATGATTTAAGAATTAATTTCTAAATTGTCACAAAACAGAAATGGATTTCCTCCCACCCTCATTTAAATTCATTGCTTAAACATGGGCCGATGTGAACCTTTGTGTGCACTGGGCCATGGATCAATAAAAGTATGTTCATTCAAATGTTATTTTTTTCAATTTATAAAACAACGTTTTGGGCCCACAGTTCCAGCTGATGCATTGTCAGGATTCATATTTTGGAATGTTCCCAGAATGAGGGTGGTGGGGCTATATTTAGTGTCCATATCTAGCTTCCCTGAGGACATGAAGAATCAAGCATATTGTGCAGGATTAGAACCAAACATAAATCAGCCTGGGAGAGCTTTTTGAGAATCAAGGAGCTTCCAGTCATTTTTTGCAGTCGGCCAAAATTGTCTGATTTAAGTCTTCACTCCTCACCACAACAGCTTTAATTATATAGTTCCTTGAATTAAATGAAATTTTGCTTGGTGATACAGAACTTAAATATTGCTGAAAGAGTGACATGTTGCTGAAGCTTTTCAACTTGCACTCATCAGGACAAACAATGCCAAATTTCAAACAATCACAACAATTTATACAACATGAGGGAAGAATGCGTTTTTCATGCTGAACATAGCAATTAAGGGAGTGCATTCTTAAATAATCCCAATTAGTGGCTGTGTCCCCCTCTAGGAACATATTGAAGACCAAGATGAAATGAATGAAAATCGCTTATTGTCACAAGTAGGCTTGAATGAAGTTACTGTGAAAAGCCCCGAGTCGCCACATTCCGGCGCCTGTCCGGGGAGGCTGGTACGGGAATCGAACCGTGCTGCTGGTCTGCTTTAAAAGCCAACGATTTAGCTGAGTGAGCTAAACCAGCCCCTATACTCCCAACCCCTGTTTCCCAGCCCCAAAGGGAAAATCTAGCTATTGATGTCTGCCTCCACCAGTTAGCCAAGTTAAGGAAATAATTTTTAAAGGCATTCATTTTCTAAACCCGACAATCTATCATACCACATAAGACACATTGGAGATTTCACTCCACATGCTTTCGGAGTGAACATGCTTATGCGACACAGCCTACTCCTCTAAAAGTAATCTTTGTTATTGTGAAACCAGAGGTTTAGTTCACACACAGCCTTTGCACTATCTGACTGGAGATTACTCGGCGCTTATCCCACAGTGCTAACATTCCTCACCTTGATGAAGACAAATTCTGTTATCAAGATGTATTTTTATTAATGAAGCTATTTGCAGCTTTGTCACTTTGTTTCGGCCATCTTAAAAATTGTAATGTCAGTGGGCCCAGTATCCACGGCCCTTGCCATTAAATACAGGATGTGGAGATGCCGGCGTTGGACTGGGGTGGGCACAGTAAGAAGTCTTACAACACCAGGTTAAAGTCTAACAGGTTTGTTTGGAATCACTAGCTTTCTGAGCACAGCTCATCTGATTAAATACAGGTGCCATGAAGCAGAACGCATCCCAAAGTATATCTTGGCATCACTAGTTTTGTGACAATGTGGTGAATGTTGGGAATTTTGGATACATTATATTATATTAAAAGTATTTGGTTGGGTAAGGGTTAACAGCTGGGTTTGTGTGTGTATGACTGCTGCACTAGTGTTTTCAGAAATCCTGGTTTGCAAGAGAGGTTGGCTTTTTGAAATCCAGAGGTGCAATTAAAGCATTGTAAAAGTTTGGGCTATGGGATTTTTGTTTATATTATTAAGAGGGTTCCCTATGGAGTAGTTAAATAGATACATTGTGTTCAGTTGGAAAGATGATGTAACTAATGGGGGGAGCTAGAGCAGCAGGCATTTTTCAGAAAAGCGGGCAGTTGTGAATTCAAACAGTGAAGACTGTTTCTGAAGACTTCAGCTAGAGATCCTGCATTGTTCTGACAAGGTCAGGTCTCTTTGTTTAAAACAATGCCAAAACATTTCTCTTTCTCAAAGTGGAGTATTCAGACAGCTCTGATCAGCAAGTATTCATGGGTGCTAACTGTATTTAAAAGTGGATTGAGATATGAGATGATTCTGTTGTTTGAGTGGGAATAAAGATAGCAGTTAAGGGTTATTGCGTCACTATATTGATTACCATTGTTTGAGGGGTAATTGTAAGCTGTTTTCTTGTATGATGTTAAAGATATTTTACTTAATATTGTGTTAGTAATAAAGTTTGTTTTACAATGCCATATCCCTATTTTTGTGTGAAATCACTCCTGGAGCGAGGTGCCCTGTCCTCACAGTCTTACAAAATTAAAATAAAGATATTGAGGTTTCTGTCCAGCATCTTGGCCACTGTTGGGGTCTGGACCAGGGTCATATTAACAAGAAGGAACCTTCTGCAAGCCCAAGATGTGACAGGGTGGGGTGAGGCACCCTGGGCGGTGAGCCAAGGTTCTGATGATGATTCATTGAAAACTGTCTTGACTAGTTCCAGAACTAGGGGACACTGTTTGAAAATATGGGGCTGCCATTTTAGGACAGACATAGGAGTTTTTGTTTTCTCTCAGATGTGCAACTTGAGGCTGGGTCATTGGGGTCGATAGATTCTTGTTAGATAACAAGGGGTAGCACGGTACCACAGTGGTTAGCACAGTTGCTTCACTGTGTCAGGGTCCCAGGTTCAATTCCCCGCTGGGTCACTGTCTGTGTAGAGTCTGCATGTCCTCACCGTGTCTGCGTGGGTTTCCTCCGGGTGCTCCGGTTTCCTCCCACAGTCCAAAGATGTGCAGGTCAGGTGGATTAGCCATGCTAAATTGCCCTTAGTGTCCAAAAAAAGTCAGGTGGGGTGACTGGGTTACAGGGATAGGGTGGAGGCGTGAGCTTAAGTGGGGTGCTCTTTCCAAGGGCCGGTGCAGACTCAATAGGCCGAATGGCCTCCTTCTTCACTGTAAATTCTTTGATTCTATAAGGGACTCAAAAGTTATTGAGGCTTGATGGGAATGTGGAATTCAAAACACAAACAAATCAGCCACGATCTTATTGAATGGCAGATGGGCTAGAGGGGCCCAGAGGACTACTCTGATCCTTCTTTCTGTGTCCATATAAACATTCATCATTCAAACCCAAAAGTTATAATGATAAGCGGTAAGTGGAGTCATCCTTAAAAAGCTGTTCATTCCCCAATTTTATTTGATTAACATTTCCAATCAACTTAATGAAGAACATGTTTGTCTGGTCTGAGAATGGATCAGTGATGAGTTGGCCGACAGATGTGACCGTCTTCAAGGCTGTTAGCTCCACTAGTCACAGCAAGTATTATGGATGGACTTTGACACGAGTTTGGCATGGTTTGCTGCTCTATTTGCCGTGTGGCCATAGGGTTTTCATTTTGCGTGTTCTTGTTAGAAATTTTGTACTGGCTCTTTCAGCAAGCTTGGTGTTATTTCCCTATAGGTTCTTATCTTTTTAATTAAAACCAATCAACTCTTGTTTTAGGGAGCCTCCAGATCAGATACAAGCTGCAAAACGATAAAGAAACTGATGTCTTTAGCATCGATGGCACAAAGCTGGCAAATGGACAACTCCACAGTGTGAAGATTGATCGAGAAGGGAGAGATGTCTACGTTCAGGTAATGCTCCCACATGTTCAACAAGGAAGATACAAACACAAACACAGAGATGATTTTAGTTAAAATTGAGAAAGCAGTTTTTCTGGCGAAGAATAATGAAATGCACCATGGAAATCAAAAAGAAGACAAATTAGATAATAAATGACGGATGTAGCATTAAAGGGTAGCATAGTGGCGCAGTGGATAGCACTGGCACTGTGGCGTTGAGGACCCGGGTTTGATCCCAGCCGTGGGTCACTGTCCGTCTGGTGTTTGCGCATTCTCCCCATGTCTGCGTGGGCTGCACCCCCACAACCCAAAGAAGCGCAGGTTAGGTGGATTGGCGACTATAACCTGCTCCTTAATTGGCACAAAAAATAACGGGGGACTCTTAATTAAAAGCAAAAATTCGAATTAAGGGAAGGTCGAACGAAATGAGGAATCTCAGGCCAGGTGTTAGATCTGGAGGTAGGTGAGCACTTTGGAAACAGTGACCACAATTCGGTGACCTTTACGTTAGTGGTGGAAAGGGATAAGTATACCCCGCAGGGCAAGAGTTATAACTGGGGGAAGGGCAATTATGATGCCATTAGAAATGACTTAGGATGTGTAGGTTGGAGAAGTAGGCTGCAAGGGTTGGGCACACTGGATATGTGGAGCTTGTTCAAGGAACAGCTATTGCATGTTCTTGATAAGTACATACCAGTCAGGCAGGGAGGAAGGGGTTGAGCGAGGGAACCATGGTTTACCAAAGAAGTGGAATCTCTTGTTAAGAGGAAGAAGGAGGCCTATGTGAAGATGAGGCGTGAAGTTTCAGTTGGGGCGCTTGATAGTTACAAGGAAGCGAGGAAGGATCTAAAGAGAGAGCTAAGACGAGCAAGGAGGGTACATGAGAAGACTTTGGCAGGTAGGATCAAGGAAAACCCAAAAGCTTTCTATAGGTATGTCAGGAATAAAAGAATGACTAGGGTAAGAGTAGGGCCAGTCAAGGACAGTGGTGGGAAGTTGTGTGTGGAGGCTGAGGAGATAAGCGAGATACTAAATGAATACCTTTTGTCAGTATTCACTCAGGAAAAAGATAATGTTGTGGAGGAGAATTCTGAGACCCAGGCTATTAGAATAGATGGCATTGAGGTGCGTAGGGAAGAAGTGTTGGCAATTCTGGACAAGGTGAAAATAGATAAATCCCCGGGGCCTGATGGGATTTATCCTAGGATTCTCTGGGAAGCCAGGGAAGAGACTGCTGAGCCTTTGGCTTTGATTTTTATGTCATCATTGGCTACAGGAATAGTGCCAGAGGACTGGAGGATAGCAAATGTGGTCCCTTTGTTCAAGAAGGGGAGTAGAGATAACCCCGGTAACTATAGGCCGGTGAGCCTCACGTCTGTTGTGGGTAAAGTCTTGGAGAGGATTATAAGAGATACGATTTATAATCATCTAGATAGGAATAATATGATTAGGGATAGTCAGCATGGTTTTGTGAAGGGTAGGTCATGCCTCACAAACCTTATCGAGTTCTTTGAGAAGGTGACTGAACAGGTAGATGAGGGTAGAGCAGTTGATGTGGTGTATATGGATTTCAGTAAAGCGTTTGATAAGGTTCCCCACGGTCGTCTATTGCAGAAAATACGGAGGCTGGGGATTGAGGGTGATTTAGAGATGTGGATCAGAAATTGGCTAGTTGAAAGAAGACAGAGGGTGGTGGTTGATGGCAAATGTTCAGAATGGAGTTCAGTTACGAGTGGCATATCACAAGGATCAGTTCTGGGGCCGTTGCTGTTTGTCATTTTTATAAATGACCTAGAGGAGGGCACAGAAGGTTGGGTGAGTAAATTTGCAGACGACACTAAAGTCGGTGGAGTTGTAGACAGTGTGGAAGGATGTTGCAGGTTACAGAGGGACATAGATAAGCTGCAGAGCTGGGCTGAGAGGTGGCAAATGGAGTTTAATGTAGAGAAGTGTGAGGGGATTCACTTTGGAAAGAATAACAGGAATGCGGAATATTTGGCTAATGGTATAATTCTTAGCAGTGTGGATGAGCAGAGGGATCTCGGTGTCCATGTACATAGATCCCTGAAAGTTGCCACCCAGGTTGATAGGGTTGTGAAGAAGGCCTATGGTGTGTTGGCCTTTATTGGTAGAGGGATTGAGTTCCGGAGCCATGAGGTCATGTTGCAGCTGTACAAAACTCTGGTACGGCCGCATTTGGAGTATTGCGTACAGTTCTGGTCGCCTCATTATAGGAAGGACGTGGAAGCTTTGGAACGGGTGCAGAGGAGATTTATCAGGATGTTGCCTGGTATGGAGGGAAAATCTTATGAGGAAAGGCTGATGGACTTGAGGTTATTTTCGTTAGAGAGAAGAAGGTTAAGAGGTGACCTAATAGAGGCATACAAAATGATCAGAGGGTTAGATAGGGTGGACAATGAGAGCCTTCTCCCGCGGATGGAGGTGGCTAGCACGAGGGGACATAGCCTTAAATTGAGGGGTAATAGATATAGGACAGACGTCAGAGGTAGGTTTTTTACGCAAAGAGTGGTGAGGCTGTGGAATGCCCTACCTGCAACAGTAGTGAACTCGCCAACATTGAGGGCATTTAAAAGTTTATTGGATAAGCATGTGGATGATAATGGCATAGTGTAGGCTAGATGGCCTTTAGTTTTTGACCTCCCATGTCGGTGCAACATCGTGGGCCGAAGGGCCTGTACTGCGCTGTATCGTTCTATGTTCTATATTCTATTTTCTATCTTCTGTGGGATTCTCCGGCGGCGTGCCCCTCCACCTCGCTGGCATCGCACTGACAGCCACGGGTTTCCCGACAGTGTGAGGGTGACCATTGGTCATCTACGGGAACGGAGATTCCTGCTGGCAGGACAGAGAATCCCGCCCCCTGGCATTTTGAGGTCCTTGGAAATAACGGGCGGGGTTCTCTGTCCAACGACACCCAGATCGCTTTCCCCAATAAGACGGAGAATTGGGCATTGGGGCAGATTGGGATTGACGCCAGGTGCCGGCCCAATCGCGATTCTCCCATTCCCTGTTGGCACCGGTTCACGTCTTCAGCAGCCGGAGCGTGTAAATAAATACAAATGGGTCTTAATGACCCATGTGCATCCATTTTGTGAGCCCAATGCCCAATACTCTGGCCTTGCATGATTCTCGGGCCCCCGCGGCCAGGAATCACAGGGCGCGATTCAACATGTAGCCTCTACCAGTTTGGTTCTGGCATGGTGGACCTTGGGCCAAGGGGGCGACAGTTTACTCCTTGGCCCAACGTGTGATCCACCAAACGAGGACCATGCTGATAGAAACCATCCAAGCCCATTCTAGGGCCACTTCGCCCCCAAGAATGCACTTTCTGGCCACGCCTCCTCTACCAGATCCCCCCTATGTCTCCCCCCCCCCCCCCCCCGCAGAGACCCCTGTAACAAGGATACCCCAACATGGATCAAGGCAATAGGGGACCCCCCAGGGACCCCTGTAATAGCGGGATCCCCACAGGGACCCCAGTTCTAGGGATAACCCTACATGGACCCTTGTAATAAGGGGAACCCCCCCAGGGACCCCTGTAATTGCAGGACCCCAACAGGGACCCCTATAATAGAGAGACCCTCTCAGTGACCCCTATATTGGGGGATCCCCAGGGACCTCTGTAAAAGGGAGACCCCCCACAGGGACCCCTGTAATGGGAGACCCCCCAGGGACCTCTGTAAAACGTAGACCCCCCCTATGGACGCCTGTAATAGGGATACAGCCACAGGTACCTCTGTAATAGGGATACAGCCACAGGGACCCCTGTAATCGGGTGGACCCCACAGGGACTCCATGCTTAAAGGAACCCCCCCCCCCCACAGACCCCTCTTCTCAGAACACCCCTCCTCCCCCAGAAAAGAGAGCCCTGCCTGGAAGCTAGAGAGCAGTCCAGACAGGGGCAGTGAGAGGAATTACAGCTGTAGCACTTACCTTGCAGCTCCACATGTCCTTTCTTGGAAGGAGGGAAGCTCTGACCTGTGTCTGGTTCCCTCAGATCCATTAGCTGCAAGCCATTGATAGCTTTCCAGCAGTAGTCTGTGATTGACAGCTTCTACAAACCAGCTGCAGCTTTGATTCATTCATTCCTCTTCACGTTTCAGTGGCTTACGTGGTGAAAGCCCAATGTTTGTGAACATTGACCACATCAAAGAGTGGTGTGTGCAGTGAAATCACACGCTTGTGTGATTGGAATGCACTCAGTGCTTGGAATGCACTTACCTCTCTTTGACGTACTAGGGATAAAGCTGCAACAATTTATCCAACGAATTACACGTCGGTACACCACGAGGTCAACCACATCATGGCCACGCTGCTGGAGACCACAAGTAATCCAAGCTCACTACAACCCATTTACATGCTCCCATTAGCAGACAGCATGGATCTCATTCCCGTTGCCATTGGGTGGGGAGGGGGGGATTGGGAGGAGGGCATCACCTTTCCCTGATGCCCAATTCTCTATCCCATTGAGAAACACATTCCGGATATCCCAGGACAGGGAATCTCGTCCATAGTCACCCGAATGGAGAATCCCACCCAATGAGTTTAAATGTGCCAGCACGGTTAGAGTGCATGGATAAGGAGGGGTATAGTTGTTGTTTGGAACAGAGAGGAGAAATTCATAGAATCAATGATGACAGCAGTCAGTTTGAATGAAGGGTCAAGCAAAGCTGTAACGGGGAGAGAGAGGAGATGAAAGAGAAGCAATCCGTGAAATAAGTGCTGATGTTTGTATTCTATTCAAGAGTATCAAGGAGATTATGAAGGTATCCCCAAGTATCAGAACACTAGTGAAGGATTGGATGTGCATATGTCTCTATATCCTTCCACCGCCACCACCTACCTATCTTTGCTACTGCCGTCGGCCCCATAACCTTCTGAGATAGCTACCTACCTAATCCTGAAGTTTTGAGCAGGCCAGTTGTAATTGTTCCTCCATTGGTGACCATGTCCTCAGCTACCTTGGCCTAAACTTTGGAATTATCTGCCTCTCTACCACATTCTTCCTTTAAGATGCTCATCAAAACTTAGCACTTTGGCCAAACTATCTGCACTATGTTACCTTATGTGACTTGGTGCCGGATACTCATGTAAGTCATCTTTGGAAATTTATTATGCTAAAGGCACAATAAGTTTGTAAGTTATTGTTATAGACTTTATAGATAATTAAGACCAGCGAGGAGACTGTCGGAAGTGATAAAATCAAATGTATTCGTAACACTCATTGGCAAAATGCTGTCTTGGATGAAAAGTATTTTAAGTGGTAGAAATTGTAAGGTTAAGGGGGGGGGGGGGGTTGTTGGGTTACGGGTATAGGGTGGATACGTGGGTTTGAGTAGGGTGATCATGGCTCGGCACAACATCGAGGGCCGAAGGGCCTGTTCTGTGCTGTACTGTTCTATGTTCTATGTTCTATAAATTGAAGGTTGTTCAGATGTTGTGCCTGGGGGCTGGTTTAGTGGCTGAACAGCTGGCTTGTAATGCAGCACAAGACAGCAGCGCGGGTTCAATTCCCGTACCGGTCTCCCCGAACAGGCGCCGGAATGTGCCGACTAGGGGCTTTTCATAGTAACTGTATTGAAGCCTACTTGTGACAATAAGCAATTATTATTATTAGTTAAAATTACCCCTTTTGCCACAAGTGGCAACACTTGTGACGCCCACGTGTACAAGCCCTGACCTTCCATTTTAAGACATTACACATTAATGCTCCAATGTGCTGTGCTACCTTGGAACCATCTATTTCACATGACATATTTACCTCTGTTAGAATTGAAATATTTTCCAGCAGAATGGCCCAGAATCTTCTGCCAAAATAGTGAAAAGCCTAATGGCCCTCAATGAAAAAATGAAAAATGAAAACCGCTTATTGTCACAAGTAGGCTTCAAATGAAGTTACTGTGAAAAGCCCCTAGTCGCCACATTCCGGCACCTGTTCGGGGAGGCTGGTACGGGAAGACGTTAATTTGTAAATCGTCCTGTGAAAAACAATTAATCGTTTGCAAACCACCATTAATGTTTGGATTATTTGCACTGCTGCAAGTCAGGAACATGTTGGAATAGTCAAGGTTAGATATGGAGACATTTGTGCATTCAATCTTTCACATTGCAAAATGGCAACGCATCCACAACCACTCCATGTGTTACAAGAAATTGCTACAATTGTCATTAACTGCCAATCACTACTGTAAATTAGGGATTACACTTCGCATTGGAAATATGTTTTTAAAGAAGAGAATTATGTTCCTGTGATGCCACACAACCTCTCTGGCCCAGGAAGTGAGCAATTTAAGTTGTGGAGGCTCAGTTGAACTCACAGGGCGCAACACAAGGGAATATGTTGAACCCTCAGGGCACACCACAATCCTTCCCACTCCAGAAAATCCGACACTGATGTTTATTTTCTTGATTGCGTAACTTAAATGTTGGACTGAGGTGTGGTAGTATATCACACCATCAAGATTAAAATGTGTAGAATTACGTATTTCTGGTGCATCGGCTTCAGAAGACTGGAGATTGTAGTGTGTGTGACAAAAATAAGACCGTGCTAATCAAATATAGCTACAGTTCCATGTGTATTCCAGGTTGTATTTCATATGTAATTTAAAGTAGTATTCCAGTTGGTTTGTCAATGCAGTATATTCGGGGGGATGATGACATAGTGGCAATTTCACTGCATTAACAATCCAGAAACTCAAGCTAATATTCTGGGAGCTTGACTTCAACTCCCATGGCGGCTAGTGAAATTTAAATTAAGCTAATAAATCCCACAGCAAGGAAACTCCAAACCCATAGCACAATTCAATGCACTCAGAAATGGCTTAACAAGTCACTCAGCTCGAGGGCAATTAGGGATGGGTAACAAATGCTGGCTTAACCAGTGACACCCACATCCCATGAAAGGATCGAGCGACAATATTCCGAACCGAATTGTTCCATTCATTTATATGAAAGTGATTCCCCAAACTGCAGATGTGCCCAGTAACTATTTAAGTCCCAGTATCTTTCAGACAGGATGAAGGATTTGTTTTATTTACAGTAAGAAGTCTTACAACACCAGGTTAAAGTCCAACAGGTTTGTTTCAAACACGAGCTTTCGGAGCACTGCTCCTTCCTTAGGTGAATGGATAGGTATGTTCCGGAAACATTTATATAGACAAAGTCAGAGATGCCGGACAATGCTTGGAATGCAAGCATTAGCAGGTAATCAAATCATTGCAGATCCAGAGAGAGGGATAATCCCAGGGTAAAGAGGTGTGAATTGAAATGAAATGAAAATCGCTTATTGTCACGAGTAGGCTTCAATGAAGTTACTGTGAAAAGCCCCTAGTCGCCACATTCCGGCACCTGTCCGGGGAGGCTGGTACGGGAATCGAACCGTGCTGCTGTCCTGCCTTGGTCTGCTTTAAAAGCCAGCGATTTAGCCAAGTGTGCAAAACCAGCCCCCTAGTGAGCTAAACCAGCCCCAGTGAGCTAAACCATCCCCCTAGTGAGCTAAACCAGCCCACTAGTGAGCTGAACCAGCCCCCTATTGTCTCAAGCCAGGACAGTTGGTAGGATTTTGCAAGGCCAGATGGTGGGGGGTGAATGTAATGCGACATGAATCCAAGATCCCGGTTGAGGCCGCACTCATGCGTGCGGAACTTAGCTATAAGTTTCTGCTTGGCAATTCTGCGTTGTCGCGAGTCCTGAAGGCCGCCTTGGAGAACGCTTACCCAGAGATCAGAGGCTGAATGCCCTTGACTGCTGAAGTGTTCCCCGACTGGAAGGGAACATTGCTGCCTGGCGATTGTTGCACGATGCCCGTTCATTCGTTGTCGCAGTGTCTGGATGGTCTCGCCAATGTACCACGCTTCGGGACATCCTCTCCTGCAGCGTATGAGGTAGACCACATTGGTCGAGTCGCACGAGTGGGTGGTGTTCGCACGAGTGGGTGGTGTTTCCACGAGTGGGTGGTGTTTCCACGTGTAATTCTGACATAGTCCAATGTCAATGCAGCCCCTGCAGCTTCCCTCTTGAATTACATCTGGCTTTCCCTGGTGTTCAGTCTCTTGTTCAAAGATTTTTTTGTTGAGTCACAGGATTGTAAAAGAACAGCAGCTGTAGGTAGAAGCAGTGAGGCAGATAGTCTGCCTTAGTGAGTTTACTTGGGAGACTACAAATGAGTCCGAACCGACTTGGTTAAAAGAAAACAATTTTGCGTAGCACGGCGGTGCAGTGCTTAGCACTGTTGTCTCACGGCGCCGAGGTCCCAAGTTCAATCCGGCTCTGGGTCACTGTCCGTGTGGAGTTTGCACATTCTCACCCTGTGTTTGCGTGGGTTTCGCCCTCACAACCCAAAGATGGGCAGGGTGGTGGATTGGCCACGCTAAATTGCCCTTTAATTGGGAAAAAAATAATAATTGGGTACTGTGATTTAAAAAAAAAAACAATTTTCATTTATTGCAAACAAAGGAATTCACAGTATACATCAGATCGCAGCCGGGTTTGTCCTGTCGGTTCCACCCCTGGCGGACTTTATCCCAAACTTTTACCATGAATGATCCAGGGATCCCCAGCCTCTGAGCGGGGGAGCTCGTATTCGGCGAGGCTCACAGGACAAGTGATTGCTCGCTCCCTGTAGGTCTCGGGCAGGCTATAACTGTTTAGTGCTGGGGGAAGGTGGTGGCGTAGTGGTATTGTCACTGAGCTAGTAAACCAGAGACCCAGAGTAATGCTCTGTGGGCCCAGGTTCAAATCCCGCCGCTGCAGATGGTGAAATTTGAATTCAATAAAAATGATCTGGAATTAGAAAAGTCTAATGATGACCATGAAACCATTATCAATTGTTGGAAAACCCCATCTGGTTCACTAATCTCCTTTAGGGAAGGAAATCTGCCATCCATCCTTACCTGGTCTGGCCTACATTTCTAGACCTATGGAAATGTGGTTGACTCTTAACTGCCCCCTCAAAGGCAATTAGGGATGGGCAATAAATGCTGGCACAGCCTGCGACGCCCATAATCCCACGAACGAATGAAGAAAAATCCAGGTTTTGGGAACGTTCAAGGTGGCAGTTGCTGAAGGCGTTTCATGCTGGGCCTATTAGAGTGCTCCTAATATTCCTCATTAAAATTAACTTAAACATTCATAAATCATAATCATTTGATGATATAAGAAAATGATCTCCAAATGTTGCAGAAAGGCTATGAGTCGCTAACCATTGTTAGATTCCATCCATGAAGGGAAACATTGTGAGGTGCTGCTACGTTTGTCATGCTGCATTATAAGGATTTCACTAGTCGTTCACTTATTGAAGCAAACATTAATGCTGTGCCTTATCATTTCAAGCAGTGAATTACTTTTGAAATGTAATAGTTGTTGCTCAACAGCAGACAAGGTGGCAATGTCCTGAGTTACAACAGGTCAACTTCAAAAGTTGTTCTGCGGCTGAAAATCGCGTTAAAATGTCTTGGGGTTTTAAAAGGAGCTACCTTTCTTCTTAGTTACAGTTGTTTAAGGGTATTTCTGCCGTTTGACCATGATACCAAGAAAAATCCCTGCTGTCCCACAAACTTGTCACCTTTCACATTCACCAGCACAGGACCTGCGGCTTAATCCATTATTTGAAAAATGTCATTTCTGATGGTGCTGAAACTTTCTGAGCATCTCCCATCCTGGATTATGCACCCAAGTGATGCTTGAACCCATGTGGGTTTCAGTTTGATTCAGTTAATAGCATCTTCCGCTCAGAGTCAGAAGCTTCTGCGTTCAAGCTCCACGTGCGTATTTAGGAACACAATCCAGACTGACACTGAAGTGCAGTACTGAAGGGGTTGTAGGGTTGCGTTGTAGCGTTGTATTGTTGCCTTTTAGAATGGGTTTGGTGAACATAAGCCTGGTCAGGTGAATGTGAGAGACACTTGGGGCACTTTTGAAAGAGGATATTTCAGCCAACATTCTGCCCTCAACAACCACCATGAAAAGCAGCTCTCACCTCAGGCCATTCCTCTCATTGACTGCTTGTGGGGCGTTGCTGTTGTGTTTCCCTGCAACGTAACTGCTAAGGCTTTTCAAACGTCATCTCTTAATCCTTTGGGAAATCCAGGGTTTGTGACAAGGCAACGTAAGAATCCTGGTCCAGAGCTTTGATTTCAACTGACAGAGTCAAGTTGATCAGTCATTCTACACAAACAGTGAGACCTGGACAAATGGACACCAGCAAACAATGCACATTTGTTAACAGAGCCAGAACATTTAAAAGGTGAAATATCAAAGAGCCATGCTGTAACTACAAACACTTGCCCGGGGGGACAATGAAACTGCAGACACATTCCCCGAAGATCCCGTCTCTGATTACAAGTGGGAGGTGGTGGCCGAGTGTCATTTTCTCTGGACTAGTAGTCCAGAGATCCAGAGTAGTCTGGGGTCCCGGGTTCAAATCGCAGCACTGCAAATGGGGAAATGTTAATTCAATAAAGGTCTGGAATTAAAAGTCCAGTGATGATCATGAAACTATTGTCGATTTTCGTAAACCTCCCCCCTGCAAATACTGCCCAGCACCTCCCGTGGCCTGCCTGTGCATACTGACACACTCTCGAGGAAAAGCGGTGGCATCAATCGCCAAAAGTGCAATAGATTTCCGCACATGCGCAGACCGTTGTGCAGGCTGCCATCTTGCGTTGGCAGGTGACGTAATGGTTTCTTAATTATTTTGCGGGCTGTGAGCACCACTGGAAAGGCCAGCAGTTGTTGCCCATCCCTAATTACCCCTGAGAAGGTGGTAGTGAGCCCCCTTCTTGTCCGTCTGCAGTCTGCCAGGTTTACTTGCTTACTAATTATGAAGCACAGATAACTTTCAATGCAACAAGCCCCTTTGCAAGTTCAAACACAGACGCTGCCCTGTTATAATCTTCTATAGTATTGGCAAAGAATCAGCAGCTGATTGGTATGAGAACGTGCATCGCAGCTAGCAGTGCAACCTTGGCAGTGCCATGTTGGCACCCATGTGGCAGTGCCAGGGTGCTATATGGCAGTGCCAGGGTGCCAACCTGCCAGAAGGTAACCACCTGGGGGTCTATGATTCCCTGGGAGACCCCCCTAAATTCCATTCCATCTGTTACCCATTTGTGGGAACCAGCACTGAATGGTGCTCGCCCAAGGTCACTGAGGCAATTGGATTAGAGATTAGCTGTCTTGCTCTAATATGCAGATTTTCTGGATAGTGATCCCGCCCACAATGGGCGGGATTCAGATCGATACATCTCGCGCGATCGCGTTAGGTCTCACAAGGCATGGTGAGCTGGTTAGATCCTGGAAGAGGGATCTCTTGGCATCTACAGGCAGCGCCACCATTCGGGCGCAATGTGGCCGGTAGATCGCACCTTAGGCTTCTGTGTCTCACAATGTGACAAGTGTCTGTGGGCTGTGTTAATTGATGATAAATTCACAGAAGTTGCTTTTAGTGGCATCTGTCACTTGGTTTCAGAATGTGATGTGTCTGACTACATATATGTATTGGGAACATTAGATTTTGGGGGAAGATAGATTTTTAAACTTGTTCTACCCTTCGAATCTGATATCTGGAAAGGTACAGTTGTGGGGGAAGGAGTAGTGTAACATACTTTTTTCCCCTTATTTAATAAATATTTTATTATTGTTTTGAAAATCCATCATCAGACTCCTGTGATTCTGTTCAGTAGCTGCCTCCCATGGTTCTGAACAAAAGAAATAAAAGTTATGGTCTGTCAAGTCAGTTTCTACCCTGGGATATGACTTCTCCAGCTGTAACATCAGCTGAGATTATAATAGAAGTAAATTTGCCTCATCTCAGCCCTAAGCGTTCAGCCCTTACCTTGAGATGGTTCCTCCCAAGTTTTAACTTCCCTAAATAAGCAGAAACAATCTCTTGGCATCTATGCTTGATGGTCAGCATGGACGCGATGGGCCGAAGGGTCTCTTTCCGCTGTTAAATTCTATGACTCTGGGCATAATTTAACAGGACAAAATCAGAGTCCCATTTTGGGCGCGTGCATGCCGAGAAAGACTCCGCTATTTAACCAACTTTGCTGTTGTTTCTGGCCTTGGAGAGAATCGCCCCGCCAAGACCATACTTTACATCATTTCCTGGAAGACGAGTCACGGATTGGGGAACATTTTTCAATTCCTCCCCAATCTTTTGACACCCCATCAGCCACCTCACCCTGGTCTCCAGACCCTCCTACTGCACCCAACTTACCTCTTGTGGGGTCCTCAAGCCCCTCTCTCCCCAGCTCTTAAGGGCTCACCATCTCACATCGACAGTGTCGAGGAGCCTGGCCAGGTTTAAATCCTCAAAGCGAGGAGCTGGTCTGCGCACTGCGATGCCTGTGTGTTGACTGGGAGTGAGAGGGGTGGGAGCGTTTAAAAGCAGCTCCCTCTTGTTAACGGTGAGACGTGAGGTGAGGGCTTGGCTAATCAGACGGCGAGACAGCCAGTAATGGCAAAATTTGAATTCAATAAAAATCTGGAATTAAAAGCCTAATGATGACCATGAAACCATTGTCGATTGTCCGAAAAATCCATCTCGTAAACTAATGACCTTTAGGGAAGGAAATCTGCTGTCCTTACCTGGTCTGGCCTACATGCGATTCCAGATCCACAACTCTTAACTGACCCCTCAAGGGCAATTAGGGCTGGGCAATAAATGCTGCCCCAGTCTGCGATGCCCATGTCTCATGAACGAATAAATAAAAAGCTTGTGGTGAAAGTGCTGTTGAATATGGGCCATTGTCTTGCCAACGCGGCTGTCCAGGAAGGCCCCACCAATTGTTTCCAAAATTCCCACCCTCAATCTCACAGTGAATATATTTACACGAGTCCACATGGGAACAGGTATTGAGGAAGAACGGTATTTTGCTTTTAGCTATGTAAATGCAGGTTTTTGTTTGTGATTATCAGTCTGCAGCAAGACCCAAGTATTGTCAACTGCATTATGCACTCAACGTCAGTGCAGTATAACTGCAATCTGCGCATAGGTTCACATAGGACCATGAAAACGCTTCCCACTGAGGTCTGTCGAAATGTTTTGCTGTATCTGTTCAATTGAACCCTTGTTCATGCCACATGTTGTAACCGAAAGCTTCTGAACACTTCTATGAACCAGATGGGTAATGTAGTTTTGCACGGATAATAGATTCATTTTTCCTCATGTAAGACGATTCTGTAAGTCTAGCTGATGATGGTGTTCCTGAGGGACCGAGTGCAAGGTACCGTGTCTTCTCTGATTGGAAAAGCACTGCAAGAGATGCCTTGTAGGAAAGCAAACACTGGCTGAAGAGGAATGAAAAAAGAGTCGCTTAAATAATTCATCAAAGCGGTGCCCAAGATGTTCACCATCCAAAAGTCTTGGAGGCTCTCTCTCTTTGCTCTGAGTTAACTAATCACATAAACTCTGTCTAGCTGTTTATTGACTGCTGAAAAAAATATTGCTGAAAGGAATATTCTCTCCTTTTATCACCAGCAAGGTCCTATTTACAAAGCTGCTACAATTCTGTGCCACCTCGAGGAAAGTATTTGGATCAGTTCACTACCAACCAGTAGTGTGAGGCTTTTCGTTTTTGCAGCAAGCTTGCTTAAAGGTTGAGGACCTCTCAGTCTTGTTGTGAGCAATATATTTGTTAAATCCCTCATAGTTATAAAAACAATATTTAAGTAAAGCTGGTTTATCTTAGTAGCAGAATATCAGACTGTTACATTCTTTGTTGTAGCTGTAATGAGAAAGAATCAGAGGTGGCACTCGTTGAGTTTGTATAACATAGTTTAATGGGTTTATTTACAAGATTCTGCTTGCACAGGGTGTGGTGAATGTGATTCACGCCGGATTATAATCTGTATATACATGTGTCTATATTGTAAATGCAGTTGCACTACCTGTCCTCCAGGGGAGTAGCTCTGGGAATGCTCGAGTTGTACGGGGCTTCTCCCTTGGCTCTGCCCAGGACTCCTCCTCCTGGAAGCTGCTTTATAAAGATCAGTGCCACACGGTCAGCCGGCCAGTTCACCGAAAGTTCAATGGCTAATAGGCTGGCTCTGTTGTGAGTATATTAAAACCGCTATTCTAATCCTACAAGCACGTGTCCGTAGAATTGTTGGTTCCAACACAAATCATGAATTCCACAAAAAAACACAAAATGCCCTGATGACGCCATTGCGCTACACGTGACATTAAACCAGCCAATGATGTTACTCTGACACATAACAGAAGTCATGACTTATTTTACAACCACCTGCAAAGGGGAGATTGTATTCATAATATGTCCAGCTTCCGTTACTTAAGACAAGTATAAAGCGGGAAAAAAAAAAACCAATACCTCTGTAGGTATCTTTGTGTTTCTTATACTCAGGATGGATGTCACAGTGTTCACAAAGACCACACAAGCTAAGTTCAGTAACAAAGCTAACATTTTATACACTACTTAATATACAGCTCAACCACTTACTCCTGTAGCAAGCATAATCTATTAAACTGCAATCTGCACTATACTAATACTTGTCTCATGTACTCTGCCTTAAACTGTACTCTGCTCCCTCTTACACTCTTCCTCACTCTTTCCGATACTCTGCCAGAAGCTTCTGAGTCAGTCCTTTTTATAGGTCTGTTCCCAGCTCCATCTAGTGGTCAATTATGATATTACATTAGCCCTTTGTGTACTAGACATTCTACATAATGTTACAACCTCTTCTTAAAGCCAATATTAACTCTAAACTTTTTCTGGTGGGGGAATATGGTAATTGCCAGCACATGGAGTGAATGAGATGAGTAGTACGGTTTCATTTAAGGTGAAGCTATGAGGTAGAAAGGAATAGAAAGATTTGTTGGTGAGGTTAAATAAAGTATTTTATGAGGAGGCTTGTGTTGTGCATAACCGGTTGGGCCGAGTGGCCTTTCTTTGTATTGTTAGTTCTATGATTTTATTAAAGTATCTGCTCCTTTAGCTACAAGGGGATCTGCAGATGGAACTGAAAACCAGTATTAAGACCATGAGGTATAGGAGACGAATTAGGCCACTTGGCCCATCGAGTCCACTCCACCATTCGATCATGGCTGATATGGATTGGATTGGATTTGTTTATTGTCACGTGTACCGAGATACAGTGAAAAGTATTTTTCTGCGAGCAGCTCAACAGATCATTAAGTACATGGGAAGAAAAGGGAATAAAAGAAAATACATAATAGGGCAACACAAGATATACAATGTAACTACATAAGCACTGGCATCGGATGAAGCATACAGGGTGTAGTGTTAATGAGGTCAGTCCATAAGAAGGTCATTTAGGAGTCTGGTGACAGTGGGAAAGAAGCTGTTTTTGAGTCTGTTTGTGCATGTTCTCAGACTTCTGTATCTCCTGCCCGATGGAAGAAGTTGGAAGAGTGAGTAAGCCGGGTGGGGGGGATCTTTGATTATGCTGCCCGCTTTCCCCAGGCAGCGGGAGGTGTAGATGGAGTCAATGGATGGGAGGCAGGTTTGTGTGATGGACTGGGTGGTATTCACGACTCTCTGAAGTTTCTTGCGGTCCTGGGCCGAGCAGTTACCATACCAGGCTGTGATGCAGCCCGATAGGATGCTTTCTATGGTGCATCTGTAAAAGTTGGTTAGGGTTAATGTGGACATGCCGAATTTCCTTAGTTTTCTGAGGAAGCATAGGCGCTGTTGTGCTTTCTTGGTGGGAGCGTCGACGTGGGTGGACCAAGACTGATTTTTGCAGATGTGCCCCCCTAAGGAATTTGAAACTGCTAACCATCTTCACCTCGGACCCGTTGCTCATCCCCATTATTCTCCTGCAGTCTCCCCATAACCACTGATCCCCTTATAAATCAAGATATCCCCTTATTCATCAAGAACACCAGATCTGTACTTGATGTGCTGTTACCTATGGGGCCACAGACCAAGAGCTGGAAGGTGGAATTAGACAGGGCAGCTCCTACTTAGAACATAAGAACTAGGAGCAGGAGTCGGCAATTTAACCTCTCGAGCCTGCTCCACCGTTCAAGACGATCAATGGTTGATCTCATCATGGCGTCAACTCCACCGTCATGCCCGTTCTCTGTTACCCTCCAACCCATTACCAATTGAAAATCTGTCTCACTCCTCCTTAAATTTACTCACTGTCCCAGCATCCACTGCACTCTGGCGTAGCAAATTCCACAGATTCACAACCCTTTGGGAGAAGTAGCTTCTCCTCACCTCTGATTTAAATTTGCTACCCCTTAACCTGAGACTATGACCTCTCGCTCTTGAATGCCCCACAAGAGGAAGCATCTGCTCCATGTATACTTTATCCATACCTTTTATCATCATAAGTACCTTAATTTGATCTCCCCTCGTTCGCCTAATTTTGAGAGAATATAGTCCTTAACTGTTCAATCTCTCTTAGATTACTGTAGAATTATCATAGAACCATAGAATTTACTGTGCAGAAGGAGGCCATTCGGCCCATCGAGTCGACACCGGCCCTTGGAAAGAGCATCACTACTTAAGCCCACACCTCCACCCTATCCCAATAACTCCACCAACCTTTTTTGGACACTAAGCACGATTTAGCATGGCCAATCCACCTAACCTGCATATCTTTGGACTGTGGGAGGAAACCGGAGCACCCGGAGGAAACCCATGCACACACGGGGAGAATGTGCAGACTCCGCACAGGCAGTGGCCCAAGCCGGGAATCGAACCCAGGTCCCTAGCGCTGTGAAGCAACAGTGCTAACGTGCCGCCCTCCACAAGACAAACCCCTCATCTCTGGAATCAATCGAGTGAACCTCCTCTGAACTGCCTCCAATGCCACTACATCTTCCCTCAAATAAGGGGACCAAAACTGTGCACAATACTGCCTTGTACAGGTGCAACAAAGACGCTGATCTCTCACTAAAACAATTTCTGATGTGTTGCAGTCAGTCTACACACACCTACGTTCACTTATTCACATTGAATTATTTCAGAATTCCTACAACCTTTACCTTCCCTGCCTCCGGCAGGAGCATTGAAACCCTTGCCCTACTCTGGTATAAGAAGGTAATTCATCAAGCCATATATAGAATCCAAAATCCGTGTTTCTCTTAATTTATGAAACTATAGTTTATGGCTTGTTATAACCCACATGAAACCTATGGGGATGGACCATTTAGTCCCCCGTGACCCTCGTAGTATACAAGCTTTCCGCTGAGGGACAGGGGCCCATCAGTGGAGTAAATGGACTCTAGCATAAAAGCCAGTCCAGAAGGGAGCTGAGCATGTGCAGTCCCGGCTGGGACGTGAAGTGTACTGTGTGTATAGTTTACTTTGTCATAAAATAAGTTTCTTTACGCCTCTCGGTTTGGATTCTTCAGTGGCCACCAAATGGTTATTTGCTGATGCTAACCGCTCTGAGTTTTCTGTTGTATTCCCCCCTCCCCCAGTGACACTGAAAGCAGCTCTCTCCTGGTCTCCGGCCACACAGGACAAGCCAGTAAATGGGAAATGGGGACAAATAGGATGGAGTTGAGGACTTGAGTGCCAGGGCTTAGGAAAGAGCATCGCATGTGACTTCTGCGTCTCAATTTGGACAGATCAGATCTCCTGCCCGTCTCCACACACTATGGGCCTTCCCAGAGGAGGTACTTTCCTGAAGTTTAGGGTAGCCAATGTAATGTACGAGCGTGGCAGCTAATTTGCCCACAGCAAGCTAACTCAAAACTGCATTGCAATGCTGACTAAATAATCTGCCCCTTAGCTGCTGGCTGAGGGACGGATATTGGCCAAGCCAGCACCCCTTCTAAATAATGTTGCATTATCATTCTCGTCTAACTGAAAGGGAAAATTGGCAAAATGTGGCTCCTCTGGCAGTGCAGCATGCCCTCAGTACTGGCACAGGAGTGCCAGCCTAGACTTTGCGTTCAGCCTCCTGCAATGGTCGAGCCCCCTGACTCAGAGGCGCAAGTGTGGCGCCTGAGCCATAGAAAATGGAAACGCTGACTGGTAGATGATTAGAGGCAACAGACCCGTGAGGTGATAAAGTAAGATTGATGCAGTGTAAGTCAGCGCCCCTGCTTATCAACTATCCCATCACAATAACCTGGTTCTCACAACACTGTTGTTCCCGTCATGATTGACTGAAAATCACATCTGGAAATTTATCGCTTGGTTGACTTCAATGGCCTGTGTAATGTCCCCACAGTATATTCTCATCGATGTGTAAATGAAGAATGAGTGTGTTGTGCGTGGAAAGAAAACTAGGAACTTGCTGATTTTCTTTAATTAATTCAAGTTTGGATATTAATTATCAGGGTAAAGTGATAAATCATGAAAATGAAATGGAAAATGCAGGCTTCTTCAAATCTGTGCATCTGAATTGAAGTTTGCATGTGATTTGCTGGAGTGAGCAGCATTCTGCTTGGTCCAGTGACTAGAAATAAGGATCATATTTACTTAGTTCCCACTCATCAGCTACTTTACTGGCACTATTCCCCATGTGACAGGCAAGCCATTAGTCGCAGATTCATGCATTTATTCTGCTACCTAACAGCCATCTGCTGCCGGTGGTGATGGTGTCCTCAGTTAAACGCATTTCGCAGGCCATGGGCGGGATTCTCCAATAATGGGGCTATATCCCCACGCCCGCGACAAAATGCGCAGGAATCACTCTGGACTGACCTGGAGTAAGTTCAGGGTGATTCTGCGATTTGCAGGGGGCTAGCAGGGCCCTGGAGTAGCAAAGTTCCAGCTGCCGATATGGGGCCCTGCACTTCCGCATGCGCACGGCAATGGCCTCGATCGGCCGCGCGATATGGCCGACCCACACCACGGACCGGCACCGACAACATAGGCTCCCCACCCCCCCCCCCCCCACCCCCCCCTCCACGCGCCCGTGGAACGGTGCCCTGAGATCGGAACCCTGGCCACCCTGGACGCACACCCCCGCCAGCGAAGGATCGACCTGCCCCCCACCAGGGCAGCCGATGACTGTGTCCGCAGTCGCCAGCCGACGTTCCCGCCGGGTGTGACCATGAGAGACCCACGTCGGCGGGAACCTGGCCAGTTGTCATCGGGGAATCGCCTCTTTCACTGGCCCCCAACCGGCGCCGTGTCGACCGCGTGCGCCCGATTGGTGTCGGACCCGATTGTGGGTCTGACGCCCATTCTCAACCCCCGCGCTGAGTGCGATTTCGGCACGGAGGCTCGGAAAATCCCACCCTATGTTCCTGGTGGTTTTGTCACATGACCTCCCGCCTCCAATCCCCCCATCAATAGACTAATCATAATCTGACTGGGTGATTCTTCTCTGTTGGTCATGCAGTTCTTTTTTAAATCACTTGTGTCCAATATATTTTCTAAAGAATGAACAAGGCGTTCAAATGAATTTATTTTTGAGCACAATTTGGTTTAAGACCCTGATGATTGTCTCACGGGATTTGCTTGCTTCAGAGTCCAATACATTAATCTCTGACTACCAGGGACATTGGGGTGTTCCTGGAAGATTGTCAGGCTCAAACCTTTAATATTATACCATGTGAAACCAGTGCCCTGATCAATACAAACAAAACCCTTCCCTTGACGTCTTGCTGGCCTCCATCTACCCTAGGATTGCAGGGTTGTTTCCATTCCAACCCAAAGCTCTTTCGTGGGGTTGCTAACTTTGTTTAGCCATTTTCTTTGTGTTCCTGTAAGGAAGTCAATGTTAGGGGGGTTGGTGGGAGGGCGTTGGGGTGGTGGTGGTGGTGGGGGGGTGGGTGGGGGGTGGGGGGGGGGGGGGTGGGGGGGGTGCGATTAACGCCACAATCAGATCAGCCTTGATCTTATTGAAAGTTCGAGCAAACGTAAGGGACTGAATCCGAAGATACAAAATTGAAGTAGAACTGGACCTGCCCTGCCATTCAATAAAATTGTGGGTGGCCTGTTTGTGTTGAATTCCACATTTCCATCTACTCCCGTGTAATGACTTTTGAGGTTGGCCAATTAGAATACGAGTTCCCTGATTAGTGGGCAATCAGGGAACCCCTTTCTGTGTATATAACAGGGAGTGTCAGATCCTCTGCACTCCCGGTGTGGACAGCAGACTGAATGGTCATGGTTGTTCAGCTGTTGGGTTTGTGAATAAAAGGAATTCTGGTGATGGGACTTATTACACCCCGATAACCTTTGACTTCCTTGTCGAACAAGAATCTATCTCCCTCCACCTTATTCAGTCACTCTGCCTCCACCGCCTTCGGAGGCAGAGAGTTCCAATGTTGCACAGCCCTCAGAGAAAGAAAACCTGACCTGAAAGGGCAACTACTAATTTTATTACAATGCCCCCCTAGTTCTGGAGTCACCCACAAGAGGGAACATTCTTTCCACGTCCACCTTGTCGATACCATTGAGGATCTTATAGACTTCAATCAAGTCACCCCCTCACTCTTCTAAACACCAGGGAAATTGTAGTGATGTGCGTTACTGTAAATACACAAAGGGTTAATGTGAATACACTTAGACTAACTAAACACTAGAGGGAGCACCAGAGACATCATGACACCCAGACATTCAACCAATAGGTCAGTAAGATAGGACACGACCAATGGGCAGTCAAGACACACCCATAGATGACACTACCACAAGGGGGCTACCCATATAAAAGGACAGGACACACATGCTCGTTCTCTTTCCATAGGCGACACTCAGAGAGACAGGGGCAGATCAGGAAGCATCACACCCACCACATGGATTAGAGCAGACTGGTTAGTTAGATTGAGTTAGTAAGATTAGCAGGAGACTCAAACTCAAGTCGAAGAATTGTTAACTGTCCAATAAACGTGTTAAACCTATCTCCAAGTCTGAACCTTCCTTTGTCAGACTATACATCAAGGAAGCAGCTTATGCTACATGAAGAAGCATAATATAATAGGAAATGAGCCCAGTTTGAGAGAATCCACTCATTCCAGCTATCAATCTAGTGAACCCCTTTTACTCCTATTTCTCCTGTTTTTATGACCTTCCTCCTCCAGCTGTTGGGTAAACGTACATTTTTCCATGTTTCTAATATTTATGTATCTAACAAATGAAAATATTTGAATGAAATAAATGTATACTTTGACAGCATGCTCAGTTGGAAAGGGTCCAGAAGAGGTTCACAAGAATTATCCTTGGAATTAAGAGTTTGCCATGTGAGGAGCAGTTGAGGACTCTGGGTCTGTACTCGTTGGAATTTAGAAGGATGAGGGGGGATCTTATTGAAACTTTTAAGATACTGAGAGGCCTCGAGAGAGTGGACGTAGAGAGGATGTTTCCACTAGTATGAGAAACTAGAACCCAAGGACAGAGACTCAGACTAAAGGGATGATCGTTAGAAATTGAGATGAGGAGAAATTTCTTCAGCCAGAGGGTAGTGAATCTGTGGAACTCTTTGCCGCAGAAGGTTGTGGAGGCAAAGTCACTGAGTGTCTAAGACAGAGATAGATAAGTTCTTGATTATTAAGGGGATCAGGGGTTATGGGGAGAAGGCAGGACAATGGGGATGAGAAAAATATCAGCCATGATTGAATGGAGGAGCAGACTCGATGGACCGAATAGCTTAATTCTGCTCCTATGTCTTATGGTCTTACAGCATGGGGTATTTTGCTGTTTTTTAAGAACTTGCTGTGTGAACATTAGCTGTAACATTTCCCACATTACAACAATAGCAAAACCTTCCTCAGCTATAAATCACTTTGGAACATCCATTAGTCAAGAAAAGTGTTTGAGGTAGGATCCGGACTATTGATGGCTCGAGAGACCAGGACAATCCTGGGGGGCTGACCAACTGAGGATAAAGGCATTGTTCATGTGGTACTGCGGGATACAGACTGGGAGAGTGCTTGTTCAACCTGTGTTGAATTACCAGTCCTGCACCCAAATGGTTGACTCTTAACTGCCCTCTGAAGTCAAGCAATGTACTCCGTTAGATCAAACCACGACGGCATTGTGACAAGACCTTCTCAAGCATGGGCTCAATGTGGCTCACCTCCCTCCTCATGGCAACTAGGGATGGGTAAGAAATATTGGCCTTGCCAGCGATGCCCATGTCCTAAGAAGGAATGAATGACAAAACATCAGCTGGAATGGGTTTAGCGCGTTTGGGTGCTCTTTGGTTTTGGGAATGGTGAAATCATCCAGGAATTGCTGTCCAATCAGACTTGTTGGATATTACAGGATCCTGAGTAATCGTAGAATCAGCCCTAATTGTGACCTCATTTGCATACTTCCCAAAACTCACAGGGCAGAATTCTTTGCCTCGTTCCGCCGGGAGCGGAGTTACCGATGAGGCTGAGAAATGAGCATCGTGAAGAAAACGGGATCGACACCGGACGCTGATCCGTTTCTGATATTCCGGACCTCTGCTGGCATCAGGGTCAAGGTTCGCGCCCCGTGCCAGTGGGTCAGGCCGGGCACCGTATTCTCCGGGTCCACGTGATTCTTCGGTCCTCTGGGCCGGGAATCGCTTCGGTGAGAATCACCACTAGTCTTGACAAGCGTGGCCTGACATGGTGGACCTCACGGTGGGCCAAGGGGTTAACTCTTTAAGGGAGTTGCCCCCAAAGTCCATCCGAGAGCCACCCTACCCCCACCGACGGTCCCACCTCACCCCCACTAGACCTTCCCGACCAGAGAACTCTTAAATAAAGGTACCCCTCAGTGACTTCCTAAATAAAGAAATCCCCAGAAACCCTGTAAATAAAGAGACCCTGCGCAGAGACCCTCTAAATAAAGAGACCCCCCCCCCGGAGACCTCCTAAATAACGAGACCGCCTCACAACCCCCAGAAAAGTGACCCCTGTCAGGAAGACCCCAGAGAACAGACCCCTGTCAGGAGGCCCCATCCCCCCAGAGAAGAGACCGCTGTCAGGAAGCCCCATCCCCCAGAGAAGATACCCCTGTCAGGACAGCGATGGTGACCTCCAATGTTTTAATGCTGTTACAGTAAATGCCGCATCCAAAACCATGCACACTACTTTAACTGTGGCTTCATCAACAGCTTTCAGAATTCTGCCATAAACCATTTGCTCTCATACGATATGTATCTATTAAGAAAACCTGAAATGCTATTGGCCTCTTTAAATACTTAATCGAACTGAGCTCACACTGATATGTTAGCATCCCCAGATTAAGGAGGTCACAGGTTTGACTGTACGGAGTTGGCTGTTGCGGAGTTGGGGGACTTAGAATACTATAAGCATAGAGTCATAACAGCTTGGCCGGATGCCATTCAGCCCATCAAGTCCATGCCAGCTACCTGTAGGACAGTCCAGTCAGTCCCATTCCCCGGCTAAATCCCTTTAGTCCGACAAGTTAACTGCCCTCAAGTGCCCCTCCAGTTTCCTATTGAAATGATTCATCATCTCCGGTTATACAATATTTATTTATATTTGCAGTGGCCTCCGAGCAGGTTCTCCGGGGACGCTGTCCTTAATGGCTGCTCCATGATGCGTGGAGGGACTGCCTAGCTGCAATGACTGTGCAGTTATAATATACTCCCTGAAGACACTTCTTCAAACCAAGCTTTCAGACATCTGGCCTGATACCTCCTTCGGTGATTGGATGCCGTACTTTATTTTATAACATTCCTGCGACGTGCCTTGTGGCATTGCATATTGTTAAAGATTTTCTGGCCTCACATTAGATTGGTGAAGTTCAGGAGGGCAGTCGCTCCACAATGCAGCCTCCTCCCAACCATTTAAAGAACGTAGGGACACGGCCTTAAACGTAAAGCTGGGTCATTCAATAGCGAAATTAGGAATTATCATTTCACAGAAGGGGTGGGGAAATCTGAAACTATCTGTGTTGTTCTCTGCCTTGCTCTATCCAGATGGCTTTGATGTGTAGTGTTGATTATAGAACAACGAGTCTTATAAACTAACAAAACTATTTATTTAACACTATAATTGGATTCAACGCTTATCCCTTAGAACTAACAGTTGATTAAACACATATTAATTATACTCATCTAACATCTAACTCACTAACTCATTAACTACTGCTCTCTCACTATCTTCAATACTCCTTGCTCAGCTCCTGCTCCTATCACGTGCTCCAACCTTCTGCCCCATTGGGCTCTGCATCATCCCTTATATACTTATAGGATTGCTCCCTCTAATGGCTGGCTGTACACGTTCCATTAGCCCTTACATTACCTTCATGTATGAGAATACCACACTATCTTCCCTCAACTACCCTGTCCAGAACCTCCCTCCCCCATCCCCCTGCCTGCCCAACCCCCTCCTCCACAAAGGCTCCGGATGCTGGGAGGCATTTGGAGCTTTCCAGACTGAGAATTTTGTCTGTCAAGGGTGTGATTTCATGGAAAACACTGCTGGCGGAATGTTCCAGACCCTTCAACTGCCCCCCCACCCAGCCCGCTGCAGGTACCCCCTCTGGGGAGGATGCGAACAACGGGAAATGCTATTGACAGTAGTGGGACAGGAGGATCCTGTCACCAGTCAATGGCCGGCCACTGCAAAACACACCACGGGGAGGGTGTGGAAAATCCCGCCCGCTAGTTAACGTGGAAAAATGGAGTTGAGCCGTGGACAAACCATGATCTAATTGATATGGGTGACACGGCAGCACAGTGGTTAGCACTCCCACTCCGCAGCACCAGTTTTCCGGGTTCAATTCCTGGCTTGGGTCACTGACTGTGCGGAGTCTGCAGATTCTCCCCGTGTCTGCGTGGGTTCCCCCGGGTGCTCCGGTTTCCTCTCGCAAGTCGCAAAAGATGTGCTTGTTAGGTGGATTGGACATTCGGAACTCTCCCTCTGTGTACCCAAACAGGCGGCGGAACGTGGCGACTAGGGGCTTTTCACAGTAACTTCATTGCAGTGTTAATGTAAGCCTACTTGTGACAATAATAAAGATTATTATTATTATAATTAGAAGATTCGAGGGACAGGTTCGAGGGGCGGATTGCAGATTGAATTTTGAAAAAAAGAGTAGATACTCATTCCCCCGGAGTCCAAGCCAATATTTATCCCTCAATCAACACACTGCAGGACAAGCTAATTTTGTGGCCATTAACGCATTCCTGTTTGTGGGGGTTTGTCGTATGCAAATTAGCTGCTCCACATTACAGCAACATTTTGAAAGTGCTTCATTGGCCGTAAAGTGCTTTGAGATGTCCGGTGGTGCTGAAAGATGATAGAAAAATGTAGGCCTTTCTTTTTAAGTTGTCTGGATGTTTTTAAGGCAGATAGGATAATGCAAGGCATGGGAATAAATTGCACTCTTTCCTCTGCTCACCTCATCCCTAAGGCGGACTCACATTACCCACCAACCTCCTCATTTGCTGTTCAGCTGACTTGTGATGCACAATCAATGGACACGAAACATAGGTGAAGTCCGAATCGAAAGGCTTTAATCAGCAAGAAGTGAGCCCGGCAGCAGGAGTACAGAAATGGCCTGGCTGCTGGGGAACACGGGTTCTTATACCCCGCCTCGTAGGCGGAGCTACCTTCCTCGTGACCAATGAACATACAGAGAACACGATACTTGGGCCAATGGGCAGCGAGCCCTCTGCACCAATGGCAGCTCACACTCCCAGGTACCGTAATACCCCTAGTCATACTACCACAACTTGTGAATGGCCTGTCCAGTTTCACTGCAGCAGACTGATCCCTGGGATGGTAGGATGGTCGTACAAAGAGGGATTGGGACGAGTGGGCCTGTATTCACTGGAGTTTAGAAGAACTAGAGGGGGATCTAATTGAAATATAGAACACTCTGACAGGGCTGAACAAACTGGATGCAGGGTGATGTTTCCTCCGATTGGAGGATGGGGATGGGGGGCCTAGAACTGTCTCAGGATATGGGGGTAGTCCCTATAGGACTGAGATGAGGAGAAAGTTCTTCACGCAGAGGTTGTTGAACCTGTGGAAGTCTCTTCTGTGGAAGGCTGTGAAGGCTAAATCACTGAATGTATTTATGAAAGAAATAGATAGATTTCTAGACACTAAAGATATCAAAGAGTATGGGGAGAGGGCTGATGGTGGTGGTGAGATGGAGGATCAGCCACGAGGAGCAGATTTGAAAGTTCGAATGACATTCTCCTGCTTCTGTTTGTTGTTTCTATATGCGCAATCCAACCAAAATATCATATAGAGTCTGTTCTGGGTGAGAATTGAGGAGTTGTTCCTGGCACTTGTAGCAGCAGGAACGCCCCGCTATCTAACGGCACTCTGGTTTATTTTTGGTGGCCCAGCAGGAAGGCCCTTCTCCCTGAGGCCGCACTCTGTAACATTTCCTGCTCTGAAGAGCTCCGCTCGTCGGACCTCCTCATTGCAGGAGGAGATCGGGATGACGTTTCTAAATGGGACCCCAATCTCTCGACCCCCCTAGATCCCCTCCCCATGCCCCAACTAACCAATAAGTGGGTCCTCGCCCCCCCCACCCGCCCCCCAACCCAACTACACCACACCCCACCCCATCTCACACGGGCAGGGCAACCCCGGCCCCAATCCCCAACGTAATTGCAGCCTGGCAGTGCCCCCACTGTGCCAGGGTGACACGCAGGGACTTATAATCCCCTGGCTGTCCCCACCTGGGTCCCCGCTTGTGGGGTCAGGTACTGAACAGCACTAAGGTCTCCGAGGTGAAGGGGTTCGAACTCAAAGCCTCGTATAGGTTGGGTGAGTGCATATTCGAGCCAGACAGCTACTCACTCAACTGTGCAGATTTGGTCGATACTGATCCCACCCACAATGGGTGGGATCCAGATTGTGACGTCTCGCAAGATCCCGTTAGACCTTGCAAGGTGTGGCGAGCCGGGCAAATCAAGTGAGAAGTCTCTCCCGGCATAGAGCGGCTGCGTCGCGCCCCGGTTCAGGCGCCCATTGTTTTCTGGAAGCTGGTCCATTTTGTTAAGCAGATCATTTCTCACCTGGTTTTACAGAGTTTATCCGACATTACCCAAACAAACTGGATTCAAACCATTGGAGTGGGTGTAAAATTACCAGGACCTCATAATGATGTTCAGCCCTGCAGCAAAGACGAGCTGACGATGGTTCCAACTGGAGAATTGCAAAACATATAAACAGAGTAATAAATCTAACCATTGCCCGACAACATGATAAGGAACCAGGGGAATGCCTGATAATACATATTTATATGGAAGTTAATGCAAGAAACTGGAGGCAAAATGTCGTCCAGATAATAAAGAAACTCATGGGCAATACATACCATTCCAAAACATTCAGAGCTGGTGGAGGCAGAAGACAGAGAATTCAGCAAAGGAGGGAGGGCAGAGGGAGGGAGAGAGACAGAGGTAGGAAGAGATAGAAAGATTGAGCAACAGGGGCAGACAGAACACAGACAGTCAGAGACTGAAAATGCAAGCTAAAAACTGCTCTGATATTAAATAGCAAAAAAGCTTGGACGAGAGTCTCCGTTTCTGAGGCTAAGTGTTGACGCCAACGTAGGATTCGTGGACTTTCACAATTGCAAAACTGGCGGCAAAACTGGATTGATTCAGCACATGTGGAAGGGCTAGCACTGGTGCCACGTGGAACACAATCGATTCCAATAAAAGACCTGTGGGATTCGCCGGGTCAGTGATTGACATTCGGGAGTCTGACAAGCTGCAGCCGCAGATACACATTAGACTCCCCACACACACTCTTCCCAGCCAACAAGATGGCACTGGTTGTGCTGGAGTGGACCCATTCAGCTGATGGGTCAGCAGGGGCAAGAGCGCACCCGGGGGGTGGCCTGGGGGGACACCCTTTAGGTGGCCCTAAGTTCATAGTGGGCAGTCAGCAGTGTGCGCAGCTGCATGGTTGCCTTTCCAGCTGCAGCAATGGTGTTCCATGCCCATCCACCTGGCCACTCCCACCCGCGCTACTCCCTGCAGCCCTGACAGAAGCCCCCCGGCCAGTGGCGCAACTGTCAGCAAACTATGGCGATGTTAGACATTTTCCATCTCTCTCCCTCAGCAGCCACGGCGCCTGTTCCATGATTTTTAAAAACACAAGGGACCCGCGCAGTCAGGAACTCGGCCCATCAGAGGCGGAGCATTGCGGAGACCCCGGAGAATACTGGGTCAGACCTTAGAATGACATGCAGTGTTTACTGTACGTTTGTTCCGGACTGCGTTGACAGCGTTGTCGAGGCGATGGAGAATTGCCATTTGGCGTCACATCAGCGCCCGCCACGATTTTTGCGTCGGAACATATTCTCTGCCCAGTCACGTTTCCCGATTCCGCCGTCAGCACCTTGTATTTAGGTACTCCTTTCGCACGCATTAGTTTGTTGTCAAAGTGCCTCAAAACCAGCAAAGTACTTTTTTAACATCTAATCATTGTTGTAGGAAGTGCAGCAGCCAATCTGTGCACAGCAGTGCCCCATAAATAGTAGACGAGATGAATGACATGTTAATCTGTTGTTTGAGGGGAAAAGCTGGTCCAGGCAACAGGAGTACCCCCTGCTCATTATTCAGTGATGTTTGTAGATGGCAGAAGGTGCTTCACCTTGTTGCCTTGGCAAAAAGAAAGCCCCTTCCCCAGTGCGGCACTCTGCCTCAGGAGTGGTGTCAACCCAGGCTATTTGCTTCACGCTCTGAGGTGGGGCTTGAACCCGTAACCTTCTAAGCCAGAGGTGGGAATGCTGCCCTCTAAGTCAGCCTAATGTTTACACTGTTAGCGAGGTCCTTCCAAGTTATCACCAGGTGAGGTTTTGTGCGAGAGTTGCTCTGATCCATTCCCGACAATGTTGGGAGGATTTAGCTTTGATACAATTTTCACTGCGTTCCCTGAGCGAAATTTCATGGCTTGACGATGAGAAAAGTTGACAAACTTGTCAGAACCAATTGGGCCAAATGCCCTCTTTAAATAAAATTTAGAGTACCCAATTCATTCTTTCCAATTAAGGGGCAATTTAGCGTGGCCAATCCACCCACCCAGCACATCTTTGGGTTGTGGGGGTGAAACCCACGCAGCCACGAGGAGAATGTGCAAACTCCACACGGACAGTGACTCAGAGCCGGGATCAAACCTGAGACCTCGGCGGCGTGAGGTTGCAGGGCTAACCCACTGCGCTACCGTGCTGCCCCAAATGCCCTTTTTTGCTCAAAGCCTCTCACATCCAGTGTGTCCAGTGGTCCTGGCCTTCTTCGAAATAATGCCATGGGATCTTCTGCGATCACTGACAGCGGCAATCGGGGCCTCGGTTTAACTGTCCTGTCTGGGAGGAAGACAGGGCAGCATTCTGGCAGTACTACACTGTGCTGGCAAATGAGGACCACGTACGGAGGCCTGCGGAGGGGAAGTTGAACCCTTCTGACCCAGCAGAAGCGTACAAATCACTAAGCCACCATCGATGCACTGATGGTGGGGGCGGTGGGTGGGGGGCAGAATTGGGCAACTTTCCACAACACAACTGCGAATGAGTGAATTAGGATCAAGGCGGGGTTAGCTCCCAGCCGGCGAGAATGCCTGTGTGACAATCTAGTTGAAGTTGTGAATTACAAAACAATGTCTTCTAAAAGATAACGGTTTGCATTTGTACAAGACCAGAAGACCAGAATTAGGCCATTTGGCCTGCTTTTAATGATTTTGATTGAAGGATAAATATTATCCGGAATGCCATGGATAACTCTCCTACTCCCATGTGGATCTCTTGCCCCCATCTGAGAGGGTTAGATTCGGCCTCAGTTCAAGGCCTCATCCAGAAGCCAGCAACCACTGACAGTGGCTGCACTCTCTCTGTACCGCACTGGAGCGTCAACATTGTCCTTTGGTGCCCAGGTCCTGAAGCGGGTCTTGAACCTACAACCCTCTGATTCAGAGGTGAGAGGGCTACCCACTGAGACACGGCTCATAATCACCACTGTGTGGCCCATAACCACTTACAATCCTTCCGACTCGTCAACGTTTGAAACCAGGGCTGAGCAATCACTCATCCCATTTCAGGCACAATTAACTGTCTCGTTAATTCGTTTTCGCTGGGTTCTGTTACCAACGGACTAAATGAAAGGCTTGTGACCTTCTTTCCCATACCAAGGCTTCAAGTCGTCCCTGACTTCGAACAAATTGGATACAGCTTGTGCCTTTAGTATTTCCCTGAACCTCACCCTCATTAATGTGCAAGAGAGAACTGACAAAAGTTCCTCAGGTTGCGCTGTGTGTTTGCAAACTCAATGCCGAGGCTGCCACCTGCTGGTAGTACACTCTAAGTTCAGATTGAAACTATTTTGTTGCAAAGGCCCATTTGGAACCCAGAAAAGCTGGGCATATGGTCACAATGAATGTGTCATTAACACAGTTGGTGTTATAACTGGTTGGGAAGATCCCAGAATGGAATTCTGGCTTAAAAGATCACAACTTTTACTTTTTTTCAGGAAAGCGTGGAGGAACTGGGCCACTAACTAGTTTTAACAAAAAAAAATATTAAACACGAAAAGGTTGATTATGATATGATACTGCTTAACCCCCACCTTAGCTTCACAAATATACACAGATTTTAAGGTTAACGCAGGTTGCAAAGTATACCTTAGACTATAATGATCTCAGTAACACACATTTCCTGTAAACACACCGGCTGGCTGTGGCGAAACACACTCCACTCTGACCCCGAGTAATTTTCTGTGGATTCTTCTTCAAATTCCCCCCCAGGAGATTCTTACACCTTGTCTCACTGAACTCCGGCTTCCACACAAATGGTTTCAAATTCCGCCCTCATAGAGACACACTTTCAAATCATCTTTTTAAGAATGCTTTCCCTCAGCTGCTTCCAGGTTTTACACCTTCCACTCACAATTTATTTTATTTGACTGTAATGCACAATTACTTTAACTATCGATTCCCAGACTGCATTAAGATGGCACCAAACGTTTGATTTACCTCTGAAGTCTGCTTTCCCACTTTAACTATGGTTACTGGAGCTGTCCCTTTGACTCAGAATACTTTATCTGCTTCTCCTGTGAATTCCCCTGAACAGGACCTTGTTCAACTTCTTGGTCTCTGTTCCCTGAACCTCAGCCTCCCTGAGACATTCCTTTTTTTCCTGATGCCCTGGTTGCCTGAACTTTATCTGGTTCTTTGGGAAGTTTGTCTTTTTTGCAGCCCCCTTGTCTTTTCTTCTTTTCTTCTGACAGAGCTGAGAGATATTCATTCCCTGTAGGTTTAATCATATGTACACAGAAACACTAGAGGAGGTGGTATTGACACTAACTTAATAATCAAAAGATTCCACTCCCCCCCACCCCCCTGCCCCGGGTGATGCTCTGGGGACCCAGGTTAAAATACCACCATGGCAGATGTTGAAATTTGAATTCTATTCATAAAATCTGAATGACCATAAACTCATTGCCAATTGTCTTAGTAACCCACCTAGTACCTAATATCTAGTTAACTAGTACCTTTTAGGGATGGAAATCTGCCGTCCTTGTCTGGTCTGGCCGACATGTTACCCCACATCCACAGCAACCTGGTTGACTCTTAACTGACCTTCTGAAAAGGTGAAGCACGCCATTCAGTTCAAGGGTCATTATGGGTGGTCAATAAAAGGTGGTCCAACCAGCAATGCCCACATCCCATGAAAGGATTTTTAAAAATTAAACCCTGTAAAAACGATACCTTATTTCTGACATTTAACAATGCAAATAGAAATCCCTTTAAAAACCTGACAACAGCCATTCCCACTGAGAGTCATGGGGCTGGATTTTCCATCCTCCCAGCCAAGTGTATATTGGCGGCGGAATGTAGCACGCCGTTCGCTGGCAGCTGGATACTCTGTCCTCTCCGCTGTCAATGGTAATTCTCATTGGTGACACCCCACGCCTCTGGGAAATCGGCAGATAAGAGAATCCCGCCACCAGCAAACGGCCGGTGAATTCTGGCCGAAGAGAGTTTTACAGCGCAATAAGAGGCTCTTATTGGCCATCAATCACCCATCGATTCCAATCCCATTTTCCAGGACTTGGTCGTTAACCATGTATGATATGCTGTAAGTGCTCATCTAAATGCTTCTTAAATGTTGTACTGTATCCTTATATTTATTAATAACACAACAACAGTTAACATTTATACAGCACCGTTACTGTAGTGACAAGTTCCAAGTCATTTCACAAGAGTGTTATGAGAGGCTAAGCGCAGACCCGTTGGATTGAATGGCCTCCTTCTGTAGGAATTCTAGGTTCTATGGGTCTATATCAGAGGGTTGTAGGGCTGGACATGGTTAGAGGGTCAGCTAAATATTCACAGAAATAATGGGTGGGATTCTCCGATAATGGGGTTAAGTATTGACGCTATCGAAATGCTGGAGCTTTATACGACGGCATCATCTGGCCGCTAGGAGCAGCAATCCTGCACCGTACAGGGGGCCAGCACGGCACTGGAGTGCTTCACGCAGCTCCATCTGCTGTTACGGGCACCACCACAGGAGGCGCGGGTGCAGCGCATGTGTGTGTATTGCTGTCTCCACGCCAGTCCCCGGCCAACATGGCGGAGCCCAACAGGGGCCCGGCGCTGAGGAACGTAAGCCCCACCCCCCAGAATTAGCCCACTCGCTGATCGGTAGCCCCCGATCGCGGGCTCGGCCACCGTGGAGGCCGCCCCCCGGAGTCGGATTCCCCTCCCCCCCCACCAGGACTGTCCCCGCAACCAGAACACCGAGGCCCCGCCGGGTAGGACCACACGCGAACGATGCCAGTGGGACTCAGCCGAACTCGGCGGGCATTCGGCCCGTCAAGTGCGGCGAATCGCTGGGGGGGTCTGCATTGAGCAGCCCCCGACCAGCGCCGTGATGAATGCGCTGGCGCCATTGGCCAGAGAATCGGCGGCCAGGCGTCGGAGCGGCGTCGCGGGATTCCCCCCCCCCCCGCCAGCGATTCTCCGACCCGGCACGGGACTTCATCAATCAGTCCAATTGTTCTTTGTAAAGCAAAGTGGTGAATCCTGGTAGAAATTAAGTCCCTCAGAAGCTTCTGTTGATTTTGGTGATGGGGTTTCTTATTGAAACTTACAGGATACTGCAAGGCCTGGATAGAGTGTGGATGGGGAAGTTTCCACTTGTAGGAAGAGCTAGAACCAGAGGACACAATCTCAGACTAAAGGGACGATCCTTTAAAACTGAGATGAGGAGGAATTTCTTCAGCCAGAGGGTGGTGAATCTGTGGAACTCTTTGCCACAGAAGGCTGTGGAGGCCAAATCACTGAGTGTCTTTAAGACAGAGAGAGATAAGGGGATCAAGGGTTATGGGGAGGAGCCAGGAGAATGGAGATGAGAGAAAATTCAGCCATGATTGAATGTCGGAGCAGACTCGATGGGCCAAGTGGCCTATTTCTGCTCCTATGTTTTGTGGTCTGAAGGTATTATGGGGTCTTGCTGCCCATGGATTCTTACAGACTGATTGTGTGAGTGAGCAGTTCCAGCACTGCCCTAACTCACTGGGTTAAGTTACACCAAGGGGTAGAACAAGTCCTTATTGTTCAAGCTTTGTTCATGTAACATATTAATTATCTTACGAGGAATGCAGGTTTCTTTCTTATCTCAGCCTGTTTTTTCACCCCATGTTTAAGTGATGTTAACAAACCACACCCTGATCAACCTGAGAGAATGGGTTGGAGCTACCATTGCAGTCCCTGAGGTGACAGACTACCCACATCCATTAGTTGCTAGTTGCTATGTAGATCTCTGCTAGGCCGGCCTTACGTTATCAATTCAGGGGGAAAGATGTGACTTTACCACAAAAATCAGGAGCATGATTCGATGTAACCAAGTGGTTTATGGGTCTGATGTTGCTTTTAAGCGAGCGCATCCTGACTCCAGATTCCACATAAGCGAGTTTGATGTTACATCCTCCAGCTGTCACACCTTCGCCCACCCATCAACCATTTACAACATATCCGTTCTCCAGAATGGATCCCATTAGGGTAGCCAACGGTGACTAAAGTATCCCTGGAGGTTTCAGTACGTGACTTTCCCCCACTTTCCAACCATTAGTTGGCCAACACACCCATCCTGCCGTAAGACACCAAATGGAAATTAGAAAGACACATGAACCAATTGGATGATACCTGACTGTCTGCCTAACAACCATTTCTTCCCCCATTTGTATCATTATGTCTGGCAAAGAGCTGTTCAAAGAAAATGTTCGAAAAAAAAAAGATTTTATTCTCTGCCCTGACATGATTTTACTCCCGGTTTCCACTCAGCAGTGTCCAGAGATTGATCTTCGATCCCTGGAGATCTGCAGGCAAATGCAGGCGGGATAACGATCCAAGGCACCATTGAAGCAGCCGAGAAACGATGGGGCTGGACCCCTCTCAATGTTCAAGTTAGCCAGAAAATTGGTGACTCTTTTATTAAAGCAAAAAAAAGGAGGGGGGGGGGGATTTTCGAGCCACATTGCGTCCGCTGCGAATCCCGCTATGTGTGGAAAATGCGGGGAGAGGCCTGAAACGGGATGTGTGCTGGACGCTAAACAATTTGGGATGTTCTTGGGCTCTCCTTGCAGACTGATTACCATTTATTTAAATGGGCTGTAATATTCAAAATTGGCTTAACGCCAAATCTTCCGGGAACATCCACTGTTCCCATCCATCCGCGTCAGGTGATGCCTGCGGGAATCACTATTGGTTTCCACAAATGGAGACCACATGTGAGGTCCGTGCCAGCGGGTACTGAGGCCACTGTGGTCTTGAGGTGTTCGGAGATATGGCAGCAGCCAGGTTGGCACTGCCACTTGGCACTGCCAGGGGGCACTGCCAAGGGGTGGGGCCAAAAGGGGCTGGGGCTGACTGGGTGAGGCCATGCATGTAAGGCACCCCATTGGGAGGGCCTGATGCCAGTGACCTATATTTTATTTGGGGAGGAGGGGGAACTGTCAGGCAGGCGATCTATGTTCGGTGGGGGCAGGGGAAACATGCCATCAATGATGGGGGTTCCCAATGTCCTTTCGGGGCCGGGTGATCTTTAATTTCACTTTGAGTTCAGGGCACCCATTACAAATGGACATCCCGATCTCTGTGAAGCCCGGCTTGCGGGCGTGTTTGGAACTCGCCCCTCACAATGATGGCGCAAACCATGCCCCCTTCAAAAATGTGGCTAAGTGCGGGAGTATCTCGTCTGGAAACCTGCCTGTTCACACTGGACTTGACACTTTGCCAACATGGCAGTGACTCCCTGACAGTGCCAACCTGGCAGCACTCCCCTTATGTGTGCGCAGGGTGGGGTGGGGGGGGTTGGGGGGTTGCCCTGGTACATTTAAGGGGGGGTTGCCCCAGTGCTTTTAATAATAATCTTTATTAGTGTCACAAGTAGGCTTACATTAACACTGCAATGAAGTTGCCATGAAAACCCATAGTCGCCACACTCTGGTGCCTGTTCGGGTACATAGAGAGAGAATTCAGAATGTCCAATTCAGCTAACAAGTACGTCTTGCAGGACTTGTGGGAGGAAACCGAGTGCCCGGAGGAAATCCACGCAGACACGGGGAGAACGTGCAGACTCCGCACAGACACTGACCCAAGCCGGAAATCGAACCTGACACTCTGGCGCTGTGAAGCAACAGTGCTAACCACTGTGCTACCGGGCAGCCCAATTTTGCACTGGCACATGAACCTTCAGCGCCCTCCGGTGGTGCAGACACTGAACAGCGTCAGGATGCAGGGTCCAGGAAGACGTTCCACAGGATTGACAACCTGCTGTTGCTGTAACAGATTGGGGCGCAGAGCGAGTCAGATGGTTACTCACTGCAAACTGCTGTGAACAGCTGCTACAATTGTGTGGATGAACAGACACGGAATCAGAAGCCTATGGTTTGATGAATGATTACACTTAACAGCAAAGGTAATTTTAAATGGTGAAGCGCAATTGTATTTTGGATGGTAAAGGAATCATTAAGTTCAACAATATTAATCAGAAATGAGCAGTCCTTGTACAAGTTATTTGTTCAGCTATTTATAAATTAGTTTGTTCCTCCCACCCCACCCTCCTCTCCTGGCGGTATGATGACTCAGTGGTTAGCACTGCTGCCTCACAGCGCTAGGGACACGGGTTCAATTCCGCCTTGGGTGACTGTGGAGTTTGCACTTTCTCCCTGTGTCTGTGTGGGTTTCTCCCGGGTGCTCCGATTTCCTCCCACAGTCCAAAGATGTGCAGGTTTGGTGGAGTGGCCAGGCTAAATTGCCCTTTAGTGTCCAAAAGGTCAGGCAAAGATAGGGCGGGGGCATGGGCCAAAGTAGGATGCTCTTTCGAAGGGTCGGTGCTCACTCGATGGGCCGAATGGCTTCCTTCTGCACTGTAAGGATTCTGTGGTTCACCTGGTTTTGTTTCACAGATGCCATTAATACCTGTTACCACAAAGCGAGTTGTCATTCTTCATCAGTGAAGTGAGGATGGGAGGCTGTTCGGCCAATGAGGCATCGTAACTGAGCTTGATCTTTCCCCGAGCTGCTGTCCACAGACAGAAAGTCACAAAACAGCAACAACTTGTGTTTATATAACAGCTTGCCTCAGGGGAGGTGATGGCATAGTGGCTTTGTCAGTGGACTAGTAAACCAGAGATCCAGAGTAATGCCCTGGGGATCCAGGTTCAAATCCTGTCACTGCAGATGATGAAATTTGAATTTAATAAAAATCTGGAATGACCATAAATGACCATTGTAGAAGCCCATGTCCTTTAAGGAAGGAAATCAGCCTTCCTGGTCTGGCCTACATGTGACTGCAGACCGACAGCAATATGGACTCTTAACTGCCCCCTCAAGGGCAAATAGGGATGGGCAATAAATGCTGGCCCAGCCAGCAATGCCCACATCCCATGAACGATTGAAAAAAACAAGATGCTTCACAGAGACAAAGTAATGGCACCCAACAAAAAAAGGAGATAATTGGACAGGACACCTAAACTTTGGTTAAATTCTAAAGGAGTGCCTTAAAAGAGAGAGACTTTTACTTTGGTGGCAGGGTTCCATTCGACCCACGCCCCCCCCCCCCCCCCCCCCCCCCCCCCCCCCATCCCCGTAACCCCACCAAAGCGGCAATTTAGTTTGGCCAATCCACCTAACCAGCACATCTGTGGAGGAAACTGGAGCATCCGGAGGAAACTCAAGCGGACACGGCGAGAAACTGCAAACTCCAAACAATTGAACCCAGGCCCCTGGCTCTGTGAGGCAGCAGAGCTAACCGCTGGGAATTGAATGAGCGCAGATATGTTGAAGGGTTGTGGGACTGGAGGAGATGACAGACTGGGGAAACTAATGGGATGAAAGGTTGACAAGCCCGCTGGATCTGATGGCCTGCTTCTTAGGATCTTGAAATAAGTGGTTGTAGAGATAGTGGGTGTATTAGTGGAAGAGGTGTACGCTCCGTTTATTCTGACAGTTCTTAACTTGAAGAATTTATAAAGGACAATCACGGGCTTTTAGGCTCAACCACAAATGCTTATTTAAACAGAAAAAAACAACACTCAATTCCTAATGCAAGTAGCAAAATGATGAAAAACCACAGGCAAAACCTCATGTTTCTGCCTAAACCTCAACTCAAACCCCCTCAGGATTTAGTTGCAATCCTTAAACTATCCTCAATCCTCAGCCCCAATATCCCTCAGATCTGGCTGCTACTTAGAACTCCCGATGATTGGTCACCTTGGTGTGAGCTGTAGGTCTGTGGATCAGGATGACCGTTCCTGATCCTCCTTTCTGACTGCAGCTCAGACCCGACTGACTTGGCCCTTTTCTGGTACAAAATGTTATCAAAGATATCAAAGCATATTCTGCAGACATCCTGTTTGGGTGGTCAGTGCTTAGCACCTTTTAATCTCCTTGAGTATTGGCCCTGCCTTGGTCCAGACAAATCCATTCATCGAGATGTCGTTTCCACCATGGATCCCAATCATGTGTGATGTCCCTGGCTTCCATGTTGATATGTATGCGATAAAGTCCATTCCTCCTGAGCTCTTGTCGCTGTATGTTTGTACAATGACTGTTGTCTGGAGCCATCAGCTCTGATGGTCTCCCAGTTTCTTTCATTGGTTTGTCTGATGGTCACTGTTTTACCTTTGAGATGGTAATGTCCCGGTGTCTTGGTTTCGGTATCGACATGTTTTGTAGATTAACCCCTTTCAGTACAGTTTTCTTTTTAGCAGGGATAGATGGTTGGTTAACTTCTTGAAAACAGAGAGCTGGGATTCAGATTGGCAAACGGTAATGCATGGAGTGCCACAGGGTTCAGTTTGTTGATGATACAGAAATAGGCAGGAAAGCAAGCTGCGAGGAGGATACAGAGGGTCTCCAAAGGGATATAGATTGGTTCAGTGGGCATAAACCTGCCAGCTGGAGTACAATGGAGCAAAATGTGAGGTTGTCCACTTCGGCAGGTAGAATAAGAAAACATGTTCAACCACAGAGAGGCTACAGAATTAAAAAAAAATGAAAATCGCTTATTGTCACGAGTAGGCTTCAATGAAGTTACTGTGAAAAGCCCCTAGTCACCACATTCCGGCGCCTGTCCGGGGAGGCTGGTACAGGAATCAAACCGTGCTGCTGGCCTGCTTGGTCTGCTTTAAAAGCCAGCGATTTAGCCTGGTGAGCTAAACCAGCCCCTATGCTGTGGTACAGATGGATCTGAGTTTCCTTTGAAACGGATCACATAAAATTAACACACAGGAAAAGCAAGTAATTTGGAAGCCAAATGGTAATTTGGTCTTCATTGCAAGGGGGACAGAGAATAAAAGTAGGGAAGTCCTGCCAAAATTGTACAGTGCACTGGGGAAACTGAAGCAAGAGGATGTGTGGTCCCCTTACCTCAGTACATATAGATTTGCATTGGCAGGTGTTCAAAGATTCACTGGGTTGATTCCTGGGGTTATTTTAGAAGAAAAGATCGAGCAAGTTGGGCCAATACTCATTGGAGCTTAAAAGAATGAGAGGTGATCTTATTGAAACATTTAAGATTCAGAGGGGTCTTGACAGGGTGGATACTGAAAGGCAGTTTCCTCTTGTGAGGAAATCTACAACTAGGAGGCGCAGTTTTAAATAAAGGGGCCTTCCGCATCATGAAGTGAGTGAGGTGGAATCTCTTTGAGGATCGTTAGGCTTTGGAGTTCTCTGCCTCGGAGAGCAGGGGAGATCGGCTCATTGAATGTATCCAAGGCTGAGTTAGACAGATTTTTGATCAATAAGGATTCAGGGGATATGGGGGGTTTGGGGGGGGGGGGGGGGGGGTGAGGTCAAGGTCGCAATCAGATCACAGTAAGAAGTCTTACAACACCAGGTTAAAGTCCAACAGGTTTGTTTCAAACACGAGGGGCGCGATTCTCCGCAAATGCGGAGAGTCGTGAAGGCTGCCATGAAAACGGCCGTGTTTCACGGCAGCCTCCGCGCCCCCGCCCGGGACCCGATTCAGCTCCCCGGTCGGGGCTAGCATCGCGGCCCCGTGAACTACGGCATCGCGGGCTTAACGAATTTCGCTAAGCCCACGCGCCAAAGTTAGCAACGGCTGACGCATATGATAATGTCAGCCGCGCATGCGGGATTGGACGACTCCAAACCGCGCATGCGCGGATGACGTCATCCACGCATATGCGTCAGACCCGCGCATGCGCGGTCCGTAATGCCCCTCAGCCGCCCCGCGGACTGATCCAGCTGGGCGGCGGAGTAACAAAGAGTGCGCGGGGTAAGTACGCGCTGGGCACCGATCGCGGGCCCATGCCACCCTTGGCACGGCCGTGGTGCGGCCGTGCCAATCGGTGGCATGGTTGTGAAGAACGGCACTTTGGCGCCGTTTTCACGAACTTGTATAGCAGGTGTATTCAAATTCGTGAAAACGGCCGTAAAGGCCTTGGAAATCGGCCCATCGGCCAGGGGAGAATCGCCGCTCGCCGTAAAAAAAACGGCGAGCGGCGATTCGTGTCGGGGGGCGGGCGTGGGGGGGGGAGAATAGCGGGAGAGCGTCGGACCAGCGTTGCCGTAAAAATTTGCACCGCCCGCTATTCTCGGCCCCGTCGTGAGTGCGGAGAATCGCGCCCGAGCTTTCGGAGTACTGCTCCTTCCTCAGGTGAATGGAGAGGTGTTTACACATATTGTCATTGTTACAATCCCAGTTGATGTTATAACTGGACTGGAAGATCCCAGATTAAAACCCTGGCTCAAAGGGCCATAGCTTTTACCTTTTTTTAGAAAACCCAGAGGAGCGGTTGATTACTCTGAGCCTGTACTCATTGGGGTTTCGAATAATGAGGGGGGATTTTATTGAAACTTACAGAATACTGAAAGGCCTGGATAGAGTGGACGTTGAGAGGATGTTTCTACTTGTGGGAAAAATTGGAACCCGAGGGCACAGCCTCAGACTGAAGCGACGCTCCTTTAATACTGAATCAGGAGGAATTTCTTCAGCCAGAGGGTGGCGAATCTGTGGAACACTTTTCTGAAGAAGGCTGTGGAAGCCAAATCACTGAGTGTCTTTAAGACAGAGATAGATAGGTTCTTGATTAATAAGGGGATCAGGGGTTTTGGGGAAAAGGCAGGAAAATGGGCATGAAAGAAATATCAGCCATGATTGAATGGCGGAGCAGACTCAATGGGCCGAGTGGCCTAATTCTGCCTGTGCCTTATGGTCTAACAGAGTCACAGGACTGCTCCCCCCCCCCCCCCCCCCAAGACTATTCCGCCATTCAATTAGATTACGGTTAATCTGTACTCAAACTTCATTTATCTGCCTTTGATTAATATGTCTCAAATCTGTTTGAAAATGTCCATTGATCGACCCTCCACTGCCTCCGGGGGAGAGAATTCCAAGTTTCAACCAGCCATTGTGTGGAAAAATCCTTCCTGATGTCCCTCATGGATGGCCCAGCTCTAATTTTGAAGATTGTTGTTACTCCGTACCAACTCTATCGATCCTTGTTACATCTGAAAGACCGCGAGTGGCTCTCGAAAGCGGTCAGCAAAAGCAGCACAGGGAAAAGCTTTCTCGCACGGTGAGTGGCTGAGGTCTGGAATGCACGGCCTGAGGGTATAATGGAGGTAGATTCAACCGAGGCTTTCAAAAGGGAACGAGACTGTTATCTGAAGAGGAACAATGTGCAGGGTTACCGTGAGAAGACAAGGGAGGTGAATTGCTCATTTGGAGATGGGCTGAATGGCCTGCTTCGGGTCTGTATTAATCCTGTGATTCTGAGATTACACTTCAATCTTCTCAAGACAAAAGGAGTAAAAGCCACTTAAATTCAAACCATCCACAAAGTTTAACCCTCCAGTTATGATTCTGAATGTATGTAAAATAGTTGCTATGCTTGCCCACATAACTGTCATCACTGGAGTGCAAACACTTCTGAGGTGAAAGGAACCAGCATTAAATATAAGTAAAACTTTTTAAAGTATTAATAGATTTGACAGAGCTCTTAATGGACCTTTGCAGAGCTGCATTTTGAGTCTTCTTTCTATCAGACATGCAAAGGAATTGTCTAGTTGATTGGTATGTCAATTGAAAAGCACAATTACTTTCTCACAAAGCAATCTTAAACTAATTTCTTTGCAGATTGACCAGCTCCCAACGCTGAGGTTCAACCTATCATCAGGAACTGACACAGAGTTCAGTGGCATGAGATCCCTGGTCCTGGGCAAGATTATGGGTAAGGCACAAGCACGGACACCTTTGATGTAGGTGTAGATTTATTGTCATGTGTACCGAGGTACAGTGAAAAGTATTGTTCTGCCTACAGTCCAAGCAGATCATTCCATACATGAAAAACATAGGACATACGATAAATACACAATGTAAATATACAGACATAGACATCGGGTGAAGCACACGGAGTATAGTGCTAACAACAGGAGAGAAGATGTGTGGAGAGATCAGTTTAGTCCATAAGAGGGTCATCCAGGAGTCTGGTAACTGCGGGGAAGAAGCTGTTTTTGAATCTGTCAGTGCGTGTCCTCAGACTTTTGTATCTTCTGCCCGATGGAAGGAGTTGGAAGAGAGAATAACCCGGGCGGGAGAGTTCTCTGATTATGCTGCCCACTTTCCCAAGGCAGCAGGAGCTGTAAACAGAGTCAATGGATGGGAGGCGCGTTTGCGTGAAGGACTGGGCTGTGTTCACGACTCTCTGTAGTTTCTTACAGTCTTGGGCTGAGCAGTTGCCAAACCACGCTGTAATGCAGCCAGATAGGATACTTTCTATGGTATATCTATAAAAATTGGTAAAGGGATATGGACATGCCGAATTTCCTTAGTTTCCTGAGGAAGTATAGGCGCTGTTGTGCTTTATTGGTCGTAGCGTCAACATGGGTGGACCAGGACAGATTGTTGGTAATGTGCACACCTAGGAATCTTGCATCTGTAAGTCCAAACCCACAATTACCAGGTCTAAAGCCCACAACTATCACTACAGAAGTAATTTGATGGAGAAAAAATTGCAGGACTACATAGAAGAGCTGAAATGCTCTTTCAGAGAGATGGCAAGGCGAACTTGTAACAAACGTTCTCAGTCTGTGTTAGAGCCAATTTATGATTCTATGAGAACAAGATTTGAGCTATCTTGGAGTTAAGCTGTTCACAGGCAATTTCAAGAAGCACTTCTTCATGCAAAGAGTCGTGCAGACACTGATTTTTCTCCCCCGAGAAACTACTGAGGTTGAGATGAATCAATGGAAGATTTCAAAATTGAGCGTAGGTTTACAGAACCAATTTGTGCGAATGGAGTTAAGTTATTGATCAGTCATGACTAATTAAATGGCTGATAAAGGATTGAAATACTGAAAGGCCTACTCGTTACTTAATGAGGGATATTCTTGCATTGGAAACAGTCTCGAGAAGGTTCACTCGGCTAGCACCTTTGATGAAGGGGTTGTCTTAGGAGGAAAGGTCGAGCAGGTTGGGCCTATACCATTGGGGTTTAGAAGAATGAGAGGTGAACATGTAAGATTCTGAGGGTAGAGGCTAAGAGGATGATTCCCTCATGGGGAATTGAGAGCTAGGGGGCACGTTTCAAAATATGGGAACTCCTATTTGAGGTGGAAATGAGGAGGGATTTCTTTCAAGGAGTGGTTAGGTATTTGGAATTCTCCACCCTTGGGAGCAATGGAGGCTAGGTCACTGAATCTATTCAAGGCTGCGTTGGGCAGGTTTTTTGCTCTGCAAGGGAGTCAAGGTGGAGGGGGGGTCAGGCAGGAAAGTGGAGTCAAAGTCGCAATCAGAGCAGCTATGTAGCATTGTGGATAGCACAATCGCTTCACAGCTCCAGGGTCCCAGGTTCGATTCCGGCTTGGGTCACTGTCTGTTCGGAGTCTGCACATCCTCCGGGTGCTCCGGTTTCCTCCCACAGTCTAAAGATGTGTGGGTTAGGTGGATTGGCCACGATAAATTGCCCTTAGTGTCCAAAATTGCCCTTAGTGTTGGGTGGGGTTACTGGGTTATGGGGATAGGGTGGGGGTGTTGACCTTGGGTAGGGCATAGGGTGCTCTTTCCAAGAGCCGGTGCAGACTCGATGGGCCGATTGGCCTCCTTCTGCACTGTAAATTCTATGATGATCTATGATGAATGGCGGAGTAGGCTCAAAGGACTGAATGGCCTCCTCCTGCTCCTGTTTCTCATGTTCCTGTTCCCACATTCCAAATCGACGCTGGCAACTTCCCCACAGGAGATGAGGAAACTGGGAATGATACCTGTCAGGGAAAAGGCTGCTACTCAGGCTGGTACGTATGACCTTGAGGACAAGTACAAATGGGCGGATTCCTGATTGAACAGAGGCCTCTGGGGATAGGAAACCATATGGACCTGGACGTGGGCAAGGCCTGAATTAGTACTGAGACCATAAGACCATTAGCCATAGGAGCAGAATTAGGCCACTCGGCCCATCGAGTCTGCTCCGCCATTCAATCATGGCTGATATTTTCTCATCCCCATTCTCCTGCCTTCTCCCCATTACCCCGATCCCCTTATTAATCAAGAACCTGTGCTGAGCGAACTAATCCCAGTTCCACATTGGGCACCTCAGAATTCAGGGTAGCTTGTGGTAAATCATGTGAAGTAAACTAATTTTAACAATGTTCAACAAGAACTCATTTAGCATAAAATGTAATGTACGGCCAAAGCCCCAAATTAACTTTTGATGTAAATTACGTTCGACTAAAGCGGCTAACCGTTTAATTATTGATTGTTCTGGAATTGTTAATTACAGGGTCAAGGGTGCAATGTTATCTACTTGTTGAGTGCCCACGAGGGTCATCTATGGGGCTTTTATAATAGTATACAATCAATTAAATGATTTGTCACCTTCAAAAAGTACACTACAATTCCCTTAGGATGTACCAAAGCGCATTACGGCCAAAGAAGTATTTATCGAGATGCTATTATGTAGGAAATGTAGCAAACTGTTTGGGCACAGAAAGATCCCACAAGCAGCAAGCAATGACTAAACTCGTGACATCTTTGTCCAGTTTTACTGCGTGTGTCTGTTGGCTGCTCACTCTGCTGTGTGCTGCAAGTCAAACATTTGGGGACGGTGGCAGAGAAGCTGAAACAAACAATAAAGCATGAGAAAGCAGGGCTGGATTTCTCCAGCCGCTGGGATGCCCTGTTGCCACCGGCAGTACCCTCCTCTGCCCGTGGGTTTCCCACCGACAGTGGGTGGCTTCACGGGGGTAGGGCGTCGCGTCGCCAGCGAATGGAGCGCCACCGAGAAAGATGCGCCCGGGGGACCGGAGAATCCAGCCCCAGATGTTTTACGGGCATTGAAATAAAGTTCCTGTTCATGCACTGAACCTGGTGAGACTCATCTCTATATATCCTGTTTCCTTAAACCGGCTGTGTTATGGCCATAGTACAGATGCACAAAGAACATCTAGTTCTTTGACCAGCAAGGTAATTTATTAATAAGGTGAAAAAGTGAAAATTGTGATTCAAACATTAACGAATAAATTCATAGAATTTACAGTGCAGAAGGAGGCTATTCGGCCCATCGAGTCTGCACTGGCCCTTGGAAAGAGCACCCCACTTAAGCCCACAATTCCAACCTATCCCAGTAACCCCACCTAACATTTTTGGACACTAAGGGCAATTTAGCATGGCCAATCCACCTAACCTGCATGTGTTTGGACTGTGAGAGGAAACTGGAGCACCCGGAGGAAACCCACTCAGACACGGGGAGAACGTGCAGACTCCACACAGACAGTGACCCAAGCCGGGAATCGAACCTGGGACCCTGGAGCTGTGAAGCAACTGTGCTAACCACTGTGCTACCATGCTGCCCCAATTAATTCCGTGAATTCCTCTACAGCTACTTATAGTGCGACCAGCCTCTTGTATGACTTACTACCAACTGCTGGATGTCTCGAGTCACATGGTAGATCTCTATCGCCACCAGCTGGTTGAAGGTTGCATTAATAACGATATACATTGATAGACAACTATATACAAAACTGTCCACAGGCACATCACCACAAGCAGCATCACAGTTTCTCATCCCAGGAAGGCAGGCAGGGTCTGCAGGTGTAATGTCTCTTCCAGAAATGGAATATGCGACACTTCAGCACTCTGTTAATGCTGCATTGAAGTATTGGTCCAGGTTCTCTGTTTCAGCCTCTGGAGTTTTGTCATGTATTGGGCAGGGCTTAATACAGCCAGCTCCACAGAGATCAGGGCACTCATCCTTACCTGGCCTGGCCTATATATGATTCCAGATCCACAACAATGTGGTTGACTCTTAACTGGCCCCTCAAGGGCAATTAGCGATGGCTCGTCCCATGAACGAAGGGTGTGGGGACCACAAGCTCACTTAGAGATTGGGGACCCGTTCAAAATGGCGGCCCGATCTCTAAGTTTAGCTACCCAGTGCTGAAAAAAATTTTAAGGACGCGATTCACCGGAAAGATTTGTAAATGTGGTAACGAGCAGGAACTGCTGCAAGCTTCCCGGTGCCCGGCCCAGCAAAGCTATTCAATATTAATTGGTCCCCTTAACGAGGCCCCGTGGGATTCTCGGCGCAAATGACAGCTCGCCAGACGATTCTCCGGCACCGTGCTCGCTAGTCCCTCGCTAACAAGGTCGAGCAGCATTTAAACTGCACTTGCTCAGCCAACCCCAGCCAGCTCGCAACAATGGCGCCCAGAAGATTGGCCACAAATTTCATGGGAAGCTGATCTTGCTAGGTTGCTAGACGCAATGGAGGCCAGGAGGACTGTCCTGTTGCCCCGAGGGTCCCGGAGGGTCAGTCACAGGGTAGCCAGTGCTGCATGGGATGAGGTGACGGCAGCTGTGAGTGCCAGGAGTGTAACCAGGAAGACTGGCCTCCAGTGCCTGAAAACGGTCAATGACCAATAACGGACAGGATGAGTGAGTCAACACCAATGTTCCCCCCTCCCCCACCCGAGACATTTCCGCCCTCCCTCAACGACCATCCATCCCCCAACTCTCCACAAGACACCAACCCTCCCTCCACCCGTCCCCTCTTCAAGAACCCCAACCCTCCCTCCACCCCCTTCTCCCTTCACCTCACCCAACCCTTCCTTCACACTCTCCCCTCCTTCCACTGTGAACAACGTGGCTAACAATGGCCTCTCTGTGTCTCCTCAGGAAAAGCTCTCCCACAACCGGAGAGGGCCCAGACTGACGGTGAGGTGTTGGGCATAAGAATCCTCACCTCCCTGAAGGGATGGCCCCTGGAGGTGATGGGGTGGCTGAGGGCAGGGCGGTCACCAACGCGGAGGCTGGCGGACGCCGCAGAGGTGAGGAACCACCGGACTGCACCCAGAGGATATGTCAAGCGTGAGTTGTTATAACTTTACTGATTGACCCATTCCCACCCAATGACCACATGTCTTTTGTCCCATAGATCCGACAGCTGACGACACTGGCCCATCTCCAGCCTCCAAGGAGACCACCTCAGAGGGAAGCTCCAAGTAACATACTATGGCGGCGTCACAGCTATCAGTTCCACCAGCGCAGATACATGCACCTCGGTGGGAAATATTAGTGGTCAGGCCTCTGGAGCACAATCTGGTGAGCACCACACTGCTGCTGATGTACATCAGGTGGAGGCAGGAACCCCCAGGTGAGACAGCATTCGGAGGTCTGCTGGATCCCAGGACCCAGCTGTGTGCCAGCCTGTCCAAGGTCAACACCTCCACCCAATCCCCATAACCCAGTAACCCCACCCAACACTAAGGGCAATTTTGGACACTAAGGGCAATTTATCATGGCCAATCCACCTAACCTGCACATCTTTGGACTGTGGGAGGAAGCCGGAGCACCCGGAGGAAACCCACGCACACACGGGGAGGATGTGCAGACTCCGCACAGACAGTGACCCAAGCCGGAATCGAACCTGGGACCCTGGAGCTGTGAAGCAATTGTGCTATCCACAATGCTACAGTGCTGCCCCGATTGGGCTGGGTCTATGGAAGAGGTAATCCTGGAGCTGATGGAGACGTTAGGGAGCGGTAAGAACATTCAGAGGGAGATGTCAGCGACATTCCAGCAGATCCATGGCCGATTGGAGGACCCCCAGACAGACACAAGCGATTTTGCCGGCAATGTGTGGCACCGAGGCCAACACTGCGAGGGTGGCGAGCAGAATGGAGAGCCTGGTGCACGACATCGGCATCATTGGTGAAGGTGTCCAAGGCATCGCGCAGTTGGTGACAGCTATGGCTGAGGACCTTGACAGAATGCCAGCCTCACTGGGGGATGCCGCCCAGTACCAGGCGGACCTTGACATGTTCTGCTCTCATTCCGGGGCAACACTTGTCCCGGCCCGTCTGCTCCCCCGACTACTGAGGCCTCTGACCGTGCAGCTAAAGGGTGTTGCTAATAGGGAATTGACAATCATGGTGAAGTGAGCATTTCACACAACCCAGTGAATTCCCATGGCAGGGTGAGCCATGTAGCATGGGGAGTCACTGTCCAGCATGCCAATCAGATCGCTCTGCTTGAACACCGCAGCAAGCAACACCGCACATGCAGCAGCCAACGTCTGCACACCCAGAGGATGGGTCACAGCTCCAGGGGCATGTCTATGGCCAGAGGGTGGGTGAGTGCTGCGGGAAGGGGTTGATGCTTGGAGACAGGGGCCAAGGGTTCGGAGGTCAGTCTGAGTTACAGACAAAAGTGACAGATGCCTCATACTGGTTGTGCTCCTGGGTGTTTCTTGTGTGTAACAATTCCCCACTCTCCCGATGATGCCGGCCCTTTCCCGCCATCCCCCTTACCCCACCTCCTCCTCCCTCCACCCCCTCCCTTCCCCTTCTGGTGCTCTCTGTGATCCTCGATGTGCTTTGCCTTCCTAGCTCTTCCACTATGTCTTGATGTGTCCCCAGGATGCACATCTGAGGTGGAGGCACAGCTGCTTACCACGTCCTGTGGCCTTCGATGCTCCTGGCGAGCATCCTCTGGGAGCTCTAGGGCCGGAGGGCCCAGCTCACTTATCAACGGCCCTGTTCTGGGGGCTGGCTGTGAGATGCAACCTCATCAGAGGGGTGGAACTCCATGGAGCTGGTGGCCGCTGTCGCCACTCCCTGGGAAGAATCCGGGTTGGCACTCAGCGCTCCCTCCTCCTGCTCTGTGCCCATACGCCCCTTGGGAATGAGGGGCAGCTGGTTCGAGCCCTGGCTGCCCCTGCATCACCAGCCTCTGCCAGCCCTGGAGGGTCCCTATGGTCTACATCATCGTGTTGGTGCCCTCGGCAATGCTCCTCAATGGCTGGGACATGCTCTGCAGTACCTCGGCAGTGCCCACCTGAGACTGGGAGAAGCACCACAGCACCTTGGCCATGAACATTGAATTGCCTTGCCGGCCTCGCTGGGACATGTGCCGGGAAGCTTGCGGCAATTCCCGCTCGCTACAGCACTTAGAAATTTTTCCGGCGAATCGGCTGGCGAGCCTTCATTTGGGACGAGAAGCCCGTGAGACCTTGTTAAGTGGACCAAGTAACATTGAATTGCGTACCCGGTCTCGGAATGGGTACACACGATCCAGGGGTTGGGCATGGTGGTGCCATGTGGTTGGCCCCAAGACCTCACCCCGTCCTCCCATGGTGGCCCACCCCTGCGGTGGGTCCCCCACCCCCAGCCGAGGGTCCCCCATCCTCCGCCGAGCACAGGGGCAGCGAGCCCAGCGCCCTCGGGTTCTTTGCCTGTGAGCAAAGATGGCTACTCACCTCCTCGGCTCCCCACAGAAGCCCTTCCGCCAGGTTAGCATTTTTCGAAAGGAGTACTAATCGGCGCCAACATGAGCACTTTCTGGGGAGACCGCTGAATTGCAGGGGCCGTTGGATGTGGGGTGGCTCCCGTTAATTGTATGGAAATGGGGCTCAAGTGGTGATAATTGGTTTCTCGCCACGCGATGGCGAGATCCCGATTTTGCCTGCGAGAGCGGGTCGGTTGCTTCGCAAACTGTTTGGCTCCTGGCACCGGCCTCATTAGGCTTGAGCCAGAGCAAAACGAGGCCGGAGAATCGCCCCTGAAGTTATGGTTTTAAAAGCGTACTCTATCCAAACAGGTTTTCTTTTAAAAGGCTGAGATGGTGGATAATTAAGATGTCATTGAGCGAGCTGTGATGTTGATTTCCCATAAACTATTAATAAGCAATTTGTTAGCCTGATCTGGCAATTTCAGACATTTGATTAAAAAGTCCTTTATCTTCCTAATTACATATTGAACATAGGGAGTGTGAGATACATGCTTGCCAAGGGACTGGGTAGGAAATTATTTTAAAAGCGAAAACTGTGAGGGCAATTGCTGAGATTAAGGGTTGGAGATCGAGGAACACCTAGAAGGCATCTAGCTATGCAATTTAACCAATTGATGTAAGGAGGTGGGCGTGTTTATTATGTTTTATCTTCATGCAGAGATAAGTTGAACTCCTCAAACGAAGTTGAGTTCAGTCAAAACGTCTACCATACTGGGGCCAAACCCATCGATTCATTTGCAGATGTATCTCATAAAGTGTATGTGTGGTGTGCAGTCAGCAAGATGAAACAAGAAGATGGGCAGTACAGGAGGTTTAACGGTCCCAGCCAGTGGCAAGAATTCCACAGTCCACCAATGGCAATGGACTTCTGAACAGCTCACCACATTTAACCGCCTGGCCTCAACCATGATGGAGTCATAGAATTACACCCATGGCTATAAATATACCATATTGTAAGGGTCCTCTCTGTTTGTTCCCTTATTTTCCCTTTCTTTTATTTTTGCTGTTACATTTTTGATCCATGGATGTTTAATAGGCCTATGACTTTCAGGCATCACAGCCTGGAAGCAACCTGTACCTTCAATTCAAACAGAAGGATCCAGAAAGCTGTTTTAGACTGGCTGACATCAGTGATGACTCACTTTGATTGATTTGGTTGTGGGCAATGGATTGGCTCAAAGGGTTGTGCTCTGCCTGGTAATGGGTGCTGGTTGGATCTTATTCTACTGAATTGATTCAGAGGTCTGAGGAACTTTGAGGGGTTTTTTTGGCAACAGGAAAGTGAGAGTTTGTGTTAAATCCTCTCCAGAAAGCTGTTGCTAACTCTCCCCGCAAAAGGTCGAACCAATCCTCTCCTTAAGGTCATTGTGAGGGCTGACTCTCGGCAAGACTGGGTGGCATTCTCTTGAGAATGAAAAAGCTTGAAGTCAAACCGTGAGCTGAAAGTAAGGTTTCATGTGTAAAAAGAGTTCTATACAAAAAGATATAGGCCTAGATGTAAACATCGAACTGAATGCCCAGTTTGGTGTAAGGAGGTGGCCATGTTTATCCAGCGTCTTTCCAGAAAGCCTGCTGTCTGTAAGTGCGGTATTAAATGGGTGACTCAGCAAAGAAGATCACTACCGGCAGTAAACCAGAGGCTTTAATCAACCAGCGTGCTTTGGGGAAAGTGTGCTAAAAAAGGGATGGGCAACAAATGCTGGAGCAGCCAGTGACACATACCTTCCATGAATGAATAAACACAATTGGGGATAGATCATGCGTCCATCACTATTGCAACACAGCTCTTTTTAGGCAGCGCGGTAGCACAGTGGGTAGCACTGTTGCTTCACAGCTCCAGAGTCCCAGGTTCAATTCCCGGCTTGGGTCACCTTCTCCCACGTGTCTGCGTGGGTTTCCTCCGGATACTCCGGTTTCCTCCCAAAAGTCCCGAATGGCGTGCTATTAGGTAATTTGGACATTCTGAATTTTCCCTCTGTGTACCCGAACAGGTGCTGGAATGTGGCGACTAGGGGCTTTTGACAGTAACTTCATTGCAGTGTTAATGTAAGGCTCCTTGTGACAATAAAGATTATCATTATTATTGTGCACTTTGGCACCCTGAGAACACAGTATGGTGTAACATTAAGAGTTCTTTCTGTTTGCTAACAGGTTGGGATAAAGAGTCAATGTGATAATTTCTTGGCTTCTTTAGGATATCAAACATGCAAACCTGATCCAAACTTGTTAACCGATGCATTAAAAATGCAGCAGATAGCCAAGGAGATTGTGGAGGCGTTGGTGGTGATCTTTCAGGAATCACTGGAGGCAGGAACTGTCCCAGAGGACTGGAAAGTGGCTAATGTAACACAGTTGTTTAAGGAGGGAGGGAGGGAGGCAGAATGTAGGAAATTATAGGCCGGTTAGCCTGACTTTGGTCATTGGTAAGATTTTGGAGTCCGTTATTAAAGATGAGAAGTGCATGGTAAAATAGGACTGAGTCAGCACGGCTTTGTCAAGGGGAGGTCATGTCTGACAGATTTGTTAGAGTTTTTTGAGGAGGTAATAAGGAAGTTAGACAAAGGAGAGCCAGTGGACGTGATTTATTTAGATTTCCAGAAGGCCTTTGACAAGGTGCCGCGTAGGAGACTGTTAAATAAGTTAAGAGCCCATGGTGTTAAGGGTAAGATCCTGGCACGGATAGAGAATTGGCTGACTGGCAGAAGGCAGAGAATGGGGATAAAGGGTTTCTTTTCAGGATGGCAGCTGGTGATTGGTGGTGTACCTCAGAGGTCTGTGATTGGACCACAACTTTTCACAATCAACATTAATTATCTGATCTGGAAGAAGGTACTGAAGGCACTGTTGCTAAGTTTGTCGATGATGCATAGATCTGGAGAGGGGCAGGTAGTATTGAGGAAGCAGCGGGGCTTCAGAAGGATTTGGACAGGCGAGGTGAGTGGGCAAAGAAGGGAAGATGGAATACAATGTGGAAAAGTGTTAGGTTATGCACTTTGGAAAGAGGAATGGAGGCATTGACTATTTTCAAAATGGGGAAATGCTTAGGAAATCAGAAGCACAAAGGGACTTGGGAATCCTTGTTCACGATTCTCTTAAGGTTAATGTGCAGGTTCAGTCGGCAGTTAGCAAGGCAAATGCAATGTTAAAATTCATGTTAGAGAGGGCTAGACTACAAGACAAGAGCTGTACTTCTGAGGCTGTATAAGATTGTGGTTAGATCCCATTTGGAGTACTGTGAGCAGTTTTGGGCCCCGTATCTAAGGAAGGACGTGCTGGCCTTAGAAAGGGTTCAGAAGAGGTTCACAAGAATGACCCCTGGAATGAAGAGCTTGTCGTATGAGGAACGGTTAAGGACTCTGGGTCTGTACTCGTTGGAGTTTAGCAGGATACTGCGAGGCCTGGATTGAGTGGATGTGGAGAGGATGTTTCCACTTGTAGGAAAAACTAGAAACAGAGAACACAATCTCAGACTAAAGGGAAAATCCTTTAAAACAGAGATGAGGAGGAAATTCTTCAGCCAGAGAGTGGTGAATCTGTGGAACTCTTTGCCACAGAAGGCTGTGGGGGCCAATTCACTGAGTGTTTTAAAGACAGTGATAGATAGGCTCTTGATTAATCAGGGAATCAGGGGTTATGGGGATAAGGCAGGAGAATGGGGATGAGAAAAATATCAATGATTGAATGGCAGAGCAGACGTGATGAGCCGAGTGGCCTAACTCTGCTCCTATGTCTTATGGTCTTATGGTAAATGATACGGACTCCAGAACTGTAGATGGTTTTAAGTTAGAAGGGCAGCATTGTCGGCGCAGGCTTGGAGTGACAAAGTATCTGTTCCTGTGCTGTACTTTTCTTTGTGTTTTGTTCTTTATTGATTCTGGATCCCAAAATCTGATACACTTGAGCAATGCATTAATAGACAGCAGGAACCACTCACTGGCCACTAGCCGTCTTGAGGTGTTAATGACAAAGTGTAAGTGCTTTAAACATTAATTAACGTTTAGATGAATTTACAATTAAGTACTTACACTGCATGAATAATTGAAAATGCCATTTGTCATCGGTATGTTTCAAAATAGTATACCGGCCACAGATACAGCACACAGTATCAAGAAAATAAAGTGAATGCTAAACTCAACATTATTCATGCTTAAGCACATCCAGCAGTGAGTTAGGGGGAGATTTTTAATACATTTTTGGGTCGGTATCCTCAAAGCAACAGGGAAAGTCTTGTTGGAGGTAAGTGTGATCGTCATTGAAATACTTCCACTAGATTAAGCATGCAGATATGTTGCGTATGTACATCTCATGTAGCATTGCTGATAGGTAGCCTGGAATTTGGTTGTCATGTTTAGCTGTGCTATCTGGTCTGTTCCTTTAAAATCACTGCTCCAGTTCTTTCTGGTCTGGACAGGCAACTGGAATTTTGAAGCTGTGTGCAAAATCCAGAGACAGATGAGCGGAAAATTGTAACCGCTCAAAAAGCTGCCTTTATTCTGCATTTCTGATTGCCCTTCAATAATTGTGTGGGAAATCCATTGAATCCCTACAGTGCCAAAGGAGGGAAGCACCCTACCTAGGCCAACTCCACCATCTTATCCCTGCAACCCCACCTATCCTTCACATCTTTGAACTGCGGGAGAAAATCGGAGCAGCCGGAGGAATCACAGACATGGGGAGAACAGCAAACAGCCTTGGGTGACTATTTGTGTGAGTTTTGTACGTTCTTCCTGTGTCTGCGTGGGTTTCCCGTGGGTGCTCTGGTTTCCTCCCACAGACCAAAGACATGTAGGTGAGGTGGTTTGGTTATGCTAAATTACCCTTTAGTGTCCAAAGGTGTGTAGGTTAGGTGGGGTGATTTGATCAAAGCTTCCAAAAGATTCAGGAGAAGAGATAGTGTCGGCTGAGGGAAACTATTCCCGCTTGCGGGGTCCAATAATCAATGGCTAAACTAGGAATGTTCCAGCTGCTCGCGTGGGAGAGGGGCACATTTTAATTTTTTCCTGACCCCGAGGGGTGGGTGCAATGAGCAAATTTTGCAAAGATAACATTTGGCTTAACAATGGACATGACTTCTTTTAAAAGCTGATGTATGAAAAGTAACAAATGGTGGAGCCAAAAAAATCACAACAATAAATTGATCATTTAAAAAAAAAGTAAAAAATAAAGACGACTATTAGGGTATGAAAGGGTGAGAATGTATTTGTCCAGCTCACTCCCTATCTCAGGGTGCTGACGTACCCTCCCTCACACATTGTGAAAGTAGGTGAGAGCGCTTGCTTGCAGAAAACATAAAAACCTGACTGCAAAAGCTTCTATAGATATGTGAAGAGAAAAAGACTGGTGAAGACAAATGTAGGTCCCTTAACAATTAGAATCAGGTGAATTCATAATGGATAACAAAGAGATGGCAGAACAGTTGAACAATTACTTTGGATCTGTCTTCACTCAGGTGGACAGAAGTAACCTTCTGGAAATACCAGGAGACAGAGGGCTTAGCATGAAGGAGGAACTGAAGGAAATCCTTATTGGTCAGGAAATTGTATTGGGGAAATTAATGGGATTAAAACCCCGATACATCCCCAGGGCCTGATGCTCTGCATCCCAGAGTACTTAAGGAGGTGACCTTAGAAATAGTGGATGCATTGGTGATCATTTTCCAGCATTCTTTAGACTTTGGAAATGTTCCAATGGATTGGAGGGGAGCTAATGTAACCCCACTTTTTAAAAAAGGAGGGAGAGAGAAAATGGGGAATTATAGACCGGTTAGCCTGACATCGGTGGTGGGGAAAATTCTGGAGCTAATTATTAAGGATGAAATAACTGAACATTTGGAAAACGGGGACAGGATCGGTCCAAGTCAGCGTGGATTCATTGAATCATATAATTTACAGTGCAGAAAGAGGCCATTTGGCCCATCAAGTCTGCACCGGCCCTTGGAAAGATGTTATGGGCCAGGGTTTAATAGAAACTCCAAAGTATATTATGGAGTTCACCTCACCTATAACGTTTTGTTGAATTTGGCTAGGATGAGCACAAGCGACTGCCTTTCAAGTTTTATTCAACTGCCTTCCTAGATGCTTTTAATCAAAAAACAAGCTTTATTCTAACAATTATTTTGTTAACATTTGTATAAACACATACTGCAAGAACTTTTATCGATTACAAACATAAAGACCCCACGCAGCTACAGTAATCTATGTATAACCCTTAATGAATCTCCCTTAACTGTTCCAATTCACTAACAAAATCCAAGTAAAACTAGGAATCCCTTTTCAAAGGCGTGACCGAACACATGGCATTCTCACTTGTATAAGACTGTGATTACTGATACTCTGTTCTCCCTTTTCAAACAGCAGATTTGAATTCCTTCCAGAACGCAATTATCTCTTTTAAGTTACCAAGCAGTCTGAAAACAGCTTTTAAAATGAAGCTAGAGAGGCAGGCAACTTATGTTCTCTGTCTGAGTCCAGAGTAGCCCAATGTGAAAGTGAAACCCCCCAAAAAAACTCCCAGGGTCACAGCCCAGCTCCATCCACACAATGACATCGCTAGCCAAAATGACACAATGACACACAATGACATCGCTGATAACACAAAAACCTTTCTTAAAAGGACACTCACATGACAAAGAGCACCCTACTTAAGCTGTACTTAAGCCCACACCTCCACCCTATCCTGGTAACGCAGTAACCCCACCTAACCTTTTTGAACACTAAGGGCAATTTAGCATGGCCAATCCACCGAACGTGCACATGTTTGGACTGTGGGAGAAAATCAGAGCATCCGGAGAAAACCCGTGCAGACACGGGGAGAACGTGCAGACTCCGCACAGACAGTGACTCAGGCCGGGAATTGAACCTGCGACCCTGGAGCTGTGAAGCAACAGTGCTAACTACTGTCCTACTATGCCGCCCCACTAAAGGGAAATCATTCTTGCCAAATCCTATTGGACCTTTTTGAGGATGTGACCAATAGAGTGGACAAGGGTGAACCAGTGGACTTTCAAAGGTCCCACAAAAGGGATTAATGTGCAAACTGGTATTGGGAGTAATGTATTGACTTGGACAGAGAACTGGTTGGCAGACAGGAAGCAAAGAGTGGGGATAAATGTGTCCCTTTCAGAGTAGCAAGCAGTGACTAGTGGGGTGCCACAGGGGTCAGTGCTGGGACCCCAGCTGTTCACAAAATACTTTAATGAATTGGACAAAGGAATTCCATGCAATATCTCTAAACTTGCGGATGACACTTAGCTGAATGGCTATGTGTGATGTGAGGAGGATGCAAAAAGGCTGCAGAGTGATTTGGGCAGGCTGGCTGAGTGGGCAAATACTTGGCTAATGCAATTTAATGTGAGTAAAAGTGAGGTTAGCCAGTTTGATGGCAAAAACAGGAAGGCAGATTACGATCTGAATGGTGGAAGTTTAGGAAAAGGGGAAGCGCAACGAGACCTGGGTGTCATTGTGGACCAGTTGCAGAAGGTTAGTATGACGATATAGCAGGCGCCGAGGAAAGCTAATGGCATGCTGGCCTTCATAGCGAGAGGATTTGAGTAGAGGACTAGAGATGTCTTGCTGCAGTTATACAGGGCCTTGGTGAGGCCACACATTGAGTATTGTGTGCAATTCTGGTCTCCTATTTTGAGGAAGGACATTCTTGCGATTGAGGGTGTTCGGCGAAGGTTCACCAGACTAATTCCCAGGATGATAGGACTGACATATGAAGAAAGATTGGGTCGACTGGGCTTGTACTCACTGGAGTTTAGAAGAATGAAAGGGGACCTCATAGAAACATATAAAATCCTGATGGGACTGGACAGGCTAGACATGGGAAGAATATTCCTGATGTTGGCGATGTCCCGAACTAGGAGTCACAGCCTAAGAATAAGGGGTAAGCCATTCAGACTGAGATGAGGAAGAACTTCTTCTCTCAGAGAGTTGTGGACTTGTGGAATTCTCTACCACAGGAAGCAGTTGGGGCCAGTTCACTGGATATATTCAAGAGGGAGCTGGATGTGGGCTTTGCGGCTAAAGGGGTCAAGGGGTGTGGAACGAAAGCGGGAATGGTGGTGCAAGCTCGATGGGCCAGATGGCCTATTCCTGCACCTATTTTCTGTTTTCTATGTTGCTAATGTGACATCTCTATTTTCATATCTGAAGTGCAATGTCCAGAGGGCGCTGCATAAATGTTAGAAGCAAGAGCTTATAGATGAATATTAATTTGATACAACTACTTTATAAAACTGTACCTTTCCTTGAGGATTAATCACTGCAAGCGGTGTTTATATTACAGAAATTAAGTATGTTGAAATGGTTTTTATTGCCAGCCAAGAGTAGGGATTTTAACTGTTTTAGAATTAATTCCTGTGCCACTTTGTTTGAACTGCAGACAGTAGCGAGTTGGACAAGGAACTTCTGAAGGCAAACGCGTGGGGATTCATCGGCTGTCTTTCCACTGTCCAGTTTAATGGAATTGCGCCGTTGAAGGCTGCCCTCCGTCATCCCAGCACTGCACCCGTTACTGTCAAGGGTCATTTAGCCGAGTCAAAGTGTGGCATTTCAGGATCGGCTGGCTCTCGAGCAAAGACAACAATCCATCCGCTCGCAGGTAATTTCCTTTTTATCTCGCTTTGCTTTATTTAGCTATCCCTATAAAATTACGCAGCATACAAGGCTCTGAAACCAGCCATACTGCTCAAACTATCCATGTCAGCATTTATGCTTCACTTAAAAACCCTTCAGCATCAGCGCAACCTTTTATTCCTTGCTCCTTCAGATACCTGTCTAGCTTTCCCTTCATTGCGACCCATACTGTTTGCCTGCCACCACTCCCTGCGGTCATGAATCCCGCGTCCTCGCCAATTTCTAGGTGAAGAAGTTTGTTCTGAATTCCCTATTTGGTTTCTTTGTGACTGTTGATGGCCTCTTGTTTCCTTCTTCCCCACAAGTGGAAACGATCCCTCTGCATCCTTCAGAAACTTTCAGAAGTTTAAAGACCTCCTTTAGTTCCTCTCTCAGCCTTCAGAGGCTTTCTCCTAGGGTAGAGGGGTCAATTACTAGGGGGCATAGGTTTAAGGTGCGAGGGGCAAGGTTTAGAGGAGATGTACGAAGAAAGTTTTTTACACAGAGGGTAGTGGGTGCCTGGAACTCTCTGCCGGAGGAGGTGGTGGAAGCAGGGACGATAGTGACGTGTAAGGGGCATCTTGATAAATACATGAATAGGATGGGAATAGAGGGATACGGACCCAGGAAGTGTAGAAGATTTTAGTTTAGATGGGCAGCATGGTTGGCACAGGCTTGGAGGGCCGAAGGGCCTGCTCCTGTGCTGTACGTTTCTTTGTTCTTTGTTTTTGTTCTCCTTTTAAAGGGAAAGACAGCCTGTCTTTCCTGATCGGGACAACCTCTGAGTTATGTTTGTACATCTTTTTGGTATAGAACATAGAACATAGAACAGTACAGCACAGAACAGGCCCTTCGGCCCTCAATGTTGTGCTGAGCCATGATCACCCTACTCAACCCACGTATCCACCCTATACCTGTAACCCAACAACCCCCCCCTTAACCTTTACTTTTTAGGACACTACGGGCAATTTAGCATGGCCAATCCACCTAACCCGCACATCTTTGGACTGTGGGAGGAAACCGGAGCACCCGGAGGAAACCCACGCACACAGGGGGAGGACGTGCAGACTCCACACAGACAGTGACCCAGCCGGGAATCGAACCTGGGACCCTGGAGCTGTGAAGCATTTATGCTAACCACCATGCTACCCTGCTGCCCCTTTTCCAGTTCCTCTGCATCGTTTTAAAATCATGGAGATTGGAACAAACACGCTATTTATAAAGAACAATACAGCGCAGGAACAGGCCCTTTGGTCCTCCAAGCCTGTACCAGTCATGGTACCACCCTTGGCCAAACCAAAGCCCTTCCTAGTGCCCTCTCCCTCTTTACCCATCCTATCCATGTGTTTGCCGAGATGCCTTTTGAATGCCTTTAATCTATCTGCTTCCACAATCTTCCCTGGCAACACATTCCAGGCACCCTCATTACCCTTGGTGAGTGAGAAGGGAGGACCTTTCCGAAGAACCAGCTTAGACCCAATGGGCTGAATGGCTTCCTGTGTCGTATGATTCAACAACATGCAAATGTCAGAAATGGACAGCTGGAGGTGCTCTCCTCAATAATATTTATCTGGATTTTTGGCTACCTGAGTGTGTGTACGAGGGAAAGCTTCACAGGTGCCACAAGCTATGTTTTGTCATTAATGGATGCATGTTCCTGTGGGGTGCATCTGTAACTTGACAAGAAGCAGCCACTGTCCCCTTCCTAAAAGCCAACTTGCCACATGTTAGCATTCCCCTAATTAGGAAACTCAATGCTGAAATCTAAACTTGACACATTTCAGACACAAGTCCACTTGATATACTACACTTCTTAGATGCTTAATTATAGGAAGGTGCAATACCATCTTCAGGTGAATTAGGGCAGTCGTCTTTCACATCTGAGCTCTTGCTTCACATCCTGTTCAGACTGATGATCAGAGCTTCTGTTCGGTGTAGGTTGCCAAGGCTCGATTTGAAATACAATTTGCTTTAAGCCCCATTCAAAGTGCACTTCCAAAAACCCAAATCACCAACAACAGAGCATCGATGGTACTTAAGAAATACGGACACTCTGGGGCAGATTGTGGGGTTAGCATACACGAGTAAAGGTTTGTTACTCTGGTTTAAAGGGGCCAATTTTCGAGATGGGGCTTAAGCCAAGAGTAAAGCTTTTAAGTTGGAATCAACTTTTTCTGTGACACCCCAGGTCCTGCTTCTATTACCCTCATTTACTACTTGCCTGGCACCTTTCACCCTTTCCTGACCTGCTGATTGTGTCTGGCATTTTGTGTGTTTTTGTTTATTTTGTTTATTGCTCATTCGAAGTGGAGTAAGCCATAGGGTCCCTCAAGCCTGCTCCGCCATTCAATAAGATCATGGCTGATCTGATTGTAACCTCAATCCCATATTCCTGCCGACCCCGATAACCTTTCGCCCCTTTGTTAATCAAGAATCTATCTCGCTCGGCCTTCAAAATATTCAAAGGTTCTTTCTCAATTGCCTTTTAAGGAAAAGAATTCCAGAGACTCACCACCCTCTGTGAGAAAAAATGGTCCTCATTTCTGTCTTAAATGAGTGACCCTTTATTTTTAAACTGAGACCCCTAGTGTTTTTTTTTTTACAATTCAGATTTCCAGCATCCATGGCATTTTGTTTTCTTTTATTACGGGAGGTCTCAACGGCTTTGCGTGCTGCGGAAACTGCAGAAACGAATTCCACATCCATCCCGCAGTTTAGGGAGTTTTGCGATGCATCAAAATTATTAATTTGAAATGAATGGCACTGGGCTGGATTCTCCAGTCCCCAACCGTGTGTTTCTCGGTGGCGTGCCACTCTCTGGCAGTGGGATTCTATACTCCCGCTGCTTGTCAATGGGATTTCCCATTCAAACCATGCCACGCAGCTGGGAAACTCGCAGGCGAGAGTGCGTTGCCAGTGGGAAAAGAGATTCCCGACGGTGGGAGAATTCCTGCCACCAGTTTGGCTCACATTGACATGTCACCATTGTTAACGTCATAGGCCAAACGAGTAAAAACAAATCTTGGACACATAATAAATCGATAACGTATTGAATGTAATGCATTAACACGAAGATTTTTTGCATTGGGTGACAGCGGGATTAAAGGCCACACAGTTAAGGGGTTGGTTTAGCACAGTGAGCTAAACAGCTGGCTTGTAATGCAAAACAAGGCCAGCAGCCCAGGTTCAATTCCCGTACCGGCCTCCCCAAACAGGGGCCAGAATGTGGCGACTAGGGGCTTTTCACAGTAACTTCATTGAAGCTTACTTGTGACAATATTATTATTGTTATGCCATTCCTCCAGAGTTTTTTCTACTGCCAACAGAGGAAAAAGGAGACCCCTCCCCACAGTCCCCACAGAGACCCAGTCCCAATATATTTCTGGCACCAAGTCAGAGGCAGGTGACAAATTGTTAATTCCGAGAGTTCCAGCATATTGTTCCTACTTTAACAATGACGGTTTAGAGGCTCAAAGCTGATCTTGGAGAGGAATGGGCAGGGTTGGACAGGCAGCAGCAGTTCGCAGAGAGAGAGAGGGATTTAGGATGTTTTTGTTTGTTTAGGGTGGGGTCAGCACCTCAGGAATTAGGGACCAACAACTTACTATGTCAGTTAAATGGCGGCCAGGAAGGGATATTGGCTGTTTGATAGTTTAGTGGGAATATGACCGACAAATGGATCAAATGGACAAAATAAGCTTGTGGGACTGGCGGAGAAGCGGGAATCAAATTCAGAGGAAGATTTAGGTTCATTGTGAAGAGGAAGTGAGGGGGGGGTGGAGCAGCAGAGCCAGTTGACTGAGTGATCAACGAACCCTTTCCACTTGCAGTTAGAGGTGAGGGCGGAGGAAGAGGAATGAAGGATTTAAGCCGATTCAAAGCTGTGGGGCACCTTTGCTGGCTGGATTATCCCGGGTAATGGGTACCTTTGGTAAAGCGGATGAGGCCTTGAATAATTTGATGTCGCTCAGCCAGATTGAACGATGGTTGGTCGGTAGAGCTGAGGGAGATTTTTTTTCACAGCAAGGCCTACATCGGTTATCCATCCCGAATTGCCCTCCCTCACCTTGCAATCAGAAGATTGTGGATTCAAGTCTCACTTCAGAGACTTAATCACAAAGCAGAACAAAGCAGAAAAAAAAAAGTATTTAACCTTCACCAATCAAACTTAGGAAATTCTGACAGGATTAGACAGGACCGATTCAGAAAGATTGTTCCTGATGGTGGGGGAGTGCAGAACTAGGGGTTATAGTTTGAAGATAAGGGGTAACCTTTTAGGACTTGTAGTGATCTTTAGATGGGTATGTACATAAGGGGCTAATGGGAAATTGAAAGATCACTAGGGGGCAGCACTGATGGGTATAAAAGCAGACACAAGCGGTTCTCTAGTTCTCTTGGTGATTAGACAGTGACGAGAGCAGGAGCGTGGATCTAGCTCAGGGCTACTAGTGTGGTCAGACATAGCTATTGTATATAAACGTTGTAAACTTTCCACTGGTATTGATCTTAAAGTAAGAATTCACGCAGTTGTTAAATTCTGTTACTCAATAAACCTTTCAAAACCTCTGGATGACTTCGAGCCTTCTTCGTCAAGGTACAGAAAGCCTCTGCTGCAACTGGATTGAGTAACGCATGTTACCTACAGTTAGTGCGACCAACCACACTACAGTAAGGTAACAAAAGAGGACTGAGGTGAGGAGAAGTTTCTTTACTCAGCGAGTGGTGAATCTGTGGAATTGACGACCACAGGAAGTACTTCAGGCCAAAACGTTGTGTAATTTCAAGAAGGAATTAGATATAGCTCTTGGGGCTAAAGGGATCAAGGGATATGGGGGGAACGGCGGGATCATGGAATTAAATTTGATGATCAGCCATGATCATAATGAATGATGGAGCAGGCTCGAAGGGCCGAATGGCGTCCTCCTGCTTCCATTTTCTAGGTCTGTTTCTATGTAACTAGTATCAGAAGAACAAATGATCTTGTTATTATTGTGCAAAGTGGCTGTGATTGTTTTTCCCTACATTCGTTCCTGGCATGTGGGCATTGCCAGCAGGGCCAGCATTTGTTGTCCGTCCCTAATTGCCCTTGAACTGAGTGGCTTCCTACACCATTCCAGAGGGCAGTTAAGAGTCAGCCATATTGCTTGCGGATCTGGAGTCACATATGGGCAACACGGTAGCACAGTGGTTAGCATAGTTGCTTCACAGCTCCAGGGTCCCAGGTTCGATTCCCGGCTTGGGTCACTGTCTGCGCGGAGTCTGCACGTTCTCCCCGTGCCTGCGTGGGTTTCCTCCGGGTGCTCCGGTTTCCTCCCACAGTCCAAAGATGTGCAGGTTAGGTGGAATGGCCATGATAAATTGCCCTTAGTGTCCAAAAAGGTTTGGTGGGGTTACTGGATTACAGGAATATGGTGGAGGGTGCTCTTTCCAAGGGCACGGTGCGAACTTGATGGGCCAAATGGCCTCATTCTGCCCTGTAGATTCTATGATTCTATCACCATAGTAAGGATGGCAGACTCCCTTCCCTCAAGGGCATTAATGAACCAGATGGGTTTTTACAGCAATCGATGATAGATTCACTGATATTTAAATTCGGTATTTATTCATTGAATTTAATGTGGGAGAGATGGTGGCACAGTGGCAAGGTCACTGGACTAATAATCCAGAGGAAAAAACTCTAGGGACAGTCCCACCTTCGCAGCACGTCTTTCGGGACTTGTGGGAGGAAACTGGAGAACCCGGTGGAAATCCACGCAGGCACGAGGATAAAGTGCCTACTCCACACAAACAGTGACCCAAGCCGGGTCCTGGCGCAGTGAAGCAACAGCACTAACCACTGTGCTACCGTGCACCCCCCGCCCCCCTTTTACAAAGGGGATGGCCAGTGACAACACTTCAGTGGCGCATTGTTGGCTGCAATACACTTTAAAATGTCCTGTGGTCTTGAAAGGTGCTCTACATGTCCCTACTTTTAACTTCCATCCCCTTTGCAAAGCGGGGTGGGGGAGGGGCATGATAGCACAGTGGTTAGTGCTGTTGCTTCACAGCGCCAGGACCCGGCTTGGGTCACTGTCTGTGCGGAATCTGCACTTTCTCCCCGTGTCTGCGTGGGCTTCCTCCGGGTGCTCCCGAAGACGTGCTGTTAGGTGAATTGGACATTCTGAATTTTCCCTCTGTGCATCCGAACAGGCATCCGAGTGTGACAACTAGGAGATTTTCACAGTAACCTCATTGCCGTGTTAATGTAAGCCTACTTGTGACACTAATAAAGATTATTACATGAAAGGATTTATTTTTTCCCCCCACTTTTTGCGTTCTTGTTGCTTGTTTAATTCAGCTTTTGACTGTTCGCAGCCCACCAGGTCTGTGAAGTTCTAACGTATCGGGTGCTGAGTCAGTCCCCACCCACCCCCTTGCCCCGAGTTCTGGTAGAGTTGCATTTCTCCATATTGCGTTTCTCTCTGCAATTTCCTGACTTCTCCTGCAGCTGCCTGCCATGCTTTACATTTTTTCCCATGATAAATCATTCACCTTAATGATGACCCATTCCAGATTACATGAACTGAATGATTAGCTCTGGGCTTTGCAGTCACACAGCAGGTTGGTTGATTTTTCTTCCCCTTTCTGCCATTAGATGGCAATGTGCAATAAGCAAACCCTACCGCTTCCCAGACAACCTGGGGAGCCAGGCAGCAATATCCAGACAAGCAGAGCTCCAGTCCCTCATTTTCTCATTTTTGCCTTAGTTTATAGATTGTTGTTTTAATTTCCAGACCCCGGCAAAGAATGGTGGGAGTTTGTAATTCTCTTCTGCAGCTATTGATGCTGTACCAACTGTTCATTTTAATACTGGGTTTGCAAGATTGTGATCATTGGCCAGTGTTAAGGGTTTTGGGGTAAGGCTGGGAGGTGGAGATAGGTTGAAGATCAGCTATGGATCCGACTGATTGGCTGAACCAGCTCGAGGACCTGAATGGTCTCATCCTGTTTCTGTGTGACTACGGGGGAGATTTTGTGCCCGCGTTCAGCTTGAGCAGAAACAGTGGCGTGGGCTGCAATTTTGGCGAGCATCGGAAAGCTTGATTCTCACTGACGAGATCTTGGGCGGGATTCTCCGCTCACCGGCAGGGCGGGCCGTACCAGTGCCAAGGAGTAGCGTGAACCACTCTGCCGTCGGGGGTGCCGCTGCCTACGGCGGGGGGGTCGGAGAATCCCGTCCCTTGTTTTCTGATTTCCCCTCTGCCTCGCCGGTGACGTAATGATTCCATACATTTAATGAATTTTAAGATAATTAGCGGACTTACCTGCCGCATGCCCTCCCCACATTTAGAATTTCCCCCCTTATCGACGTGACGTCAGCGGGGTTTCAACCATTTTAGAAAACGTGAAGCAGTCAGCGCAAAGGTAAATATGGGCTCTGGTGGAGAGAGGGACATGCCGCCACTGTCTCCTGGCATTGCTCCCTGGCGCTGCCAACCTGGAAACCCATCCAGCCGTCATGATGGCGTGTACCATGTCTCAGCCAGTGCTCTGTCCACAGAGTGAAAATTTCCACCCTAAATCTGTCCTCTTCACAACTTTGGTGTCACATTCATATCCCTTCATGCTACAGTGGCCTAAGTGGTGAAGCCCCAAGGTTTGTAAACATTGATCACATCAAAGAAATGAAAGTGCACTAAGTGCATTCCAATCACTCAAGCTTCTCTTTGATGAAGCATGATGGGATATGATTGTATCAAAGCTGCAGATGTTTTTTATGAGCAGTCAATTACAAACCACTACTCAAAGGCCATGAATGGTTTGCAGATAAAGGATCTGTGGTCACCATAAACAGACACAGCTGCTCACCTTCGAGGACTGGACACATAGAGCTGCAAAATAAGTATTAAAGCTCTAATGCTTCTCATAGCCCTTGTCTGGACTGCTCTCTAACTTCAAGTGGAGGGTCGCTTATTTTTGTGGGAGGGGGAGGGGTCTGTTTTTGTGGGGATCTGTGGGGGGGTTTCTTTAGGCAGGCGGATCCTGTTGCGGGGGTCTCCCTATTACAGAGTCCTTGAGGGAGGCCCATATTACAAGGGTCCCAGGGGTTTGGTCCTCCTGTTACCTGGGGGGTCCCCCTATTACAGGGTCCCTGAGGGTGACCTTCCTACTACAGGAGCCCCAGAGGGGTATCCCTATTGGGGAAGTCTCCTCATATTACAGGGGTCCTTGGGGTGGGTGGTCCCCATATTACAGGGGCTGCTGGGAGGGGAAGAGGTATTGGGCAGACAGAGCCAACCCCGTACTTGGGAGTTGGGGGGCTCCCAGGCAACCCAGGGTGGGGGGCTGCTGTGCGGTGGGGGGTCAAGGCCAATTAGCAGTGCAATAGGGGGTCGGGTCCAAATTGCGGTGCAGGGATATATAGAAACAAAGAAAATAGTTGCAGGAGTAGGCCATTTGGCCCTTTGAGCCTGCATCACCATTCAATATGGTGATGGCTGATCAGGCAACCTCAGTATCCCACTCCTGCTTACTCTCCATATCCCTTGATGCTTTTAACAACAAGGGCCACGTCCAGCTCTCTGGCCAGATTCTACCCCCTCATCCCCAAGTCGGTGAACCTGGAGGCATCCTCCTTGTCGGACAAGGCCTGCCATTCATCCTCCTCCTCCTCCAGCATGTTGCCCCTCTGCTGCACGATGTTGTGGAGAATGCAGCAGGCCACCACAATGTGGGTGACCCTCCCAGCTTCATACTGGAGGGCCCCTCCAGAACGGTCCATACACCTGAACTGCATCTGGAGGTTGCTGAAGCACTACCCAATCATTTCCCTGGTCGCTGCATGGGCATCATTGTACCAGGTCTCTGCATCAGTCTGTGGCCTCCGAATAGGCGTCATCAGTCACGAGTGCAGCAGATAACCCCAGGAGCCAACATTCCAGCTGGGGATGGGTCTCGAAGAGGCCGGGAATTGTTGAATGTGCCAGGATCAAGGTGTCATGTAGACTGCCCTGGTATCGGGCGCAGAGGTAGGGCGATATGCATCCCATCGATCATCCCCTAGACCCGGGATATCTGAGCGATGTCAGCGATCCCCGCTGCCCAAGCATCCTGATGGGCACGGTCCATATTGAAATGTTTATATTGTGCTGACTGGGCATATAGGGGCTCTGTGACGGTGCAGGTTCACCTGTGCGCCAAGCTCTCTAAGATCCCAGCCAGGTCCCCACTCAATGCCTGGAAGGACCCCGCGGCTTAAAAGTTCAGCACCACTGTCACTTTGACGGCCATTCCCCCGTGGTGCCAAGTGAGCCATGATCTGGCAGATATGTCGCACTGTTCCCCGGCTCAGCCAAAGTCTTCAACAGCATGCCCAGTCCGGCAGATCCTCGAATGACAGGCGCTGCCGGTGCATGCGAGGCCTCATGCAGAAACTCCCTTGCTTCTTCTCCTCCTCGGGCTGTTTGACGGCCGGCTCTCCATCATCAGTAGCTGCCTCCTGTTCCTCTGGGGCATACTCCGCTGCTGCAGCTACCTCCTCCTTGAACAGCTCCAGCTCGTACAGCCGCAGTGCATCCCCCAGGGTTTTGGCGACTAGGAGGAAGGCCACCATTGCTGGTCGAATTCCAGTGTCCATTGTCTGCAGGGGGGAAAGGCTAACATGCTAGCCACATACCCAACCAGGTTGTACGGGCGACATGGTGGCCCCAATTGGCACTGTGGACTATGCCGGTCGTCCTCACACACGCAACCCTGCCCATGTCGGTTTCTGGCACTGTGGCCCTGCCGCCCGAACCTGTTGCCAGGGGTACTGTCAGCTGCCGCTGCCCATGCGAGCAGTACGCTCCACAGCCCCGTCTATCATGCCCTTGTAGGGGCTACTTTGAGTTTTGTCCTTGGGCGGACCACTTGATGCCTCACCCGCAGGTGGCGGCGGTTGGGGGGAGGGGTTGGAAGGTGGGGTAACAGGGTGGTGGGATAGGGCACCCATATGGCCGGTGTCACTCTGCAAAACCGGGGGGCCAAGGTGGGTCATCAGTGGGGTATGCAGGAAGGTGGCTGCCTTGGTTGCCACAGCAATGGCGGTATGTGCATGGGTACCGCCCCAGTCCTGTGAGGGGGGATCACCCCGGCCACTTCTCCCCATCACACGATCACGCTTCCCTCGGTTTGCCCATCCCAGCCAGCCAGGCCAACGTCCGGCCCAGAGGCCCACGGTCACGCCTCTTCATCTTCTATCTACCCTCTCTCCCTCATCAGCCACGGCACCTGTTTCCTGACTTTTAAAAGCACAAGTGAACTTTGCCATTGGAACAGCTCCTCAGTGAAGACAAATAATTAAGGAGGCCCCAGGGAATACCGGTTCAGGTGTGCTAATGATATGCCAACAACCTTTACTGTACATAATATAATACATTCTTTATTGTCACAAGTAGGCTTACATTAATATTGAAATGAGGTTACTGTGAAAATACACATGGAGTGGAATGAATTGGCGCCGTTGCCGAAGCACTGGAGAATTGCAAATTGGCGTGAAAACGGCATCCTCCCCGATTTCGGCGTCAAACCCAATTCTCCGCCCAATAGCTTATATTTCAAATGTATTAATTGAATCCAAATTCCACCCGTTGTCACGGTGGGGTATGAACCCATGACCCCAGAGCTTTAGTCTGGGCCTCTGGTTTGTTAGTCCAGTGACATTACCACTACACTACAATCTCCCCCAAAGCATCATGGAATGAGCATTGGTTGTATGGGTTCACTGAATTGTACAAATTCACTTCTGCACATGCCAGGCTGTGTGTACGATCAAGCGCTCCCAACCAAGAGTCTCACACAGTGGGAGTACAACTTGGAAAATTGTAGGCTGGTGGGTTCTTAGCTCATACACAATGCGAGTATCTGTTTTCACGCAAGTCATACACCCCGGGCTAGATTGTCCAAAAATGGGATGAGGGCGCGATTCTCCCAGCCCCGCGCCTGGCTGGAGAATCGGCGCAACCGTGCCATGCCGCCCCGACGGCGACGCGCAATTCTCCGAGGTGCGGAGAATCGGCGCCATTTGCGCCGGCGCGTTTGGTGCGGCACCGGTCACGGGCCACTGTACGCGGCGGGGCCGCCGATTCTTCAGCCCAGATGGGTCAAGCGGCCGCGCGGAAAAATCAGATTCCCACTGGCTCTGTCCACACCTGGGGGGGGGGGGCCTCCAATGGGGTCTGGCCCATGATCGGGGCCCACCGATAGGCGGGCCAGCCTCTCCCCCCCCACGGGCCTATTTTGTTCCATGTCCGGGCCCTGAACCCCCGCGCCATGTTGCGTCGGGGACGGAGCGTTCAGTAAGGCCACCGCGCGTGCGCGGATTGGTGCCTTCCCCAGTATGGACCAGGAAGTGAGACTGGAGCAGCGTGAACCACTCCAGCATGTGCTGGCTCCCCGTGGGGGCCAGAATCGCTACTTCCCGCGCCCGTTTTGCGCCGTTGTGAAACGCGACGGCATTCCTGACGGCATGGACTCTCTGACCCGTGATCGGAGAATCGCACCCCATGTCCCCACGCCGGCATAAAAACAATAAGGTATTACTCCCGAAATTCCGAGAAAAAAGTTAAATGAATTCTAAGCTCTGCAGGGGGCTAGCAGGGACCCGGAATGAATGCCACAGCTTTTGCTGCAGATACGGGCCCCCGCACTTCCAGACCAGGGGCCGCGCATGCGCAGAACGGCGACCTCCAGCGGCCGCGGCGAGTTCCATGGCAGACTCGGACCGCGGAGCCAGACAGAAAAAATAAAACTCGCAAGCGACAGCACGCCGGAGTATCTAACCTCGCATATTTAATCCCTGGCCGCTTGTAAGACCACCTGGTCACCGATTCGCCCACCCCCGACCAGGGTGGCCACGGACTGAGTCTGCAGCCGCCACGCCAGCATCCTGACCGGCAATATGTGGTTAGTTCCACGCCGTTGGGAACTTGGCCGGTCAGTAGCGGAGGTTTGCTAGGCGGGCCTCAGGCAATGGGCCCCTAACCACGCGCCGTAGTCCGTGGCGCCGCTGACTTTTGGCGCTGGGACCATCGCCGGGCCCGATTACGTCGTGAAACTGGAGTCTGCGCGCCAGCCGCGGTTACGGCGTCGGGCTGCGGAGAATCCAGCCCCCCATGCTCGAAACAGGTTACAAGAATTGAATAACTCCTTTGTAAGCAGTAATGACGAAGGAGTATCGGAACACATTAATTGTGCATGAATCTCACAGATCTGATAGTCCACACTCTAATTTTGGACTCATCAAAGTCATTGTGAGGTGTGGAAGCAACGCAAGAAAACCACTGCAGTTGGGAGATGTCAATATAATTGGATTTACATAGGAGGAATGGATCAAATTTACTGCCTTGCATTCCCAATGGAGAGCTTCCTTTTACAGGAGCACAAAATGGAAACTCTAGTTTATTGACTTCATTTTGATCCCGTTCTCAAACATGCCGCCAATATGCCTCTGCCCGAAGGCAATTTCGTGCTGATTTGCGAAATTCTGAGACGACGTGCAGCTGGCAGCAGCTGTGGGCAGATCGAGCTGTCCCCCACACAACATGGGTAGTTTGGGTACAACCCCAATGATGTGTGTGCAGATGTGACTCGGTGCCTGATAATAGGGGTTGTTAAAATGTAGCCATGCTGCCACAATAAAGAGCACCCTCTAATTTGAAGTGAGAGCTGCTGTTATTGATTGGGTAAAGGTGAAGGCGTTTAAAAGCCTGCGCAAGAAACTGCAGATTGGTAAACGGAACATAAGAACATAAGAACTAGGAGCAGGAGTAGGCCATCTGGCCCCTCGAGCCTGCTCCGCCATTCAATGAGATCATGGCTGATCTTTGTGGACTCAGCTCCACTTTTCGGCCCGAACACCATAACCCTTAATCCCTTTATGCTTCAAAAAACTATCTATCTCTACCTTAAAAACATTTAATGAAGGAACCTCAACTGCTTCACTGGGCAAGGAATTCCATAGATTCACAACCCTTTGGGTGAAGACGTTCCTCCTAAACTCAGTCCTAAATCTACTTCCCCTTATTTTGAAGCTATGCCCCCTAGTTCTGCTTTCACCCGCCAGTGGAAACAACCTGCCCGCATCTATCCTATCTATTCCCTTCATAATTTTAAATGTTTCTATAAGATCCCCCCTCATCCTTCTAAATTCCAATGAGTACAGTCCCAGTCTACTCAACCTCTCCTCGTAATCCAACCCCTTCCGCTCTGGTATTAACCTCGTGAACCTCCTCTGCACACCCTCCAGCATCAGTACGTCCTTTCTCAAGTAAGGAGACCAAAACTGAACACAATACTTCAGGTGTGGCCTCATTAACACCTTATACAATTGCAGGATAACCTCCCTAGTCTTAAACTCCATCCCTCTAGCAATGAAGGACAAAATTCCATTTGCCTTCTTAATCACCTGTTGCACCTGCAAACCAACTTTTTGTGACTCATGCACTAGCACACCCAGGTCTCTCTGCACAACAGCATATTTTTATATTTTATTATTTAAATAATAATCCCTTTTGCTGTTATTCCTACCAAAATGGATAACCTCACATTTGGCAACATTGTATTCCATCTGCCAGACCCTAGCCCATTCATTTAACCTATTCAAATCCCTCTGCAGACTTCCGATATCCTCTGCACTTTTTGCTTTACCACTCATCTTCGTGTCATCTGCAAACTTGGACACATTGCACTTGGTCCCCAACTCCAAATCATCTATCTAAATTGTGAACAATTGTGGGCCCAACACTGATCCCTGAGGGACACCACTAGCTACTGATTGCCAACCAGGGAAACATCCATTAATGCCAACTCTTTGCTTTCAATTAATTAACCAATCCTCTATCCATGCTACTACTTTACCCTTAATGCCACACATATTTATCTTATGCAGCAACCTTTTGTGCGGCACCTTGTCAAAGGCTTTCCGGAAATCCAGATATACCACACCCATTGGCTTCCCATTGTCTACCGCACTGGTAATGTCCTCAAAAAATTCCACTAAATTAGTTATGCACGACCTGCCCTTTATGAACCCATGCTGCGTCTGCCCAATGGGACAATTTCCAGCCAGATGCCTTGCTATTTCTTCCTTAATGATAGATTCCAGCATCTTACCTACTACCGAAGTTAAGCTCACTGGCCTATAATTACCCGTTTACTGCCTACCTCCTTTTTTAAACAGTGGTGTCACGTTTGCCAATTTCCAATCCGCCGGGGCCACCCCAGAGTTGAATGAATTTTGGTCAATTATCACTAGAGCATTTGCAATTTCCCTAGCCATCTCTTTTAGCATTCTGGGATGCATTCCATCAGGGCCAGGAGACTTGTCTACCATTAGCTCCATTAGCTTGCCCATCACTATCTCCTTAGTGATAGCAATCATCTCAAGGTCCTCACCTGTCATAGCCTCATTTCTATCAGTCACTGGCATGTTATTTGTGTCTTCCTCTGTGAAGACCGACCCAAAATACCTGTTCAGTTCCTCAGCTATTTCCTCATCTCCCATTATTAAATCTCCCTTCTCATTCTCTAAAGGACCAATATTTACCTCAGCCACTCTTTTTTGTTTTATATATTTGTAGAAACTTTTACGATCTGTTTTGTTATTCTGAGGAAGTTTTCTCTCATAATCTAACTTACTCTTCTTTATAGCTTTTTCAGTCGCTTTCTGTTGCCCCCTAAAGATTTCCCAGTCATCTAGTCTCCCTCTAAACTTTGCCACTTTGTATGCTTTTTCCCTCAATTTGATATGCTCCCTTATTTCCTTAGATATCCATGGTCGATTTTCCCTCTTTCTACTGTCCTTCATTTTTGTTGGTATAAACCTTTGCTGAGCGCTGTGAAAAATCGCTTGGAAGGTTCTCCACTGTTCCTGAACTGTTTCACCATAAAGTCTTTGCTCCCAGTCTACCTTAGTTAGCTCTTCTCTCATCCCATTGTAATCTCCTTTGTTTAAGCACAAAACACTAGTGTTTGATTTTACCTTCTCACCCTCCATCTGTATTTTAAATTCCACCATATTGTGATTGCTCCTTCCGAGAGGATCCCTAACTATGAGATCATTAATCAATCCTGTCTCATTACACAGGACCAGATCTAGGACCGCTTGTTCCCTTGTAGGTTCCATTACATACTGTTCCTGGGAAACTATCGCGGATACATTCTATAAACTCCTCGTCAAGGCTGCCTTGACCGACCTGATTAAACCAATCGACATGTAGATTAAAATCCCCCATGATAACTGCTGTACCATTTCTACATGCATCAGTTATTTCTTTGTTTATTGCCTCCCACACCATAAAGTTACTATTTGGTGGCCTGTAGCCTACTCCTATCAGTGACTTTTCGCCTTACTATTCCTGATTTCCACCCAAATGGATTCAACCTTATCCTCCATAGCAACGATGTCATTCCTTACTATTGCCCGGATGTCATCCTTAAATAACAGAGTCACACCACCTCCCTCAACATCCACTCTGTCCTTCCGAATAGTTTGATACCCTCGGATATTTAACTCCCAGTCTTGACCATCCTTTAACCATGTTTCAGTAATGGCCACTAAATCATAGTCATTCACGATGATTTGCACCATCAACTCATTTACCTTATTCCAAATACTATGAGCATTCAGGTAAAGTACACTTATGTTGGCTTTTATACCTCTGATTTGAATCTTAACACCTCGATCAGTAACATCTCCTAAGTTATATTTCCTCTTCACGTTTCTCCTAATTTTCCTTGTCATTGAACTCATATCTTCATGTAACAACCTGCTGCATCGCTTGCCATTTACATTTTTACTTCCCGTTTTATTCCTTTTAGTATTACTGGGCATATTCATTGAGCTCCCCTCAGTCACTGTACCTTGCCCTGTCGCCCTTTTTGATTTTTGGCTATGGCTTCTCTGCCTTACACTTTCCCCCTTACTGCCTTTTGCTTCTGTCCCTGTTTTCCTACTTTCCGACTTCCTGCATTGGTTCCCATCCCCCTGCCACATTAGTTTAAACCGTCCCCAATAGCTCTAGCACACACACCCCCTAGGACATCGGTTCCAGTCCTGCCCAGGAAATGGGAGTCTGCACCAATGTTCTCGGGGTTTTGTGAATACACCTGTGTTACAGACAGAAAGACTGGCTCCAGCTTCCTCCTTTACTCAGTGAATGGAAGTCGATTTGGAAGAGGCACCACATTGCGGCTTAATTGTGCAAAGTTAACCTAATGTTAAATTACAATTACATCAGCTTGCATTTATGTTGTGCATTTATCGTATTAAAGCGCCCAAGGGTGCCGCGCAGGAAAGCAATCAGATGCCGGGCCATCAAAGATGACTTTAGGATGCTGGAGTAAAACTGTGGTCAGAGAGGTGATTTTAAAGTGGGTGTCAGAGATGGATGGGATTCAATGTGCTAATCTGATTTGCTGCAAGCTCGCTAGCGTGACATATTTTGATAGCATCCTCAAGCTGAAGTTTGTCGTTAGAAATCCCAAACGCTATCTGATCGCACATCGATGACTGAAGGGTACTAAAATTACATGACTGTGCCTTGAACTGCAAGTTGGTTAGAAAGCTATCAAATGATTCGCCTGCTTTCTGGGTGCACGTGCAAAATATATAGCGCTCCAACATCTGATTTTTGTTAGGAGAGCAATGCCGATCAAATTGCTTGAGAACTTCGTCGAAGTTCTTGCTGTCTGCCTCGCTATCGAAGACAAATGTGTTAAAAATTTCAATTACTTGGAGACCTGCTACAGTGAGCAGCAATGCGATATGCCTCTCATCGGACTGTGCGTGCAGACCAAGGTCTGCAACATAGAGTTTGAAATGCTGCTGAAACACCCACCAAACAAACAGTGAACATCTAAGCAACCATTAATTCAAATACGACCCCAAAGAATACAACACTAAGTGACCCTGCAAGCTGTCCTTTTAACATCCAAAGACTTAACAAACCTTCAAACAGGAGTACATTAGGTTTACATTCAATACTGAGACCTTTTGCAATTCTGAGTTCATCAAATGATCCATAAATAGTCTTTGGATGGCAAAGATCAACAGTACAGCTCTTTTTTTAGCTCCAGATGCAGCTCACTGAAAAACACAGACACACCCAAGCTTTTTCTCAAACTGAAACTAAAAAGCAGAAGTAGAGCTCAGCTCCACCTACACTCTAACATCACTCCAGTAACATGAGCAGCCTCATTTCTTAAAGGTACATACCTTAAACACCCATTTCTTAAAGGTACATTTCTTAAACACCCATTTCTTAAAGGTACTCTCACATGACATGACTCAAAGTTCTTGAGGTGCCTTGAGACCTTCCATCCTGGACTTCAAAGTCTTACAGTGCACTGAGTACTAGCTGCCAGTAGCTTACAAGGTTAGCAGAAAACATTTGTTTTCTTAGCGTACCTTCTTCTTCTTCGGAGCTATCTTGAATAGCTCAGATCTTCACAGAATCGTCTTGTTCTTAGTTGATCTTCAGTCCCGGTACCATATCATGTTCTTGTGCACTGGCCGGTAGGAATGATGCACCACAGAACTGGACTAGTTAAAATAATTTATCATAAAACAAATGCGTGCTGAAGACAACGGGAATAAATATATTCCAAACTACTAACACTAACTAATTATCCTGGAGCTACTGCAAAATATGTCTGTCCACCAACACGGCTTACTCCCCAAGGCACGATAGGTTTACACTGCCAACTGCCATCTGCTGGTCGGAGGCTGTTTACATTATTATGTACAAGATTGCAGATGCATGTCACCACAACAATAATGCCGATGAAGGCGATAGGGGATGCACAAGAGGCCAGAGTTGAAGAAACAGGGATATCAACGTGGGGAAGGTGGTGCTGTCGGGCTGGGAATCTTACAGAGGTAAGGAGAGGGTAATGCTATAGAAAGGATTGAACACAAGGCTGACAAGTTTAAAACTGATGGGCAGCACGGTGGCGCAGTGGGTTAGCCCTGATGCCTCATGGCGCCGAGATCCCAGGTTTGATCCCGGCTCTGGGTCACTGTCCGTGTGGAGTTTGCACATTCTCCCCATGTTTGCGTGGGTTTCGCCCCCACAACCCAAAGATGTGCAGGCTAGGGGGATTGGCCATGCTAAATTGCCCCTTAATTGGTAAAAAAAAATTGGGTACTGTAAAAAAAAATTTTTTAAGTTTAAAACTGATGCATAAGGAAAACAAGCAGGTCCTTCGAACCTCCTCTGTCATTTAATATGGTCACAGCTGATCCGCCTCCACAATTCCATCTTCCTACACTGTCTTCAATTCCCTTAGTGCCCTAAACACCTATCAACCTCTGTCTTGACTTGATTCATCATGGGGCCACACCCAGCTCTCTGGAGTAGAGAATTACGCAATACTTTGAAGAAAGTTCTCTGCGCCTCAGGCCAGGGGACAAATCACTGTGACTCCATGCTCCAAATTTTGTCACGGGAGAAAGGTTTTTCAGAATCTACCCTGTCAAGCTACTTAAGAATTTTAGCTGTTTCAGTGAGTGCACCTCTTTTTTATGAACTCCAGGAAATACAGGCCGAGTCTACTCAATGTCTCCTCATAGAACAAACCGCTCACCTCAGGAAACAGTGTAAAAAACCCTGACTGCACTCAATCTAGGCCAAATATGTGGAGGTAAAGAGACCAAAACTGCCGCCATTACTCCTCGTTTGGCCTCACGATTGCCTCGTATTGGTATTGCGAGCCAATGCAGAGAATTGGAGAGAAAATGATTGGTGAAGCCAAATGTAGGTCCCTTACAGTCAGGAACAGAGGAATGTATAATAGGGGACAAAGAAATGGCTGAGCAACTAAACACATACTTTGGTTCTGTCTTCACAAATGAGGACACAAATAAGATACCAGAAATGTTGGGGAAAGCAGGGTTTAATGAGAAGGAGGAACTGAAGATGATCAATATCAGCAGAGAAATGGTGTTGGGAAAATTGATGGGATTGGAGGCTGATAAATCCCCAGGGCCTGATAATCTACATCCCAGGGTACTGAAGGAGGTGGGTTTAGAAATAGTGTATGCACTGGTGGCCATCTTCCAGGATTCTATAGAATGCAGAACAGTTCCTGCAGATTTGAGGGTGGATAATGTATCTCCACTATTTAAAAAGGGAGGTAGAGAGAAAGCAGGGAATTATAAACCATTAAACCTGAAGTCAGTAGTGGGGAAAATTCTAGAATCCATTATCAAAGATTTTATGGCAAAGCACTCAGAAAACATGGCAGGATCGGACAGAGTCAGCATAGATTTATGAAGGGGAAATGATGTTTGACAAATCTACTGGAATTCTTTGAGGATGTAACTCATAGAATTGATGAAGGGGAGCCAGTGGGTGTGATGTACTTGGATTTTAAGAAGGTTTTTGACAAAGTCCTGCATCAAAGATTAGCCTGTAAAATTAAAGTGCATGGGATTGGGGGTAGTGTATTGAGATGGATAGAAAACTGGTTGGCAGACAGGAAACAAAGAGTAAGAATAAACGGGTCCTTTTCAAATTGCCAGGCAGTGACTAGTGGGGTACCACAGGGATCGGTGCTGGGACCCGAGCTATTCACACTATATATTAATGATTTAGATGAGGGAACAAAATGTCAAATCTCCAAATTTGCAGATGACACCAAGTTGGGTGGGAGGGTGAGCTGTGAGGAGGATGCAGACATCCTTCAGTGTGATTTGGAGAAGTTGAGTGAGTGGACAGATGAATAGTAGATGCAGTATAATTTGGAGAAATGCGAGGTGATCCACTTTGGTAGCAAAAACAAAAAGGCAGACTATTATTTGAATGGCCATAAGTTAGGAGAAGGGAATGTGCAAGGAGACCTGGATGTCCTTGTACACCAGTCACTGAAGGTTGTTATGGGCCAGGGTTTAGAGAACCCCAAAGTGTATCATGGAGTTCACCTGACCCATAACTTTTAATAGATTGTGGTATGGGGAGCACGCGGCCCACTCTACAGGTGTGGTACAGCAGAAATGGAAAAGTATTTTTTAAAGCAAAACAATGTTTATTCTATGAACTCAAGTTAACTTTTTTAAAACATACAATGAACATCTTAGCAACCATTAATTCAAATACAAACCCAAAGAACACTAAGTAATCCTTTAAGCTTTCCTTTTAACAACCAGAAGACTTAAAACACCTTTTACCAGCATTTGCGAGCATTTGCAGGTAATTTAGTCTTTACAGAGCCAGAGAGAGGGGTAACAACAGGTTAAAGAGGTGTGAATTTTCTCAAGCCAGGACAGTTGGTAGGATTTTGCAAGCCCAGGCCAGATGGTGGGGAGTGAATGTAATGCAACATGAATCCAAGTGTCATGATATGCAAACATGCAATGCAACCAATGAATACTCAGAATAGGACACAACCAATGGGCAGTCAGGACACTCAGAGATGGCATCACCATAAGGGGGCATGACATAAACACATGACACAAGGGGGCATGACATAAATAAAAGGGATGAGGCACTCACACCCTGCCTCTTTCCACAGACAGACATCTAGAAAGTTAGGCAGGGTTGAGCAGCAGCATCACACCCCAGCATGTGGCTGAGAGCAAGCTGGTACAGATAGACTGAGTTACTACAGTTAGATTAGCAGAGAATCAAACTCATTTGATTGGTAGAGGGATGGAGTTCCGGAGCCATGAGGTCATGTTGCAGCTGTACAAAACTCTGGTACGGCCGCATTTGGAGTATTGCGTACAGTTCTGGTCGCCTCATTATAGGAAGGACGTGGAAGCTTTGGAACGGGTGCAGAGGAGATTTACCAGGATGTTGCCTGGTATGGAGGGAAAATCTTATGAGGAAAGGCTGATGGACTTGAGGTTGTTTTCGTTAGAGAGAAGAAGGTTAAGAGGTGACTTAATAGAGGCATACAAAATGATCAGAGGGTTAGATAGGGTGGACAGTGAGAGCCTTCTCCCGTGGATGGAGGTGGCTAGCACGAGGGGACATAGCCTTAAATTGAGGGGTAATAGATATAGGACAGAGGTCAGAGGTAGGTTTTTTACGCAAAGAGTGGTGAGGCCGTGGAATGCCCTACCTGCAACGGTAGTGAACTCGCCAACATTGAGGGCATTTAAAAGTTTATTGGATAAGCATATGGATGATAATGGCATAGTGTAGGTTAGATGGCCTTTAGTTTTTGACTTCCCATGTCGGTGCAACATCGTGGGCTGAAGGGCCTGTACTGCGCTGTATCGTTCTATGTTCTATGTTCTAACTGTGTTAATAGTTCAGTAAACATGTTGAACTCATTTCAGAGTCTGGAGCATCCTTTAGTTAAGACTGCATCAAGTAGCAGCCTGTGTTATCCGAAGCAGCATAACACAACATGATACCAGGAGTGTCTGTACAATCTATTTAGTTCAACTCATCAAGATCCGTGACAACCAGCTACTGAGTACAGGCACAATGGACAAGATTCAGGCTCCTTATCAGCTCAGGACCACCGGCAACCTTAGTGTCAACTGGCGATCATTCAAGCAGAAATTTCAACTATACGTGGAAGCATCCAACCTCAATGGCACGACCGATGCTCGGAAGATAGCTCCTCTACTCACCACTGCGGGTGACCATGCGATAGAGATCTTCAACTCCTTCCACTTTTCCGAAGGACAGGACAAAACAAAGTACCAAACCTTCCTGGACAAATTCAACAGCCACTGCGAGGTGGACACCATCAAAATCTTCGAGCGCTATATCTTCAAGCAGAGGATGCACGGGAAAGACGAATCCTTCAACTCGTATCTAACTAACCTTAGGCTGCTAGCACAATCTTACAACTTCAGTGATATCACTGGCTCCATGATCAGAGTCCAAATTGTTTTTGGAGTCCATTCTGATCCTCTGCGAGAGCAATTGTTGAAAATCAAGCGCATGACCCTGCCAGTCGCGATTGAAACGTGTACTGTGCATGAGCACAGTAATTGCTGTTCACAGTACACAATGGCAGAAAGTGAAAAACAAGCCCCCCACGAGGTGGAGAGTGTTCAGGCCATCTCCCGGATGCAGCGCCTCCACATTGACGAAAGCGGCTATTTTGTGTGCTCTTCCCGGGGGCCCCATGCATGCGCAATGCAATCGAGAACACAAAGCAGCCAAAAACCTCACTGCACAGGTGCAGCGTCCGAGAACTGCACCGTGCATGCGCAATGACGCACTGATCGTCATGACGTTGGCGAACAGCGGCACCACCCATTTTTTAAAAAACTGCCCTGTAAGAGGAAAACGCTGTTTAAACTGTGGGAAACCAAACCACGATGCAGCCCTGTGCAGATCTGCACCACCAGTCAGGAGTCAGTGCTCCCAATTCTGACAGTGGCGCAACAGAAGTGTGCAACTCCGAATGCATGACTCTGATCCAGATGATGAATACCTGGACCACACTTACCAAGTGGGCATTATTAGGAAGTGCGAATACGCCACACCGGACACATCGCGAGTCCAATCAATCCTGGCTGAGGATTCCGAGGACGAATGGCATGCAGTGATGAAGGTCAACCACTGCCCCATCCAGTTCAAACTGGACACAGGTGCCATCGCCAACCTGATTTCGCAGGTGGACTTCAAGAGAATCAAGAAGCCCCCCACAATCCTCCCAGTTTCCTGCAAACTCCTGGATTACAATGGAAACGCAATCAAGGCACTGGGGTCCTGCCATCTGCAGGTGTCCAGCCGACACACACAAGCAAGCTTACGCTTCGAGATTGTTAAACCAGACAGGGCATCCCTGCTAGGTGCGCACGCCTACAAGCAACTGAACCTCATTCAAAGGGTCTACACCACGACGCTGTCCCATTCGGATCTTCAGGCCAGCATCGTCGACATCCTAACCCAGTACCCAGATGTATTTAGCGGGATGAGCACGCTTCCGTACGAATACAAGATTCTACTGTGGCCTGATGCCAAGCCAGTGGTCCACGCCCCACGACATGTCCCTGCTCCACTGAGAGAGCGCCTGAAGGCAGAGCTCACAAGTCTACAACAAAAAGGCATCATCTCCAAGGTCACTGAACCAACCGACTGGGTCAGCTCGATGGTGTGCATAAAGAAGCTGTTTTTGAAAACTCACCACTATTCTTAGAATTCCCCCTATACCAAAAAGGGCCAATATTCTAAATGGTGAACAGGGATTCTCACTCCCTGACTCCGATGCAGGGTTCGGTGGGTGCTATTCAGGTCAAACTATATTTTCAAGTTATCCCCAAGTATAACCCATACCTTCACCGAAGATTTTATCTACTTACCACTTAGTAGCATCAATGTCTTGGATCCTGCATTGCTAAGTAAGTAACGTAGACTTTAGGAAAAAAACACTTTTTCAGGTTAAGTTATTTTATTATTATATTTTTTCTTTTAAAAGCTGCAAACACTTTCTTTACAGAAAGTGTAAAGAAATAGTGTACAGATTGCTTCTGGATCCTGCTGCTTGGTTGTAGGGACCTTCAGGCCCACCTTGACACTCAATCTTCTTTAAATTCTGGTCATTTTGGGATGTATTCGCTGGTTAGCTCTGTTGCTGTGTCTTGTTGATCCATGTACTGAGCTATAAGAGCTAACTTTGCTAGCTATCTCTAAGCTGACTCTGACTCCTGTTTAAATTCTAGTCTTCCTTAGATGTATAACTGTTTAAACTCGGTTGCTTGCCTTGTCTTTCCCAAGACCGAGCTCTCTCTCTCTCTCTCTGAGTTCTCCTCCCCTTCTCTCCTGTTGCTGTTTCTGTTGCTGTTGCTGCTCCCTGGGTTTATATTCTCTTTCGAACAATTATTAAGTTTTTAGAGCCTTATTGTAAATTAACTTATTTCCCTTTGATTGTTAAAACGTATCTTTGATGTAAACATTCTAATACAACTAATTATTCAATTTGGACATAAAGTCACCTCTCAGATCTGATTACATTATCCTTTGTGATGTTCAAAGTTCCTTTGGTTTCAATAGGTGTTACTTTTAATTTCTGTCTTTCGAATAATTTAATTTTATAATTGTCCCCAGCTCATAACTTTGCCTTTGATTTTGACTTTAAATTATGTCTCTCATAGACAGGTCGTCTCCAATTTTCTTTTAATTGACTTGATGTTCGTAGAATTTTACACTTAGAATTGACACCAAATTCGACTGAGCATCGTCCATCCTTTCCAGCTGTTTACTAAGAGAGTTTATTTCAATTAAGGTGTGAAACTTTGCTTTTGGCTGTATGCTAAAATTTAACTTGGTTATGACTTGAAAGGCCTGCCTGCTTTAAACATTCGTCACTTAATTCAATTGAAACTCTCATCCATGCCTTTCCAGATGCTTCCTGAGATAGTTACTTTAAATGAAGGTGTAAGCCATTGTTTGAGTTTACCACAAAGATCCTGTGTGTTTGATAAGCCTGCTTGTGAGAAAGAATCTGCATTTTATAATCCTGCTCTTTGTGGGATCTTTCCCTGTATCCTCTCAGACCAGATATTGCCAGACTTCCATGTTTCAAATGACACATTTTTCTGTATTTTCAATTACAAAGTCTTTGGGAGACCTACGCATCTGCATTGACCCCAAGGATCTAAACAAAAACATTATGCGGGAAAAGTAGCCCATCCCGAAGAGGGAGATGGCACACGATCGCTTCTTCACAAAATTGGACGCATCCCAAGGATTTTGGCAAATCCAACTTGAAGAATCCAGCAGAAGGCCCTGCACCTACAACACGCCTTTTGGCAGATTCTGCTACAACCGAATGCCATTTGGTATCATCTCGGCATCAGAGATTTTCCATCGCATCATGGAACAGATGATTGGGGGGATAGAAGGGGTTTGTGTCTATGTTGACAATATGATAATCTGGTCCACAATCCCAGAGGAACATGTGTCGTGACTCAAGAAAGTATTCCGACGCATACATGAACATGGCCTCAAGCTAAACAGGTCCAAGTGCTGTTTTGGGACATCCACGCTGAAGTTCCTGGAGGATCAGATTTCGCAACACGGTGTGCACCCGGACACAGACAAAATTAAAGCATTCGAGGCAATGAAAGTCCCAGAGGACAAGAAGGCAGTACTGCGCTTCCTGGGAATGGTCAATTTCCTTGGCAAGTTCATCCCGAATTTGGCCACACACACCACAGCCCTACGCAACCTGGTGAAAAAATCAACCGCCTTTGAGTGGAAGGCGGAGCACCGAACAGAGTGGCTGGAGCTGAAAGCCAAGCTCACCACTGCACCCGTCCTTGCATTCTTTGATCCAGACCGAGAGACCAAGATATCCACAGTTGCGAGTCAGGATGGCATTGGGGCGGTGTTGCTTCAAAGAGATGACACGTCATCCTGGGTACCAGTAGCATATGCGTCACGGGCAATAACACCCACTGAGACCAGATATGCGCAGGTTGAGAAGGAGTGTTTGGGTCTTCTCACCAGCATCCTCAAAATTCATGATTGTGTCTACGGCTTGCCAACATTTACTGTTGAGACGGATCATAGGCCTCTGGTCCACATCATCCAAAAGGACCTTAACGACATGACACCTCGTTTGCAGAGAATTCTGCTCAAACATCCAGTGAATAACTGGGGATCATCCAGCACATTGAATTGCAGGTACAACTGTGTGCAAGCATACTCCCGGCAACAGATGAGAAGATCGTTCTCATCTGAAAAGAGACGGCCAAAGACCCCCTGTTGTAGCGAGTCATCCACAACCTCAGCAATGGCTGGCAGAAAGGGCAATGCCCTCAATTCTACAAAGTCAAGGATGACCTGATGCTGATCGATGGCATCCTGCTCAAGAGGGACAGGATAGTCATCCCGCTACGACTCCAGAGCATGGTGCTGCGGCAGATTCATGAGGGACACCTGGGCGTAGAAAAGTGCAGACGCAGGGCCCGGCAGGCTGTCTGCTGGCCCGGCATCAACCAGGACATCATGGACATGGTCCTGAACTGCGAAACCTGTCAGAGGTTCCAACCAGCACAGAGCAAGGAGACCTCCAACCACATGACCTAGAGACCTCTCCGTGGTCCAAGGTTGGCATTGACCTATTCCACGCGAATGGTCGCGACTATATCTTAATCATCGAATACTTTTCGAACTATCCTGAGGCGCTAAATTTGACAGACCTCACGAACCGTCATCAAAGCGTGTAAAGAGACATTCTCACGGAATGGCATCCCAACCACCGCCATGAGTGACAATGGCCTATGCTCCCACAGAAGAGAATGGTCCATGTTTGCCAAGAGCTACAATTTCAGGCATGTCACCTCCAATCCGCACTATCCGCAGTCCAATGTTAAAGTCGAAAAAGGGGTGCACATCGTTACGCAGCTCCTCCGCAAAGCCTCGGACTCCGCTTCCGACAGACACCTTGCACTACTTGAGTACCGGGCGACTCCCTTGTCCATTGGCATGTCGCCAGCTCAACTGCTGATGAACAGGGACCTGCGGGCGATGCTTCCAGCCATACACCTGCCCAGCCCTGATCACCCCCCGGTGCTGCAGAAAATGCAGCAGCTTCACAACAGCCAGAAGCAGGGCTACGACGCACATGCCACCGATCTGGCCATGTTTAGCTCACAGGGCTAAATCGCTGGCTTTGAAAGCAGACCAAGGCAAGCCAGCAGCACGGTTCGATTCCCGTAACAGCCTCCCCGGACAGGCGCCGGAATGTGGCGACTAGGGGCTTTTCACAGTAACTTCATTTGAAGCCTACTCGTGACAATAAGCGATTTTCATTTTCATTTTCATGCTATCCCCAGCAGACACTGTCGTATCAAGATACCGGATGGTGGGTGGTCTGCTCCGGCTGTCATTGTTCGACGGGCCGCGCCCAGATCCTATGTCATACGTATGGCTGATGGCTCCATTGTGCGAAGGAATCGAAGGGCACTGTGAAACATCGCTTGCCCACAACCACTTTCCCCTCCATTTCCACATGTCGAATTGCCGCCTCCAGACACATCGAACCATGAGGCCACAAGTCGTGCCTCCCACTCGCCGTTCAAGGCACCGTCATCCCCTCCTCCACCTCTCCGGCGGTCGACGAGGATCAGACACAGGCCTCAGAGACTGGACTTATGAGCATTTGTTTTGTTTCTTCTGTTCTGTATTCCTCAGTCAGTCACATTAGACAGACAAATTCACATGTATATACATCTAAAACCAAAAAGAAAGTGGAGATGTCATGACATGCAAACATGCAACCAATGAACATTCACAATAGGACACAACCAATGGGCAGTCAGGACACTCAGATGTGGAATCACCACAAGGGGGGTTGACGTAAATACTATAAAAGGGATGAGGCACTCACATCCTGCCTTTTTCCACAGACAGACATCTAGAGAGTTAGACAGGGTTGATCAGCAGCATCACACCCCAGCATGTGGCTGAGAGCAAGCTGGTACAGTTAGACTGAGTTACTACAGTTAGATTAGCAGAGAGTCAAATTCATTTGAGAACTGTGTGAGAACTGTGTGAACAGTTCAACAAACACGTTGAACTCATTTCAGAGTCTGGAGCACCCTTTAGTTAAGACTGCATCAAGTAGCAGCCTGTGTTATCCAAAGCAGCATAACACAACATCAAGGTCCCGGTTGAAGCCGTATTCATGTGTGCGGAACTTGGCTATAACTTTCTGCTTGCCGATCCTGCGTTTTCGCAAATCCTGAAGGCCGCCTTGGAGAACGCTTACCCGAAGATCAGAGGCGGAATGCCCTCGACTGCTGAAGTGTTCCCTGACTGGAAAGGAACATTCCTGCCTGGCGATTGTCACGCGATGTCCGTTCATCCATTGTCACAGCGTCTCCATGGAGCATCGTGAGATTATCTGTGGGCTTGCAGTAAAGCAAAGTTCTGAGGTGACCGTCCTTGATGGAGATGAGTGTGTCCAAGAATGCAACCAATTCTGGAGAGTAGTCCATGGTGAGTCTGATGGTGGGATGGAATTTATTGATGTCATCGTGTAATCGTTTCAGTGATTCTTCGCCGTAGGTCCAAAGGAAAAAAATGTCATTGATGTATCTGGTGTATAACGTCAGTTGAAGGTCCTGTGTGGTGAAGAGGTCTTGTTCAAACTTGTGCATGAAGATGTTGGTATATTGAGGTGCTTTGTTTGTTGATATTGAGGAAGAGATTATTGTAATCACACCAGTTCACCAGGTTCTCTATCTCATTCCTGTACTCTGTCTCATCATTGTTTGAGATCCGACCCACCACTGTGGTGTCATGAGCAAATTTGAAAATCAAGTTGGAGGGGAATTTGGCCACATGGTCATAAGTGTATAAGGAGTACCGTAGGTGGCTGAGGACACAGCCTTGTGGGGCACCGGTATTGAGGATGATCGTGGAGGAGGTGTTGTTGCCTATCCTTACTGATTGTGGCCTGTGGGTTAGAAACTTCAGGATCCAGTCGCGGAGGGAGGAGCCGAGGCCCAGGCCACGAAGTTTGGAGATGGGTTTCGTAGGAATAATGGTGTTGAAGGCTGAGCTGTAGTCAATAAATAGAAGTCTGACTCAGGTGTCTTTGTTATCCAGGTGTTTCAGGGTTGAGTGCAGGGCCAGTGAGATAGTGTCTGCTGTGGACCTGTTGCAGCGGTATGCGAACTGTAGTGGATCACGGCAATCCGGGAGGCTGGAGTTGATTTGTGCCATGCTGATGGATGTCAGAGCCACTGGACAATAGTCATTAAGGCACGCTGCTTGGCTTTTCTTTGATACAGGGATGATGGTCATCTTCTTGAAGCAGATAGTGACCTCAGATTGTTCTAAAGAGAGATTGAAGACGTCTGCGAATTCACCCGCCAGCTGATCCGCGCAAGACCAGAGTGCTCGTCCGGGTACCCCATCCAGGACAGTGGCTTTCCCTAGGTTGACGTTCGAGAAGGCTCAAGAAGACGTTCTGGCATCTGCAATGGTGATCTCAGATACAAGTTCATCCGAGGCTTCTGAGGTGGAGGGCTCGTTCTTGCTGACTTCTTGCTCAAAGCATGCATAGAATGTGTTGAGCTCATCAGGGAGGGGTGCGTTGGAGCCGGCGATTTTACATGCCTTCATCCTGCAGCCCGTTCCTGGGATGGCGGGTCTGACGCACACAGATAGGTTGAATCGGTTCAGATTGTATTCACTGGAGTTCAAACGAATGAGGGGGAATCTCATAGAGACTTATAAAATTCTAACAGGACTGGACAGAGTTGATGAAGGAAGGATGTTCCAAAGGGTGGATGTGTCCAGAACCAGGGGGCACAGTCTGAGGTTACGGGGTAGACCATTTAGGACAGAGATGACGAGAGAATTCTTCACCCAGAGAGTGGTGAGCCTGTGGAATTTGTTACCGCAGGAAGTAGTTGAGTCCAAAACTTTGTATGGTTCCAAGAACCAGTTAGATATAGCACTTAAGGGGGCAGCACGGTGGCGCAGTGGGTTAGCACTGCGGCCCCACGACGCCGAGGTCCCAGGTTCGATCCCGACTCTGGGTCACTGTGGAGTTTGCACATTCTCTCCGTGTTTGCGGGGGTTTCGCCCCTGCAACCCAAAAATGTGCATGCTAGGTGGATTGGCCACGCCAAATTGCCTCTTAATTGGATAAAATGAATTGGGTACTCTAAATTAAAAAAAGAGATATAGCACTTTGGGCAAAGGGGATCACAGGATGTGTGGGAAAGCAAGCAGGATTAGGCTATTGAGTTGGATGATCAGTCGTAATCATAATGAATGGTGGAGCAGGCTTGAAGGGCCGAATGGTCTCCTCTTGCTCCTATTTTGTTTCAGTGTTTCCTGTTTCTATTGTGCAAACAACCAGAAAAGGGAGATGAGAAGACTTTGTTTGCAACGAGCAAGTAGTTAAGATCTGGAGAGCATTACCAGGAAGGTCGGTTGGAATAGATTCAACAATAACTTTCTGGATGCAATTAAATAAATACTTAAGGGGGAAAGTTTATCAGAGTTTGGGGACTGGGACTAATTGGACAGCTCCTTTAAAGGACCAGCAGAAGCACCATGGGCTAAATGGCCTCCTTCTGTGCTATATGATTCTAAGTAAGAATTTACCAGGGAGATTAATGAAGACATGTGTGAATTGGTTCCAAGGGACCATATTCACCTTCATGGTGTTTTGATGAAAGACTTTGTCCCCCCCACTATTGAAAACACCCAATATTCTCAGAATATTTGTAACGGATAGCTGATTCCCTGCAGCTCCTTAAGACACAAGGGTGAAGGTGAGAATTAGCCGTCAGTCAGCTGTGTTTCTAGAATGGGAAGCAATGGAGGTGGGCTTGAAATCTATTCAAAATAAAGTGGCAGGTTTTTCGTGCCCAGCAGATATTTTCCACTCCCAATAAATTCTTGTCTCCTTCTTGGGGAAATATTGAAAAATGACTTTACTTTATGTGAACCCTGATAAGATCCCCACCTCCGATACATTGTTCTGCAGGTCGCATGCAGATGCAGAATAAAATGGTGCATCACTGCTTATATCCTTTGACAATCCTTCAGTAGTCCAGATCCCAAGCTCTGAAACTCCATCCCTAAATTCTTCTTGTCTCTACTCTTCTGTCCTCCTTCAATGTTCCTTCAATCATATCTCTGACTAAGCTATCGGTTACTCGTCCAAAGATCTCCTTTTGTGGCTTGTTGCTAAATTGTGTCTGCAAAGGGATATGCGTTAATGGAGTTCTAAAAACACAAGCTGTGTCTCAAATCACACTCCCACAATCAGTCACTGAGGAGAAAAGGGACTTGTGTTTATGCATAAAACCTTTCACAACCTCAGGATGTCCAATAGCACTATGAAGCTAATGAATTACCTTTGAAGTGTAGTCGCTGATAGAATAGGAATATTTGGATTTGTCTTATTGTCACGTGTACCGCAGTGAAAAATGTTGTTCTGCATACAGTCCAGACAGATCATTACACACATGAAAAAAACATAGGGCATACAATAAATCGACAATGTAACTACATAGACATCGGCATACAGTGCAGTGCTGCTCAGTACGGAAGATACGTGGACAAATCAGTTCAGTCCATAAGGGTATCATTCAGCGGGTCTGATAACAGCGGGGAAGAAGCTGTTTATAGATCTGTTAGTGCGTATTCTCAGACTTTTGTATCTCATGCCAGATGGAAGAAGTTGGAAGAGCGAATTAGCCAGGTGGGAAGGGTCTTTGGTTATGCTGATCCCTTTCCCAAGGCAGTGGGGGGTGTAGACAGAGTCAATGGATGGGAGGCGGTTTTACGTAATGGACTAGGCTGTGTTCACGACTCTCTAGTTTCTTAGTCTTGGGCCGAGCAGTTGCCATACCAGGCTGTGATGCAGCCAGATAGGATGTTTTCCATGATGCATCAGTAAAAATTTGTAAGATTCAGTGTGGACATGCCAAATTTCCTTAGTTTCCTGAGGAGGTATGGGTGCTGTTGTGCTTTCTTGGTGGTAGCGTCAATGTGGGTGGACCAGGACAGATGTTGGTGATGTGCACACCTAGGAATTTGAAGCTGTTAACCATACCCCCCTCGGCCCCGTTGATGCTGACAGGGGTGTGTACAGTACTTTGCTTCCTGAGGTCAATGACCAGCTCTTTAGCTTTGCTGCCATTGAGGGAGAGATTGTTGTTGTTACACCACTCCACTAGGTTCTCTATCTTTCTCCTGTATTCTGACTCATCGTTGTTCGAGATCCGACCCACTACGATCATGTCATCAGCATGGATAGAGTTGAAGCCCAATTTTGCCATACCGTTGTGTGTGTATAGGGAGTATAGTAGGGCGCTACATACGCAGCCTTGTGGGGCCGCAGTATTGAGGACTATCATGGGGGAGGTGTTGTTGTTTATCCTTACTGATTGTGGTCTATGGGTCAGGAAGTTGAGGATCTAGTTGCAGAGGGAAGAGCCAAGTCCTAGGTTTTGGAGCTTTGATATGAGCTTGGCTGGGATTATAGTGTTGAAAGCAGTGCTGTAGTAAATGTATAGGAGTCTGATGTAGGAGTCCTTGTTGTCGAGATGTTCCAGGGATGAGTGTAGGGCCAGGTAGATGGCTTCTGTTGTGGACCGGTTGCGGCGGAATTGAAGTGGAGCAAGGCATTCTGGGCGTATGCAGTTGATGCGCCTCATGACCAACCTCTCGAAGCATTTCATAATGATCGATGTCAAGGCCACTGGACGATAGTCATTGAGGTACGTCATCTGGTTCTTCTTTGGCATCGGTTTGGTGGTGGTCTTGAAGCAGGTGGGGACCATGGAATGGAGAAGGGAGAGGTTGAAGATGTCCGCGAACACATTCATCAGTTGGTCCGCGCAGGATCTGAGTGCACAACCAGGGGCCCCGTCAGGACCCATCGCTTTCTGAGGGTTCACATTCAAGAAGGCCGATCTGACTTCTGAAGCTGTGACGGTGGGTATGGTTGTATCTGAGGCTGCTGGGGCAGTTGACAATGGCTTGATGGTTTCCTGCTCAAACCAAGCATAGACTGCATTGAGTTCATCGGGGAGGGTCAATCAGGTCCTCATGACCATAAGATCTTGACCGACATCTTCTAACTTTACTATCACCTTCCAGAGTATCCCCATACCTTTGATTTCTTTAATATCCAAGAATGATTCTCTTCGCATCCATGAATATGTTGACTTGGGGCTTGAAAATACCTACGCAACCAATTTGTGCACAGCAAGCTCCCACAAATGACCCCTGTCTGCATCAATGGTGCCAAGGTGGAGATAGTTGACAGCTAGGTGTGCACATCACCAACAATCTGTTCTGGTCCACCCACATCAACGCTACATCCGAGAAAGCACAACAGCCCCTATACATCCTCAGGAAATTTGGAATGTCCACATTGAATCTTACCGATTTTTACAGATGTAACATAGGAAGCATCCTATCTGGCTGCATCGCAGCCTGGTCTGGCAACAGTTTGCCAAAGACCATAAGAAACTGCAGAGAATCATGAACACAATTCATCACGCAAACCCACCTCCCATCCATTGACTCTGTCTACACCTCCCGCTGCCTTGGGAAAGTAGTCAGCATAATCAAAGACCCCTCCCACCTGGATTATTCTCTCTTACAACTTCTTCCATCTGGCAAGAGATCAAAAGCTTGAGAACACGCACTAACAGGTTCAAAAACAGCTTCTTCCCTGTTGTTACCAGACTCCTAAATGACCCTCTTATGGACTGAACTGATCTCTCCACACTTCTTCTGTACTGAGTAGCAGTACACTCTGTATGCTTCACACGATGCCTGTGTCTATGTATTTACATTGTGTATTTCTGCATGTCCTATGTTTCTTTTCACATATGGAACAATCTGTCTGGACTGTACGTAGAACAATACTTTCCACTGCACCTCGGAACACGTGACAAGAAAACAAAACAAAAATAGACGATCGGTTTTAATGGTATTGCTTGAGGGAGGACAGATTAAGAATAGCCAGGACACTGCAGACAACTCCCCTGCCCTTCTTCAAAATATTACCCTAAAGCTTTTTATGGGTATGTCAGGAATAAAAGAATGACTAGGGTAAGAGTAGGGCCAGTGAAGGACAGTAGTGGGAAGTTTTGCATGGAGTCCAAGGAAATAAAAGAGGTGCTAAATAGATATTTTTTGTCAGTATTCACACAGGAAAAAGGCAATGTTGTCGAGGAGAGTACTGAGATACAGGCTACTAGACTAGAAGGGCTTGAGGTTCATAAGAAGGAGGTGTTAGCAATTCTGGAAAGTGTGAAAATAGATAAGTCCCCTTAGCCAGATGGGATTTATCCTAGGATTCTCTGGGAAGCTGGGGAGGAAATTGCTGAGCCTTTGGCTTTGATCTTTATGTCGTCATTGTCTACAGGAATAGTGCCAGAAGACTGAAGGATAGCAAATGTTGTCCCCTTGTTCAAGAAGGGGAGTAGAGACAACCCCAGTAACTATAGACGAGTGAACCTTACTTCTGTTGTGGGCAAAGTCTTGGAAAGGTTTATAAGAGATAGGATTTATAATCATCTAGAAAGGAATAATTTGATTAGGGATAGTCAACACGGTTTTGTGAAGGGTAGGTCGTGCCTCACAAACCTTATTGAGTTATTGAGAAAGTGACCAAACAGGTGGACGAGGGTAAAGCAGTTGATGTGGGGTATATGGATTTCAGTAAAGCATTTGATAAGGTTCCCTACGGTAGGCTATTGCAGAAAATACAGAGACATGGAATTCAGGGTGATCTAGCAGTTTGGATCAGAAATTGGCTAGCTGTAAGAAGACAGAGGTGGTGGTTGATGGGAAATGTTCAGCCTGGAGTTCAGTTACTAGTGGTGTACCAGAAGGATCTGTTTTGGGGCCACTGCTGTTTGTCATTTTTTAAATGACGTGGAGCAGGGCGTAGAAAGATGGGTGAGTAAATCTGCAGATGACACTAAAGTCGGTGGAGTTGTGGACAGTGCGGAAGGATGTTGCAGGTTACAGAGGGACATAGATAAGCTGCAGAGCTGGGCTGAGAGGTGGCAAATGGAGTTTAAGGCAGAAAAGTGTGAGGTGATTCATTTTGGAAGGAGTAACAGGAATGCAGAGTACTGGGCTAATGGTAAGATTATTGGTAGTGTGGATGAGCAGAGAGATCTCGGTGTCCATGTAAATAGATCCCTGAAAGTTGCCAGCCAGGTTGATACAGTTGTTAATAAGGCGTACGGTGTGTTAGCTTTTATTGTAAGAAGTCTTACAACACCAGGTTAAAGTCCATCAGGTTTGTTTCAAACACGAGCTTTCGGAGCACTGCTCCTTCCTCAGGTGAATGGAGAGGAGCACTGCTCCTGAGGAAGGAGCAGTGCTCCGAAAGCTCGTGTTTGAAACAAATCTGTTGGACTTTAACCTGGTGTTGTAAGGCTTCTTACTGTGCTCACCCCAGTCCAACGCCGGCATCTCCACATCTTAGCTTTTATTGGTAGAGGGATTGAGTTTCGGAGCCATGAGGTCATGTTGCAGCTGTACAAAACTCTGGTGCGGCTGCATTTGGAGTATTGCGTGCAGTTCTGGTCGCCGCATTGTAGGAAGGATGTGGAAGCATTGGAAAGGGTGCAGAGGAGATTTACAAGGATGTTGCCTGGTATGGAGGGAAGATCTTATGAGGAAAGACTGAGGGACTTGAGGCTGTTTTCGTTAGAGAGAAGAAGGTTAAGAGGTGACTTAATTGAGGTATACAAGATGATCAGAGGATTAGATAGGGTGGACAGTGAGAGCATTTTTCCTCGGAAGGTGATGTCTAGCTTTAAATTGAGGGAAGATAGATATAGGACAGATGTCAGAGGTAGGTTCTTTACTTATAGTAAGGGCATGGAATGCCCTGCCTGCAACAGTAGTGGACTCGCCAACACTAAGGGCATTCAAATGGTCATTGGATAGACATATGAATGATAAGGGAATAGTGTAGATGGACTTTAGAGTGGTTTCACAGGTTGGCGCAACATCGAGGGCCGAAGGGCCTGTACTGCGCTGTAATGTTCTATGTTCTACAATCTCATTGGATGTTTTTACTACATCTAAGCAGACAGACAGGCTCAGTTAAAAGTCTCATTCAAACGAGAACAACTCTATCACTGTAATAACGAGGAGTGCTGCACTGTTGTATCATCCTAGATTTTTTTTGTGTGTGTGTGTGTTCAGATTCCAGTGCGCAACAGTGGCTAGCACTGCTGCCTCACAATGCCAGGGTTCAATTCCAACCGTGGGTGACTGTCTGCGTGGAGTCAAGGTCAATGGTCAGAAACCCAAACTAATTGACTCTAGCTTTCAAACCAGGGAGATTAAGACCCTTTGGTCCATCTGGACGTTTCCCACATAGCTACGATGTCTTGTGCTTCGCAAAATGCACACTCTTTACCCACCGCAAAAAGACTTGGACCTCCTGGGGAGGACCAAAAGAGAAAGACATTAAAGAAAACCCAGGTCAGTGGGAGGGGAAACCTGGGCAATTCCTCTTCCACTTCCTTGGCTGATTGTAACGAGAATGGGAGATTGCTCACGCCATGGTTCAATGTTAGGAGTTGCCCACCTTTTCTATGAGGTGACCTATACCCTGGCCAGAAACAGTTCCAGGTTGCTTTTGAAGGAATTTGGATTGTTCGAACCCTGAATAGCAAACCAAAAGCTGCGCTTAATCTACTAAAAATCAGAGAGAACAGTGAAAGAAAGATTTGCAAATCTAAAGCACCTTTCACTGCCCAAAAGTGTTTCACAGCCAATGAAGTGTTGTTGAAGTGTAGCCATTGTTCCAATGCAAGAACCACAGCAGCCAACTGGTGAATAGCAAGTTGCCACAAACATTGTTGTGACAAGGAACAGGCGATCTGTGTTTGTAATGTTGACGGATAGCTAATGGTCAGGACACCAGGGTCACTCCCCTGCTCTCCTGCGATGAGATCTTTTACATCCACCAGAGCGGGCAGGTGAGGCCTCAGTTTAAGATCTCACCAGAACAACAGTGCCTCCGACAGTGCAGCACTCCCTCAACAGTGCAGAGGATTAGATTGTGGCCAGCAATTCCTGCAGTGGGATTTGAACCCACAACCTTTTGACTCAGGGGCTGGTTAAGCACACTGGGCTGAATCGCTGGCTTTTAAAGCAGACCAAGGCAGGCCAGCAGCACGGTTCAATTCCCGTACCAGCCTCGCCGAACAGGCGCCAGAATGTGGCGACGAGGGGCTTTTCACAGTAACTTCATCGAAGCCTATTCGTGACAATAAGCGATTTTCATTTCAGGGGCAAGAGTGATATCAACTGAGCCACTGCTGGCACAAAGATGCAGGCGACAACCCAAGATCAGCGACTTGAATCAAATTGAAATGTCATTTTGAATGTGATTATTGGAGTGAAGACAATGCTAAGTTCAGATTGATTCCCCTCACTCCCCTCAATTATAAGCCACTTTTGAAATGTCAAATTTTGATTTCATAATAAATGTCATAGCGCTGCTGAAATTTCCACAAATTGCCATAGATACTTGTCAACCAGATAATTCATGCTGGTGTTTTTGGTGATGCAGGATCTTCTCATCTACAAAGCGAATTTAATTAATACTTCACAGCTCTCCATGATACATGCGCTTACCCAGTTCAAGGTTAATGATCTTTGCGCAACTTAATAAATGTGTTTTGCTGCACTCTCTGCAACTTCGATCAGCGCCAGATTCACTGTAGTAGAGTACCAGGTTAATTACACTTACAAATTATATTGTCATTAAAGCATAATTTACTGCATAGCCTCCAGCTGAATAAAATTAACGGTGAGCTTTCCGAAGTTTTTGTTTCTCGGTGAAGCAGCAGCAAATGTGCACCTTTGCAAACCAGAGTCCTTTGACACTGCTACATTTTTCCTCCAAGTTTCTTTCCAAAGTTTCACGTCGAGACAGGGGAGGCGGAAGAAAATTCCAAACCAACTTTCAATTGGGAATTTGGTGAATATTTGAAAGGGAAATGTTTGCAGGGCTGCAGAGCTATGGAAAGTCATTATTTTAAAGGGCTGACACAGGCACAGTGGACCAAATTACCTCCCTCTGTTCTGCATGACAGTGTATGACAGCATATGATCTGCCAGGTGGTACGTATGGCGCAAATACATCCCAAATGGAAACATGGCAAACTGTCACAACTCTTTTCCTTTTTTACATTTAGATTTTTAGATTTAGATTGATTGTCACATCTACCGAGGTACCGTGAAAAGTATTGTTCTGCGTACAGTCCAGACAAATCATTCCATTTATTAAAAAAATAGGACATACGATAGATACACACTGTAAATACATAGACACAGACATGGGGTGAGTCATAGGATATATGATAATTACTCAATACATCGGGTGAAGCATATAGAACAACAGTAAAGAAGATGTGTGAAGAGATCAGTTTAGTCCATAAAAGGGTTATTCAGGAATCTGGTAACAGCAAGCAAGAAGTTGTTTTTGAACCTGTAAGTGCGTGTTCTCAGACTTCTGTATCTTCTGCCCAGTGGAAGAGGTTTGAAGAGAGAATAACCCGGGTGGGAGGTGTCTTAATTATGCTGCCTACTTTCCCAAGGCAGCGGGAGGTGTAGACAGAGTCAATGGATGGGAGGTGGGTTTGCGTGATGAATTGTGTTCATGATTCTCTGCAGTTTCTTATGGTCTTGGGCCAAGCAGTTGCCAAACCAAGCTGTGATGCAGCCAGGTAGAATGCTTTCTATGGTGCATCTATAAAAATTGGTCAATGAGTCAATGAGGATGGTGTCACCTCTACACCATTGACACAGACAGAGGCGTGCATGACACTTCATTTCCTGAAGTCGATGACCAGCTCCTTAGTTTTTCTGGCATTGGTGGAGAGATTGTTGTCATTGCACCATGCCACCATTCCTCCATCTTCCTCCTATACTCTGACTCATCGTTGTTTGAGATCCGACCCACTATGGCTGTGTCATCAGCAAACATGTGGATGGAGTTGTTGGAACTGAATGTTGCCACACAGTCGTTTGTGTATATAGAGTATAGCAGGGGGCATTACGGGGCCCTGGTAATGAAGACTATCGTGGAGGAGGTGTTGTTTATCCTTACTGATTTTGGTTGGTGGATCAGGAAGTCAAGGAGGGAGGAACTGAGTCCTAGGTTTTGGAGTTTGGATATGAGCTTGGCTGGAATTATGGTGTTGAAGACAGAGCTGAATAGGAGTCTGACGTAGGAGTCCTTGTTGTTGAGATTTTGTATTTTTACCATGAGAAGATATGTGTTCTGAAGTCAGTAGCCACAATTTCTAGTAATACTTTTGGAGATTTTACATATTAGATTAGAACATTTATTCACAAAATATTTTTTTTTTTTTTTTTTCAAATTTAAAGTATCCAATTATTTTTTCCAATTAAGGGGCAATTTAGCGTGGCCAATCCACCTACCCTGCACATCTTTGGGTTGTGGGGGCGAAACCCACGCAGGCACGGGGAGAATGTGCAAACTCCACACAGACAGTGACCCAGGGCCGGGATTCGAACCCGGGTCCTCAGCGCCGTAGGCAGCAATGCTAACCACTGTGCCACTGTGCTGCCTTTTATTCACAAAATAAACCAAAACTCAAACACACATCATTACACGGTAGCATGGTGGTTAGCATAAATGCTTCACAGCTCCAGGGTCCCAAGTTCGATTCCCGGCTGGGTCACTGTCTGTGCGGAGTCTGCACGTCCTCCCCGTGTGTGCGTGAGTTTCCTCCGGGTGCTCCGGTTTCCTCCCACTGTCCAAAGATGTGCGGGTTAGGTGGATTGGCCATGCTAAATTGCCCGTAGTGTCCTAAAAAGTAAGGTTAAGGGGGGGGTTATTGGGTTACGGGTATAGGGTGGATACGTGGGTTTGAGTAGGGTGATCATGGCTCGGCACAACATCGAGGGCCGAAGGGCCTGTTCTGTGCTGTACTGTTCTATGTTCTATTACACTTACACAGTTAAAATTATTCTTATGGAACATTCCCCCAAAATGATTTCCTGCATGGTTCGTCTGACAAATAAACACTCCTTCAGGCAACAATCCCTTATAGATACTTAATGTCTAGAAAATCCTGTAAAATTACCACAAGGCAACCTTACTGTCACCATAGTGGGTTGGTGCAGACTCGATGGGCTGAATGGCCTCCTTCTGCATTGTACCAAGTTCTACAGGGCAGCATGGTAGCATAATGATTAGCACAGTTGCTTCACAGCTCCAGGTTATAAGGTTCGATTCCCGGCTGGGTCACTGTCTGTGCGGAGGCTACACGTTCTCCCCGTGTCCGCGTGAGTTTCCTCCGGGTGCTCCGGTTCCCTCCCACAGTCCAAAGATGTGCGTGTTAGGTGCATTGGCCATGGTATATTGCCCTTAGTGTCCAAATAGGGGGTTACTGGGCTACGGGGATAGTGTAGATACGTGAGCTTCAGTAGGGCGCTCTTTGTAAGGGCCGGTGCAGACTCGATGGGCCGAATGGCCTCCTTCTGCACGGTAAATTCTATGATAGGAGAGATTCATCGCGGGGCTTCTATTTATTCCCCCCACTCTGCTGCCGAAATTCCAAAAAACATGAAAGCAAAACCTTGATTTCTGAAAAAAACAAGCACTTTTCTGACTTGGCTGAAGCAGCTTCACTTCACTCACAGCTCTCTCCCAGCACACAACACATTCCAGGAGGCCTTACATGGCCAGTCCCAAAAAACATTTCCGACATCTCTCCTTCAGTATAGTTTTGCCTCTTTTATGTTTGAGTCCATTGCCCTTAACCTTCTTTGAAATGCAACTTACCCAGAAAAAATATTTAATTCTTTCCTATTGCTTCCACTTTCAGGTAAAAGAAAACGTAATCATCTCACCTTATTTATCATTATTTCCCAAATTGAAAACCTTTTCTTCTAACTCACCTTTGAAATTGAACAACCAAACGCAATATACCTTCATTATCTCCACATGCAAATTTCTACCCAGGCCTTATTTACTTATAGAAAATTCAACTTGGCCATATTTACTTCAAGTGCTTGCCTTTCACACCTAGATCCTTTTATGTGCTCAACCTTATAGGCACTCAGTCCCCAACTTAATTAAATTAGTCACACCACATTCGCACTCTGCCCCATATAAATTTCCGATTCATTTTCCCTTGTTCTGCTGAAGGTGCGAACTCTTCAAATCAAAATTGCGTTTGTGTGGAAACTTAGTGCAGATCAAAGCATTTCCGTCATCAAAATATTTTTTGGATTGCAGTTACTGGATGAAATGGGCACTTTTGGGCAGCTGGTATTAGCTGGGATATAGCCCCATGATTTCCCACTGCCAACTCATTAGAGAGAGAATTAGAGAAGAGAATTTACAGTGCAGAAGGAGGCCATTCGGCCCATCGAGTCTGCACCGGCTCTTGGAAAGAGCACCCTACCCAAGGTTAACACCTCCCCCTATCCCCGTAACCCAACCCAACACTAAGGGCAATTTTGGACACTAAGGGCAATTTATCATGGCCAATCCACCTAACCTGCACATCTTTGGACTGTGGGAGGAAACCGGAGCACCCGGAGGAAACCCACGCACACACGGGGAGGATGTGCAGACTCCGCGCAGACAGTGACCCAAGCCAGAATCGAACCTGGGACCCTGGAGCTGTGAAGCGATTGTGCTACCCACAATGCTACCGTGCTGCCCCTAAACAGCACGCAATTGTCTAACCTATACAGAGGAGGTTTCCATAAATGTAGCAATCAATAAATCACTGAATTCCATTGCTAATCATCTCTTCTAATGGTTACAGAGACATATATGGCAAGTAACATTGTATTTGAAGCAAGTTCATAAAATCAAGAAACGGTAAAATAAAGTGTGATCGCTTGGGTGAATAAGTGTACATAAAGAAAGGAGATTGGATTACTTAAGAATAATCAGATACTCTTTGTAATTCCCTTGATGGCATAAATGTAGATTTAGTTTCTGGATGGAGAAAGGAAGTGGAAATTTTTTTTCAGCCATAGGATTAGAAGATTCTGGAATTAGAAATTAAGCTACTGAAGCAGAGTGACTCCCAAAGTTAAACAAGTGATTAAATAAATAAAATATTAAGGCAGGCTTGTCCAAACGTTTTTGCTCAGGGGCCACATTTGCACACTTTTCTGATGCATGGGCCGATGAGAAGATTTTGGAAAGATAAGGGGCTGGATTCTCCACATCCCGATGCCAAAATCGTGTTAGGTGATGGGGTGGAGAATACTTTTTCTCTATTCTCCGCCCCCCCCCCCGAAAATCGGCATACTCGAGGAGTATCGTCGAGTATCCACCGCCTCAGGCTGTTGCCTGAGGCCCAGCCCGCTATTCTCCGGGAGAGCACGGTAGCACAAGTGGCTAGTACTGTGGCTTCACAGCTCCAGGGTCCCAGATTCGATTCCCCGCTGGGTCACTGTCTGTGCGGAGTCTGCGCGTTCTCCCCGTGTCTGCGTTGGTTTCCTTCGGGTGCTCCGGTTTCCTCCCACAGTCCAAAGGCGTGCAGGTTAGGTGGATTGGCCTTTAGTGTCCAAAAGATTTAGGAGGGGTTATTGAGTTATTGGGATAGGGTGGAAGTGAGGGCTTAAGGTGCAGACTTGATGGGACGAATGGCCTCCTTCTGCATTGTCTGTTTTATGTAAAAGACCGGCCAAATTCCCGACGGCGTGGTTCTAATATGGTCCTGCCATTCGGGAACTTCGCATGGCGGCTGCGAACTCAGTTCGGGCCCACCACAGTGGGGGAAGGGTTGATCGGAGGGGAGGGGGAGAGGGAGGGGGCTTCATTCGGGCCTTGGGGCTATGTATGCAGGCGGTCCAGGTCGGGCGAGCAGCTGATGCAGGTCACTACTTCGGCGGTCCAGGTCTATGGGCTGAGTCCGCCATGAAGCACGGCACGGCGGCCTGCGACCTCTGACCCGGAAGTGCGGAGGCCGTATCAACAGCTAAAGCCGCAAGCTCTACGACGGCTACCTGCTAGCCCCCTGCAAGGTGGTGAATCTCTGGCCTTTTTACTGCAGTTTTCCAGGCGTAAAAGACCAGAGTTCTCACAACAGGGTGGGGACATAGTCCCGTAAACGGAGAATCCAGCCCCAGTCCCGAAAACGGAGAATCAAGCCCAAGGTTTCGTAAAATATTAATTTGTTATTTAAATAGAGTAAACAATAAAAATCAACAAACTGTTGGAGGATAGCCCAGTCACTCACTCGCTCTCACACACGCTGTTCCTCACTCAGTTTCGCACAATTACTCACTTGCTCTCACACACACAATCACTTGCTCTCTCGCACACAATCACTCTCTCTCTCGCACGCAATCACTCATTCTCTCTTGTACGCACAGACACTCACTCGCACACAATCACTCACTCACTCTCACATACAGGGGCTGGTTTAGCACACTGTACTAAATCACTGGCTTTTAAAGCAGACCAAGGCAGGCCAGCAGCACGGTTCAATTCCTGTACCAGCCTCCCCGAACAGGCACTGGAATGTGGCGACTAGGGGCTTTTCACAGTAACTTGATTGAAGCCTACTCGTGACAATAAGCGATTTTCATTTTCCATTTTCATTTTTCACATTGTCAATCACTCTCTCACATGTTGTCACTCACTCTCCCGCACACACTGTCACTCACTCTCACACACAGTCACTCACTCTCTCACACACACAGTCACTCACTCTCTCACACACAGTCACTCATTCTCTCACACACACAGTCACTCACTCTCTCACACACACAGTCACTCACTCTCTCACACACACAGTCACATTCTCTCACACAGTCACTCACACTCTCTAACACACACGGTCACTCACAGTCATTCACTCTCTCACGCACACAGTCACATTCTCTCACACACAGTCACTCACTCTCTAACACACATGGTCACTCACTCTCACACGCAGTCACTCACTCTCTCACACACATAGTCACATTCTCTCACACACACAGTCACTCTCTCACACACGCAGTCACTCTCTCACGCACACAGTCACGTTCTCTCACATACACAGTCACTCACTCTCTCACACATAGTCACTCACATACAGTCACACTCTCGCACACAGTCACTCACTCTCGCACATTGTCACTCACTCTCTCACACACAATCACTCACTCTCTCACACACAGTCACTCACACACAGTCATACTCTCGCACATGCTGTCACTCTCTCAATGCACACACACAATCACACTCTCTCAATGCACACACACAATCACACTGTCATACACACAGTCACTCACACACAGTCACACTCTCGCACATGCTGTCACTCTCTCAATGCACACACGCAATCACACTCTCTCAATGCACACACACAATCACACTGTCACACACACAGTTACACTCTCACACAGTCACTCTCTCTCACACACACGGTCATTCACTCTCTCACACACACAGTCACTCACTCTCACACACAATCACTCACTCGCTCTCGTACACAGTCACTCACTCTCTCACACACACTCACTCGCTCTCACACACACAATCACTCACTCTCTCTCGCACACACTGTCACTCGCTCTCACACACAGTCACTCTGTTTCGCACACAATCGCTCACACGCTCTCACATACACAATCACACTCTCTCTCGCACACACTGTCACTTGCTGTCACACACAATCTCTCACTCCCTCTTTGCACACACGATCACTCACTCTCTCTCGTACACACTGTCACACACTCTCTTACACACACTGGTAATATGGTGACCAGAATTGGACATGGTATTCCAAAAGTGGTCTAACCAACATTCTATTGAACTGAAACATAGTTTTCAAGCTTTTGTACTCTATACCCCATCCTATGAAGGCACACATTCCATATGCTTTCTTTACCACCATTTCCACCTGTGCTGCCACTTTTAAGGATCTGTGGACCTGCACGCCCAGATCTCTCAGTGTCTCTATGCTGCTGAGGCAGCCTATCTATACCCTGTTGTATTCTCTGACAATCTCCATCACTATCCGCAACTGCTGCAATCTTAGTATCATCTGGAAACTTGCTGATCAGACCCTTGCTACATTTTCTTCCAAGTGATTTGTATACATTACATGCAGCAGAGGTCCCAGCACTGATCCCTGTGGAACATCGCGAGTCACCGACCTCCATTCGGAAAAACACCCTTCCACTGCTACCCTCTGTCTTCTATGGCCAAGCCAGTTCTGAATCTGTTCTAGGCTTGATCTTGGTTTCGGATAAGGCTCGGCACAACATTGAGGGCCGAAGGGCCTGTTCTATGCTGTACTGTTCTATGTTCTATGAATCCATCCAGCTCGTTCACCCTGACCCCGTGTGATTGAATGTTTTGCACCAGCCTGCCATGAGGGACCTTATCAAATGCTTTATTAAAGTCCTTTTTTCGGAGAATCGCTTGAGTGTTAATGGGAGAGAGGAGTAAACAATGGAGAGGACAGAGCCGTGGAATGATTTGAACTTGACAATGAGAATTTGTGATTGATTGAAGCAGTTTTGTGCTCTGGATAAACAGTGATGGGCAAACTAATTTTACACTGGATCCTTTCCAATAGAATAAAAAGGTTAATGGGGGCGGATCGTCACTTCAGAACAAATGATGCAAGTGAAGAAAGAAATGCCACATCCCGGAAATATAGATAAGGGAATAACTCTGCTCTTTAGCTCAAGATTTACAAACATACAGCTTGTGGCAACTGGGAATAAACACAACAGCAAAGCAGAGCGCACTCAACACGCATTTTTTGGATGATAACATATCTTTGATGCTTCAGAAACGAAACATCACCTTGGAAAGTGAGTCAAGAAAGGAATACCAGATACTCGGGAGATACTGTAGATAAAGGAAAAGTCTTTGTTCCAATCATTTAGCAAAGATGTATCTTCACAGCAGAAAGGAATGGCATGAATAATAAATCGCCCCTCTCATGATCCCAGGAGACTCCAATGCGCTTTACAAGGAAGTGCTTTGTGAAGCTTGGTCACAGTTTCAATGTAGAAAAGGCAGCAGACACTTTGTGTACCTTAGATTTCCGCAAACATCTGTGTGATACGAGACAGATGATATGTTTTGGTGATGTGGATTGAAGGATCAATGTTGATCCTGCTCTTCTTCAAAATAGTGCACGGGATCTTTTCCCGCAATCTGAGAGGGCTGATGGAGTCTCGGCTCATGCCTCATCCAAAAGATGACACCTCTGTCAGTGCAGCACTCCCTCAGTAACGTACCGAACGGTCAGCTGAGATTTTGTTTTCAAGTCTTCGGAGTGGGCCCTGAACCCACAGCCATCATCAGAGGAGATAGCGTGTGGTGGTTTGGAAAGTTATGCGGCTGATTTTTTTTCGCTAGGGGCAGGGTACCCCACCCCTGGTGTAACAGTCATAGCCCAGCTCACCTTGCAGCCATGTAATGGCTGTTAATGGCTGAGGCAGGACTTCTACTTGTATCTGGGGGGAAAACCCAGCCTCTGAGAGCAACTGGCCAATCAATTGGCTGACAGCTCACTCGCCCTGGGGAGTGATTGCCACTGCTGAGACTAGGGGCCATGGAGTTTCAACAAAGGTAAGTCTCAATGGGGCCACTCTTTCCGATTTGGATTTGGATTTGTTTATTGTCACAAGTACCGAGGTACAGTGAAAAGTATTTTTCTGCGAGCAGCTCAACAGATCATTAAGTACATGAAAAGAAAAGGAAATAAAAGAACATACATAATAGGGAAACACAAGGTACACAATGTAACTGCATCACACCGGAATCGGTGAAGCATACAGGAGTGTAGTTTTAATCAGGTCAGTCCACAAGAGGGTCGCTTAGGAGTCTGGTAACAGCGGGGAAGAAGCTGTTTTTGAATATGTTTGTGCATGTTCTCAGACTTTTGTATCTCCTGCCCGATGGAAGAAGTTAGAAGAGTGAGTAAGCCAGGTGGGAGGGGGTCTTTGATTATGCTTCCCGCTTTCCCCAGGCAGAGGGAGGTGTAGATCCCCAGTGAGTGGGGTTCTCGGGGCTGGGCTGAGTGGAGAAAAGGATGACGAATCATGGGGCTATGAGGGAGGTGAGTGTGATTTACCTGGCGGCAGCCTCTGATGGGTTTGGCGACCCGAAAAGAAGGCGCCCCTCCTCTCCTTTCCCAGATACCAATCCACCTTGTGGTCTGAACACCTGGCTCTGGCCTACCCCAGCACAGGGAAAATCCCAGAAGGAGTGGGAAGAGGCTCTTAAGTGGCCATTAAGTGAAAAATGAGACACCCTTGCCGGCCCTCCACTGATACATTTCAGCAGTCATGGATGGGTAGGCAGCAAGCATGGCAGCACCATCATGGCAGCATGGTAGCACAGCGGTTAGCACTATTGCTTCACAGACCAAGGTCCCTGTCTGTGCGGAGTCTCCCGTGTCTGCGTGGGTTTCCTCCGGGTGCTCCGGTTTCCTCCCACAAGTCCCGAAAGACGTGTGAATTGGACATTCTGAATTCTCACTCGGTGTACCTGAACAGGCGCCGGAGTGTGCCGACTCGGGGATTTTCACAGTAACTTCATTGCAGTGTTAATGTAAGCCTACTTGTAACAATAATAAGGTTATTATTGTTATTAATTAATTAAATGGCTCTCCTGCGTGCCACCCTGCTCCCATCCCCAGTGGGCCATAGAATTCTGGCTATGGTACCCTCATTACCTGGAAATGATGTGACTTAACTCTTCAGTTCCATGCACGTGGGGAAAGAAAAGCACTGGGGAACTGGATCAGGCACTGTGCCAGCACTTCATTATTTTAACAGCACGGCTTGGGTTTGAGGTGAGACCTGACATAGAAAATGGAGAGTGAATTTCACACTTCAGAAAGCTGCAAGTCTATAAAGTACAACGCAAATCTGAATCAGATGACTGGTGTGCAATCTTCCCCTCTCTAATTTTTTACTCTGGTCACCATGTTTTTTAAATTCATTAGCATTGTGACTCATTGTAAGGGCCGGTTTCGCACACTGGGCTAACTCGCTGGCTTTGAAAGCAGACCAAGGCAGGCCAGCAGCACGGTTCAATTCCCGTAACAGCCTCCCCGAACAGGTGCCGGAATGTGGTGACTAGGGGCTTTTCACAGTAACTTCACTGAAACCTACTTGTGGCAATAAGCGATTTTCATTTTTTCATTTCATTTGTCACCTCTTTGTCCAACAAAATAAAACAACTAAATCTAGTCTCAAAACATCCAGATGAATGTGAAAATCCAGTCATTTTGAGGATCGAGTTCCAGGTTTCTATCGCCCTTTGTATGAAACATAGAAAATATGTGCAGGAGTAGGCCATTCGACCCTTTGAGCCTGCACCACCATTCAATGGTGACAATAAGCGATTTGCATTTAATTTCATTTTTCAATGTAACCATGGCTGATCATGCACATTCAGCATCCCAAATTCCCTGCTAATTTCCCAGCACCAAGTTGATTAACTGAAACGGAGGAATGTGCAGGGCAACATGGAGAGGACACTTGGCCAAAGTTTTCCAGCCGTTCCCATTACCGGGAATGTCCCGTCCCGCCAATGGTGACCACACCACCACCACGCCCCCCCCCCCCCCCCCCCCCCCAACTGATACTTGTTCCCCAGCGGGGATCCCGTTGACAATGTCAGGACCGGAAGGTCCAGCCTCTGGCTAATGGCGGGCTCTAGCACAAAACACGTTACAAGAGATGTGGTATGCCGGCCTCAAGTTAAATCTCCCTCAGAGAGCCAGCATAGATATGGGCCGAACAACCTCCATCTGTGCTGTTGCCACCAAATGATCGGGCAAAGTTGAGACACGTGAACCTACCCCATTGACCCCTATCATCACTTTAAACCCATCGATCACCGCTCTATCTATAACGAGTGACAAAGTAATGCTTCCTGCAAATACTGACGAAACCGATTTATTGAAACATAGTGAGAATGACTTACTGAATTGTTAATCTCATATTGATTGATTCTATCTCGAAAATAGAACATAATTAGAAAGTCAACAGTTCCTGTATTTTGATTTGTTGTGAAGCACGCTTTAACTCCAGTGTGCACGGAATAATATTGGAATTCCAACGTATAATAGTTCTATCTGGTGGTATGCACTAATTCTGCAGTTTCAATAATCAAACTCATCATCAAGAATGAACGGAAAGAAAGACTTCCATTTAAATAAAGCCTTTCACAATCTCAGAACATTTCTGCAGCCAATGAAGTCTTATTATTGCTGTAATGTGGGAAGCATGACAACCAAGTTGCATACCAGGAGCTGGTTTAGCTCACTCAGCTAAATCGCTGGCTTTTAAAGCAGACCAAGCAGGCCAGCAGCACGGTTCGATTCCTGTACCAGCCGCGCCGGAATGTGGCGACTAGAGGCTTTTCACAGTAACTTCATTGAAGCCTACTCGTGACAATAAGCCATTTTCATTTTCATTCATTTCATACCAAAAAACTCCAACAGCAATGTGATAGTGACCTGATGATCTTACAATCCCTACCATGCAGGAGGCCATTTGGCCCACCGAGTCTGCACTGACCCTTGGAAAGACCACCTTACCTAGGCCCATGCTCCGATCTTATCCTCGTAACCGCACCTAAATGTTTGGACACTAAGGGACAATTTTGCACAGCCAAATCACCAAATCTGCACATAATTGGACTGTGGGAGGAAACCAGAGCACCCGGAGGAAACCTATGCAGACATGGCGAGTAAGTGCAAGCTCCACACAGACAGTCACCAAGGCCAGAATTGAACCCGGGTCCCTGGCACTGTGAAGCAGCAGTGCTAACCACTGTGTCACCATGCTGCCCTATGATCTTGAGTAAAATTCTCCCCAAAAATGACAATGTCATTTTGTGTGGGAAACACGGGCTGATTTCCGGAGGGTGTATGCACGAATTAACCCATGCTTGGGGAGATTCTCACTGAAAAATCCCACACTTGGTGCGCAATCGACTGTGTGTCCCGCCAAATCGGTGGTGCAATGCAGTTGATAAATGCAAGGAAAGGCCTCTCCCAGGGTTCTCGACAGGCAGTAGGCTTTGGAGATGTAACCAGATCTTGTGAGACGTCGTGATCAGGATCCTGTTCACAATGGACAGGACCCAGATTCGTACACCGAAGTGGGTTCCCACTTAAGCATGCTGATGCTCCCAGCATCTACCAACTCCCCAGGGAGAACCCAACATGGACCAGGTGAAGCAGCAACTGGGGGGGTCTCCTATTTCAATGGAGGCACTCTGGCTCTTCTCCTGGCACCTGGGCATCTCAGCACTGCCAGGCTGGTGCCTTGGTGCTGCCACTCTGACACTTCCAAGGTGCCTGGATGACACTACAAGGTTGGCAGGAGCACTGCCAGCGGCCAGGGCCTTAGGGGGGCCATGTCCATGAAAGGAGGAATGAAGAATGGGGTGGTGAAGGGCGGGTATGAAGGGATGTCTGGAAGGTTGGGGGATTGAAGGGTGGGGGTCCTGGAAGATGGGGCCCAAAGAGGGCGTGGGAAGGCCTGAAAAGGGCAGCTCTCGGCAACCCAATAGCGGGGTGTCATCATTTGGAGGAGTGTGAGGGCATGCCCATGCATGTGGGGTTACCATTGCGCGTGGGTGAGGGGTGTGGGGGACCCTCAAGATCACTTCGAGTTCGGGGCACCCTTTCAAAATGGTGGCCCGATCACAGAGAAGCTGGTCTGGGCAGTGAGTTCAGTTCCTCAGTGATGAAAATAATTCAAGTGTGGGTTAGCCCGGGGAAACACCCCAGTCTCCAAAAAAGTGAAAGAAGTGTGTTTAGAGAGGGGTGGGGAACAAACGGACAGAGCCAGGGGGAAACTCCCATCCAAGCCCGCCTGAAATGACACTTAGAAACTTTTCCATTAGATGGCGACCACAACATTTTTTCTATGTGGAGAACTAGCAAGGCTTGCTCCTCAGAGATTTTAAGAGTGGGCCCAGACCTCAAAGTTAAGTTGAAGGTCCCTCGCGCCCCCACCCACAGATATCACCACCCCTTTCCCTGCAGACATGGGCAACACCCCCAACGTTCAATCCTGGAGGAGCAACCTCTCCCCATCACTAAATGACTCGGCCCGACCCCTATCCATCCTCATCGGAATCGGGCATCACCACCAACCTCCCTCCCCAAAGTGAGCAGACCCCGCAATAGGGTCACTAAGGGCTCCCCCATCTTTAAGGCCACCCCCCTTCAGCGTCCCACTTTCAGCCCTTCCCTCCCTTCACCCCTCCCCACATGTTTTTGGAAACCAGTATGAATTGGCTCTGGTCACCCGCTGGGCCGCTTGTGCCGGTGAATCCCGGGAGCTGGGCGACGCTGGCCTCGAACTGGTTACGCATATTTAAATTACTTTCATAGAATTTACAGTGCAGAAGGAGGCCGTTCGGCCCATCGAGTCTGCACCAGCTCTTGGAAAGAGCACCCTACCCAAGGTCAACACCTCCACCCTATCCCCATAACCCAGTAACCCCACCCAACACTAAGGGCAATTTTGGACACTAAGGGCAATTTATCATGGCCAATCCACCTAACCTGCACATCTTTGGACTGTGGGAGGAAACCGGAGCACCCGGAGGAAACCCACGCACACACGGGGAGGATGTGCAGACTCCGCGCAGACAGTGACCCAAGCCTGAATCGAACCTGGGACCCTGGAGCTGTGAAGCAATTGTGCTATCCACAATGCTACCGTGCTTCTAAGATTGCATTGGGTGCCGCAGGTCGGGAGCATCACAATCAGTTCAGCGCCTCGTGCGATTCTCATTTTTGGTCTCTCCCACTATTCACTGGAAGCAGCGGGATGGGCGTCGGACGAACGTGGCCGGAACATCGCACCCCTCTTTTTTTGTGATATTGACTGAGGGATGGAGAATCCCAGGAGCTGGAAGCTTTGGGCTTGAAATGCTCTGAGGATATTGAAATGTTCATTTGTTGGCATCAGGTACCACGGGCTGGAGCACCGCGTTCGCTTTGGCACCTGGCACAAAACCTGTTTGGAGGCTCCCCCCGCTATTCTCCTGGGATAGCAGAATGTACATCAGGTACAACGCGGGGGTGAATCACCCCTTTTGTCGAAACGTTTCATCTTGCCCTCACCAGGACCATTCGCAAGAGTCCCAATGTGAGGGAAAACAGCAAATTTATACTGTGTGAGAAGAAAGAGCTGATGGTTGGCAAGTGGTGTCCAATTGGTAGAGGTGTGCAATGAAGAATGCACCAGTTGATGGTGACTGAGTAACTGCCAAACATAGTTTGAAATATGAACTAGGCAGCTTGACTCTTATTGGTCAAGACATTGCATTGAGGAATGAACCAGCGAATCATAGAATCATAGAATCCCTATAGTGCAGAAGGAGGCCATTCAGCCCATTGGGTCTACACTGACCCACACCTAACCTTTTGGATGCTAAGGGGCAATTTAGCATGGCCAATCCACCTAACCTGCATATCTTTGGACTCTGGGAAGAAACCGGAGCACCCGGAGGAAACCTATGCAGACACGGGGAGAACGTGCAAACTCCACACAGACGGTCACCCAAGATCAGAATCGAACCTGGGACCCTTGCGTTGTGTAGCAGCAGTGCTAAACCATTGGCTGTCATTAATTTTTTTTAGCTAAAACAGGTGCAATGTGTGCATATTCTTTCTGTCTGCAGTGAACAGGGCCCTGTGTATTAATATATGTAGCTTTCTATACACGCAAATGTGCCACGCACTAGCTGATAATCTTAAATCGCTTGTCAACTTAATTTTTAGCACACTGGTGATTATTTTGTAAATGTTGTCCAATTGCAGAATCACTTCTAATGTTGTACACTGTGTGTTGGAGTGTTGCAATCATGGGCTAGTGGGGTATGGTCTGTGCTAAGCCCTTTGCGAATAGTGGCTGGGACATGCTGTTTGATACCATCGACCAGTATTTGGGATGGGTGGCCTATATACCTAGCATCATACTAGCACTGAGCTTCATATCGCTCATTTGTGTGATGGGAAGAATGTTTTATTGACTTGATGGCAGCATCCTGTTAGGGATGAATGGCCCTCAAGTTGTGGCTGCAGAGTAGCAGTATCAAACAGCTAGCTTCACCTGTTGCTCACATTTCTGAGGTACCTTACGTATCTGGTCAGGATAGCCAGTACCCTGCAGAATGTCTTTTGTTTTATTTGTTCATGGGATGTGGGCATCGTTGGCTGGGCCAGCATTTATTGCCCATCCCTACCTGCCCTTCATTTCAGAGGGCATTTGAGAGTCAACCACATTGCTGTGGGCTTGGAGTCACAGGTAGGCCAGACCAGGTAAGGATGGCAGATTTGTTTAATACACCTTCTTTCAGCATCAAGCTTGCATGGTGATTGGAGCTAATTTATGAGGTTTTTGAGGAGACCAATTATTAACGTGTGAAACTGTAAGAATCCCAATGTGTGTATTGACCAATGAAGGTGGACTTGTGGCAGCCTCTGGCAGATTTCTCAACTGGTACATCAGGGAAAGGAAGTTGATTTGACCGCTGCATTTCAAAGATGCCTTTGAGCTCAAGATAGAGCCCATTAAGACAAGCAAGGAAATAATTGCATGCAGCTGCCGATTAAAATTTGGCAAACAATCCAAATGTTGGAAATATGCAAGGCTAGGTGGTTCATTTCATCCAAGATATGTTTCTTACTGAGCCCAACAATGACGTTTCCGAGAACTGGGCCAAGAGGGGATCCCATGGCAACATCATCGATTTGGGCAAATATGGTGGGTGCGATCTAATGGTACATTTTAGTCAGGTTTGGCCGGGGGTTTCTCCCCAGCTCTCTCAGCAAGTGCCCCATTGCTATCCAAGCACACTTTTTCGGGCCTTGGGGAGTTTTTCTCCGGTCAAGCCCACGCTTGGAATTTCTTCCATCACTGGAGAGCTGAACTGGTTAGTCAGACTGGCTTCTCAGAGATCAAGAAACCATTTTGAAAGGGTTCCCCGATCACGAGGTTCCCACGGGCAATATCACCCCACACAGATGGGCATTAACCTACACACTCCCAAGTGAGGATGCCCCGCTATGGGGTCACTGAGGGCCCCCCTTCAGGCTTTATCACGCCCCCTTTCAGCCCCACCCCCCCCACCCACCCCAGTCCAGGATCCCCACACTTCACCCCCAACCTTCCAAAGGTCCCTTTATACCACACACCCCCTTACCTGTCCTTTCATGACCATGATCCCCCTTAGGTCCTGACACTTGGCAATGCCACCCTGCCCCATCCCTGAACACCCAGGGGTCTCAACCTGGGAGACGTCCCCCCAGGTGCCGTAACAATGTCCAACTTATTGGTGAGTTGGGGGAGTCCAGAGGCTGTGGTGGGGGGTCTAGACATCTGGGTGCCCTCAATCTCTTCCTACACTGACGAGGGGAGCTCTTAATAATAATAATCTTTATTAGTGTCACAAGTAGGCTTACATTAACACTGCAATGAGGTTACTGCGAAAATCCCCTAGTCGCCACCTTCCGGCGCTTGTTCGGGTACAGTGAGGGAGAAATCAGAATGTCCAATTCACCTAACAAGCAAGTCTTTCAGGACTTGTGTGGAGGAAACCGGAGCACCCGGAGGAAACCCACGCAGACACAGGGAGAACGTGCAGACCCCGCACAGACAGTGACCCAAGCTGGGAATCGAACCAGGTCCCAGGTGCTGTGAAACAACTCAGTGCTACCGTGCAGGAAACACGACTAAGTACGGCCTTGGCGAGGCCCAAAAATGGAGCAGAGTCCCATTTAATAGCGGGGTCGTTCTTGGCATTGCCAGCGCCAGGAAACACCTGGCTAAACGCACGGGACTCTGTTTCATTTCCGCTAAATCACACCCATTAACTCTCTTTCTCTTCACAGATGCTGCTGGACCTTCTGAGTTTCTCTAGCATTTTCTGTTTATATTTGTTTTTATACACTGGCAATTCGGGCATTTGTTGTGCATCCTTAATTGTGTTTAATGTGATGGTGATGAGCCGCCTTCATGAAGCGCTGCAGTCCATCAAAGGCAGGTACACCTGCAGCACTGTTAGGCATGGAGTTCAAGCATTTGACCCAACGACACTGAAGGAAAGGTGAATTAGCTCCAGGTTAAGATGCTGTGTGACTTGGAGGGAAACGTGCAAGCAGTGTTGTTCCCAAACGTCTGCTGCGCTCACCCTTCCAGCTGTTAGAGGTCGCAAGTTCGGAAGATGCTATTGAAGGAGCTTTGGAGAGTTTCAGCAACCTGTCCTCAAACTTTAACTTCTTTTAACTCTGCTATCATTCCAGTGAACCTGGTATATGACCCCCTTTGGAAGCTAGTGGGTGCGAATTGAAGGCCGTGTCTCGCTGGGCGCGAATCCACATGAGCCGGTTAGATGGTGAGAGATGACAGAAATGGGAACCACGCATGTGCCGATCGGTTTCAGATCTAACCCGGCCGCTCCCGCTGGCAAGATCTGGATCCCGTCACGGCGTGATTAGAAACCAATCATTACCAATTAAGGCCAATCTCCATTCTATTAACGGGAAGGACCCCCTATCGAATGGCCACAGGTGATCTAACCGGCTCCCCAGCGAGCAGTCACACGGGTGCGATTTAGTATCCTATTTAAAAACGTGGAGCTAGCGCAATGACTGCTGTGGGGATCGGAGGAGATGAGTAGCCATCTTCGGATTTGGGAAACTAGACTGGGGGACCGGGGTTGCTGCCTCAGTGCTCGGGGGGAGGGGTTTGGGGAGCGGGACTGGTCGGGGCGGTGGGCCGCCATCGGTGGGGAGTCGTCCCAGGGCTGGGGGGGGGCAAGTGGTCCAGTGCATGCCACCCCCCTTCAATCAATTATATCCACAACAGGGACAACTTCAGCTTCTGCCTGTCTGTCTCATCAAACACCAGCAGGACAAAGTCTGTCCATGGTAATATGGTCACTTGAACCCCCTCTGACCGTGGTAGCCGCTGGCTGCACAGCTGAAGGCTGTTCAATTTGTTTATTAGAGTGGATTGCCGTTCACAGAGGGGCATCGCTGCGGGTATTGACACCATGGTGCAGACAATGGGGTGACGCAAGGTCTGGCAGAGTCAGATGATACAGGGGCGTCTCCGTCCTAAGGTGAACCCAAGAGCCCTAGGGGCACCGACTGGGATCAGCTCCCCCGTCTGTTGTGGGCTACCTTCTCATGCGGGGACACAAGGGGGCATCGTGAGCCAAACGCTGCATACTTCGGCCGAAGCGGGGGGAGTTGGGGGGGGGGGGGGGTGGAGGTGGGGGGCATGGCAGGAGACAGATGTGGGCATCACTGTGTGCTGGGGGCACGGGTGCGGCATTGTGCTGGGGGGAGAGGCCCCAATTGCAGGATCTTCGGGGGGACCTCCGGGGGCGGCAGACGGGACCGGTGGGGTCGATGCCAACTCATTCATGCAGCCCGGTGGACGTCGTTGAGCTTTTTGCGGCACTGTAGTCCTCCTGGCGGCATTTCCCGAGCTGACGGCCACAGCGACTACCTCACAGGCGGCACTGGCTGACCTGTGGCTGATCCTCTGACCCCCTCGGGGGAACAGGGTATCCCGTCTGGAATACACCGCCTCCATCAGTCTGGCCAGGTTGGCATCTCCGAATCGTGGAGCTGGTCTGCCCGGTGGCATGGCTGTGTGTTGTCTGGGGTTTGCTCTGCAGATCTGCTTAAGAGCTGCTCCCCCTCGTCATCAGGGAGCTTCTGTGCGCGGTCCCGGAGAATCAGCTGGCGGGATAGTCTTTTCTGGCGTAAAGTCCATGCCCTATTTAGCGTTAGATATTGGAGACGGCCTCACCGGGTCAGCTATCGGGAAACTTCCGGCAATTCCCACTCGCTACCACACTTAGAAACTTTTCCGTTTGCTTGTGCCCCATATTTAATTTCCGAGGTTTCGTGCCCAGGGACGAATGCAGTGCTCCAGAGTTGGGCCTGACCAACAAAATCTAATATGACCACGTTAGAAGGTTTGAAGTGGAGACTTATTCTCTGTGTTAGATTTCCAATTCTTTCTTGCTGTTATTGAAACATTGCTTTGCTTTGCAGATCACCCTGGGGCAATTGAGGAGGGCAAGCTGCGAACAAATGCAATAAGGAGTGACTCAGCAGTCATTGGAGGTAAAATCATATTTGGTTCTGCTGGGTTCCTCAATCTCCGGTCCCGCAGTTGCCGAGGTCTGTTCCATCAGAGAGTGAAAGAAAGAGACAGCAATGGGTGGAAGACAGAGTTGACAACTCCTCGGCTAAACATACGTCACACAGTTGACATCGGAGGGATGCTTTTGCGGCGATGCCCTGTAGCAACCCTCCCCCCGACTAGAAGGTTGGTCAGGAGGCTGCCCATGAAAAGGCTGGCTGCCCAGCTTTGCGCTCGGAGAGGCATTAATTAAGTGAGGGTGGGACTTACGCTTCTCATTCCTGCCTTAGAGAGGTCCTGGCCAATCGAACTGACCGGCAGCTCTGTAGTTCCAGCGTTGCCATCTTTGAGTGGAGCCAGTGCTGGGGCCACGGGCAGTCCACAAAGGTGGGGCGCGATTCTCCCATATGGGGAGAAATCGTAAGGCTGGCGTCAAATCCGGGCGGGTTTGACGCCAGCCCCCCCCTTCCCGACCGGGAACCGATTCTGGTCCCCGGTCGGGGCTAGCACCCCGACGGCGTAAACTCCGGCATCGCGGGCTTAACGAATTTCGTTAAGCCCGCTTGCCAGAGTTAGCGCCGGCTGACGCGTCATATGACGTCAGCCGCGCATGCGCGGATTGGAAGACTCCAACCCGCGCATGCGCGGATGACGTCATCGCGCATTTGCGCGAAACCCACGCATGCGCGGGCCGGGACGCCCCTCTGCCGCCCCGCGAATGGATACTGCGGGGCGGCGGAAGGACAAAGAGTGCGCGGGCAGCCGGCCCGCTGCCCGCGATCGGTGCCCACCGATCGCGGGCCCATAGCACCCTTGGCACGGCCATGGTACTGCCGTGCCAATCGGTGCCATGGTTTTAAAAATCGAGAGTTTACGGCCGTTTTTACGAACGGCCAGACCAGGTGTGTTTTCCATTCGTAAAAACAGCCGTAAAGGGCTGGGAACTCGGCCCATCGATCAGCTGAGAATCGCTGCCGGCCGTAAAAAAACGGCGGCAGCGATTCGTATCGGGAGTCGGGCGTGGGGGGGGGGGAGAATAGCGGGAGGGCGTCGGAACAGCGTGGCCGTAAAATTTTACAAGCCACGCTATTCTCCGCACCGTCGGGAGTGCGGAGAATCTCGCCCGTGATGTGTTATTGAGTCCAGACCTCAGCTCAGTGCAGGTTATCAGTGGGACCTGGCTGGCAGGCCCCGTTTGGGGTTTGGGGGCTCAGTTGATGGGCAGAGGAAGGTGGGGGGGGGGGGGGGGTTGCATTTGAGAGACTGTGGCCGAGGGTTAAAGGGGAGGGGGGGATATGATCTTGACAGAATGAAAGGAATTTACCTCTGATGGGCAAAGGGGGCACACCCAAGGGCATATCCCAACATTAGCTCACCCAATAAAAACTGTCAGGCCACCTGCTTAGCCTAAGCCTTTCCCGCTGCAGGAACAATATTAGCAAGGATGGGATAAGGCACTTCAGTGGCCATTTTCCTTTATTCTTACTTTGAATGTGTCTGTCACTGGCAGAGTCAGCATTTACTGCCCATCCCTAGATGCCTCAGTACCTTGGACTGAATGGCTTGCCGGGCCATTTAAGAGTCAACCACATTGCTGTGAGTCTGGAGTCACGAGTAGGCCAGACCAGGTAAGGACGGTAGATTACCTTCCCTAAAGGTGAACCGGATGGGTTTTTACGACATAGGCAATGGTTTGATGGTCATCATTAGACTTTTAATTCTGAATTTTTATTGAATTCAGGGATGGGGCTGTGTCACAGTGATTAGCACTGCTGCCTATGGTGCTGAGGACCCAGGTTCGATCCCGGCCCCCGAGGTCACTGTCCGTGTGGAGTTGGCACAATCTCCCTGTATCTGCGTGGGTTTCACCCCCACAACCCAAAGATGTGCAGGGTAGGTGGATTGGCCACGCTAAATTTCTCCTTAATTGGGATGAAAAAAATTGGATACTCTAAATTTATTTTTTAAAATAATTCGAATTTCACCATCTGCCATGGGCGGCACGGTAGCATAGTGGTTAGCACAGTTGCTTCACAGCTCCAGTAATTTGCCAACCAGTGATGCCAGTGTCTGGGTGGTTGTGGGCTAATTGAAAGGGATTGATTGATGTTTGGTCACCATCTCCATTCTTGCTTCATTGTGTGACTACCAAGAAGGTGAAATCAATGAACATTGGTCTACTTTCACCTCACTATTCCCATGTTAGTATGGTTCAGTTTAGTTCTCGGGCTGATCTGCAACTGTTGGCTTCTTTTCCATTGAACCATTCCTTAAACCTATGGGAGGGAGGACACACACCAGGCTTTCCATGAAGATAGTAGAATTGGCAGTTTTCGAATAACATTAAACAGATTTCCTGTAAATATTATTTTAACCTATACACTGTGAGAGGGGCCTTCACCCCTGGACATTTTTCCTCCTCATGTTATTTTTCACATCAGACATCTGTGTGCATTGTATCTCTGTGCTGATTTATCTAAAATGCAGTTGCCTATATCCTGGCTCACACAAGCCCCACTCATCCATCATCCCTATGTCTGTTGGCCTACATTGATTTCTAGTCCGGCAACAACTCAACTTTTATAAAAAATCTCGTTTATTCAATCTCCTGCACAGTTTGGCCCTCCCTCTGTCTCGGGAACCGCTTCATAGAATTTGCACTGCAGAAGGAGGCTAATCTGCCCATCAAGTCTGCACCGGCCCTGGAAAGAGCACCTTACCTAAGCCCACACCCCTACCATTCCAGTAACCCAACCAAACCCAATCTTTTTGGACACTAAGGGCAATTCAACATGGCCAATCCACCTAACGTGCACATTTTTGAACTGTTGGAGAAAACCGGAGCACCCGGAGGAAACCCACGCAGACACGTGGAGAATGTGCAGACTCCGCACAGACTGTGACCCAAGCCGGGAATCTAACCTGGGTGCCTGGAGCTGTGAAGCAACTGTGCTAACCACTATGCTACCATGCTCACCCCACTAGCAGTTCCCAACATCCTTTCAAGAACTTGGTGTTCCTCCAATTCAAACCTTGTGCACCCCTCTGTTGGAATATAGAAATTTAGTTACCTTGACCCTAAGCTCTTGAATTTCCTTTCTAAACTCCTCTCCTTTTCATTATCTTATCTCTGTTTCCTCCTTTAAGACACTCCTGAAAACCTCGGATGGGATTCTCCAGTCCAACAGCCGCGTGTTCCGCGGCGGCACGCCCTCACCATGTTCTTTGCATAAAGAGTTGGTCACCAGCCCCAATATCTCCTTATATGGCTCCATTCCAAACTCTTGTCAAGTGCCTTGGGATGTTTATCATGTTAATGATGTTGTCTAAATGCAGGTCATTGTTGGTACAGTCCTCTGAACATACAGTTTCTGTTGTGTAAGTATCTGGCACCTCTTTACTAACACTCCCTCTCTGTGAAATCTACAGGTGTGATAGCCCTGGTGATCTTTGTTGTCCTCTGTGTCCTTGCTGTGATGGGACGGTTGTTGTACAGACACAAAGGCACGTACCGTACCAACGAAACAAAGGGGATAGAGTACGCTGAGAATACCGACCCGGCACTGAAGAACCATGCCAATTACCGGGACTCAGTCAGTGAAGGCAAGAAGGAGTATTTCATCTGATGACAACACAGACTCTCCTCATTACTACAGTTACAGCAGCAGATTAATGATACTAACAGCTGGGACTCGCTGTCTGTGCTATGAGTTAGCTCCAGACTCTGCAGACTAAATGGCCAAACGTAATGCTCAAAGTACATGGCACATGACAAATGACTGGTTTACACTTCTGTTCACCTTGACGGGACAGGGATATAACCTATTGTTTCCTCCTAACTCTAGGTCAGCTCAGGGGAATAGAAATAAGAATTTTGTAAACTCTATATGAAGACAGCAGAGAAAAAAAATTACCATTATATGTTCTGCATGAAAGATAAGCAGCCATTCATTGTTTTATTTTCTATTTGACCCCTGGTGCTGTTTCTCCCACTTCCTCACCAATTCAGTGCTGACTCAGACTGGGTGATAGTTCCTGACAACTCTCGATACAGCACCGACACCAACTTGTATTACATAGCCCCTTCAACATAGTATAAAATGCCAAGGAATCTAGTGTCTGGATGCACAGGAGTGTTATTGAACAATAATTTGACCCTGAACCACATGAGGAGATATTAGGTCAGGTTACCGAGGGCTTAGTTAAAGGGGGAGGTTTCAACGAGGGTCCTTGAGTGAGATCTAAAGAGGCAGAAAGTTCCAGGCAGGGGATTCCAGAACTTAGGATCGAAGGAACTGAAGTCACGCTGCCAATCATGCAGCGATTAAAATCGGGAATGTGCAAGAGGCCAGTGTTGGGGGTGATCCAGAATTACAGAGATCGGGATGGGGTGAAACCTTGGGCGAATTTGTAAACAGAAGTGAGAATTTTAGAATTCAAAGCCATTCTTCACCCCAAGTGTTTGGACAGGGCTATTTTACCATCAGGGTTGAAAGGGTTAAATTCGGAGGACACATTGCACAGGTGAAGCTTGCATTCCTTGGCCTTAGAAGATGAAGCAGGAATCTGACAGAAGTGTTTGAGATGGATTTGATATTGTAAAAAGAGAACAATTTTCTGTGATGGAAGAATCCAGAACAAAGGGCCTTGACCTTAAAGTTGGAGCTATGCGGTTCACATGTGATGCCAGGAAACATTTGTTCTGACAAGAGGTCATGGAAATCTGTAACTGTCTCCGCCAGAAGTTATTGAGGCCGGGGAGGGTGGTGGTGGTGGTGGTGGTGGAGGGGGGGGGGGGGGGGGGGGGGGGGGGTCAATAGAATATTTCGGCATTGAGATTGATAGATTTTTGTTAGGTAAGGAGCTATGGGTCCAAGGTAGTTAAGTGGAGTTCAGATTCAGATCATCCATGATCTATCTGAATGGCAGCACAGGTTTGAGGGGCTGAATGGCCCACTCCTGTTCCTATGTAACCACATGAAACTTCACAGCCAAGCTAATGGTGTTACCTGGCAAGTGCTCACACACTTGTGATGAGGTACAGGGATCTCAACATTATCCCCATTTTTGCTGAAGATTTCTAAAGCCAAGTTTAATTGCCCCTATTACTCTGTTGTAATCTCAGCAAAGGCCGAGATTCAACCTATCCATATTTGATTGAACACAGACAAAATGTGCCTGTGCGGCAAGCAGTCACGAGCTCAAGTCAACAGTATTCAAGGAAGGTTGAGTGTTGTGCTGACCCAGAGCTAAAGTACGGTGATATATTAGTTATGTATATTGGTTGGAATCTAGGCTCGGGAAGATTGCCGCAACTATATCCCTGCCCCCTGCCATCAGCGAAAAACAACAGCTCCAGGGTTTACAGTCGTCGCTTCCTGCATAATGGTAATTTTTCACTGCTTTTATTTAATTCCATTTGATGAAAATCTTAGGTCTAATCCTATGACCTGACCTCAGTGATATTTCTGCAAACATAATAAATGTTCTGTTTGTACCCGGAATATGAAACAACCACTTGGTTTGCGCAGAGGAAGAGCATAACTGGAAGGAGCCATGCCTAATCTTGCAACTTAATTACAGGAGGGATGTTATCTCTCAGATCAGATAGCGTGGTGCCAGATGGAGTTGAATCCTTTATTCCATTGCTTGACACATAGAACAGTACACTCACTCTCTCTGTCACACACACACACACATAAATAAATATATATATATAGATATATTTAAAAAGTGCTTTGTAAATTATTTTTGTGATGTACGCAGAACTCCACTCCAAACACAAACTATTTCACATGCCAGAGCATCATGTACACAGGAAATTGAGACACGGTACCCATTGCCTCGCTTGTTGCTGGTAGCAACATATGAGCATGGATGATTCATGGACAGAAAAGACCATTGTGCTGTCAGGTATGCTCATACCCCGTCACCCCCCCCCCCCCCCACCCACTCCCCCCATCCCCCGCCGCCACTCACAAACCTCCGAGGGGATACCATAAAACAGTGGGGGACCTGTAAATGAGCCTTTCTAGTTGGCATCCTTTAATCCAATCTGACTTTTCCCAGCACCTTGCCTGAAAGATTCCCTCTGAGGTGCAACAATTCTGAGTAAATATTCTGAGTGCTGCCAGTTATTTTGGTAACTGAGTAGATGCTGGGTCGCCGTTGATTGAATATTCTTAATGTGGAGATGCCGGCGTTGGACTGGGGTGATCACAGTAAAAGGTCTTACAACACCAGGTTGAAGTCCAACAGGTTTGTTTCAAATCACTAGCTTTCGGAGCACTGCTCCTTCCTCAGGTGAACGAAGAGGTAGGTTCCAGAAACATATATATAGACAAAGTCAAAGATGCAAGACGATACTTTGAATGCGAGTATTTGCTGGTAATTAAGTCTTTCCAGATCACGCAATAATTGCGAGGCAGGAATGTTCTCTTCCAGTCGGGGAACACTTCTGCAGTCAAGGGCATTCAGCCTCTGATCTTCGGGTAAGCATTCTCCAAGGCAGCCTTCAGGACGTGCGACAACGCAGAATCGCCGAGCAGAAAATTATAACTAACTTCCGCACACATGAGTACAGCCTCAACCGGGTCCTTGGATTCATGTTGCATTACATTCACCCCCATCATCTGGCCTGGGTTTGCGAAATCCTACCAACTGTTCTGGCTTGAGACAATTCACCCCTCTTTAACCTGGGGTTACCCCTCTCTATGGACCTGTAAAGACTTAATTACCTGCAAATGCTCACATTCAAAATACCGTCTTGCGACTTTGTCTCTACCTCTACATTCACCTGAGGAAGGAGTAGTGCTCCGAAAGCTAGTGATTTGAAACAAACCTGTTGGTCTTTAACCTGGTGTTGTCAGACTTCTTACTGAATATTCTTAGTATAATTGCTTTGAGTTACATGACCACAGAAATCACCATTGTTACAACACAGCGCCTTGGGAGCAAAGCATATTGTGCATGAGGAAGAAGTGAATGTTTTTTCCAAAAGCCCCATTGTGTTATGAACAATGTATTATAGTCACAGCCCCACTAATCTAGTCAACAAAAACATTTCAGAACCAAATACCTCATATTGAACAGAAGTGGGAACCTGACTCAATTTGAAGCAAAACACGACCTGAACGGTATCCAATTAAAAAAATTTTTTTTTAAATAAATTTAGATTACCCAATTATTTTTTCCAATTAAGGGGCAATTTAGCGTGGCCAATCCACCTACTCTGCACATTTTTGGGTTGTGGGGGCGAAACCCACGCAGAATGTGCAAACTCCACACGGACAGTGACCCAGAGTGACTCAGTAATAGTTTGAGCCTAACCTTAAATTCCAAATGTGTTAATTGAATTCAGATCCCTCTAGCTGCTAGTCCTGTGACATTACCACTGTATAATAGTTAATCGTATAACCCCTCCACCCCCCACCCCCCCGCCCCACCTGTCCAAAATTCAGACGTATTCCTGGGGAATCCTTGGAAATACTGATACGTGTCTAGGAATTCCCTATTCTTCCAGCCAAATAGTGACACACTCTCAAGTAATGCTGAGCCAATGTGACCACACTCCTAGGATTCCCTCAACTTATTAACACACAACTGCTGATCCATAGCCAAAAACAAAACCCTATCACTCCTACACACTGATATTTGTCACACTCCTATGACGCCCTGCGAATATTCACACACTATTAGTAATGCATGATAAACATTAACGCACAATTAGATCCAACCCCGCCAAAATATTGGACGCAGACCCAGTGATTCCATGCAAATATTGTTAACCTACTCATAACGCCTTGTCAATACTAACACACTCCCAAGACTCCCCGCATCTATTGCCAGATTCCTATTGTAAATTGGCTCACTTTTCATTGAAGAAGATTCTTTGTCTCCTTTGTTAGGACGAAGAGCATAACCAGAAGGAGCAATGCCTAATCTTCATCAGTGAGTGATTAGTGGCCAGAGTGGGATTTACCAGGCAGCTAAGGTGGTCAAATGCATGGGACTGGGCTCATTTAAGAAACAGTTGGATCATGCAATGGGAATCTGGAAGGTTGCGATCAAATGCCTTCTTCATCGGAGCCCATCTCATCGGGATGCCATGTAAGACGGTACTTGACACAAGTGTTAAGCCTGTTCACAAAATGAAAACATCCTCTTTAATATTATGCTATGGAACATAAACAAAATAGACCATCGGCGTGTAGAAAGGGCATGGAGCTCTCGAATAATTTCCTGCAAATGTAATCGCCTGCCAAGGGAACACAAACATGTGCTGAATCATTATTGCTGTCTTGCAAGTATATGTATTGATTTGTTTTCCTTCATGAGCACAGCAATCTCCTTGGTCTGATCTTCAAACATTAATCCCAAGCTGGGAGGACATCAGCCTTAGTTTCAGCATTTAGTTTCTCCCCTTTCCTCTGTCGATACTTTTTAATTCAACATCACTCAGAAAGAGCCATGTGGTTCTCCTTCAAAAGCCTTGATTTTCCGCAAGGTCAGCAAATTTTAGGTGACTTTACATAGACATAGACATAGAACAGTACAGCACAGAATAGGCCCTTCGGCCCTCGATGTTGTGCCGAGCAATGATCACCCTACTTAAACCCACGTAACCCGGATACCCGTAACCCAACAATCCCCCCATTAACCTTACACTATGGGCAATTTAGCATGGCCAATCCACCTAACCCACACATCTTTGGACTGTGGGAGGAAACCGGAGCACCCGGAGGAAACCCACGCACACACGGGGAGGACGTGCAGACTCCACACAGACAGTGACCCAGCCGGGAATCGAACCTGGGACCCTGGAGCTGTGAAGCATTGATGCTAACCACCATGCTACCGTGAGGCCTCATTACCTTGATAGTCTGTGGATTTTATGGCCTCAAAATATTTGTTGGTTGGTAGCGCAGAATGGGTGGTATCGTATCAGCTGACAATTATGTCTCCCACTTATATCCACTGACTTCATAAGCAGGATGGACATATAGCATACAGCTAATGTAATATCACCTGTTAATGCATGACCGATTAAAATGGATATATGTCCCGTGATATTATCCTTACTGTTTTATATCATAATAACTGCAGTTTCCACTCTGAAATATAGTATAGAGTGATTCACAATCCAGTGTCCCCATGTGGTGCAATGATATGAGAAAATCGATTTGGTTTGTTCATTGGGTATGCTGAATTGGGGAAACACCAATCATATACAATATATTAAAGTTGGTTCTTTGCAATTCCTGGATGACCTTGTAACCTACCTCTGGTTCCAGTTCATACAGTTGACTTAATCTTCAGCCATCTGAGCTCCCCTCTTAATGCAGTACCTCTGCACTACCAGGTGGGCTTTAGAAAGAGAGCTTGAAGGATATTACCTGTGTTTTCAACAAAGCAATGAAAACTCACAGAACACCCACCGAGATCAAGGACATTTTCAAAATTAAACTTTGAAAGGGGGCAAGAATTGGCATTGCTGTTTTGTGCAACTTAGATGGCAGAGTGTGAGATAAATATTAGGGAAAGAATGTTCTTCTTTATAAATAAGCTTATAAGTAATTTCTCAAGATTATAGGGTCCAAAAGCATTTCTTGACTCTTAAGCGTGCAAGGATAGCTAATATTATCAATAATAATTGCACATAAAATCATCAAAGAATAAGACCATTCAGGCCAGACCACCTTTGCTGGTCATTCGAAAGATTTATCCAATCGGTGCCATTTTTTTGCTCTTATTCTTGGGCCTGCAAATCAAATATTTATTCAATACTCATTTCAACATATAAATCGATAACCATTGGTATGCATTGATAACTATTACTAATCACGTGTACACAATAAGAACTATGACTTTGATAATAATGCACATATAATTTCAGCAAAACTGAACAGGTAGAGAATCAATTTTGTCAAAGGGTTTGAAGGGACGGTTGTCTGAGCTTTGTTGAATTCTGTTCTAAACACGACCTTTCCAACCTTTCTTTCACTCTGGTGATGTGGGAATCTGCATTATTCTACTTTACCTCATCCACTCAGCTGCCAATGCTCAGATCTTAACAGGAATCATTCCCCCGGCTTCATCATGGCTTTGCGTTGACTGAGCTGCCAGTCAAATCACTCAACTGGTGACTGTTGCAGGGACTCATGATTCTCTTATAGGCGAGTTATCCGTTAACCTGAGCGGAGGTGTCCTGGAGGAGAGCCGAGGTAGCTATAGGATTGGGACAGAGAAAGCTTGCCGCCAACTGCTCATCAGCCACATTCTCTGGTGACTATAAATTCCCTCTGAACGTTTCGCTGGAAATGAAAACCGACACTATTGATCTTCTAGCAGCAACTTGTTTTGCCGGCATAGGTCATAAATTAAAGAAACGGGGCAGCACAGTGGTGCAGTGGGTTAGCCCTGCAGCCTCACGGCGTCGAGGTCCCAGGTTCGATTCCCGGCCCTGGGTCACTGTCAGTGTGGAGTTTGCACATTCTCCCCCTGTTTGTGTGGGTTTCACCCCCGCAACCCAAAGATGTGCAGGATAGGTGGATTGGCCAAGCTAAATTGTCCCTTAATTGGAAAAAATGAATTGGGTACACTAAATTTATTTTTAAAAAATTAATTAAAGAAACGAATACCAAATATTAACCCCATTTCTTACATAATAGAATGCTGAAAGAACCACGTTCACTCTACATCAGCTCAGTGGGCAGAGATATGACAGGAAGGTCAAGAGTTCGCAGCGGTCTTTTTGTGTGTTTGCAACTTTGAAGAAGAGAACTCATAATTTTGAAAGAGAAAGGGAAACCTAAAAGATGTATGTCCCTGTTTGAAGAATTGTCAACATGTCTATCCGAGAAATAAACAAATAAATTTTACATTTTTTAATCGTAATGGGGCGGGGGGGGGGGGGGGGGGGGGGGGGGGGGGCTATTTTGATAGGAGGTGGATTGGGGTGGTAGAATACTAATCCATGGTCGGATGTTCATGATCAGCTTCCAGGGCTGGTTGAATCAAATCATCCCCCCACTTCCCACCAGAATCAGCAAAGGACACACAAGACTAGAGCAATGGAGAGGTCCCATGAACAACACAGTTCAATATGGTTTTTGGGCCAGAAATAATACTCATTCAATGAGGAACGGGATAATTATTTGAAAGAGATGAATATGGAATGACGCAGTGAAATGGGGCGGCACAGTGGTTAGCACTGTTGCTTCACAGTGCCAGGGTTCCAGGTCCGATTCCCGGCATGGGTAACACTGTACGGAGTCTGCATGTTCTCCCCTTGTCTGCGTGCATTCCTCCTTGTGCTCCTGTTTCATTCCTTAAGTCCTAAAAGGTGAGCTGGTAAGTGAATTGGACATTCTGAATTCTCCCTCAGTATACCTGAACAGGCGGCGGAATATGGCGACTAGGGACGTTTCACAGTAACTTCATTGCAGAGTTAATGTAAGCCTACTGTGACAATAGTAAAGATTATTATAGAATAGGAAGAGCTATTGCAATGGGATTTATGGCCTGTGCTCCAATTCCAATGTCCATTAAGTAAAACAAAAACTGGCATTAAACAAACAAGGTACATTCAAACAATTTTGTTTGTTAGCAAAGCAGAACAGTTCTAATCTTCCTCTGTCCTTATTTTCCGTCCTCGTTACAAACCAGGCCGCGGGTTATGATGTTGGAATCCGTTTGTCTGTCTCTCTCTGAAATATGTTTCAAAGTTACCGTTTTCTGTATTGAAATAAAATGCATATCTGTTTCTCATTCTGTATTCTCAGACTCTATGCTGTTCTAAATGGTGATTAATGGGGTAGAACATTTATAAAACGGTGTGATGTAGCAGTAATATTGTTACTTGGTATTTTGCTATTGTTCATTTTTTTATTACACAATGTTTAAAGTATTTTGTTTGCCACCAATCAAGTAATGAAGTATTTTTTTTCCTGTTACTCTGTACAGTCATGTGCAAGTAAAATATATTTATAAAACACAATGCAGTATTAATTGGTAGGTTGTAATTTATTTTCTATGTCTCCGGGACTCGTGATCATTGGTACCCAAATAGGTGTATTTAATAAACAGTGAATTTTTTGGAATTTCCTTTTGATTCATTTGTTATGTTTTGGGTCCCTCAGCGATATCTTTTCAATTCAATAGTAGTTTTCCTTGTGTGGACTGTCTACCAAACTTTGGTTATGGGTTCCCTTCCATGTTCCATCAAGCACCACTCTCAATGGTAGCACAGTGGTTAGCACAGTTGCTTCACAGCTCCAGGGTCCCAGGTTTGATTCCCGGCTTCGTTCACTGTCTGTGCGGAGTCTGCACGTTCTCCTCGTGTCTGCGTGGATTTCCTCCGGGTGCTCCGGTTTCCTCCCACAGTCCAAAGATGAGCAGGCTAGGTGGAATGGCCCTGCTAAATTGCCCCTGGTGTCCAAAAAGGTTGAGTGGGGTTACTGGGTTCCAGCGATAGGGTGGAGGTGTGGGTTTGGGTAGGGCGCTCTTTCCAAGGGCTGGGGCAGACGCGATGAGCCAAATGGCCTCCTTCTGCATTGTGAATTCTATTATTTCGCCTGGGTACACATCCATCATGTTTGTGGATCTTAGTTGGGCTGGTTTAGCACAGGGCTAAAGAGCTGGCTTTGAAAGCATACTGAGGCAGGCCAGCAGCATGGTTCAATTCCCATACCAGCCTCCCCGAACAGACACCGGAATGTGGCGACTCGGGGCTTTTTACAATAAGTTCGTTTGAAGCCTTCTTGTGACAATAAGCGATTTTCATCAAGCATGAGTAAAGCGGGAAAAGGCTGGACTGGATCATTGACCATGGCTCTGAATTTTATAAAAAGACACATAGGCCAAAATCCTCCATCCCCATTTGCGGCTGAGATTTTCCCGTGCCACTGATAGAGAATGGAGTTTTGGCTGGAATGCCAAATTTTCCATTCTCACTGGCAATGGGTGCCGTGACGGTCAAGACCAGAGAGTCCCACTCAGAATGTTGAACTGTTCTCATGCAACACACTAGTGACTTCTATTAAATCTGCAATAATCATTATATGAGCAAGAATGCACAACACTGTACTAGATGCGATGATAAGGGAACAGGAGGAAGACTTGGGGCTTGAAATAGGGCGGGGACTCTGGAGCGAAGCACTACATCACGTCAACTCCATGTGCGCAAGATTCAACCGAACACAACTAAAGGTGGTACATAGTGTCATGGGCCAGGATTTAGAAAACTCCAAGGTATATTTTGGAGTTCACCTGACCTATAACTTTTAGTTGAATTTGGTGAGGATGAGCACAAGAGCATGCCTTTCAGGTGTTATTCAATGGACTTCTTAGGCACTTTTAATCAAAAAACAAGCTTTATTATACTAATTTAGTTTACGTTTGTATAAATACACATAATAAGAATTTTTGTCAACTACAATCATAAAGACCCCACATGGCTACAGTAATTTATGTATAAGACCTTAAGACATAGGAGCAGAATTAGGCCACTCGGCCCATCGAGTCTGCTCTGCCATTCAATCCTGGCTGATATTTTTCTCATCCCCATTCTCCTGCCTTCTCCCCATACCCCTGATCCCCCTATTGATGAAGAACCTATCTATCTTTGTCTTAAAGACACTCAGTGATTTGGATTCCACAGCCTTCTGCTGCAAAGAGTTCCACAGATTGACCACCCTCTGGCTGAAGAAAATCCTCCTCATCTCTGTTTTAAAGGATCGTCCATTTAGTCTGAGATGATGTCCTCTTGTTCTAGTTTCTCCCACAAGTGGAAGCATCCTCTCCACGTCCACTCTATCCAGGCCTCGCAGTGCCCTGTAAGTTTCAATAAGATCCCCCCTCATCCTTCTGAACTCCAACGAGTACAGACCCAGAGTCCTCAACCGTCCCTCATATGACAAGTTCATAATTCCAAGGATCATTCTTGTGAACTCCCTCTGGACCCTTTCCAAGGCCAGCACATCCTTCCTTAGGTACGGGACCCAAAACTGTTCACAATACTCCAAATGGGGTCTGACCAGAGCCTTATACAGCCTCAGAAGTACCTACCTGGCCTTGTATTCTAGCCCTCTTGGCATGAATGCTAACATTGCATTTGCCTTCTTAACTGCTAACTGAACCTGCACGTTAACCTTGAGAGAATCATGAACAAGAACTCCCAAGTCCCTTTGTGCTTCTGATTTTCTAAGCATAATCCTTAATGAATTCCACCTTAACTGTTCCAATTCAATAACAAAATCCAACTAAAACCAGAAATCCCTTTTCAAAGATGTGGCCAGCACACAACATTCTTACTGTTATAAAACTTGTTATCGATACTTTTGCTCCCCTTTCCAAACAGCAGATTTGAATTCCTTCCAGAAAGCAATTATCTCTTTTAAGTTACCAAGCAGTCGGGAAACAGCTTTTAAAATGAAGATAGAGAAACACTTCTTTCAACCTGTGCAGTTCAAACCAGTCCAAAACTTAAAGCAAACATAAAACCCAGAGCCACAGCCCAGCTCCACCCACGCAATGCCATCACTGAAGCCATGTGATAAGACAAAAACATTTCTGGAAGGGACAGTCCCATGACAATAGAGCTCACTTAACGAGAACCAAAATAAATAGGTTCTTCGCGGAGGTGGCGATCAGATGCAAATGGTGCCAAGGAGGCCCGGCCAACCATGCCCACATGTTCTGATCTTGCCCCAGACATGCTGGGTACTGGACAGCCTTCATTGAGGCAATGTCCAAAGTGATGGGGATGAAGGTGAAGCCATGCCCAAAAGTGGCAGTCTTCTGGTTATCAGACCAGTCATATCTCTTCATGGGGAGGAGGGCTGACGCCCTTGACTTTGCCTCCCTGATCGTCCACCATAGAATCCTGCTCGGCTGGCGGTCAGCAGCACCACCTAAAGCTGCAGCCTGGCTGTGCGACCTATCAGAATTTCTCAAAATGGAGAAAAACAAATTCGCCATCCAGACATCGGAAGAACATGGGAGCCATTCACCCAACTGTTCCGGGACCTGTTTGTGGCCAACAAACAAACAAATAAATAATCAAATAGTCAAGAGCCGGGGGAAAGTAGCCAAGACATGAGAAAAGAGAGGGAAGAGAGTGAGGACCTGGGGTGGGGGGGTGGGGGGGGGGGGGGGGGGGGGGGGAGCAGTGCAAGAGGGGGTAGCCAAACCCCTCTTGAAAAGATGAAAAGAAAGGGGAGCTGCAGAGAGGGAGGGGAGGGGGAAAGGGGAGCAGGTAAGGGTTGTGCAGGGAAGGAGCAAGGACAGGGTAGGTGAATAATAGAGGGGGCCAGAGTGGAGGAAAGACGAGGGAACACAAACTGGAAGGAGAGCACGTTCTGTATGTATTTTAAAAATAAACAGAAAAGTGGGGGAGAAAGTTCCCCTCCCCCCAATGGCATGTATAATGACATTTTGTCTTCCTTGGTTCTCTGAATACACACTTGCCCTGTGCTTATTTTCCCACTTGTTTTCTTAGTTACGCAGTGTTTTTGTTATTTCTTTTTGGTTTCTCTGTGTGTACATCTGTAAATACACCATGTATAAAACCCAATAAAAAGCATGCTTAAAAAAAAAAGAATGCACTACTGTGAATCTTAGAATCCCTCCAGCGCAGCAGGAGGCCATTCGGCCCATCAAGTCGGCACCGACTCTCCTAACCAGGCCCACGCTCTATCCCCGTGACCCCACCTATCCTTTTGGGCGCAATGGAGAATTTAGCATGGCCAAACCGCCTAACCTGCGCATCTTTGGACCGTGGGAGGAAACCGGAGCACCCGGAGGAAACCCACACACACACGGGGAGAACATGCAGACTCCTCACAGACACCCGAGGCTGGTATCGAACCCGGGTGCCTGACCCTGAGGCAGTCGAGCTAACAGCTGTGTCACCGTGCCGCCCACTTTGGAGCACTAAACTTCAGAGACACACCACCATCTTTCGCAAGGTCTTAAACATTTTGAAATCTTCATCTATCTCTATTTTTATTTTAATCCAACAACCGACAGCTGGAATTTTAAAACCTAGTTTTGACAAGAAGAACCACTTGACTTCTTTATTTCCTTTGAGGTGTAATCACTGTTGTAATATATCTACTACAGAAATAATAGATTCTCACTGAACAACAAAGTACCCAGATTGAGGATTTGTGCGATTGGTTGTCAGTCTTTTTGTTATACAAAGCATTTGATGAAATAAATCAAGCATCATCCTGTTTTTCATTTTGTTGGATGACTGTAACAGTCCTGATCAAAGCATAATCCTGCCTTTCTTTCAGGTCCTGTTTCTGAAAGTGGGGGGAGCTGTGAATTTCATAGTTTGTTATGGACTAGATATCATTGTACATTTTGATCTGCACTGAATTCATCTCCCCAGCACCAGAATATTGACTGAATTTAAACACCTTATCTTGGCCATTTTCATTCGTTCCGAGGATGTGGATGTCACTGATAAGTCCAGCATTTATTTCTCAACTCTAATTGCCCTTCAGAAGCTGGTGGCGATCCACCTTCTTGAACCACTGCAGTCAATGAGGTGTAGGTACACCCTCAGTGCTGTCAGAGTTCCTGGATTTTCACCCAACGACAATGAAGGAACAACAATATATTTTCACATCAGGATGGTGTGTGAATTGGAGGCGAACATGAAGGTGGTTGTGTTCCAATGTGCCTGCTGCCCTTGTCCTTCGACATGATGTAGGTCATGGGCTTGGGAGGTGCTGATGAAGAAAGATGAACCCAGATCTTCAAGGTACCATGGGAACATTGGAAAATGCCACCATTTAATCCTAAATTACTCAAAGTATCTATGGCCCGCTGGTTGCTTATTTGAGTACAAGAGTTGGCAGGTCATGTTACAGTTGTATAAGACTTTGGTTCGGCCACATTTGGAATACCGCGTACAGTTCTGGTCGCCACATTACCAAATGGATGTGGATGCTTTGTAGAAGGTGCAGAGGAGGTTCACCAGGATGTTGCCTGGTATGGAAGGCGCTAGCTCTGAAGAGAGGTTGAGTAGATTAGGATCATTTTCATTAGAAAGACGGAGGTTGAGGGGGGACCTAATTGAGGTCTCCAAAATCAAGAGAGATATAGACAGGGTGGATAGCAAGAAGCTTTTTCCCAGAGTGGGGGACTCAATTACTTGGGGTCACGAGTTCAAGATGAGAGGGGAAAAGTTTGAGGGAGATATGCGTGGAAAGTTCTTTATGCAGAGGGTGGTGGGTGCCTGGAACGCATTGCCGGCGAAGGTGATAGAGGCGGGCACGATAGCGTCATTTAAGATGTATCTAGACAGATACATGAATGGGCAGGGAACAGAGGAATACAGATCCTTAGAAAATAGGTGACAGTTTTAGATAGAGGATCTGGATCGGCACAGGCTTGGAGGGCTGAAGGGCCTGTTCCTGTGCTGTAATTTTTCTTTGTTCTTTCTTTGTTCATGAGGCTCGGGTTATGATTTTTCCATTGTCAGATGTTGCCACTGTTGGAATACACTGGTGTCCACTGACGGATAATATCAGAATGCTGTTAAGAACACAGATTCTCTGCTCATCCAGAAAGGAAATGAAACAACTTTATTTGAACTGCAGGGCCTTTTGCCTCACTCATGCTTCCTGTAGGAAACTGATTGGCTTCCGTTTAGAGCTGTCAGCATCAGTGAAAACAGAAATTGAGCTGAACCCTCATCTCGTTATTTCTTGAGAGTGGGTCAGGAAGCGAAGCACTAGACTGGAACTGTGTGGTCACAACACAATGTTGACATTCTGACCAAATACATCATCCCCTGAAATACGGATATTCTTTTGAATTTAGATTACAACACCAATTTCAACTTGCAATTGCATGTTTTCCCGCATGGAATGATCTGCCTGGACGGTACGCAGAACAATACATTTCACTCTACCTCAGTAAAGGTGACAATAAATCTAAATCTAAATCTACATAATACTTAAAGCATACCAGGAAAATTCACAGGAGTGACTGTTAAACAGTAATCAATAGCGAGCCACAGGAGGTGCGAGGACAGGAATGGGATATGTTTTGAAGTGTCTTGAAGGAGGAGAGAGAGGTGGAAAGGCAGAGTGTTAGCGAGGAAATTCCAAGGCACTTGAAGAAAAGGGTGCCAATGGTGAAGCAAAGAGGATCAGGGGCAAAAGGCCAGGATTAGAGGGCAGCAGGTGTTGTGTTCGGTGTTCGTTGTCGGGCAAGGAATCCACAGAACTGCTGGTGACTTTCCCAAACCAGGACTTTTATTAAAGCACACGTGGTAAGGTAATGATCTGTCAGATACAGAGCAAGTTATCGTGGCATTTCGTTATACTCACCGGATCTGCCCTGACTTATATCTGAGTAATTTGTCACATGACCACTGTCTCGAGACCACATGGAGGACCTGTACCGCCACCGGCTGGGAGGTTTCACCACCAACTATATAACACACAGTCTACAGGCTTATCACCACAGCAGGGGTCTCAGAAGGGTGCGGTGCTGCAAGAGGTTATAGCGATAGGGAAGACCAGAGTTCTCTAAACAGTATACTCATGCTATCCATTTTTCTCACAGAGCGATTATTGCAGGCTTAATACAGGTTACAGGTGTGTCAGGTTTTGGCTGGAATTCACCGGGCATTCACGCCGGTGGGATCTTTCGGTCCTGCCAACGGCACAGCCCCGCTGCGGGATTCATGGCGGCAAGGGATGCATTCAATAGAATACACCACAGAAGATCCCACCGCCAGCCAATGGCAGGCCCTTCCACCGCCATGAAGCACATGGTCGGTTCGTGGAAAATCCTGCTCTCTGCATCATTCTGTAGAATTCAGAGCCAGGGTCAAGAATGCCCTTGACCCTGCCCCCGGCCTAAAGTGCTGGCACACCTGCCTCCAGATTTCCTATGTTGTTACTACGACCGGACTCCCTGTTGCCAACGCCCTCAGCACAGGCCCCCTGCACAGACTCTCCATCATCCTGACCCACTGGGAGACGCTCCCTCTAACCCAGCTCCTCACTTTATCCTTGTTCGCTGCCCAGTAATAATATAGTAAATTCGGAAGACCCAACCCTTCCGACTGCTGTCCTCTCTGTAACAGCACCTTCCTAATCCTAGTCACCTTCACCCCGCCCATATAAACTTGGTAATTACCTTTTCAATCTCCTTGAAAAATGCCTTTGGCAGAAAGATTGGCAGGCACTAAAAAATAAACAAAAATTGCGGCAATACGTTCATTTTAATTGCCTGCACCCAACCTGCCAGTGACAGAGGGAGACCATCCCACCTTGTCAGATCTGCTTTCACCTTCCCCACCAAACTAATAATGTTGCACCTATGGAGCCCTCCCAATCCCGTGCCACCTGAACCCCCAGATATCTAAAATGACTCCCCCCCACTAATGAATGGTAGCCCCCACCCACCCCCCACCCACCCCCCAACTCCTGCCCCCAGCCCTGGCTGAGACACCACAAAATATTCACTTTTTTCGAAATTAAGTTTATGTTCCGAAAAAGACCCAAATACTCGAAGCAGCTCCAATATGCCCCCCCATCGACCCACTCAGTTCCGATAAATACAACAGCAAGTCGTCCGCGTTTAAAGATACCCTATGCTCCCCCACCCACCCCACACTATCCCTTTCCACACCTCCAAACTCCTCAACTTCATGCCAACAGCTCAATCGCAAGCGCGAACAACGGGGGGGGGGACATAGGGCATCTGCCTGGTTCCACGGTGCAGAGCAAAATATCTAAAATTCATGTCATTCATGTCAGGGCAGCACGGTTCTTAGCTCTGTGGCTTCACAGCGCCAGGGTCCCAGGTTCGATTCCTGGCTGGGTCACTGTCTGTGCGGAGTCTGCACGCTCTCCCCGTGTCTGTGTGGGTTTCCTCTGGGTGCTCCGGTTTCCTCCCACTCGTCCTGAAACACGTACTGTTAGGTAATTTGGACATTCCGAATTCTCCCTCTGTGTACCCGAACAGGCGCCAGGATGTGGCGACAAGGGGCTTTTCACAGTAACATCATTTGAAATGTAAGCCTATTTGTGACAATGAAGATTATTATTACACTCGCCCTCAGCTCCCTATACAACAGCCTTACCCAATCTACAAATCGTGGCCCAATCCCAAACCGCTCTAAAAATCTACTCAGTCAAACGCCTTCTCAGCGTCCAGTGCCACAACCACCTCTGTCTCCCTCCCCTCCGCCGGTGCTGTAACCACATTCAATACCCTCCTAATGAGCTGCCTCCCCTTCACAAACCCTGTCTCATCTTTACCTATCACCTTTGGGTGGCACTCCTCCAACCTACCTGCCAAAAACCTTCGCCATCGCCTTTGTGTCCACATTCAAAAGTGATATGGGCCTATACGACCCACACTCTGTCCGATCCTTATCCTTCTTGAGCAACAGGGAGATCGATTCCTGCCCCAAAGTCTGTGACAACACCCCCTTCCCTATTTCCTCCTCAAACATCATTAGTGATGCCAATGTATCTTTAAATTTCTTGTAATACTCCACCGGGAACCCATCTGACCCTGCTATCTTCCCCGACGGCATCTTCTCAATTTCCTGCTCCGCTATCGCCCCATATGTCCCTATCCCCGTCCTGCAACCTCAGGTATTCCAAACCATCCAGGAAATCCAGCATCTCCCAATCCTCTCCCAGTGGCTCCGACGTATACAGTCTCTCGTAAAACTCCTCAAACACCCTATTAACCTGATCCGGAGCCACCACCAACTTCTCTGCCCTATCCCGCACCTGAACAATTTACCTCGCTGCTGGCTCCTTCCGAAGCTGGCCTGTCAACATGTGCCCTGCCTTCTTTCCATATTCGTAAACCACTCCCCTCGCCAACCTCAATTGGCAAACCGCCTCCCTTGTGGACAGCCGGTCAAAACTTGTCTGTAGCTCCTTCCCCTTTTCCAACTTCACTGGATCCCCATCTTCTGTCTACCTCCAGCATCTATTACTCTTTGTCACTCCACCCTCTCCTCCTTATCCACCTTTGCCTTAAACGAGATCACCTCCCCTGTACAATTGAACCCCACAAATTCCTCGATTACTTTCCCAATCTTATCACAGAACCCTCGGTCCCCCAACAGCCCCACATCTAATCTCCATCCCAGCCTCTGCATAACCCCCTCTCCAACACCATATCCACCCAATGCAGTGCATAATCCGATATCGCGATTGCCGAGTATTCCAACCCCTTAACCCCTGCCAACAGCACCTTGCCCACCACAAAGAAGTCAATTCGCAAATAAACCTTGTGGACTGAGGAGAAAAAAAGAATACTCCCACTCCCCCGTGATGCTGAAACCTCCAAGGGTCCACCCATTCCAATTCCATCATTAGTCCAGCCAACGCCCCCTGACGGGTCAAGCAAGCGTGGCCGTGACCTGTCCAATCTCGGCTCCTGCACCAAGTTCCAGTCCCCACCCACTACCAATTTGTGTGAATCCAAGTCGGACATACCTTCTTCACAAATCCTACATCATCCTACATTTGGGGGGCAGCAGGGTAGCATGGTGGTTAGCATAAATGCTTCACAGCTCCAGGGTCCCAGGTTCGATTCCCGGCTGGGTCACTGTCTGTGTGGAGTCTGCACGTCCTCCCCCTGTGTGCGTGGGTTTCCTCCGGGTGCTCCGGTTTCCTCCCACAGTCCAAAGATGTGCAGGTTAGGTGGATTGGCCATGCTAAATTGCCCGTAGTGTCCTAATAAAAGTAAGGTTAAGGGGGGGGGGGGTTGTTGGGTTGCGGGTATAGGGTGGATATGTGGGTTTGAGTAAGGTGATCATGGCTCGGCACAACATTGAGGGCCGAAGGGCCTGTTCTGTGCTGTACTGTTCTATGTTCTATCCCTGTTGGGACCATACATGCTTACCAGCTCCACCAGCCTCCCCTCTAATGCCCCTGTCACTATCACACACCTGCCTCCCTGGTCTGCAACCACTTTCTCCATCTGGAACCGTACTCTTTTGCTAATATGGATCGCTGCCCCCTCAAGCCCTACCATCAAACCCCAAATGAAACAGCTGGCTGACCCAGCCCTTTCTGAGCCTCACCTGGTCATTCACCCTCAGGTGAGTCTCCTGCAGCATCGCTACACCGGCCTTCAAACCCTTCAGATGCGCTAAATCCCTTGATCTCGTGACTGGGCCACCCAACCCCCTCACGTTCCACGTAACAATCCTAACTGGGGGTCTCTCATCCCCCCCTCCCTTCTTATCCACCATCATCGTAACAGGTCCTGCCCCATGAGCCTGACCCACCCCTATCCATTGTTAACATCAAACCCCCTTCCCTCCCAGAATCCACCCCGGCACTTCCTCTCGAAAAACCTTCACCCAATATTGATCCCTTCCCCTACCCCTTTCACGCCTCTTAGGCCCATCGAAACCTGCTCGCCATGCTCCAATGTCTGCAGCCCCCCCCCCCCCCGCCTCACCATTCACTAGCCGACTTAAGTTAGCTAGCGCACCCCACCCAAGGCTTTCCCTCCTGCCCAGCCCAAGTAAATCAATCAAACCCAAACATCTCAATAAAATAACATTAAACCGTCGCAGCAAAGAATGACAATCAAAAAAATACTTAAACTCGTGAAGTAAATAAAGAACAATGTAGGTCAAATAATAACACATTTACACACTCTCCCAACTCCACATTCACAGTCCACAACCTCTCTTCAATTCCAGTCTTCACTTCTGTCCCAGGCCTTCTTCCTTCACAAACATCTCCGCCGCCTCCACCGTCTTGAAGTAGAAATCTCTGGCATTGTAGCTCACCCTCAGCTTCGCTGGATACACCAGACCAAATCGCACCACACTGTTGTATAATGCAGTCTTCACTCGGCCAAAAGCTGCAGGCCTCTTTGTCAGCTCCACCGACAAGTCCTGGTATCTGCGAACTCCAGAACCAGCCCACTGCTCCTCTTGCTTCTGCTTCGCCCAGTTCAACACCTTATCCTTCATGTGGTACTTGTGAAAGCAGATGATCACTGCTCTTGAAGATGAAAATAAAAGGAAAATCGCTTATTGTCACAAGTAGGCTTCAAATGAAGTTACTGTGAAAAGCCCCTAGTTGCCACACTCCTGCGCCTGTTCGGGGAGGCTGTTATGGGAATTGAACCGTGCTGCTGGCCTGCCTTGGTCTGCTTTCAAAGCCAGCGAATTAGCCCTGTGCTAAACAGCCCCTATGGCGGCTCATTTAACTTTGGCTTCGGCCTCAGCAAAAATGAGCTTGATCCAGTTCATACTGGGAGGGCTCCTTACCCTCCCCTGTCAACTCCACCAACATCTTGGAGAAGTACTCCATCAGCCTCGAGCCCTCTACCCCTTCGGAAAAGCCCACAATCCTCACATTTTGCTGCCTCGAGCGGTTCGCCAAGTCCTCCAGTTTTGCTCAAAGCCCCTTCTTGGCCTCGACCACCCTCCACAGCTCATCCCCCATCGAGGTGAGCTGATCGCTGTGCTGCGACATGGCGTCCTCCACTCCCTTCATCCTCTCGCTCTGCTCCCTCACCTCTGCCGATGTCTTTGCCACAACTACTCTCACTGGGGTCACTACCTCCTCCAGTAATGTCTTCAAAGCCACGGCCATCTCCTTCCTCAACTCCTCCATGTGCTTCGCAAACTGCTTCTTCAGCTCCAATGACATCACCTCAGTCACCCTCTCTGCTGTGAACAGTGCAGCCCCACCTGGAAGACCAGCCTCCGCCATCATGCTAGCTCCCTGGCTGGCCCTCACTCGATGGTGAACACTCACTCCTTCCCTTCTTCACGGCTGTTTTTTGTAATCCTTTTGATGTCATAGAACATAGAACATAGAACATAGAACAGTACAGCACAGAACAGGCCCTTCGGCCCTCGATGTTGTGCCGAGCAATGATCACGCTACTCAAACCCAAATATCCACCCTATACCCGTAACCCAACAACCCCCTAACCTTACAGGACACTACGGGCAATTTAGCATGGCCAATCCACCTAACCCGCACATCTTTGGACTGTGGGAGGAAACCGGAGCACCCGGAGGAAACCCACGCACATACGGGGAGGACGTGCAGACTCCACACAGACAGTGACCCAGCCGGGAATCGAACCTGGGACCCTGGAGCTGTGAAGCATTTATGCTAACCACCATGCTACCGTGCTGCCCACTTTGCCTTCATTGTATAATCTTTCAGGACCGGCCTTTAAAACTCCTAAAAGCACGCAGGAGCCTTCTAGCATGCGACTTCCCCTCTGCATGCTGCCACCGGAAGTCCATACTGCACAACATTTTACAAATTTTTCAAATGTGCCTGAGTTTCCACGAACCCCCCAGGAGGCTCCTCCGTATCCCTCTGTTTAACTTTGAAAGATTATCAATATCCACTCTTTGAAATCCTGTTAAGACTTTTAGAGTAATGTGTTTGTGTGGATTATCGGGATAATAAATACTTCAGGCAAGACATATATGCTTCAAAATATATACATTTCATTGAAGCCCATTATGGGTTACAGCTTATCCATGAAGTTATAAATTGCAACTAAAGTTAACTATAACAGGGCAATAATGTAGTCTAAATACGTGAAATTTCTAAATCAAGCATATCAGCAAACTTTGTTCGAGAATCAAACAAATAGCAGTTTAATGCTGCTCACAAATATATATTTAAATATCTTTGTCGCAACCCAGGGGGAATCTCCAAATCTCCATAACCCCTTATGTACCAAAATAGCTGACTGTGATATAATCAGACAAAGTCAGCATGGATTTATGAAAGGATTTGGATTTAGATTTTTTTTATTGTCACGTGTACCGAGGTACAGTGAAAAGTATTTTTCTGTGAGCAGCTCAACCGATCATTAGGTACATTAAAAGAAAAGGAAATTTAAAAAAATACATAATAGGGCAACACAAGGTACACAATCATGCTTGACAAATCTATGAGAATTCTTTGAAGATGTAACTAGTAAAGTTGACCAGGGAGAACCGGTGGATGTGGTTTATTTAGACTTTCAGAAGATATTCAATAAAGTCTCACGTAGCAAATTAATATGTAAAGTTAAAGTGCATGGGATTACGGGTAGTGTCATGAGATGGATAGAAAGCTGGCTAGCAGACAAGAAGTAAAATGTTGGAATAAATGCGTCTTTTTCTGATTGGCAGGCAGTGACTAGTGGGGTTCCATCAAGGTCTGTGCCAGGACCCCAACTGTTCACATTAGTCTTTAATGATAAGGACGACAGAATTAAATATATTGGGCTGGATTCACCGCACCCCGACACCGAAATCGCGTTCGGTGATGGAGTATCTTTTTTCCTGCACGAAATCGGGACCTCTAGCTGCCGCACCGTTCTCCAAGGCGGATTCAGACCGCGGACTTGGGCTGCGGAAATAGTACCCCCAATTGGCCGCGCGCCTCACCCGGACTGCCCGCACAATAAAATCCCAGTCCCGACTGAAGGCCCCCCCCCCCCCCCCCACCCCCCACCCACCGATTAGCCTGCAGCCGCCTCGCGAGTATCCCAAATGGCAGGACCACATTAGAAATTCACCGTCGGGATTTCGGCCGGTTGGAGGCGGAGAATAGCAGGGCGGGCCTCAAGCAACGGCCTTAGGTGGTGGATACGTGGCGTACTTTCCGGCGGGCGGAGAATCGTGGAACCGACGCAGGTCCCGATTTCATGCGTGAAACTGGATTCTCCACCCCGTCGCCGAACGTGATTTTGGCATGGGGGTGCAGAGAATCCAGTCCAGAGTATTTATTAAATGGTGAGAGATTGGGAAGTATGGGTGTCCAAAGGGATATGAGCATCACTAAAAGATGACATGCAGGCCGGGCAAGACATTAGGAAGGCAAAATGGTATGTTAGCTTTTATCATAAGAGGCTTTGAGTACAGAAGTAAAGATGTCTTGTTGCAATTATATGGAGCCCTGATGAGACTGCATCTGGAGTATTGTTTCCAGTTTTGGTCTTCTTATCCAAGGACGAACATGCTTGCCATAGAGGGAGTGCAACAGAGCTTCACCAGTCTATTTCCGCTGGGATACATAGGATTATCTTGTGAGGAGAAATTGAGGATACTGGGCCTGTGTTCTCATGTGTTTTAAAGAATTAGAGGTGATCTATTTGAAACTTATAAAATTGTTACAGGGCTTAACAGGGTAAATGTGGGTAAAATGTTTCCCCTATAACAAGGCAAGAACAATTTCACAATAAGGGCCGGCTATTTAAGACTGAAATAATAATGACAGTAAAAATCATAATTATTGTCACAAGGAGGCTTACGTTAACACTGCAATGAAGTTACTGTGAAAATCCCCTAGTTGCCACACACCGGTGCCTGTTCGGGTACACAGAGGGAGAATTCAGAATGTCCAGTTCAACAAGCACGTCTTTCGGGGCTTGTAGGAGGAAATTGGAGCAATTGGAGGAAACCCACGTAGACACGGGGAGAATGCTGGGACCCTGGAACTGTGAAGCAACTGTGCTAACCACTGTGCTACCACGAGGGGGAATTTCTTCACTCAAAGGTTGGTAAAGCTTTGGAATTCTCTACTCGGAGGATTGTGGAAGGTCAGCCATTGAATATGTTGAAGACAGAAATTGATAGACATCAAGGGATCTTTGGATAGTTGGGGAAAATGGCATAAAGGTAAATGAGCAGCAATGATCTGTTTGAATGACAGAAATGAAATGAAAATCGCTTATTGTCACAAGTAGGCTTCAAATTAAGTTACTGTGAAAAGCCCCGAGTCGCCACATTCCGGCGCCTGTTCGGGGAGGCTGGTACGGGAATTGAACCGTCTGCTTTCAAAGCCAGCAATTTAGCCCTGTGCTAAACCAGCCCCCAGAACAGGCTTGCTAGGATGAATGGGTCAATGCTGATCTTATGTTGCTATGTTTCCTAGTCATAGAGCAGTGTCATAGATACCCACTTCTGCAAGTACATAAGAACATAAGAACTAGGAGCAGGAGTAGGCCATCTGGCCCCTCGAGCCTGCTCCGCCATTCAATTAGATCATGGCTGATCTTTTGTGGACTCAGCTACACTTTCCGGCCCGAACACCATAACCCTTAATCCCTTTATTCAAAAAACTATCTATCTTTACCTTAAAAACATGTAATGAAGGAGCCTCAACTGCTTCACTGGGCAAGGAATTCCATAGATTCACAACCCTTTGGGTGAAGAAGTTCCTCCTAAACTCAGTCCTAAATCTACTTCCCCTTATTTTGAGGCTATGTCCCCTAGTTCTGCTGTCACCCGCCAGTGGAAACAACCTGCCCGCATCTATCCTATCTATTCCCTTCATAATTTTAAATGTTTCTATAAGATCCCCCCTCATCCTTCTAAATTCCAACGAGTACAGTCCCAGTCTACTCAACCAAGTGATAGGGAAGGCCTGATTAGTTTAACAATTACGTAGCATTTCCATTTAATTGCCCAGATGGGAACTCCTTGCACCCCACCCCACCCCGCCCCCTGCCTAACTTACAGCCGTGGTTAGTTTTGTTCTGATCGAAGGCTTCAACTCTCTCAGCCCACATACGGTGCTTGGGCACAAGGCTGAGACCTGAATCCTTCAAATACCAGCCAGATTTCAAATGAACCCCCTGCCGAAGGCAAGAGGAGGACAGCAAAAGTGCTCTAGCATGCAGAGGGGGGGGGGGGGGGGGGGGTCAAAGGAGAGTATTTCGACGAGCAACACCTTGAGTGGGAGCAGTTCATCTGACAAAGGCCCTGCATGAGATCATTCAACAACCCATTTTCACTAAACTAGTTATTACCTGCCTTGAAATAATACTGCCAGAAACGTGGTGCTCAAGCACTCATAACAAAAGACCACCCAGCAGATAATTGCCTCATGCATGTCCTCTGATGGAATGTACCCGAATCAAAACTGGGATTCCCATGATTGGCTCTGTAAATTGGGAGTCTGATCAATGAAATGACTGCTAACGCGGTACTATACACAACATATATACCAGCTCACCAGTACATTTACGTACAATAACCAAAAGCAGACTCTTTATCAAAGCTTATTCATGCGGGAAAGCTGAGTTTCATGAAGGAGTTCTGACCATGAAAGGTTCCAAGTTCAATCCCTGACCTGGTGCTATAAAGTTGCCATAGTCCCAGATGGCCATAGGCTGCTTTCCCCTTTGAGGGAATGAGCTGACTGGTGGTGATTTACCCTGAGGAGCAGCACACCTCAGGCGAGGGGCAAGGTTGAGGAGGCGGGGCCTTCTTGCATAACCTCAGCCGGTACGGGAATTGAACCTGCGCTGTTGGCCTCGCTCTGCATCGTGAACCAGCTGTCCAGCTGTAGAATCCACATAGAGTGGCCAAAAGGAAACGGTAGGTAGTATGCAAAACTGGGTTCAAGACATACGCAATTTCTCTACTCCTCTCCCCGAAGGGTTCTCCCACTCCGATCTTGAGGCCGGGGTTTTTATACTGTGCAGGCTCCCCTTGTTGAGGGGAGGCCTCACCCTATTATCGGGGAAGGTTGTACTCAGCTGAGGTCACGAGGAACCTGATGGGCCATACCCCGTGACCTCCTGGAGAGTTGTAACACCAGCCAACTGAAGTACACCAGCCCCCTCCTGGTACCATATTTGCTGCTCTCAACTCAGTGGGTTATGGGGAATGTAGCTAACCCTCTGTTTCCCATGAGCTGGGCCAGAGGCAAGGCTGGAAAAATCAGTCCAAGATCCTACGGGAACTGATATTCAGTCACTTCCCCTACCAGAAAGAGCATACGTAGACATGGAAATAAGAACAAAATTGGGTTTGATACTTTCATGTAGCAGGGTTAAAAACAGAATCCTTGCATAAAAACGAGAAAGATTTGCATTTATATCACACTTTTAAAGGTCAGTGGATGTCGCAAGGTGCCACACACCCAATGAAGTACCTTTGAAGATGTAGCATTTCAAGGAGTTTATTCCACCTCCTCAAGATAATAATAATCTTTATTGTCACAATTATATTAACAATGCAATGAAGTTACTGTGAAAAGCCCCTAGTCGCCCGGAGGAAACCCACACAGACGCGGGAAGAACGTGCAGACTCCGCACAGACAGTGACCCAAGCCGGCAATCGAACCTGGGACCCTGCCGCTGTGAAGCAAAAGTGCTAACCTTGGTGCCCTTGAGCAACTAAGGATAAGCAACAAATTCTGGCCATACCAACAGCACATACATCACATGAAAGGATTAAAACAAGTGTTGTCACTGTTATAATGCAAGGATTGCAGCAGCCAACTTCAAACCAGTTTTGTTACAAAATAATAATACTTTGCGACGTTAATCAATTGAGGTATAAATACTGGCCAGGCCACCAGCTGCAACTCAAATAAGCAAAATACTGCAGATGCTGGAATCTGAAACAAGAACAGAGGTCACTAGAAAAACTCCAGCTGGTCTGCCAATGTCTATTAGGAGATAACGTTTCATGTCCTTAGACTCTTCATCAGAACTGAGGGGAGAGAGTACGTGTTAGAATTGTAGAAACTGCAAAAAAAAAGTAGCAACTTTCAGAACAAAAGATCAAAGGACGGATGGCCTGGTGTAAGGCAGGAGTGCTGTGCATTCATTGAGGCAGTACATGTATGGGATATTAAAATAAAGGTTTAAGGTGGAGGAGGAAGGTTAGAATCTAAAGCTGCCAAACTGGAGGTTGAATTCCGAGGCCTGCAATGTGCCAGTCGGAAGATGAGATGCTGTACCTTCAGCTTGTGCCAGCTTTACTGGTGCATTGCATCAGGCCAAGGATGGACTTACAGCACCGAGCTTTCATGCACCCACGAACCAAAGTACCTCGAGATCAAGACACTCATTGAAGATGTGTTTGCTGTGGATCAGACTTTAGCACGCACCCCCCCCCCCCCCCAGTTCCACATGCTATAAACTGCAACAAATCACCTGCCCTGCCATCTTGATCGTGTTTCATTTACCTTTTGTGTTTCAACTTTAGAAATATTTTTCCACAGTGATGTTTTGGAGTTTAACTACTTTGGCTATGAATTTAATACACTACTTTGGGCTGCACAGTAGCACAGTGGTTAGCACTGTTGCTTAACAGCGCTAGGGTCGCAGGTTCGATTCCCACTTTGGTCACCGTCTGTGAGTAAGCTGCACGCTCTCCCTGTGTCTGCGTTGGTTTCCTCCGGGTGCTCTGGTTCCCTCCCACAAGTCCCGGAAAACGTGCTATTAGGCAATTTGGATGTTCTGAATTCTCCCTCACGCCTGACTTGGTGACGCGATGAGGCCGTTGAATCTCGCGAGAGGCCTCTTGGGAGATTTGCGGCACTCGGAACGCCTCGCATGATCCAACTAGATCTATATAAAATACACACACAAATGTATGTGCGTGAAGTAGCAATGGGAGTTATCTCATGCATGGAGGCCACTGGCAATGGCTGAATGGCAGAGAGGTTGAACAATTGAACATTATAATAATTGACCAGGTCTTCTGGATTTCTAGGATCCACTTCCATGTTCAAGGTGACAAGTACAAATAAGCAAATTGTTCTTGTTTCATGATTTTTAGATGAACAATCCCTGAATTAGTTCCACTTTAATTTACTTTATGTCATTGTATGACTTAACTGTGTTCAGCTTAAAAAGAGTACAGCGAACCCATGGTGAATGACTTTTAGGTCCAGTTTCTGGATTTCGACCAACTCATCTCACTTACCTGTCTTACTTCAGCAGTAACAGTTTCTGCAAATTGGTAATTACCAAAATAGCTAAACAACCTTTCTTAAAGAATATCCTGACACTGCTCCACATATCCTACATTCTAAGGACATCCTGGGTGTCCCTAATCATATCACCGATACTAACTAAAGCTCTGAGTAACCAAATAGATCTCCACTGACCAGAGTCAACACTAGCTCAGTCATCTAACTGGAGCTCAAGTTCCATCAATATCTCCCCGGATACATTTCACTTGGAAAATATAGAATATATGAGTAACTTGAGACATGGTTTGAGGCAAGTGTAGCATGCTTAGCAAGAAGAAGTTGAGCGGGATTCTCCAACCCCCTGCCGGGTCGAAGAATCGGCGGGGGGGTGGCGTGAATCCCGCGCCGCCGGCCTCCAAATTCTCCGGCACCAGAGATTCGGCGGGGGTGGGAATCGCACCGCGTCGGTCGACAGCCGCTCACAGCGGCCCACCCTGGCGATTCTCCGACCCGCGATGGGCCGAAGTCACGCCCGTTCTTTGCCAGTCCCGCCGGTGTAAAGTAGACTAGGTCCCTTACCGGCGGGACCTGGCGGCACGGGAAGGCTCCGGTGTCCTGGGAGGGGCGCGGGGCTATCTGGCCCCATGGGGTGCCCCTACGGTGGCCTAGCCCACCGAACCGTGGGCAGGCCTGTGCCATGGGGGCACTCTTTTCCTACGCGGCAGCCGTGTGGTCTTCCGCGATGGCTGACGTATAGGTGAACCCACCCCCTGGGCATGCGCAGGGATGACTTCAGCAGCCGCTGATGCTCCCACGCATGCTCGGACCCACGCCGGCGGGTGGAGTCCCTTCGGCCTGGCTGGCGCGGCGCCAAAGGCCTTCCACGATGGGCGGCGGGCCGCAAACCACTCCGGCACCGGCCTAGCCCCTGAAGGTGCAGAGGATTCCGCACCTTTGGGGTGAGCCGATGCCGGAGTGGTTCACGCCACTCCGTCCCGCCGGGACCCCACGCCCCGCCGGGTACGGGAGAATCCCTCCCATTGTTACCCAAGCTGTCTACCACTGGAAATGTCTTCTTCTCATGTCTGACGAATTGATAGTGATTTATTGCCATGTTTAGTCAACACCACCATTACCATTGATTTATGCGATTAGCAAGAGTGATCCTTTGGTCATTTTTGTCTGTCAAACCCCAAGTGTTTTTGGCCTATGCAAACAAAGTTTCAGTTTGAAGGTTTAATTTGAAAAACAGTAATGATTATAATCATACAGTGCACAAGGAGGCTACTTGGCCCATCGAGTCTACACCGGGCCTTGAAAGAGCACCCTACTTAAACCCACACCTACTCCCTATCCCCGTAACCCCACCTAAAACACGGGCACTGCAGGGCAATTTAGCCTGGCCAATCCATCTAACCCGCACATTTTTGGACTGTGGGAGGAAACCGGAGCACCCGAAGGAAACCCACGCAGACACAGGGAGAATGCGCAGACTCCGTCAGTCACCCAAGCCAGGAATCAAACCCGGGTGTCTGGCGCTGTGAACTAACAGTGCTAACCACTGTGCTACTGTGCCAACCCAATAATGTTCAATTCCTCCGCCTCTCTGCCATTCAGCCATTGCCAGAATCCTCCATGCATCCTCTCGCCCAGTGTGGACTTACTGAGGCATTGATGCAACCCTGACAGGAGGGAAGAGCTTATTGCTCCCTCAACCCTAACATTTTGCGTTTGCTCTAGGAAATGACCTTTGAGGAAATTAGCTGGGCACAAGAGAGAGGTGAACTTGCAGGGCTACGGAGATAAAGCAGGGAATGGGACTTGACTGGACGGATTGCTCCAAGCTGAGCCTGCATGAACTCAAATGGGCTGAATGGCCTCCACCTAATCGATAAATGAGTCTGATCTCTCTTTTCACTTCAAATTCTGGAATCATCCCACCTTTCTCACACGGGCCAAGCATTTCTGCCATTTCAAAAATCTATCAGATATAAAATCTCACCAACAGTTGGATAATATTATTGGGAAAGTGAAAACCAGGATTCAACTGACTCGAGGGAGAAACCTCAATATTTTCAATCGTGTGAGAGCCAGAAAAGTATTAACAAAATAGAAGCTGCGCACTTAACATTACCAAATTCTAAAATTGAGAGCTTGAGCGTCAACTGCAGCTCAGTTCATATCATTTGCACCTGAGGCGGAAGGTCAATGTTCAAGTCCTATTCCAGGGACTTGAGAACAAAACGTATACTGACACACAATTGTAGAAGCACAGCATTCCCTCAATTGTGGGAGATGTCTCAGATGAGATGTTAAGGTGAGGCCCCTCTGAGGCTAAAAGATCCCACAAGATTATTTTAGAGGAGAACAGGTGACTTGTACCTGGTGTTCTAGTCAATATACCAACATAACTGCTACAGATAATCTGGTAATTTTAACATGTCCAAGACGGCCGTTTATGGGGGCAGCTTGTCCTGGACAACTGCTGCATTTTCTACAACACAACAGTTAGAACACTACACTGAGATTGTAGTACAGTGGTTGTTATTGGGTTAGTAACCCAGATCCCTGGACAAATAACCCAGGAACACATGTTCAAATCCCAGCATGGCAGTGTGATCAATGTCGGAAATTGTACATATTATATTGCTATATTTTATATTTTGTTTATAGTTCATAAATCCAAACCAAATGCTATACAAACCCTGGGTTCAAATTCATGCAGAAAGTATGACTCCTAAAACTGTAATGAAGGTGTCATTAAAGTGAGTTAATCATTGATTTTATCCATTTACTTATTTAGAGAGAAGGCTAATGGAATATTGTTTATGTTTTGAGGTTCCCTGGGATGTAGATAATTACTGAGGGATGGTGTCTAGTCCTAGCTATGCCAGTCATGGGACATCTTAGTTGGATACAGATTATGTAATTAATTGGAGACACCAGGGGCGGAATTCTCCGCTCCTGCGCGGCCTCGGAGGCCCCAGGGTGGCCGGCTCCAATCCGTGCATGCGCTGCTGACGTCACGACGGCTGCCGGCTCCAACCCGCGCATGTGCGGTTGCTGTCTTCCCCTCCGCTGCCCCACAAGACGTGGCAGCTTGATCTTGCGGGGCGGCGGAGGGGAAAGAGTGCGCCTATTGGAGACGCCGGTCCGATGATCGGTGGGCACCGATCGTGGGCCAGTCCCCTCCCAAGCACGGCCGTGGTGCTCACTCCCCTCTCCACCCCCCACAAGCCACAAACAAAATTTTGGCACCATGTTCACGACGGCAGCGACCAGATGTGGTTGCCGCTGTCGTGAACCGGTCGGGAACGTAAGGCCGCGCCGGAGAATCGCCGGTGGCCGTGAAAAACGGCGACCGGCGATTCATCCGAGCCGGGAGTGGGAGAATCGCAGGGGGTGCTAGGGCGGCGTGTCGTGAGTCGCCCGGCACTCCCGCGATTCTCCCACCCGGCGTGGGGAGCGGAGAATTCTGCCCCAGGTCTGTCTGTAGTTTTGCAGTCTTCCAGAAGATTTTAAGTTGAACAGCAGATTGCAATACGCTTCGAGTCTGACAAAATAGAAGGATTTCCAGGGTGTTCCTGAAAAGGATCTCTCTCCAAAGATCTGTATAGAGAACAGCATGCAATTCAGGTTGCTAACTTTATTTATGTGTGGAGTTTGAACCGTACTGGATTACTTTGTCGGAATATATAAAGTGGCAGATGTAGCTAGAAGTTTTTTTCCTTTCATTTAAGAATGGTTTGTTTAACTGTTAATTGTAAAGCTATTTATTTGATGTTAATGTGGTTAATTCTGTGTTCTAATTAAAGTTTGTTTTAATATAAAAGATACCTATTGGTCAGAGTCATCACTTCTCAGCCAAAGTACCCTTTTTTCACAATAAATTGCAAAAATGGTTTGTGGTTTCTCATCTGGTGGCCTAACACAAATTGAGGTCTGGTCTAGTATCTTAACAGTAGCTGGTGAAATTTCAATTCAGTTAATTTTTTTTTTTTTATAAATGTTTTTATTCAGTTTTCATATTTTATGTTGAACAAATTACAAATTGTTAGGAGAGAAAAAGAACAAAAAAAAAAACAACAAACAAACACGCAAAAATTAACATACATATTTACAGGTAAGCATCTTCGTAGTAGTAACTGCGCCCGCCCCCCCCCCCCCCCCCCTCAACATGTTTATTTAGTTTGGTTTTGGGCCTTAGCTAGCCATCGAACCCCCGTACCGAACCTGTAGCCCCCCCCCCCTCCCGCTACCTTCCCCCGACTATTCTTCCTCTTGTACATTGGCCACAAATAGGTCCCGGAACAGTTGCATGAATGGCTCCCACGTTCTGTGGAAGCCGTCGTCCGACCCTCGGATGGCAAATTTGATTTTCTCCATTTGGAGAGATTCCGAGAGGTCGGACAGCCAGTCCGCAGCTCTGGGCGGTGCTGCTGACCGCCAGCCAAACAGGATTCTACGGCGGGCGATCAGGGAGGCAAAGGCAAGGGCGTCCGCCCTCCTCCCCAGGAATAGATCTGGCTGTTCTGAAACCCCGAAGACCGCCACTATCGGGCATGGCTCCACCCTCACTCCCACCACTTTGGACATAACCTCGAAGAAGGCTGTCCAGTACTCCACGAGTCTGGGGCAAGACCAGAACATGTGGGCGTGGTTGGCCGGGCCTCTTTGGCACCGTTCACATCTGTCTTCCACCTCCGGGAAGAACCTATTCATACGGGTTCTTGTTAAGTGGGCTCTATGTACCACTTTTAGTTGCGTCAGGCTGAGCCTTGCGCACGTGGAGGTGGAGTTGACCCTATGCAGTGCTTCGCTCCAGAGTCCCCACCCTATCTCCATCCCCAGGTCGTCCTCCCATTTCCTTCTTGTTGCGTCCAGTACGGTGTCGTCCCTATCTACCAGTCGGTCATACATGTCACTACAGTTCCCTTTCTCTAGGATACTTGCGTCCAGTAGGTCTTCCAGTAGTGTCTGTCGTGGCGGTTGTGGGTACGTCCTTGTCTCCTTTCGTAGGAAGTTTTTGAGCTGCAGGTACCGTAGCTCGTTCCCCCCAGCTAGCTGAAACTTCTCTGTCAGTTCGCCCAGTGTTGCGATCCTGTCGTCCGTGTATAGGTCCCTGACTGTCAGTGTCCCCCCGTCCTGCCTCCACCTTTTGAAGGTGGCGTCAGTCAGTGCTGGTGTGAACCTATGGTTGTTGCAGATGGGAGCCCTGTTCGACATTTTGGTCAGGCCAAGTTGCTGCCGCAGTTGGTTCCAGGATTGGAGGGTGGCTGTCACCACTGGGCTGCTGGAGTGTTTTTTGGGTGGGGATGGGAGTGCTGCCGTGGCGAGGGCCCGGAGGGAGGTTCCCATGCAGGAGGCCTCCTCCGCACGCACCCACTCAGCCTCTGGCTCCTGGATCCATCCCCTTACTCGCTCGGCTGTTGCTGCCCAGTGGTAGAATTGTAGATTCGGGAGGGCTAGCCCTCCCCTGGTTTTTGTTTTTTGTAAGACCTTCTTTGGGATCCTAGCATTTTTACCCCCCCATACGAACGCCATGATGAGTTTGTCCAGCGCTTTGAAAAAGGCCTTGGGGATGTAGATCGGAATGGATCTAAACAGGAAGAGGAACCTGGGCAGTACGTTCATTTTGATCGTCTGAACTCTCCCCGCGAGGGAGAGCGGGAGTGTGTTCCATCTTTGCAGGTCCTTTTTAACTTCCTCCGTCAGGCTGGTGAGGTTCCATTTGTGGATCCCTTTCCAGTCATGGGCTATTTGGATCCCCAGGTAGCGGAATTTATGTCGGGCTTGATTGAACGGCAGCCCCTTTAGTGCTGCCCCCCCCCCCCCCCCCCCTTGCGGGTGTACTGGGAAGATCTCACTTTTGCTCATGTTGAGTTTGTAGCCCGAGAAGGCTCCAAACTCTTTCAGGAGCGCGATGATTCCGTCCATGCTGCTTTGTGGGTCCGAGATATAGAGGAGCAGATCATCCGCATAGAGTGAGACTCTGTGCTCTCTACCTCCCCTTCGGATCCCCCTCCAATTTTTTGCTGCCCTGAGCGCGATTGCTAGCGGTTCAATTGCTAGTGCGAACAGCAGCGGGGACAGTGGGCATCCTTGTCTGGTGCCCCTGTGCAGCTGGAAGTATTGGGAGTTGGTATTGTTGGTCTGTACACTCGCCATGGGAGCGTTGTACAGGAGCTTTACCCAAGCGGTGAACCCTGTTCCAAGCCCGAACCGCTCCAGTACCTCTATGAGGTATTTCCACTCGACTCTGTCGAAGGCCTTTTCTGCGTCCAGGGAGACGATCACCTCTTGTGTTCTCTCCCCGGAGGGGGTCATTATCACGTTCAGCAGGCGCCTGATGTTCGCGGTAAGCTGTCTACCTTTGACAAAGCCCGTCTGGTCCTCTGTGACCACCTCAGGTACACAGTCTTCTAGCCTCTTGGCTAGGATTTTGGCCAGTATTTTGGCGTCTGCATTCAGCAGAGATATGGGTCTGTATGACCCACATTCCGTTGGGTCTTTGTCTTTCTTAGGTATCAGCGAGATTGAGGCCTGTGCTAACGTGGGTGGCAATGTGCCCCTAGCTAGCGAGTCTGTGAACATCTCCCGCAGGTGCGGGGCCAGCGCTGTCGCAAATTTTTTGTAGAAGTCCGCCGGGAATCCGTCCGGTCCCGGCGCCTTCCCCGCCTGCATGGAGCTAATGCTGTCCATGATCTCTCCCAGTGCTAGTGGTGCTTCCAGATCCCGTTTTCTGCCCTCTCCCACAACTGGTATGTCCAGTCCGTCAAGAAACCGGTTCATCCCAGCCTTCCCCGTTGGGGGCTCTGAGGTGTACAGCTCTTGGTAGAAGGCCTTGAAGGTTTTGTTAATCCTCTCTGGTTCTGTTTCCAACGTGCCTCTGGTATCTCTGATTTGCGCAATTTCTCTGCTGGCTGCCTGCTTTCTCAGCTGGTGGGCCAACAGGCGGCTGGCTTTGTCTCCGTGTTCGTATAGGGCCCCGCGTGCCTGGCGGAGTTGGTGTACTGCTTTCCTGGTGGAGAGCAGGTCAAAGTTCCTTTGTAATTCTTTCCTCTCCGCCAGGAGTTCTACGGTCGGGGCCTCGGAGTATTTATGGTCTACCTCCAGTATGGAGTCGACCAGCTTCTGCCTAGCCACCCTTTCCTCCCTATCTCTTTGCGCTTTGTAGGCTATGATTTCCCCTCTTAGTACGGCCTTAAGCGCTTCCCAGAACGTGGAGGGTGAGACCTCCCCGTTTTGGTTGATCGCAGTGTACTCCGCTATGGCCTGCGCTATCCTTTCGCTGAAGGCCTTGTCAGCTAGTAAGGCACCGTCCAACCTCCATTTGGGGCGCTGGGCCCTTCCCGTCTCTAGCCGCACATCCATGTAGTGTGGAGCGTGGTCTGATATCACAATTGCGGAGTATTCCACCTTGTCTATCTCTGGAAGCACCGTTTTCCCCACCACAAAGAAGTCAATTCTGGTGTACACGTTGTGTACTGGGGAGAAGAAAGAGAATTCTTTCTCCCCCGGGTGGGCGAATCTCCAGGGGTCTACTGCTCCCATCTGCTCCATATAGTGACTGAGTTCCCTTGCCATGTTTGAGGTTTTCCCCGTTCTGGGGTTTGATCTGTCCGTCGTTGGGTCCTGTACACAGTTGAAGTCCCCCCCCATGATTAGTCGGTGCGTCGCTATGTCCGGGATTTCTGCCATGGTCTTTTGGATGAAGCTCGTGTCGTCCCAGTTGGGCGCATACACGTTAACTAGGACTACCGGCGCCCCATCCAGGGCCCCGCTGACCATGACATACCGTCCCCCTGGGTCCGTAACCGTCTTTGTCGCCCTAAACATTGTCCTCTTGCCAATCAGGATCGCCACCCCCCTGGCCCTTGCCCCATAACAGGAATGATAGGTTTGTCCCACCCAGCCCTTTCTTACCCGCAGTTGGTCCTGCTCCCTCAAGTGCGTCTCTTGGAGGAAGACTATGTCGGCCCTCATGTTTCTAAGGTGGGTGAGGACTCTAGATCTCTTCACTGGGCCATTAAGTCCCCTTACGTTCCAGGTGACTATTCTGGTGGGGGGCTTCTGCCCCCTTGCTCCTGTGGGGTTAACCATATTTGTCCGGTGGACGCGCCCCTGCCCTCTGGGGTTTCCCTTTGTTAGGGGGCCGTCCAGGATGTCCACTATCACTGCTCTCCCCATGCGGTCGGGTCCCTGCGCTCCGGGGTTCCCCCTTGTCCCGGGGACACCCGCCATGGCCGTCCACTGTGTGTCCGCCACGCGGGTAGCCCCCTGCACTCCGGGGGGCCCCTTCACCCACAGACCGTACTGGGTGGGTGTTTGCAGCAGTTCCCTGTTTCGAGCCCTTGTCTGTGGCACTTTGTGGCCCTATTCCCTTTCTGGCCTCTTTTGTCCCTTCGTCCCTGCATTTCCCCTCCCTGGTCTCTCGCCCCCCGAGTGCCCCCCCCCCCGCTCTATCCCTTTCGGGGATACCCCTGTGTACCCCTCCATTGCCCCTCTCTCCCCCATTCCTGTCCCCATTTGCTCTCCCACCTTTGATGGGTGATCCCCCCCCTCCCCTGCCTGGCGCCTTCCCCCCTGTTGGGGGTGCGCTGCGGCCCTGCTCTGTTGCGCGCCCCTTTCGCTAGCTTTCCTGCTAGCACGGTGGCTCCCCGCTCGGAGGTTGCTGTCCCCCTTCCCCTCTCCAGTACTCCCGTTCCCTCGTGCCGGGGCCTGGCCTCCCACCTGGAGCGGGCCCTTGGGCATTGGGTTGTTTTTCCTGGGTGCTCCTGCCAGGGGGGAGGGGGCTGGCTTTGCCTCGCCCCTCCCCACCCCCCCGTCGGCATGACGTATCTCCTTGCCATGGGCCCCTCGTCCCTACTTCCCATGGCGTTTTTCCAGCCCGTGCTCCTCAACGAATCTATTCGCCTCGGCAGGGGCTGTAAAGAAATATTCCTTGTGTTGGTATGTGACCCAGAGTTTTGCTGGGTACAGCATACCAAAACGTACTTTGTTCTTATAGAGAGCTGCTTTCGCTCTGTTGAACTCCGCCCGTCTCTTAGCTATGTCCGCTCCAAAATCCTCGTAGATTCTGATGGCGTGCCCGTCCCAATTGCAGGCTCTATTCTCCTTGGCCCAGCGCAGGATTGTCTCCCTATCCCGGTACCGGTGCAGTCTGGCTATAACTGCTCTCGGTTTTTCCCCTTCCTTGGGCTTCGGGCGCAGTGACCGATGAGCTCTGTCCATTTCCGGTGGGGTGGGAAAAGTTTCCCGCCCCACTAAGGAGCCCAGCATCGCAGCCACGAATGTTGTGGGATTTCTACCCTCTATCCCCTCTGGCAGGCCCACTATCTTAATGTTTTGCCTTCTCGAGTTGATCTCCTGGTCGTCTACCCTGCCCTTCAGGCTCCCCTGTGTTGCACTCAGTTTCGCCATTTCCCTCTCCAGGGACATGACCCGGTCGCTCACGTCAGTCGCTGCCTTCTCCAGCTCTTTAATGGTTGCCCCTTGGGCTTCCAGTATCTTCCCTTGGGCTTCCAGTATCTTCCCTTGGGCATCCACTTTCTCCTCCATTCTGGTCAGAGCAATTCAGTTAATTTAATAAATCCAGAATGAAAAGCTAATCTCAGCAATGGTGATCACGGAAATATTGGCTTCTTGTAAAAACCCATCTGGTTCACTCATACCCTAAACCTGCTGTCCTTACCAGCTCTGGCCTATATGTGTCGCCAGAGCCACAGAAATGTTATTGACTTACAGCAATTGTCCTCTGCAATGGCCTGGCAAACCATTGTGCTGCAATCAAGGAGCAAGTTCACCATTATCTTCTCGAGGGCAATGGGAGATGGACAATAAATGTTGACCCACATCCTGCGAGTGAATTAAAAAAAAATTGAAAAAATACTTCATTGGTTGTAAAGTGCTTTGGGATGTCATGAAAGGCGCTATTTAAATACAAGTTCTCCTTCTCTACACGAGGGTCATCAATATTTGGTGATGAAACAGAAATGGTGGTCAATTCTCAGTTTTATTTACCACCAAGAACCAGAGTGAAAATGATCAGACCAAATCCAGGTTCATTTTGGAGAGATTTTATTGTCTTATTTCAATTGGTTCCAGTTGGAAGTACACAACAAAATTATTGCAGTTTCCATATAAGTGTATATTGTTTCTAACATCTTATTATTACATGATTACTGTCAAGGACATACACTACTCAGCAATGGCCACAGGGCTCATTTCTAGTGGTTGAGAGAAAAAAAATCATGCTTATGTTTAATATTAATATGCACACAGCCTATCCTGCATGTGCTCCATGGCATCTAATCTGTCCCAGAGCAGCTAGATTTTTTTTTTAATGAAAGAGAAGAGGAAAAAGAGGTGACTTTATTCCTGACAGGAGGGAAACCATTCTCTGGAATAAAGCGCATTTCAAAATCTGTTGTCACGGATATAACTTTGCTGATGCAATGTGTTAGCACATACAGGTGTGGGGTCCCCGAGTTGGAGATTCCATTGTCCTGGTTTCCAGCGCGCTTTCTCAGGGAAGAAAGGGGGACGGAACAGTGAAGAGTTAGATTCAGTGTTTCTGCTTTCCGGGTGGGAACTTCCACAAACTGATACGTATCTTTTGGACACTGCAGGAGAAAAATAAGAAGAAAATCATTGCCCTTGAGCACTAGCGTCTATTGGGAGATGAGGAAGAGAAAGCCAGTTTGATTAGGCGGGATGCTTGGAGGCAGGGGGTTAAGTGATCAAACCTGCAGGAATATATCAGACTCAAGAACTATATGCAAAAATTGAAAACTAAAATTATCCCATTATCCAATATCCTTCATAATATTAAAATGCAAAAAAGGAAAAGCACGAGATTCACAGTAAAACGCTGAAAGCTCTAATAAAAATCCAAGGCTTAAAACACTTGTGCAGTATTCAAATTTAAAAAAAAGATAAAAAATATTGATTGAAAAATAGGTAATTTCACTTTCCAAATGTTACAGCACTTCACCATACCAAGGTTCAATGCACATCCACACGAAAGAGTCTAAAAAGAGATCCATTCTATTATATCAAGGCTATGCAATGTAAAATAAAGTGACGAGACATCACTTATAGAACAGTACAGCACAGAACAGGCCCTTCGGCCCTCGATGTTGTGCCGAGCAATGATCACCCTACTCAAACCCACGTATCCACCCTATACCCGTAACCCAACAACCCCCCCCCCTTACTTTTTAGGACACTACGGGCAATTTAGCATGGCCAATCCACCTAACCCGCACATCTTTGGACTGTGGGAGGAAACCGGAGCACCCGGAGGAAACCCACGCACACACGGGGAGGACATGCCGACTCCGCACAGACAGTGACCCAGCCGGGAATCGAACCTGGGACCCTGGAGCTGTGAAGCATTTATGCTAACCACCATGCCACCGTGCTGCCCGTGCTTCACACTTCATTGTGAATCAATGCCACCCCACAGTAGTGATCCAATGTTAGTAATTCTCATTGTAACCAGTTAGAAACTTCCATGTTGGGGATAGCCCATCCCTCCTCTCCTTATACCTCGTCTTAGTTCACGCCATGTGTCAACATGACTGGTTAAAATGACTATACTTCATAAACACAAACCGAGACAATGAGCAATGAAGGCTTTCAAGACTCTGTCACACATGGACTTCAAATTGCAACCTGACTGAAACACTGGCTTAAATGCACCTAACGTGAGGTTTGGCGTTGGGTGTCGATCAAGAACAGCTGATTTCACCCCCTCCATCATTGCACAAACGGAGGGTGATCATTGGGTGCTGCTGACTACTCAATAACCCACCATAGATCAAGGATGGAAACGCAAGCCTTACTACCTGTCCTGCATTACTCAGTATCACAGCCTGTAGTGCATGCTCACACTGAACCAGAGTACTTTTATTGGCGAAATGTTATATAAGTGTGATCAATCTTTTAGGATACCTCTGGCCGAAGTGTGGAATACATGGTGAAAGTATTTACTAAGATTGGTGTTTAAAAATGTGTATTGCACCCACATGGCTCCAGATATATAAAGTTTTGAGGGCTAAAAAAGAAAGTTACTTTGTTAGTGGTTTTGTAACGTCGATATTTAGGTTTTTCTCACAGATCCATAAAGCAGGTTGTTAAATGTTAACAGGTTACACTGGTATAATATCTGTATGCAGGCACTTCAGTGGTACTTTGGAAACGCAATGTAAAAAATAATGTCAAAGGCGTGTATACAATTGTCATTTCCACTGACGTGCGATCTTACTAGCAAATAAAGCACCAACTTCATGACTTTCTCTCAGATAGAGAGGAGTTAAATATAAAATTCTTCCCCCGCCATGGGGCTCTGCCTGTGAACGGCTAGTCCTAGTTGTAGTGTTAACGTTCAGCCGCTAACAAACAGGACTGCCAGCTGTCAGATAAAGTATTCCTTCTTGCTTTCATCCATTGCATCTTGGAAGTTGGGGTCACTTTTCAAAGCAGCATCGGCATTTTCTGCAAACTCTGTGCCCTTGGCCTCGTTGGTGTGATATGTGCCTTTGTGCCGATACAGGTAGCGGATTAGAACCACAAGAAGGCAAATAACCACAAATATCACCGCAGCTATAATACCTGTTGGTAAAGTGGAAACTTTAGATATCTCGAAAACAGATGAAGAAGAACATTCTTAACTGGGTCAGCACTGAATAGTTACAACATAGTACACATTGGAAGGTGTTGGAATAACATATAAAGTATTTTTATAAATGCTATTATAAATACTATTTATAAATATTTTATGAAGTGAAAAGTATTTTTCTGCGAGCAGCTCAACAGGTACTTAATGATCTGTTGAGCTGCTCACAGAAAAAAAACTTTTCACTGTGCCTCGGTACATGTGACAATAAACAAATCCAATCCAATATAAAACTAACAGTAGAATGAAAGGGGAAGGAATTAATTTAACACAGCTAGTTATGATTATTATTATTATGATCTGGAATGCATTACCCGAAAAGCCGGTGAAAGCAGGTTCAATGGTAATTTAAAAAAAGGAATGAATCATAGAATCCCTACAGTGCAGGAGGCCGCCATTCGGCCCATTGAGTCTGCACCAACCCTCTGAAAGAGCATCCTACCGAGGCCCACTCCCCTGCAGATCTTTGGATGTGAAGGGGTAATTTTAGCATTGCCAATCCACCTAACCTGCATATCTTTGGAAATAAATATTTGAAGGGGAGGGTCTATTGGTTTGCTGAGAGAGTTGCACTCCAGTCTGCTGCCTGCACCTTGGAAGTGGACTGAAAAATCTCAGTTGGTCTCCTTCAATTAGCCTTAATTTGCCATTAAAAGCTTAATTCTCTACCCTTTGCATGCAGGTGGGTTGACCTGCCACTGCCTCCCTCCCCCTCCCCCCCCCCCCCCCCCCCCCCCCCCCCCCCCCCCCCCACATCTCACCCCTGGAAAATAGGCCTTCGGATGGGATGGATCCAGGGAATGGGCATGCCAGTGACCAATGTTAATTTTAGTACCTACCCACCTCTGTCTCTGGCCTGGCGAAGACTCAAAATCCAGGAGTGCAATTGGTCTTCCCAACGTGCGACTGAATGGAAATTTAAACTCAGCCAATACTTAGGGCAGCATGGTAGCACAGTGGTTAGCACTGTTGCTTCGCAGCGCCGGGGTCCCAGGTTTGATCCCTGGCATGGGTCACTGTCTGTGTGGAGTCTGCACATTCCCACAGCGTCTGCATGGCTTTCCTCCGGGTGCTCAGGTTTCCTCCCACAGGTCCCGAAAGACATGCTTGTTTGGTGAATTGCACATTCTGAATTTTCCCTCCGTGCACCCGAACAGGCGCCGGAATGTGGGGCTTTTTATAATAACTTCATTGCAGCATTATGCAAGCCTACTTGTGACAATAATAAAGATTATCATTAATAGATTATTATTACTTGGCACCTGATGAACAGTGCAAACAACTGAATTGCTTCTTGAAGTGTGTTGCAGCAGAAGAAAAATCATATTGCCGCTGCCTCTATTAAACATGATGTGGAGATGCCGGCGTTGGACTGGGGTGAGCATAGTAAGAAGTTTTAAACCAGGTTAAAGTCCAAAAGGTTTGTTTCGAATCACTAGTTTTCGGAGCACTTCTCCTTCCTCAGGTGAATGGAGAGGTGGGTTCCAGAAACATTTTTTAGACACAGTCAAAGATGTAAGACAATACTTTGAATCCGAGCATTTGCAGGTAATTAAGCCTACAGGTCCAGCCGAAGCAACTGGAGACAGGGATAATCATAGGTTAAAGTGGTGTGAATTGTCTCAAGCCAGGACAGTTGGTAGGATTTCATAAGCCCAGGCCAGATGGTGGGGATGAATGTAAAGCGACATGAATCCAAGGTCCCGGTTGAGGCCGTACTCATGTGTGCGGAACTTGGCTATAAGTTTCTGCTCGGTAATTCTGCGTTGTCGCGCGTCCTGAAGGCTGCCTTGGAGAATGCTTACCCGAAGATCAGAGGCTGAATGTCCTTGACTGCTGAAGTGTTCCCTGAGGAAGGGAACATTCCTGCCTGGCGATTGTCGCGCAATGTCCGTTCATCCATTGTCGCAGCATCTGCATAGTCTCGCCAATCCACCATCCTTCGGGACATCCTTTCCTGCAGCATATGAGGTAGACAACGTTGGCCGAGTAGCTAGAGTGGGTGGCTGGTGGGTGGTGTTCTCACGCGTAATGGTGGTACCCATGTCGATGATCTGGCACGTCTTGCAGAGATTGCCATGGCAGGGTTGTGTGGTGTCGTGGTCGCTGTTCTGAAGGCTGCGTAGTTTGCTGCAAACAATGGTTTGTTTGAGGTTGAGTGGTTGTTTGAAGGCAAGTAGTGGGGGTGTGGGAATGACCTTGACAAGATGTTCGTCTTCATTGAAGGCTGCAAAGAAGATGTCGTAGTTGCTCCGCTCCAGGGAAGTACTGGATGACGAAGGGTACTCTGCATTCAAAGTGTCGTATTGCATCTTTGACTTTTGTCCATATAAATGTTTCTGGAACCCACCTCTTCATTCACCCGAGGAAGGAGCAGTGCTCCGAAAGCTAGTGATTCGAAACAAACCTGTTGCACTTTAACCTGGTGTTGTAAGACTTCTTACTGTTCTGTTAAACAGGTGCCACGATAATAAAAACCTCCAGCAACTTGGCAGTTTGAGCGATACAACCAACAGCAGCAATAAGTAACTCTCATTTTCAAGATGCACTGAGCGAACCTGTTGCTACGTTCGCAAATAAAACTGAAAAAGATGGGGTAGGATTAAAAACTTGATTCTTTGCTGTTGGAAGTGTCTAAAGTTAAACTTGTTTAAGGTCCTGAAAGTGGGGGGTGGAAATAAAGGAATGAAAAATAATTCAGGGCCTGAATAAAAATCTTGCAATTAGCAACTGATTCGTGAAATCTCCTTTTGGGGAAAGCACTACTGTTGGCCCCAGTGCTCTAATTGATGAAAAGTGAAGAAAAACAACAATTATCTAACAGTGATCATAAATTGTTAATTTAATTCCAGGGTCCCACTGGTGCGCTAGGTATGATCTGGGCTTCATCGGGGCCACGGGTGATGTTCTTTGAAATCACTTGATTGAATTCGGGACTTAATCAGTATCAGACTTGCTTAGTACAAACAAATTTGTCTCAACCCACAAAAATTGTTATCCCCCTTATAAACTACAATGAGGCTGAAGCTTCAGTGTGAGGATACATTGCTCTTGCCACAATGGTACTTCAACTTTCCATTGCTGCGACAACCTCAATATTTCTCACCTATTTTTCATTCCTGACTGATTCTCCCCAAAATGTGGAACTTGAGGGAGTACTCCCCCCCCCCCCCCGCCCCTCCTTTGTCAGCTTAAATTTACTTTCCGCCAACTTTCAACCTCTGACTCCTCATTGACTGCAGATCACTACATTGGATTTTACGTGTTGCTTGAAACCATTTGATGGAACAACGACCTTTGCACACTATTTCAACTGGTTGGTCCGGAGGTCAGGGTGCAGGTCCAAATAAGCAGCAAGCTGAATTAGGCATTAAAGCAAGCAAGTTAAAGCATTGATGACTGAGAAGGTTCTAAAGCACGATGGTAACGCTGGCAAACTGTTTGCAAGATCAACCTCACAAGCAGAACTGAAAAGAAGTGTGTAAGCTGGAACGATTCAATTGCTAAAATTCTAAATGATCAGCTTCTCCCAATGATTAAAGATTTTCCTTGTAAATCAACGCAGTTTTGTCACAAATACCATTCCCTCTTGGAATGATTGACTCAATTTCTATCCAGTGGAATGGTGTGCGTGAGGACACTCGGGTGAAAGACAGGATTTGATTTAATGGATAAGGGTCCACTCACGTTGATGCAACAGCCAAGAAAGCCCACCAATGTCTCTACTTCTATGGAAGCTAAAGAAATTTGGCACGTCTGCATCGACTCTCACAAACCTGTACTGATGTGCATAGAAAACATCCTATCCGGCTGCATTACAACTTGATATGGCAACTGCTCGGGCCAAGATCGCAAGAAACTGCAGAGTGTGGTGAACTCAGCCCAATGCATCACAGAAGCTTGCCACCCTCCCATTGATTCTGTCTACACCTCCCGCTGCCTCAGGAAGGCAGATTATCAGAGACCCTCCCACCCAGGCATTGCCTTCTTCCAGACCCTTCCATCAGGCAGAAGGTACAGAAATCTGAAGATCTGCACATCCAGACGTAGGTTCAGCTTCTTCCCCACAGCTACAAGACTCCTCAACGACTCCCCCTTGGACTGATCTGTTCCCTGTCAGAACACAATTCATGATGCCCTATGCTGCTCTTGCTCATGTATTTGCTTTGTTTGGCCCCTTGTTCCGCACTGTAACCAATCACTGTTTTGTCGATGTACCATTTGTCAATGTTCTCTGTTGAATATTCTTTTGTCTACTATGTACGTACTGTGTACACTCCCTTGGCCGCAGAAAAATACTTTTCACTGTACTTCGGTACATGTAACAATACACCCCCTCTTTCTCTTTCTCTCTCCCCCTTTCTCTCTCTCACCCCCTCCGGCCCTCTTTCTCTCTCCCTCTGTCGCTCTCTCTCTCTCTCCCCTTGTTGCTCTCTCTCTGTCTCTGTCTGTCTCTCTCTCTCTTCCCTGCATCTCTCCCTCTCTGCCTCCCTCTCTCCCTCCCTCTGGCCCTCTCTCTCTCTTTGGCCAGTGTCACTGGGCCACTACTTGCAACCAATCCTAAATTTAAAAAAAAAATTGATGCAGCAATGGAGCCCAAACTCTAAGCTAAGTCTTGCAGGCTGACAAGTGCTGGTGAAGGGGGCAGGGAACCAGGGTTGGGATAGGACAGTTTTGCCTCTGATGGATACAGGGAGCCTTTACCCTCTCTGCCCCCTCTCCAGTCCCTTTCCCCCTCATATGACCAGTTACCAGCCCACAAGTGACAACTGTGAAGTTGGTGGTCTGGGCCTTCGCTGCTATGGGTTACATTTCAGTGACAGTGTGGGGCAGCCTTTAAATACAAATTAAAACCCTGCAAGAAACCAACGGATTGTGTGGAAAAAAAAAGAGACCGAGCGCGGGCGAGACACAGCGTGTGGCCGGGGGTGGGGGCGGGGGTATAAGAGAGCGTGAGTGAGTGAGAGAGAGACAGACAGACAGAGGGGAGGGAGAGAGTGAGTGAGTGAGAGAGCCAGACAGAGAGACTCTGATACAGAGGCACACCCTAATTTAGATAGGAGAGACACACAAAGGTGAGAGAGAGAAGTTTAGTCCAGGACTTTTATGAAATGTATTCACTCTATTATAATATCAGAGACTTGAACAGTTAAGTGGATCAGGAGTTATGCAGGATCTCACTGATTTTGGCAAGAGAGACAGAGAGAGAGAGACTGACATTAGTGGAAATTCACTCCAGTCACAGAAATCTGCAAATCCATGGCATTAGTTCCAGTTTAACAAAAAGAGCCATATTCCTGAGAGCACAGGTGGTTGCATGAAGTGACTGTTGGATTCATCACCAATCCATTTACATCACACTGCCACCAGCCAGCATCTGCTTACCGACTGTGCAGAAACAAGAACAATGAAGTCTTGAAGCCTGTCGGGCTTCGCACCAAGCATCCAGCTGGCAGATAACCCAAGGCTGTAAATTCAGTTCTGTAACTGCATTGCTCTGGTGATTTACAAAGCCAGAATTACAACTACGAGCCTCTGCCTAACTGGCTGCCTGCTGCTGTCCTGCGCTCTGTCCAATCCTTCTCCCTCCTCTGAGATCAGACTGGTTTTCAGAGCCATCATTCTCTTATGTGTTAATCACAGCACAATCTCAAAATTCTGCTCAATGCGGAAATAATTTTGTTGCCTGTGCAGGTTTGTTTAAAAGATCATGGGCGAAATTCTCCGCCCCCCACGACGGGTGGGAGAATAGCGGGAGGGCCTTCCCGACTTTTTTGACGCCCTCCCGCTATTCTCCCAACCCCCGCCGAAATCCCGACACGAATCGCTGCCGCCGTTTTTTTACGGCCGGCAGCGATTCACAGCTGTTAGAAGGGCCGAAGTCCCAGCCCTTTACGACCTTTTTACGAACGGCAAACACACCTGGTCCTGCCGTTCGTAAAAACGTCGTGACCACCTGGAAAAAAATAACCATGGCACCGATTGGCACGGCAGTACCACGGCCGTGCCAAGGGTGCCATGGGCCCGCGATCGGTGCCCACCGATCGCGGGCAGCGGGCCCGATGCCCGCGCACTATTTGTCCTTCCGCCGCCCCGCAGTATCAATACGCGGGGCGGCTGAGGGGCAACCCGGACCGCGCATGCGCGGGTTTCGCGCAAAAACGCGATGACGTCACCCGCGCATGCGCGGGTGGCGTCTTCCCACCTGCGCATGCGCGGCTGACGTCATATGACGCGTCAGCCGGCGCTAAATCCGACAAGCGGGTTTAACGATTTTCGTTAAGCCCGACTTGTCGGGGCCTCCGACGTCGGGCTGCTAGCCCCGACGGGGGACCAGAATCGGTCCCCCGTCGGGAAGGGGCGCGATGCCGTAAAACCCGCCCGGGTTTTACGGCGGTTTGACGATTTTTCCCGTTTTGGGAGAATTTCGCCCCATGGGTGGGATTTTCTGAAGGCAGTGTGTTGACGCCGTCGTAAAAACTGGAGAGTTTAACGACAGCGTCATCGGACCGCTAATTGTAACGATCCTCTGCCCTACAGGAGGCCAGCAAGGCACTGGAACGACCCACGCCGCTCAAGCTGCGGATACCGGCATCAAATGGGTGCCGCGGGTCTGCGCATGTGCGCTGGGACCGGCACGAACTGGCGCATGCGCACTAGCTCCTTTGTCCGCGCCGGCCCCGACGCAACATGGTGTAGGACTACAGGGGCCGGCGTGGAGCAAAAGAAGCCCCCACCACGAGAGGCCGGCCCGCCGACCGGTAGGCCCCGACCGGTAGGCCCCGATCGTGGGCCAGGCCACGGTGAAGGTTCCCCCCCCTGGGCTCGGTCCCCCACCAGGGCGCCCCAGACAGGATGGATGCTGAGGTCCCGCCGGGTAAGACCAGATGCGAATGGCGCCGGCGGGACTCGGGCTTTTTTGGGCGGCCACTCGGCCAATCCCGGGCGGAGAATCGCCGCATAGAGGGCCCCCGACCAGCGCCGCACTCACCACCCCGGCGCCGATGCTCCACTCTCCGTAGAATCGGCGGACCGGCGTCGGGGCGGCGGCGCGCAAATCGCGCCCGGCCCATCAATTCTCCGACCCGGCGTGGGCTGAGAGAATCCCGCCCCATAATGGAAATAGTAGAATGGTTTCTGTATTATCTTTTCACTCCTGCAGACAGAATTATTGTTTTTGTTCCCTCAAGACATGAGGTTCATATTGGACATTACTGCTAATTCTCAGTCCCCCTCCCCCGATGTGACCATCCCTCATGAGGCTATGTATTCATCATACCTTTTCATATTACAGGTGGATAAGGTCCAGGTGTGGACACCACTTGGAGATTACTGAGCGCTGGGCGTTGTGTCTCCATTTCCTGTGTTTTCCTGGGACTGGGTGGATTAGCTTCAGGGGTCAGAGGGGAGACTTCCAGTTGCCCTTTCCCAAATTGGCCTCGTTTTTTCTTCCCTCTCCCAGTCAAGGGTTCCAAATCCACCCCTTTGCAGTTCCCCCAGGATAACCACAATGGAGCATGGGAACCATAATAAAGCGGAGTGTCCCAGAGTAATTCCGAAAATATTCCGGGCCTATCTGCCCTATCTGACTTCTCGTTGGCTAACGAACGATGAAGATGAACGCCTTACCTCCAACGAGTGCAGAATCCATTCCACCACCGTTACTCACAGGTGTGTCTCCTGCTCGAGGGATCTCTGCAATGAAGCACAAAAGAGAATCATTTTCAGAGTGCAAGCTGGGCTGCAGATTGCGAGTTGTTGACGAGATATTAAACGGCTTTCCAATTTGCCTGGGTAGAAAGTTTAGGTCATCATTAAAGGGGAGAGATCCTTGTGCCCTGGTCAACATTCTCCCCTAAATCAATATTATCATGAGGAAAATCTGTGGTGGCGGCTGTATAATGGGGATAGTTTCTTTTTATTCTTCCACAGAATGTAGAGCTCACTGGCTGGGCCAGAATCTTTATTGCCCATCTCCAATATGGGTGGGGTGACAGTTCCCATCATATGTTGAGCATTGATAAAAGTTGACAGGGAAGGCACGCACATGTAAGATTGTATAACAGCAGCAATAACTTCCATTTAAACAGCACTTTTAACAGAGTTAAAACATTCCCGATCACTCACAGGAGCACCAAATAAATGACACTAAGCCACTTGATAGAGATATTATACAGTTGAGGTGATCAGTTTTAAGGAGCAACTTAAAGTAAGTAAGAGAGTGGCAAGATGAGTGGCGAGAATGAGTGGCAAGAGCGAGAGGCAAGAGCGAGTGAAGAGGAGAGAGCGAGTGAAGAGGAGAGAGCGAGTGAAGAGGAGAGAGCGAGTGAAGAGGAGAGAGCGAGTGAAGAGGAGAGAGCGAGTGAAGAGAGGAGAGAGCGAGTGAAGAGAGGAGAGAGTGAGCGAGAGCGGAGAGAGCGAGCGAGAGAGGGGAGAGCGAACGAGAGCGGGGAGAGCGAGCGAGAGCGGGGAGAGCGAGCGAGAGCGGGGAGAGCGAGCGAGAGCGGGGAGAGCGAGCAAGAGCAGGGAGAGCGAACGAGAGCGGGGAGAGCGAATGAGAGCGGGGAGAGTGAGCGAGAGCAGGGAGAGCATGCGAGAGTGAGGAGTGCGTGCAAGAGCGGAGTGAGTGTGCGAGAGTGGAAAGCGCGAGCAAGGGTGGGGAGAGCGAGCGAGAGCGGAGAGCGCGAGCAAGAGTGAAGAGCGAGTGTGGGGAGCTTGAACGAAAGTAGGAGAGTGAGCAAGAGGGGATGGAGCGAGCAAGAGGGGGGAGAGCGGGCGAGAGCATGAGCGGAGAGCATGAGCGAGAGCGGAGAGCACGAGCGAGAGCGGAGAGCACGAGCGAGAGCGGAGAGCACGAGCGAGAGCGGAGAGCACGAGCGAGAGCGGAGAGCACGTGCGAGAGCGGAGAGCACGAGCGAGAGCGGAGAGCGGGAGCGAGAGCGGAGAGCGGGAGCGAGAGCGGGAGCGAGAGCGGGAGCGAGAGCGGGAGCGGGAGCGAGAGCGGGGAGCGAGAGCGGGAGCGGAGAGCGGGAGAGAGAGCGGAGAGAGCGAGCGAGAACGGAGAGAGCGAGCGAGAACGGAGAGAGCGAGCGTGAACGGAGAGAGCGAGCGACAACGGAGAGAGCGAGCGAAAACGGAGAGAGCGAGCGAGAACGGAGAGAGCGAGCGAGAACAGAGAGAGCGAGCGAGAATGGAGAGAGCGAGCGAGAAGAGAGAGAGCGAGCGAGAACGGAGAGAGCGAGCGAGAACGGAGAGAGCGAGCGAGAACGGAGAGAGCGAGCGAGAACGGAGAGAGCGAGCGAGAACGGAAAGAGCGAGCGAGAACGGAGAGAGCGAGCAAGAAGAGAGAGAGCGAGCAAGAAGAGAGAGAGCGAGCGAGAAAGAGCGGAGAGAGGTGAATGGAATTCGAGAGCTTGGGCCCATGCAGATGCAGGCACGGTCACTAATCATTGAATCATAGAATCCCTACAGTGCAGAAGAAGCTACTCCAAACCTTTGGCCTCTGGAAGTTTCTCCGTGCCGAGGCCGCATTTAAGAGGGATTTGCTCCTCGGGGCAGCATTTTGTCCTACAGCCCAGATCTTTCATCCCTCCACCTTTCGGGCCTCTCACCTGCTTCTGTGACCCCCCCCCACACACACACACCCAACCTCGGGGAAGCCCCCAGGAAACCCTCTCTACCTGGTAAGGCTCCCCCCCCCCCCCCCATCCTGACACCTGGGCACCCTGGCGCTGCCAGGTTGCTAGCCTGCTCTGCTCCCGACCACCAGGCATCTTGATGGGCTTGGGAGATCGCCCCAGGTGCCTTTGTCACTGTTCCGTGTTTGTGTGTCTCCCTGGTACGGCCGATGAGTCCTGAGCGCTGGTAGAATCCAGCATCCAGATATTTTAAATAAGCCATTCGGCACGATTAAATATCTACATCTGGATCTCAACCAGAGAGGATGAGATCCAGATCTTGATGTGCAGACAGAGTCGGGTGACTCGCGATTGGCCCGGCACCCTGCCCGATTTGCGGTTCACGAATGAATCATCCTTCAAGGTAGCTGGGTCAAAATCCCGGGACTCTCTCCCTAACAGTGGCGATACTTGCACCATACAGGCTGCACGGTTCAATGCGGCAGCTCATTGCCACTTTCCAAAGGCAATTTGAGGTGAAAAACAAATGCTGGCCTTGCCAGCGGTACCCATGGATGATTAATAAAACAATTTGTACAGAATCTCTACAATGCAGGAGGCCATTTGGCCCATCGCACTGACCCTCCGAAAGAGCACCCCACCCAGGCACACTCTCCTGCCCTGTACCCGTAACCCCACTCAATCTTTCGACACAAAGGGGTAATTTAGCATGGCCAATCCCCCTGACCTCCACGTCTTTGGACTGTGGCGGGGGGGGGGAAATGTGCAAACACCACATGAACAGACAGTCACCGAAGCTCAGCATCAAACCCATGGCACCATGCCACCCATGGTTGCCACATATTCATACAGAATAATGACGACCAAACTTCACAAATACTTTGGTGTCCGCAAGACATTTTGGGACCACGAAAGCGGCGATAAGCACTTTATAAACACTAATCCTTTCTGAGCTTTTAAATGGTTACTTGGCTGGATGCTTTTCGGCAAAACCAGCTGACCAAAAGAGTCAGTGCTTTCAGGACAGGAATTTCAAAGAACAAAAGAAGAAAAATTACAGCACAGGAACAGGCCCTTCGGCCCTCCAAACCTGCGCCGATCCAGATCCTTTATCTAAAACTGCCGCCTATTTTCTAAGGATCTGTATCCCTCTGCTCCCTCCCATTTATGTATCTGTCTAGATACATCTTAACTGACGCTATCGTGCCCGCTTCTACCACCTCCGCCGGCAATGTGTTTCAGGCACCCACCACCCTCAGCGTAAAGAGCTTTCCACGCATATCTCCCTTAAACCTTTCCCCTCTCACCTTGAACTCGTGACCCCTAGTAACTGAATCCCCCACTCTGGGAAAAAGCTTCTTGTTATCCACCCTGTCTATACCTCTCATGATTTTGTAGACCTCAATGAGGTCCCCCCTCAAACTTCCGTCTTTCTAATGAAAATAATCCTAATCTACTGAACCTCTCTTCAAAGCTAGCGCCCTCCATTCCAGGCAACATCTGATGTGTTGGCTTGTGTAGGCTTAAGAGATGAACAGACACTTCCAACACAGATGAAGGTTCAACTCAATTTTATTAACTACTTCTAACTAACTAACACACAATGACTGTGGGTCTAAATAATGCTAACTTGAACTAGAGACCTAAGCCTTGTCCGAACCAGTTGATTCTCTCAGCACGTGTTGAGAGTCTGTGCTGGGCTGAATAAGTTCCTGTTACACTCAGAGGCAGCACCCAGAATGAGCGGGAACCGTGGTGCCCTCTGCCTTTATAGTGTGTGTATTCTAACTGGTGATTGGCTGCGGTGTTTGTACATGTTGATTGGTCCCTGTGTGTGTCCATCAGTGTGTGTCTGCACCATGATATATTGGTATATATTATGACAACATCCTGGTGAACCTCCTCTGCACCCTCTCCAAAGCATCGACATCCTTTTGGTAATGCGGCGACCAGAACTGTACGCAGTATTCCAAATTTGGCTGAACCAAAGTCTTATACAACTGTAACATGACCTGCCAACACTTGTACTCAATACCCCTTCTGATGAAGGAAAGCATGCCGTATGCCTTCTTGACCACTCTATCGACCTGCGCAGCCACCTTCAGGGTACAATGGACCTGAACACCCAGATCTCTCTCGACATCAATTTTCCCCAGGGCTTTTTCATTTACCGTATAAATGGGGTTGCACCCACCTTTCTGAGAAGCACCCAGGTCCCTTGGTCGTGTTCAGTATAGCTCAGCTACTGGCTGCCACAGCATAGCTCAATTACTTCCACACTGTGGAACGACTATCAGCAACCAGAGACAGTAGGGCAGCCCGCACTGCAGATATATTTTGTAGTACAAATGCCAGTCACTAAATTTTCTCCAGCCTTTAGCTAGGAAGGGCGAAGATGAATTTTTTTTTAATATAAAAAATATTTTGAAAAGACATTAATGGGATAAAAAAAAAAATCCAAGAGTTCAGAAACTGCAGTTTGGAGTGTGTTATTTTTGGCCAGCAGTTTGGTAAATGTAGACAACAATGGGCTTGACTGCCAGCATAAAACAATCCTAGTCACTTGCATGGACAACAGAGAACACTATCTAATAAGTTTGCAATGTTAATTGAATGCATATGCACAAATGGCCACACCCGCTGAACAAATGTTCTGGAAGAACGAGGTGGAAAGTTTGGGCGAGGGGCGAATAAAAGGGGACCCTCTTCCTCTGAATCAGCCTCCTCTACCCCCTCACTCTAAATCGGCCACCCCCCTCACTCTCTACTGACAGGAAGAGACAGTGGGAAAGTAACCAAGGGAATTCCAGATCAGTGGGTAATGTCCAATTCAATGTGCTCAGACCATTATGGTCAACACTGTAAAAAGGAAATGTCTGAATAATTTGATTTTGCAAGTTCTAGCTGTCGGGACTGGTTTAGCACAGTGGGCTAAATAGCTGGCTTGTAACGCAGAACAAGACCAGCAATGCAGGTTCAATTCCCGTACTGGCCTCCCCGAACAGGCGCTGGAATGTGGCGACTAGGGGCTTTTCACAGTAATTTAATTGAAGTCTATTTGTGACAGTAAGCAATTATTATTATTAGTTACACAACCCACCGACTCAGCTTTGGCTAGATTCGGCCATCTCACAACCTACCCCAACAGTTAAGAATTGTTTGTGCATATTTTAGCTTTAACTTTTTGCGGGTTATGCAAGCTTCTAGGATTTTGAACAAAGGACCAAGCAACCTGTTTTAATTGACCACCCCGCATCTTGGATGTACTGGGGGCAGCACGGTAGCATTGTGGATAGCACAATCGCTTCACAGATCCAGGGTCCCAGGTTCGATTCCGGCTTGGGTCACTGTCTGTGCGGAGTCTGCACATCCTCCCCGTGTGTGCGTGGGTTTCCTCCGGGTGCTCCGGTTTCCTCCCACAGTCCAAAGATGTGCAGGTTAGGTGGATTGGCCATGATAAATTGCCCTTAGTGTTGGGTGGGGTTACTGGGTTATGGGGTGGTGGTGTTGACCTTGGGTAGGGTGCTCTGTCCAAGAGCCGGTGCCGAATGGCCTCCTTCTGCACTGTAAATTCTATGAAATTATACTGAGAGGGAGCATTTCTTCATTCCTGTAGGCGAGTAGGATCAGATACAGGAAGAGAAAAATACAAAAAAAAGAAAGGCAAATATAAGAGGAGCCTTGGTGAGTTGTTGCATTGTATCAGTGCATATGGCTGCCAATGTTCACTGAAGATAAAGAGAGTAAGCGATCAAGATGCTGGGTGAATATCCATTTACCGAATTAGGCAGCAGACGACATTCTGACGATTTACAACTGTTTCATTGTGATAGTATAATTCAGTGCAAAACCTAGTTTCCACTCTTCCCTTCCAGTTGCTCTCCTGCCTAGAAGCTCATCCAACTGGGGAAAAGCCCAACTCCTAAATACAAGTTTCAATCAGCATCGCCTGTCCTCTGTTCACTCTGAAGCAAGAACTGGGGCGGGATTCTCTGATCCTGAGGCTGTGTTGACCCCATCATAAACGCCATCGCGTTTCACGATGGCGTCAACATCTGATTCTGACCCCTACAGGGGCCAGCACGGCACTGGAGCAACCCATACCGCTTCAGCTGCCGATACCGACGTCAAATGGGCGCTGTGGGTCTGCACATGCGCAGTGCGACCGGCGTCAATGCGCGCAGTGCGACCGGCAAAATTGCGCGCATGCACGGTGGCTCCCTTCTCCGCGCCGGCCCCGACGCAACATGGCTTAGGGCTACAGGGGCAGGCGCGGAGCAAAAGAGGCCCCCAGCCCGAGAGGCCTATCGGTAGGCCCGATTGTGTGCCAGGACACAGCGGAGGCCCCTCCCCGGGGTTCGACCCCCCTGACCCCCACCAGGCCGCCCCCGGATGGACGCACGCCGAGGTCCCGCCACGAAAGATCACACGTGGATGGCGCCGGCGGAACTCAGATTTTTTTTATGCAGCCGCTCGGCCCATCCCAGGCGGAGAATCGCCGGGTGTGGGGCATAGAGCAGACCCCGACCGGCGCCACGCCAACCAAGCCGGCGCCGATTCTCCGCTCTCCGGAGAATCGGCGTTGCGCAATTCGCGCACAGCCCGGCGATTCTCCGGCCTGGCGTGGGCTAAGAGAATCCCGCCCCTGGTTTCTCTTAAAGGTACTTGCAATTCTAACATTGTGATAAGGCAGTGGAGGAGTGTTGGCCAATAGGGGGTGAGTTACTCAGAATCCCCAGCCTCTGACATGCTCCTGTAGCCACAGTTTTGATAGCAGGGCCGGCTCAAGGTACCGGCAACTCGGGCAGTCGCCCGGGGCGCCATGAGCTAGGGGCGCTGCGTAAAAGACTCGGGTCCCGCGCATGCGCAGTTGGGCCGGTGCCAACCAGCGCATGCGCGGTGGCCGCCCTCGCTCAGGCCGCCCCGCACAAACATGGCAGATGGATCCAGGCTCGCCGGTGCTCACTCCGGCCCCTACCCCCCTCGGGCTCACTCCGCCCCCCCCACCCACCCCCCCCCAGGCCCCCCCCAGCCCCGCCCCCCCTCCCGCCCCGCCCCCCCCGGCCCGTTCTCCCGTGTCTCCGTGGATTTCCTCCGGCTGCTCCGGTTTCCTTCCACAGTCCAAAGACGTGCAGGTTAAGTGGATTGGCCATGATAAATTGCCTTTAGTGACCAAAAAGGGTAGGACAGGTTATTGGGTTACGGGGATAGGGTGGAAGTGAGGGCTTAAATGGGTCAGTGCTGACTCGATGGGCTGAATAGCCTCCTTCTGCACTGTATGTCCTATGTTCAAACCATGCAAGGAGTTATTAGATCAGATAATCAAAAGCTTGAATCATAGAATCTACAATGCAGGAGGCCATTCGGCCCATCGAGTCTGCACTGGCCCTTGGAAAGAGCACCCTATTTAAGCCCATATCCCCGATCCCCGTAACCCAATAACCCCTCCTAACCGTTTTGGACACCAAGGACAATTTAGCATAGCCAATCCACCTAACCTGCATATCTTTGGACTGCGGGGTGAAACCGGAGCACCCAGAGGAAACACACGCACACACGGGGATAACGTGCAGACTCCTCACGGACAGTGATCCGGCAGTGAATCTAACCTGGGACCCTGGTGCTGTGAAGCCAGAGGGATGAATTGAGGGAGTTGGGCAGAAGGTTAAAAAACAGGACTGTGCCATGGATGAGTGAGTTTAGAAATAAGTGGATAGGTTAGATAAACCTGTGGCTAGAGGGATGGTGGAGGAGCGAGGGCTTTACGTACTTGGATCATTGAAATCACTTCTGGGGCAGATTGGAACTGTGCAAGTTGCATCTGAATTGGAGTGGGACAAATATCCTAGCAGGGAATGTTTGTTCATGCTACTGGGCAGGGTTGAAAAAAATTTGGAAGGGGAATGGGATCCAAAGTAACAGTACACGGGGTAAAAAGATGGAATCAAATATAGAGCATAAACCGGGCAAGTCCAGTGGGCAGAGCAGAGAGGGGTATGATAAGAAGGATCGGTAGGCTAAACTGCATTCATTTCAGTGCAAGGCAGCTGACGGATAAGTCTGATGAACTCAGCGTATTGATCAGCATGTGGAATTGTGACATTATGGCAATCACAGAACCACAGAAGAAGGGCAGGATGGTCAGCTGAATGTCCCAGGGTGTAGAAGTTTCAGGCATGATAGAGAGGGAGGTAAAAGAAGAGGAGGAATTGCATTATTGATTATGGAGAACATCATGGTAGTACTCAGAGATAATATCTTAGTAGGTTCCCCAAATTAAGCCAAATGGGTCAAACTTGGTAACAAAAAGGTGATCACATTGCTGGGAGTGTATTATAGGCCCCCAGTCAGGAAGAGATAGTAAGACAGATATGTAGGCACATCTCTGAGAATTGCAGGAAAAATTGGGTAATAATAGTAGGGGATGTCAACTTCCCCAATATTAACAAAGGACAAAGAACAATACAGCACAGGAACAGGCCCTTCGGCCCTCCAAGTCTGATCGGTCATGATACTAACCTTGGCCAAAACCCTCAGCACTTCCTTGTGCCATATCCCTCTATACCCATCCTATCCATGTGTTTGTCAAGATGCCTTTTGAACGCCATTAATATATCTGCTTCCACAACTGGGATAGTCAAAGTGTGAAAGGTTTAGAGGGGGGCAGAATTCTTAAAATGCATCCAGAACAACTTTGTAATGCTGGTACGTATACGCAGAAAGTGGTATGAGGGAGGGCAATGTGCTGGATACTGTTTTCGGGATTGAAACCGGGCAAGGTACAAAAAATGTCCAGAGAGGCAAATTTATTCACACAGAGAGTGGGGAGTATCTTGAACTAACTGCCAGAAGTAGTGGTAGCATCGGGCACAACTTTGACTTTTAAAAAGAATTTAAACAGTTATAGGAGAAAGATGGGTATAGAGGGATATGGGCCAAATGCGGGCAATTGGAACTAGCTTAGTGGTAAAACAGGGTGGCATGGACGAGTTAGGCTGAAGGGTCTGTTCCCATGCTGTCAGCCTCTGACTCTGAAGTGGTTGAAATTTCAGTGGGGAAACATTTTGGAAACAGTGAACATAACCGCAGAATTTAAATTAGTTATGGAAAGGGACAAAGACAGTTCGGAAATTAAATTTTTTATTTGGGGATTTTTATTTGGGGTGGGCCAATTTGAGTAAAATAAGGACCCATCCAAAGTTAACTGGGAGCAGCTCCTTGTCGGAAAATCTACATCAGATTGTGTGATTCATTCATTTAAAAAGGAAATAAAGAGTGTACAGGGCCAACATGTGAAGGGTGGGATCAATAAGTTCAGAGAACCCTGGAAGTCAAGGGATATCCAGGGTTGGCCAAGGAAAATAAGGCAGATATGGCGGTCTCAAAACAATGGAAGGCCTAGAGCACGGTAGCACTGTTGCTTCACAGCACCAGGGTCCCAGGTTCGATTCTCGGCTGGGTCCCTGTCTGTGTGGAGTCTATGGGTTTCCTCCAGGTGCTCAGGTTTCCTCCCAGAAGTCCCAAAAGACGTGCTGTTAGGTGACTTGGACATTCTGAATTCTCCTTCTGTGTACCAGAACAGGCAGCGGAATGTGGCGACTAGGGTTTTTTTCACAGTAACTTCATTGCAGTGTTAATGTAAGCCTACTTGTGACAATAATAGAGATTACTATTATATAGAAAGTTCAGGGGGCTATTTAAGAACTTAAGAGAGTGAAGAGGAGAGTGAAGAGGAGCTCGGAGTTTATACAATATGTTCAGATTGTTTTAGGATAGCACATGTTAGAGCCAACCTGAGAGTAGGTTATACTAGACTTGGCATTGTGCTACGAGATAGGATTTATTGATAACCCCATTGTGGACATAGAACAGTACTGCACAGAACAGGCCCTTCGGCCCTCGATGTTGTGCCGAGCAATGATCACCCTACTCAAATCCATGTATCCACCCTATACCCGTAACCCAACAACCCCCCCCCGCCCCCTTAACCTTACTTTTCAGGACACTACGGGCAATTTAGCATGGCCAATCCACCTAACCCGCACATCTTTGGACTGTGGGAGAACATAGAACATAGTACGATACAGCGCAGTACAGGCCCTTCGGCCCTCAATGTTGCACCGACATGGAAAAAAAACGAAAGGCCATCTAACCTACACTATGCCCTTATCATCCATATGCTTATCCAATAAACTTTTAAATGCCCTCAATGTTGGCGAGTTCACTACTGTTGCAGGTAGGGCATTCCACGGCCTCACCACTCTTTGCGTAAAAAACCCACCTCTGACCTCTGTCCTATATCTATTACCCCTCAGTTTAAGGCTATGTCCCCTCGTGCTAGCCATCTCCATCCGCGGGAGAAGGCTCTCGCTGTCCACCCTATCTAACCCTCTGATCATTTTGTATGCCTCTATTAGGTCACCTCTTAACCTTCTTCTCTCTAACGAAAACAACCTCAAGTCCATCAGCCTTTCCTCATAAGATTTTCCCTCCATACCAGGCAACATCCTGGTAAATCTCCTCTGTACCCGTTCCAAAGCATCCACGTCCTTCCTATAATGAGGTGACCAGAACTGTACGCAATACTCCAAATGCGGCCGTACTAGAGTTTTGTACAACTGCAACATGACCTCATGGCTCCGGAACTCAATCCCTCTACCAATAAAGGCCATGACACCATAGGCCTTCTTCACAACCCTATCAACCTGGGTGGCAACTTTCAGGGATCTATGTACATGGACACCGAGATCCCTCTGCTCATCCACACTACCAAGAATTTTACCATTAGCCAAATATTCCGCATTCCTGTTATTCTTTCCAAAGTGAATCACCTCACACTTCTCCACATTAAACTCCATTTGCCACCTCTCAGCCCAGCTTTGCAGCTTATCTATGTCCCTCTGTAACCTGCAACATCCTTCCGCACTGTCTACAACTCCACCGACTTTAGTGTCGTCTGCAAATTTACTTACCCATCCTTCTGCGCCCTCCTCTAGGTCATTTATAAAAATGACAAACAGCAACGGCCCCAGAACAGATCCTTGTGGTACGCCACTCGTAACTGAACTCCATTCTGAACATTTCCCATCAACCACCACTCTCTGTCTTCTTTCAACTAGCCAATTTCTGATCCACATCTCTAAATCACCCTCAATCCCCAGCCTCCGTATTTTCTGCAATAGCCGACCGTGGGGAACCTTATCAAACGCTTTACTGAAATCCATATACACCACATCAACTGCTTTACCCTCGTCCACCTGTTCAGTCACCTTCTCAAAGAACTCGATAAGGTTTGTGAGGCATGACCTACCCTTCACAAAACCATGCTGACTATCCCTAATCATATTATTCCTATCTAGATGATTATAAATCGTATCTTTTATAATCCTCTCCAAGACTTTACCCACCACAGACGTTAGGCTCACCGGCCTATAGTTACCAGGGTTATCTCTACTCCCCTTCTTGAACAAAGGGACCACATTTGCTATCCTCCAGTCCTCTGGCACTATTCCTGTAGCCAATGATGACCTAAAAATCAAAGCCAAAGGCTCAGCAATCTCTTCCCTGGCTTCCCAGAGAATCCTAGGATAAATCCCATCAGGCCCCGGGGACTTATCTATTTTCACCTTGTCCAGAATTGCCAACACTTCTTCCCTACGCACCTCAATGCCATCTATTCTAATAGCCTGGGTCTCAGCATTCTCCTCCACAATATTATCTTTTTCCTGAGTGAATACTGACAAAAAGTATTCATTTAGTATCTTGCTTATCTCCTCAGCCTCCACACACAACTTCCCACCACTGTCCTTGACTGGCCCTACTCTTACCCTAGTCATTCTTTTATTCCTGACATACCTATAGAAAGCTTTTGGGTTTTCCTTGATCCTACCTGCCAAAGACTTCTCGTGTCCCCTCCTTGCTCGTCTTAGCTCTCTCTTTAGATCCTTCCTCGCTTCCCTGTAACTATTAAGCGCCCCAACTGAAACTTCACGCCTCATCTTCACATAGGCCTCCTTTTTCCTCTTAACAAGAGATTCCACTTCTTTGGTAAACCACGGTTCCCTCGCTCTACCCTTTCCTCCCTGTCTGACTGGTACGTACTGATCAAGAACCAGAGGAAACCAGAGTACTCGGAGGAAACCCATGCACACACGGGAAGGACGTGCAGACTCCGCACAGACAGCGACCCAGCTGGGAATCGAACCTGGGACCCTGGAGCTGTGAAGCATTTATGCTAACCACCATGCTACCGTGCTGCCCACTAGGTGGAGGTACGCCTACGTAGAAATGGTCACAATATAGTGTGAGAGAGAGAGAGAGAGAGGAGAGTGGGTCCAAGACTAGCATTTTAAACTTAATAAGAACAATTACGAGGGCTTGAAATTATGACTAGCGAACTGCCGAATTAGGCGAAAGGATAGTCAATAGTGATGCTGTGGCAGACATTTGAGGGGATATTTCAAAATACACATAATAGATACATTCCAATGAGAAAGTAATATTCCAAGGGGAGGACCCACCAATTATGTTTGACTGCCATAATTCAAGAAGGCAGCTCACCAACACCTTTGCCAGGCCAATTAGGGATGGGCAATAAATGCTGGCCTAGCCAGCAATGCCCACATCCTGCAAATTAATTTCAAAAACTAAAGATAATATCAAACTTAAAGAAAAAGCATATAATCGCGCAAGGATTGATGGCAGGTCTGAAGATTGGACTGAATTAAAAAAGTCAAAGACTAACTGAAAGCTTAATACAGAGAGGAAAAATTAGAGTATGAGAGAAAACTACCTAGAAATTTTAAATTAGATATATATGTATATTATATATATAAAATTAATATTATTTCAAAAAGTAAAAAAGAGTTAACAAGTGTTGGCATACTGTAGGGAGGCAATGGCCTAGTGGTATTATACTGGACTAGTAAGCTAGATGGTGAAATTTGAATTCAATGAAGATCATAGAATCATAGAATTTACAGTGCAGAAGGAGGCCATTGGGCCCATCGAGTCTGCACCGGCTCTTAGAAAGAACACCACTATTTAAGCTCACGCCTCCAGCCTATCCTCATAACCTCAATTCACCTTTTTGGACACTAAGGGCAATTTATCATGGCCAATCCACCTAACCTGCACATCTTTGGATGGTAGGAGGAAACCGGAGTACCCGGAGGAAACCCACGCAGACACGGAGAGAATGTGCAGAATCCGCACAGAGATCCAAGCCGGGAATTGAACCCGAGACCCTGGAACTGTGAAGCAACTGTGCTAACCACTGTACCACCGTGCCACCCTATCTAGAATTAAAAGTCTGATGACCATGAATCCATTTGTTGGTTGCTGTAAAAACCCACCCGGTTGACTCATGTCCTTTAGGGAAAGAAATCTGCCACCCTTATTTGGTCTGGCCTACATGTGACTCCAGATCCAGTGGTTGACTCTTAAAAATGCCCTCTGAAATGGGATTTGCAGACAGTCAATAAATTCTGTCCCTCATCCCATGAATGAATACAAAACAAATATAGAGAGCAAATCTGGGAAATGAATAATGAAAAATAATAAGTGGTGGATGGATTGAACAGGTATTTTGTATTTCTCTTCATCATAGAGGGTGCAATTAACAACCCAGAAAGAGGAGCTCAGGAAAATTACAATCACCAGTAAATGGTACTGAGAACATTGTTGGAGCTGCAGCCAGACAAGTCCCTGGGTCCTGATGGACTTCACTCTCGGGTTTTGATGGCAACGACAGGCTAGTTAGCTTAACTATCATCGGGAAAAATGTTAGGAGCTCTTATTAAATTCATTACAGCGGGCCACTTGGAAAAATGCGAGGTAATCGGGCAGAGTCAACTTGGTTTTGTGAAAGGGAAATCATGTTTAACCCAGATAGTGAAGCTCTTTCAAGAAGGAACATATGCTGTGCGTTAAAATCACATGGATAGGGGGGGGCGCAGTTACTACTACGAAGATGCTTACCTGTAAATATGTGTGTTAATTTTTGCGTGTTTGTTTTTGTTTGTTTTTTTTTTTGTTTCTCTCTCCTAACAATTTGTAATTTGTTCAATATAAAATACGAAAACTGAATAAAAACATTTATAAACAAAAATCACATGGATTTACTGTAGGTGGATGTACAGTATTTAGATTTCTGATAAGCATTTGGTAAGATGCCACATCAAAGGTTATTGTGGAAAGTAAAAGCTCATGGTGTAGGGGGTCACAAATTGGCATGGAGAGAAGATTGACTAGCTAATGGGAAACAGTAGGTGTAAATGGGCAACTTTGCGGTAAGCAAGATGTAACAAGTTGTGTGACACAGGGATCAGTGCTGGGGCCTCAACATTTTGCAATTTATATAAATGACTTGGATGAAGGGACCAAAGGTATAGTTGCCAAGTTTGCTGATGACACAAAGATAGGTAGGAAAGTAAGTTGTGAAGAGGACATAAAGAGGCTACAAATGGATAAATAGATAGATGATGTCCATGGCAAAAATCTGGCAAATCTAGTTTTGATGTGGGAAAATGTTAAATTCTTCAATTTAACAGGAAGAATTAAGAAAAAGTCAATTTTATCTGAATTGGTGAGGAAATTGCAGAGCTCCAAGATGCAGATGGATCTGGGTGCCCTTGTGCATGAATCTCAAAAGGCTAGTCTGCAGGGACAGCAATATGTATTTATGCATGTCCTATATTTGGAACGATCTGTTTGGACTGTGCGCAGAACAATACTTTTCACTGTACCTCGGTACACATGACAACAAACCCAAATCAATCAAACTAATTAGGAAAGCTAATAGAATGTTATTAGTTATTGCGAGGGCAGTTGAATACAGAAGTCAGGAAGTTGTGCTTCAGCTGTACAAGAGACTAGTGAGACCACAATGTTTTTTTAAAATTTCATATACGGGACGTGGGCGTTGCTGGTTAGGCCAGCATTTATTGCCCACCCCTAGTTGCCTTTCAAAAAGGGTATTGTGTACAGTATTGGCCATCTTATATAAAGGAAGGATGGAAATGCATTGGAAGTAGTTCAGAGAAGGTTTGCTAGACTAATACCTGAAATTGGCCAATGTTCTTATGAGGAAAAGTTGGACAAGCTTGGCTGGTATCCACTGACTTTAGAAGAGTAAGAGGTGACTTGATTGAAACATGCGATCTCGGGGATCTCAACAGGGGAGATGTTTCCTCTTGTGGGATAATTGAGAACTGGGATCACCACTTAAAGCATATGGGGTCAGCCATTTAAAACAGAGATTAGGAGAATTAGAGGTGAGGTGAATTTATTTTCCTCTGAGGGTCGTGAGTCTCTGGAACTCTCTTCCTCAAAACCCGGTGGAAGCAGAGTCTTTGAATATTTTTACGACAGAGATAGATTCTTGACAAGCAAGGTGGGAGGGCGGGAAAGAAAGAGAATATCGGGACTGGACAGCAATGAGAAGCTCAAGTTACAATCAGATCAACCATGACCTTACTGAGCAGGCCCGAGGTGAGTACATGTTTGTATGAGAGTTCTATGCTCTGGAAGAATGCTGGGCCAGCAACAACAGGCTGAATGGCCTTGTTCTGTGCTGTAACCTTTTAGGGTTCCATTTGAAAACCTTACTGGTTGCCACCTGCCCAACAAAAACAACAATTTTATGAAACCATCAGCAAGGAATCATTGCTGTTTTTTTTTTCATACATAGTGATGAAAAATAACCCTGTCATATTGGCTGGCTGCCTGCATAAATGATACTGACCCAAGAGGAGGGAGATAGTTGATAAACTGTGGTCTGACAGATGGAAGTCCCAGGTTGCTCAAACATTCACTGTGTAAAATATTCAATACCTAGTTTTGTTTCTGTCAAAACCAATAAAGACATTATCAATCACGCGCACATCTAAACGCCTCGGAAAAAACTGAAACCATCTGAACCTCTTTTTTTTTATTACCAGTCCCAACTGACATTAGTACGATAGATCACAAAGCAATTTGTCTTTCCACAGTATGACCAAAGGCCTATTTGTTGGATTATGTACCACCTTGACCTCTACTCATGATAGTGTAAATAAAAAATCTTTTGTCCAAGTTACTGTTACCTTAGAGCTGTGACGAATGAAAATGTGAGCAAGTTTGGTTCTGGACATTTGGTCCCCGGGGGGGTGAGATATAATGTCACCACATATCACCATTGACTGCACAGTCATAGTGGCTGTAAAATTTAGGACGTGGTATTTGTTGGCTGAGTAATGATCTTTTGCTTTTGTGGGAAAGAGATGAACAAGTAATAAAGACTTACTGCCGATTTACTTTATCCCATACATATTCAGGGGAGACATTTCCATCACAGATGCTTACTCGCTTATTTACCCACCCATGTCACAAAAGCTGAAAGCACACATGCTCTGGAGCACAGCCTAACATCGCAAATTTGATCCTTTAAGTTAGGATCCAAGGGATAAAAACAAAGCAAGAAAGACTGTCTTCTATGTTAAACACCAGATTTGCTGAGAGATCTATCAAAGGTGCACCACAATTACCCCTTCACAAGGTTTAGGGGCAGCACGGTAGCATGGTGGTTAGCATCAATGCTTTACAGCTCCAGGGTCCCAGGTTCGGTTCCCGGCTGGGTCACTGTCTGTGCGGAGTCTGCACGTCCTCCCCGTGTGTGCGTGGGTTTCCTCCGGGTGCTCCGGTTTCCTCCCACAGTCCAAAGATGTGCGGGTTAGGTGGATTGGCCATGCTAAATTGCCCGTAGTGTCCTAAAAAGTAAGGTTAAGGGGGGGGCGTTGTTGGGTTACGGGTATAGGGTGGATGCGTGGGTTTGAGTAGGGTGATCATTGCTCGGCACAACATCGAGGGCCGAAGGGCCTGTTCTGTGCTGTACTGTTCTATGTTCTATGTTCTATGTAAGGTGTTCTAACTCCTCAACCTTTACAAGACTGCACATGCTGGAGGGCTAAGCATAGTCATACACAGAACATAGGAGCAGGAGGAGGTCTTTTGGCCCTTCGAGCCTGCTCCACCATTCATCACCATTATGGCTGATCATCCAATTCAATAACCTAATCCTGCTTTCTCCCCATAGCATTTGATCCCATTAACCTCAAGTGCTATATCTCATCGCCTCTTGAATATATTCAATGTTTTAGCATTAACTATTTCCTGTAGTAATTAATTCCACAGGCTTAGTCTTTGGGTGAAGAAATGTCTCCTCATCTCTGTCCGAAATGGTTCACCCTGAATCCTCAGACTATGACGCCTGGTTCTGGTCACACCCACCATTGGGAACATCTTCCCTGTATCTACCCTGTCTAGTCCTGTTAGAAAGGGCAGCACGGTAGCATGGTGGTTAGTATAAATGCTTCACAGCTCCAGGGTCCCAGGTTCGATTCCCGGCTGGGTCACTGTCTGGGCGGAGTCTGCACGTCCTTCCCGTGTGTGCGTGGGTTTCCTCCGGGTGCTCCGGTTTCCTCCCACAGTCCAAAGATGTGCGGGTTAGGTGGATTGGCCATGCTAAATTGCCCGTAGTGTCCTAAAAAGTAAGGTTAAGGGGGGGGTTGTTGGGTTACGGGTATAGGGTGGATACGTGGGTTTGAGTAGGGTGATCATTGCTCGGCACAACATCGAGGGCCGAAGGGCCTGTTCTGTGCTGTACTGTTCTATGTTCTATGTTCTAATTGTATAAGTCTCTGTGAGATCCCTCCTCATTCTTGTGAACTCCAGGGAGAGCAATCCTAACCTAGTCAATCTCTCCTCATATGACAGTCCCGTCATCCCTGGAATCAGTCTGGTAAACCTTCGCTGCACTCCCTCGACAGCAAGAACATCCTTCCTCAGAAAAGGAGACCAAAACTACACATAATACTGCAGGTGTGGCCTCACCAAGGCCCTGTACAATTGCAGAAACACATCCCAGCTTCTGTACTCAAAACCTCTCGCAATGAAGGCCAACATACCATTAGCCTTCTTTACCGCCTGCTGCACCTGCATGCTTACTTTCAGCGACTGGTGCACAAGGACACCCAGGTCGCACTGCACACTCCCCTCTCCCAATTTGAAACTATTCAGGTAGTAATCTGCCTTCCTGTTTTTGCTTCCAGAGTGAATAACTTCACACTTATCCAAATTATACTGCATCGGACATTGATTTGCCCACTCGCCCAACCTGTCCAGATCATGCTGTAGCATCTCTGCATCCTCGTCACATTTCACCTTCCCACCAAATTGATATCATCTGCAAATTTTGTGATGTTACATTTTGTTCCCTCATCCAAATCATTAATATATATTGTGAATTGATGATAACCAATAACCGATCCCTGTGGCACCCCACTAATTACTGCCTGCCAATTCCTCTCTGCCAACCAGTTTTCTATCCACGTCAATACACTTTCCCCAATCCCATCCGCTTTAATCTTGCATAATAATCTCTTAAACGGGATTTTGTCAAACGCCTTCTGAAAGTCCAAACATACCACATCGACTGGCTCCCCCTGGTCAACTGTACTGGTTACAACTTCAAAGAATTCCAACAGATTTGTCAAGTATGATTTCACGGGCGGGATTCTCCGACCCACATAGTCTCCTGCCCCCCAAAAATCGTCCCGCCTTGAATCGCGCCTCCTGCCGCAGAGAATGGTAGGGACCGGCGCGACTCAATGAATTCTCCAGCCCGCGATGGGCCGAAGTCCCACCCATCTTTTGCCCGTCCCGCCAGCGTAAATTGGAGTAGGTCTTTAACGGCGGGACCTGGCGGTGCGGGCGGCATCCAGGGTTCTTGGGGAGGCGCGGGGGGATCTGGCTCCGGGATCAGGTGGCCTGCCCCGCAATCGGGGCCCACCGATCCGCGGGCGGGCCTGTGCCGTGGGGGCACTCTATTGTTCCGCACCGGCGGCTGTAGCAGTCTGCCATTGCCGGTGCGGAAACAAAGCCCTCTGTGCACACGCAGGGATGGTGCCAGCATGCGCCGGCTGGTGGAGGCCCTTCAGTGCGGGTGGGGCGCAAACCACTCCAGGGAGGCTCTAGCCCCTGAAGGTGCGGAGGATTCCGCACCTTTGGGGCAGGCCGAACCCGGAGTTGTTCACGCCACTCTGTCCTGCCGAAGTTGCCCGCCCCACCTTCATAAATCCATGCTGACTGACTGATCCTGCCACTTCTTTCTACATGTTCCGCTGTAAAGCCCTTGATAATTAATTCAAGTATTTTCCCCTATACCGATGTTAGGCTTACTGGTCTATAATTCCCTGTTTTCTTTCTAACTCCCTTTTTGAATATTGGAGTGACATTAGCTACCCTCCAATCTGCAGGGACTGTTTCAGAGTCCATAGAAACTGGAAGGTGACCACCAATGCAGCCACTATTTCCAGAGCCACCTCCTTATGTACTCTGGTATGCAGATTATCAGGCCCTGGGGGTTTATCCGCCTTCAATCCCAGCAATTTTCCCAGCACCATTTCTCTACTAATATTGATCTCCCCAAGTTCTTCCCCCTCACAAAACCTTTCATTGTTCAACATTTCTGGTATCTGATTTGTGCCCTCTTTTGTGAAGACAGAATCAAACTATGTATTCAATTGCTCAGCCATTTCTCTGTCCCTTACATGCTCCAGAGTAATTGAAGACCACTTTATTGACATAAGATTTATAATTCAGCACTCACCTCTCCATTGTGTGCACTTCCTCAATATCAAATCATGAAGACATTCGTTCACCAAGCTCACCCGTTACGGCTAGCATTGCCAACTGGAGCTGGACACCTTGCTGGAGGGCTCATCACATGACCTCCCACCTCCAATGACTCCAAACAGCCTTCCCTCACCCCAGGTTCAATACTTCTTTAACGAATTTCCAGAGCAAGGGCAGCATGGTGGCACAGAGGTTAGAACCGCTGCCTCATGGTGCCGAGGTCCCAGGTTCGACCTTGTCTCTGGGTCACTGTCCGTGTGAAGTTTGCACATTCTCCCCATGTGGGTTTCACTCCCACAACCCAAAGATGTGCAGGATAGGTGGATTGGCCATGCTAAATTGCCCCTTAATTGGAAAAAATGAATTGGGAACTCTAAGTTACTTTAAAAAAAAATTAATTTCCAGAGCTGCTCAAAGAAAATGAGGGAAAGCACCAGGCTTTTCTTGCAGCAGTGTCCTTGTGATTAATTTCCATTCCTACAGACTCCAAGACTTTATATAGAATCCCTACAGTGCAGGAGGCCATTCGGCCCATCGAGTCAGCAACGACCCTCCGAAAATGCAACCCTACCTAGGCCTGCTCCCCCGCCCCATCCCCATAGCTCCACCTCACCTTTGGCTACCCACCTAACCAGCGCAATGCTGGAGGATGGACAACCAAAATCATGGCAATGCAAGTTGCAATCATAGAATTTACAGTGCAGAAGAAGGCCATTTGGCCCTTGGAAAGAGTACTCCACCAAGCCCACACCCTATACCTGGAACCCAATAACCCCACCCAACCCACTTGGACACTAAGGGCAATTTAGCATGGCCAATTCACCTAACCTGCACATCGTTGCATTGTGGGAGGAAACCGGAGCACCCGAAGGAAACCCACGCAGACACGGGGAGAACGTGCAGACTCTGCACAGACAGTGACCCAAGCCGGGAATTGAACCTGGGACCCTGGAACTGTGAAGCAACTGTGCTACCGTGCTGCCCGATGCAATGCAACTGTGTTATATAGGAATCACGGCTTGAAAGCAACCATGGGTCAAATTTGCATCGCATTGCTATCAATTTTCAGCTAGCCGCTCTGTGACTAGGATTATGCTGCTTCACTGCACGAAGAGTGACATCTTCATACATGAAAGTTGACCCAAGCAATACAAGTGCTGTCACATCACTAAAATGCTTTCAAATCGGCAAAGGGTTGATCACGCATTGGCCCGGACGTTGCTCATCTCAGGAAATCTGAATACGAGCTTGCTCCCATGGGAGGTGGGATGGATGGGGTGTGGAAGTGTTGTTTCTATCTGGGTCATTTAAAACCCAAACGAACATTGAAATGTATCCAAAAATTATTTAATATAAAAGTGTAGCAACGGACGGCTGGAGCCCAGAAAGACAAAGATAATCCATCAATCACTTTCTACTTTCATCCTGACTGGAAATAAAATGGTGAAATTAAGAAAGATATTGCACTGATGTATGAATGAAGCTCAATTAATTAAGACAATGCAAGACCGTCCTTTTGTCAGGAGCTTTGCCACGTCACTGAAAGGATTGCTTTATCCTTGTGACTCCATGAACAAAAGAGAGAGGAAAATAGATATCCATTTCACGCCGGCGGGACTGGCCAGGAACTGAGGGACGCTCGGCCCATCGGGGCCCTGAGAATAACCCCCGACCCCCCGAATGGCCCCCGACCAGCGTGGCGTAAGCCCCGCCCCCGCCCGAAAACCGGTGCCGGAGAATAAGGCAGCTGGTGTTGGAGCAGCAGGGCGGGTTTCACGCCGCCCCCTCACGGGGATTCTCCGACCCCCTGCTGGGTCGGAGAATCCCGCCCACTAACTTTCTTAGTGCGCCAGACCGGCGCACCTTCTATAAATTGCTGCTGTTGTCCACAATGTAGGAAAGGCCCAAGGGGAGAAAGGTTTCTGGGAGGTTTAAAAGAGGTACTCAAAGTCGTGAGGGGCGTTGAAAGGGTGAATGGAGAGAAGCCTTTTCCACTGGTATAAAGCTCATTAAACAGAGGACGCAGATTTAGAACAATGGAAAATAAATACAGGAGGGAAATGAGAAGTTTTAGAAACATTGGGCGATGATTTGGAATACACTGTCTGAAGGGATGGGTGGAAGTGACTTTTGAAAGAACATTGGATACGAAGCTGCAAAGGACCAATTGAATAGCTATGAGGAGAGAATGGTGGGGGTGTGAGGGTGGAGGAGTGAAGTGGGGATAATTGGATAACTGTTTTAACAAGACGACACAGGCGTAAACGAGCTGAATGGTTTCTTCGGTGGCATACTATCCCACGGGTAGAAATTTCCCCTCAGTAAGGGCTGGTTTAGCTCAGTGGGCTAGAAAGCTGTTTGTGATGCAGAACAAGGCCAGCAGCGCGGGTTCAATTCCCATACCAGCTTACCCAAACAGGCACCAGAATGTGGCGACTAGGGGCTTTTCACAGTATCTTCATACTTGTGACAATATAAGATTCTTCTTATTATTATTAGATTGTGTTCTTAAAATACACTGCGAGAATTGATTTCTTCCTATCCTTTTCTCTCCCATTCCACCTACCTCTTGTCCTAATAAAAACATTTTTATTTTCCTTTGGTTCCAATTTCAAATATGGTGGATTTTGGAGCCAGAGACCAAGAATATCTCCAAACAAATTTAAAATCCCAGCACAAGAATCCATCGTACTGTTTACAGCCAGACATTATACAGTTTTATAATGACAGCATATAGCACATTGCGTTGTAAAATGTGGAGCAATTCTGAAGCTGATCTGACCCACAAGACCTACTGCTGTAAATAAATACCAGCCAGAGGGCAATTAAAATGTAGTTGCTGTTGGTGAGGACACATGGGTAGGTTGCCAAGGTGTTTGCAAATCTCCTGTGCCAGATCAGCCCTAGAAAACGCCCAACTTCATCACTTTTGAAAATAAATAGTTTGACACTATTATGACAACCTGGGTGTATGGCGCGACCCAGAGCAGGTAAAATTGATGCATTGCTTTACAATGCTGACACAATAAGCAATGTGTTCTCATATAAAGAAAAAAAAAAGAATTAAGACTCCTGCTTTTCAGTTTGGATCTTTCCAAGCTGAACGTCTACCTCCTTTTAAAAACATTTCTATTTTCAACACATGTTGGAGTGAGATTTCTAGTCTTTGGCAGGTGCTTGGATTCAGATATATGAGGATCTCAGGGTGGACTTGGCGATGATGCAGGCGGCCTTTAACAAGGTAAAGGCGGCACTGTACAAGAGTGGATTGCTCTTCAGAATGGTTTCCCCGGCGAAGCTAAGAATTATGCACAATTCGAGGGGCCATATCTTCGAGATGGCCGAGGAGGTGAAGGCGTTTGTGAAGGCAGAAGGACTGGAAATGGATTGAGCATGGTGGAAGAGATGCTTTGCTGCTGTAGGTGGTTTGGCATTGGTTGGTTGGTGGAGACGAATGTTATAGATAGAATTTATAGTGCAGAAGGAGGCCATTCGGCCCATCGAGTCTGCAACGGCTCTTTGAAAGAGCACCCTACCCAAGGTCAACACCTCCACACTGTCCCCATAACCCAGTAACCCCACCCAACACCAAGGGCAATCTTGGACACTCAGGGCAATTTATCATGGACAATCCACCTAACCTGCACATCTTTGGACTGTGGGAGGAAACCAGAGCACCCGGAAGAAACCCACACACACACGGGGAGGATGTGCAGACTCCGCACAGACAGTGACCCAAGCCAGAATCGAACCTGGGACCCTGGAGCTGTGAAGCAATTGCGCTATCCACAATGCTACCGTGCTACACTAAAGTTTTTACTTTTCTGTTCATTGGTGTATTTTGACGCTCTTACAAGTCTCTGAATGTATAGAGTTGTTGGGGGGTGTAAGAGGTTGGGGGTCTGGTGGGGGATTTTGAAGGGGCAGGGTAGTTGGGGGGGGGGTTGGAGAGGTTTTGATTTTGTTTGTTGATTGGAAATGGGGGAGGAACTGTGGTGGAGGAGTTCTCTAGCTAGCAAGCTGCAGTTCGCTAATGAACAGGAGTGAGGTGGCGGGGGGGGGGGGGGGGGGGGGGGGGGAAGAGGGACTATGCTGAACCTGTTTTGGCTGATTCTGGTGTGCCTCGGATGTGTGTGGGGAGGGTGATGGTGGTTAGTGAGGAATGAGGTAGTTGAGAGGAAGTGGTTAGGGTGTTTCTAGGAAAGGGAAGGGAAGGGGGGAGGGAAGGGTTGGCTGATGGTGACTGGAGGTGAGGGATTGGACCACCTTGTGAGTGGGGCTAGGCGCCATCTTGGGATGGATTCAGGGCGTGGGTCTTGGGAGTGGGACGGGAGCATCCCCTAGAGGGGCAATGGCGGAGAGCAAGGTGCTGGAGGGAAAAGAAGGGCGACAGTCACACCCCAATCCGGCCGATGACATTGGAAGTTTCAGTGAAGTGGGTGACAGCTTTTGCGCAATTAAAGGGTTGTGAGCCACCGTGGTGCTGATGCACAAGACTCATTTGTGTGTGAATGACCAGGTAAGGCTCTGTAAAAGGTTGGGTAAGTCAGGTGTTCAACTCAGGCTGAGATAGCAGGGCTGGGGTGGGGGGTTCTTGATAAATAAGAGAACTCGGAAGCAGATAAGGGAATATGGATGAGAACGTAGAGTTTAATAAGAATGGGAAGGTCTCGCCCTCAGTGCTATTGGTGGGTCTGAAGGCGATGGTGAGGCCTGGGGGTGGGGAAGCAATTGCTTACAGGGTGCAGGTGGAAAGGGAAGCAAGGGAGGAGCAGCAGAAGCTGGTGATTAAGATATTGGAAGTGGATGGGAAATATTCAGAGGACCCGACTCCGGAGTTTTTGACCAGCAGGAAGCTGCTGCTCGGGCACTTTGACCTGGTGTCCATGGATAAAGCGGAGGAGCAGTTGAGACGAGTAGAGCCAAAGGGGATAGTTTATGGAGTACGGAGAGAAGACAAGCCGTCCTTTGGCATGCCAGCTGAGGTGGCAGGCTGCATCCTGTGAAATTGTTCAGGTTCGAGCACGTGGGTAAGGCAAGGGGGGGTTGAGTTGGATATGGTGGACTTTTTGGAGGGGCTGAGTTTCAAAGGGGATAGATTATGTGGCCACGGAAGATGCGCTCAGAATGTGGCCACCAAAGATTCATCAATCTGAAAATCCTTCCAACACATGGCAATGACAGGCGACAAGAGAAGGAGCGATTTCTGGTCAGCCAGGTGATGGAAGGAAACTCAGAGCCTCTACCATCAATATTGATAGCTCAAGGTTACGTCAGTAGTAAAGTGCCTATTGCATCAGCAATATTGGTCACCTGAGTGATCTGTAACACAGCACGCCCACCACTTTCCAAACCCCGTCTATAACCGGTTTAACTTGGATCCTTGACTCTTTGCCACACCCATAATAATAGTAATCTTTATTAGTGTCAGAAGTAGGCTTACATGAACACTGCAATGAAGTTACTGTGAAAATCCCCTAGTCGCCACACTATTACGCCTGTTCGGGTATACGGAGGGAGAATTCAGAATGTCCAAGTCATTTAACAGGCAAGTCTTTCAGACTTGTGGAACGAAACCAGAGCACCCGGAGGTAGCTTCATTCTACTAATGGGGCCTGGAGCACACACAGGCTAGCTGTGCTATTTGATGCAAATTCTGTGGGTTGTCCAATGATGCACATACGTCTGACATGACTTTGTTTATATTACATCACCTGGTACAAAACCTTACTCCACACGAAACTCAGGTCGGTGAGTGCATTATTCATCAAGTCTGAAAATTGGATTATGTTTCAAATTGTTCTGGTCGAGTAAAGTTAACTGAAAACAAATCGCAACCAAGAGATCATTCTATCCAAAGGGCGTGATTCACCAACCCTCCACCGGCGGCCGGCGGCCCCGCCCGACGATTCTCTGGGCCCCGATGGGCCGAGTGGCTGCCCGTTTTCGGCCAGTCCCGCCGGCGTGGGTTTGACAAGGTCCATACCGGCGAGACCTGGCTTGGAGGGCGGTTAGCGGGGTCCTCGGGGGGGGGGGGGGGGGGGCAGAGGATGCGGGGGGGATCACGGTGGCCTGGCCCGCGATTGACCTGCATAAGGCTCTGGCATGGCCGGCACGGAGAAGGAACCCCCTGCGCATGCGCAGAGAACGCGCCAGAGGTTCTGCACATGCGCCAGAACATGCTGCCGGTCCTGCGCATGCGCCAACTAGCGCCGGCCAGGGGAGGCCCTTCGGCGTGGCGCCAACCCATCCAGCGCCGGCCGAGCCTCCGGAAGTGCGGAGGATTTGCACCTTCTTGGCGGCCTGACGCCAGAGTGGTTCACGCTGCTCCTTAGCGCCGAACGGGCCGCCCCGCCAATTCTGGGAGAATCCCGGCCAAAATAATTTATTATCATCATTGCTTTCAGCTACATGTCAAAGTGACACAGACGTGAAACATTGGAGGCTGGATTCTCCGTTCCGGAGGCTAAGTACCAACGCCAACGGAGGATCCATGCAGCGGGATTCTCCCTTCTGGGGACTAAGTCCTTCCCGGCGGGAGAACCGATGCCAACCACTCCGGCGTCAACTGTGTGGAATTCTCTGCACTTTTGGGGGCTAGGTGGACAGCAGAGGGGTTGGCGCCGAAGGGACGGCATGACTTTGTGCATGCGCCGAAGTGCCGGTGTGATCTTGTGCATGCGCAGACCTGCCGGCGTATTTTGGCGCATGCGCCATGGCGGAGCCCCACAGTAGCCAGCGCGGAAGGAAGAAGCAACCGCATGGAACAGGCCCGCCCGCAAATCGGTACGACCAGATCGCGGGCATCATGGGCCAGGCCACCCCCTCCCCCCACCCACCCCAGGTCGAATCCCCCTGCGCCGCCCTGCCCCCCCCGAGGACCGCTTCCGCCAACCTACCTGCCAGGTCCCGCCATGTGGGACCATGCGTTGCCCACGCCTGCAGGACTGGCCAAAAACGGATGGCCGCTCGGCCCACCGGGGCCCGGAGAATTGCCGGAGGGGCCGCTACCAACGGCCCCCGACCGGTGTGGTGTGAATCCCATCCCCGCCCGAAAAATGGCGTCAGAGAATACGGCAGCCGGCATCGGGGCGGGATTCACGCCGCCCTCCGGAGAGTCTCTGACCCGGCCGGGGGGGGGGGGGGGGGTTTGAGAATCTCGCACATGTTGTTTCACAATGGGGAAATTGGCGCAATACTCTCAACGATTCCGGTACCGGTGAGGAGCTAAAACGGCGCCATGTGAAACACTCGCGGATCATGCGGACAATGGTCGGAGAATTGCCGGGTTCCGAGCTGCACATGCATAGGCTGCAGCCGTGCACATCTACACCCCCGACACATGCACCGGTCGTGTCGCAAAACATGGCACTGGCCCTGCTGGACCACATACCCGCCCACCCCGACCCCACAGCCCACCCCAACCACACCCCCCAGCCTTCGCAGAAGCCCCCAGGCCAGCGTCACGGATCCCGGTCAAGTGTGGAGGCGCTAGATACTGCCCACACGCCGGCACGCCAGGCTCACAACTGCTGGGATCACACTTGGCACGTCGCGTCGGCCCATCGGAGGCGGAGGGTCACGGATGGGCTGGTTGATGATGCACTAATGGCGTTGCAACTGCGCGAGGTCCGATGACGCTGACTGGAGGGGGCGAAGAATTGCGTACTGGCGTCAATCCGGCACCTGGCCCAATTCCGGCACATTCTCCCCGTGTCTGTGTGGATTTCACCCCCACAACCCAAAGATGTGCAGGCTAGGTGGATTGGCCACGCTAAATTGCCGCTTAATTGGAAAAAATGAACTGGGTACACAAAATGTATTTAAAAAAAGGTTTATAACAGTGAAAGCTTCCTATCCAGTCAGGAAATAACGACCATCTGAAACTTCCACTCAGGCAAAACACAACTCAGAATTTCCACAAGTCATTCCAAATATTATTCTTCTGTTCTCTTTCCATTGGCCTGGGACTTCGCTCCAATAATCGCTACACTCTTATTGCAAGTATAGTACACTTCGACCTGGGCTAATAAACAAAGGCTTCAGATCATCTCGTGTTTTATTTTCTTTGAAACAAGTAGCACGTGTTTTGTGTAAGGAGAGCTTACATAAATATTGGCAAAGGAACCATCTAACATGAATGACAACATCAGGTTGTGTTAGAGTACGCAGATCAAATATAATTTTATAGCCCTCTATACATTACCCAGTTAGTCTGCCTCAGTTTTACTCTCAGAAGAATAGCATTATATCCACATCTTACTTTCCCCTGTTTCTCGGAGCAACACTTATATCAGTACCAAGGTGTCAGTGCAGAGAACAATTTGAAGTCAAGTGTCAGCTGGGTACTGGTTGAAAACATCCAAACTCGTTTCATTTCGAGCCCTTAAATGTTCAAAGCTAACTCATTCATCTGTGTCTGACACAGATAGAGGTCCCACGGTGGAAATGAACGGAATTCAATACACTCTAATATCAAGTGCGATTCAGAACATCTGCAAAGTGATGTCTTTTTTGATAACAGGCTTTTTTTTTTATAAAGTGGAGCAGCAAGTTGGGAATGAACCTTGGAGCTTTTCATCCGCTGTCCAAACCAAAATGAATCCTGAGAACTTCATGTGTTTCAGTCACTGAAAAGAGGTGATGTCGGTTTGAATAAATTCCCTGGTTATAGTTAATTGACAGGATTGGTTTTTTTTGAGATAGTCATTTTTAAAAATGTGCTCCAGCTTCAACGGATCTAGTTTAGTCGAGCATAGCTTGAAACCAGCATCACAATTTAGTAATAATAATAATAATCGCTTATCGTCACAAGTAGGCTTCAATGAAAGCCCCTAGTCACCACATTCCGGCACCTGTTCGGGGAGGCTGGTACAGGAATTGAACCCGCGCTGCTGGCCTTGTTCTGCATTGCAAGCCAGCGATTTAGCCACTGTGCTAAACCAGCCCCTAGTATGATTGATACAGCACACAGCTATACGTAGAATGCAAGAACTACATTAGGGAAGAGGATAAAGCTACATAACTCATTCTTGATGACAACCCTCGTATAAATGTGTCTGCATGTACCTGTTTGATGGGCCGAATGGTCTCCTACTGCACAGATTTATTTATTTATTGTCACGTGTACTGAGGTACAGTGAAAAGTATTGGTTTGCTTACAGTCTTGGCAGATCGCGCCACACATAAATACAGAGAACATACTATAATAATAATTATAGAACATGATGACGGGCGGCATGGTGGTGCAGTGGTTAGCACTGCTGCCTAAGGTGTTGAGGACCCGTGTTCGATCCCGGCTCTGGGTCCCTGTATATGTGGAGTTTGCACATTCTCCCCATGTCTGCATGAGTTTCACCCCCACAACCCAAAGTTTTGCAGGGTAGGTGGATTGGCCACGCTAAATTGCCCCTTAATTGGAAAAAGAGATAATTGGGCACTGTAAATTTACATTTAAAAAAGTATGACTGTCATAAGAGATATTGGAAGAGGATATGCAGGGGAGAGCTCGTAGAGGGTCACCACGCTGTAGGGACTGTATGAAAATAATTTTCCCTACTTAACATTACTTATTTTACAAGTACCATTAAATGTTCACGCCAACGTAAACTTTGCAATTTAATTAATCTGTCGATTTTGTTTACAGGGATCAGATAAACAGAGTTCTACCAGTTGGAACCGATACCTGTTGTAAGATCAGATAGCGTAAGAGGGTGAGCAGCAGGTTATAACTTAGCTCGGAAGAGTCAAATGTGCTCAAAACCTTGTTTACTTTCTTCACAGATGCTGCCAGACCTACTGAGGTTTTTCACAATTTCTGTTTTGTTTTCAGATTTCCAGCATCCTCAGTACAGTATTTTGCTTTGGGGGTTATAATTGGAGTGTGGCTGGAGGTGGTACAGTCAGGAAATTCGATGTGTAGAAGGCAAAGCAGGGGCAATGTATGTTGGAGCAGGTAATTGCTGACAACCTAAAATGCTTGGGTTCACACAATCCAGACAGTGCAGAAGGAGGCCATTCGGCTCATCGAGTCTAAACCAACCCTTTGAACGGGCACCCTACCAAGGCCCACCCCCCCACCCGATCCCTGTAACCCCATAACCTCACCTTCATATCCTTGGACCCTGGTAATTTACTGTGGCCAATCCACCTAACCTGCACATCTTTGGGCTGTGGGAGGAAACCCACGCAGACGCGAGGAGAATGTAAAAACTCCACACAGGTAGTCACCCAAGCCTGGAACTGAACCTGGGTCCCTGGCGCTGTGAGGCAGCCGTGCTAACCACTGTGCCGCCCGTGAAGTTGAACATCAAAGGGTGGTAACAATTGCCCCGAAAAACATTGAAACCCAGTTTGCTTGATAAAATCTTTCCTTTTCTTTCCTGTAGGACCGAGCCTCATGAGAAAAGGCCGGAGGCCTTTTCATCCCATTGAGCCTGTTCATCGGTTGAATGAGATTGTCGCTGATCTGTGACCTAACTTCATATCTATGGTCTTTCCTTCATAAATACTTATGGCTAACAAAAATCTATCAATCGCAGATTTAAAATTAACGATTGGTCTTGCATTAAATCCATTTGATGAGGAGGCTTCCATACTCCTCCCACCCTTTGTAGGTAGCAGGGTTTCGTAACTTCAGTACTGGAAACAAAAGCCTCTGTATCTGCTTAAAACCAGTTACGTCTCTAACTTTTCCAAGTTTTGATGGCAGGTCACACACATGGAAAACTAACTGTTTGCTCTTCACGGATGCTTCACGGATTTCCAGTCAACAGTCCCGATAGATCTGGCTCTATTTTTATTGAAATTATGTCACCCGCATAATTTTGTGAAAAATATTTCTACATGTTTCCGAATAGGAGGTCAATCTGGGAAAACTTGCTGATGGAACCATCAATTCACGAGACACGTGCTTTAAGATATGAACAGTGGTTTTAATCTACTTACTACAGAGCCAGCCTGTTACCCGTGAACTCCCGATGAACTGCAGGCTGGCTCTGGACACGGTTATTTATACAGCAGTCTAGGGGGAGGATTCGTGGGCGGAGCCAAGGGTGGAGCCCTGTACAAACTCCTGAGCATTCCCAGAGCTACTCCCCCTAGCGCTACTGCGCTTACAATGGTATTGATAAATACCGTGTGAATTACTAAGTTACATTCACCACACTTGCGAAGACGGTCACCATGATTTTTCCCCCTCCTGCAAGTCAGCGGATCAAACAGTGTCCGAGTGCAGATTTGGAGACAGAAGGCTGTCTGTTGGCTGCTACAATGAGGCTACTGTACACTTCGGACTGGAAAAGAAAGTTGGAAACACAGCCAAATAGCAAGAGCAACATAGCATTAACAGGACCTCTGTTGAAGGGAAAACAGAACAAACATTTTTTGTTGTTGAAAAAGTGGTGCTGCTATGGATAGGAGCAATACATTTACCAGCAGGGAAATGTGATTCTTTCGAGATATAAACCCCAATCACAGAATGGTTACAACACTGTGCCAACTCTCCAAATCAACAGTGCACTGAATGCCACTCCCCTGCCTTCTCCCAGTGACCCTGCACATTCTGGGTGGGATTCTCCGACGCTGGCTGCCGAATTCTCTGGCGTCATTTTTTTGGCAGGGGCGGGGATCATGTCATGCCGGTCGGGGACCGTTGGCAGTGCCCCCCCCCCCCCGGCAATTCTCCGGACCCCGATGGTCCGTGCGGTCGCATGTTTTCGGCTGGTCCCGACAGTGTGAAATGGACAAGGTCCATACCGGCAGGACCTGGCTCTGAGGGCAGCCAATGGAGTCCTCGCGGGGGGGAGGGGGGGGGGGAGCCGGGGAATCCGGAATCCGGCCCCGGGGGGGCCCCCCCACGGTGGCCTGGCCCACGATCGGGGCCCACGATTGGGGCCCACCGATCTGCGGGCGGGCCTGTGCTGTTGGGGCACTCTTTCCCTCCGCGCCGGCCTCTGTAAAGCTCCGCCATGGCTGGCGCGGAGAAGAAACCCCCTGCGTATGCGCAGGGATCACGCCAGCGGTTCTGTGCATGCGCCAGAACACACTGGCGCTCCCGCACATGCGCCAACTCACGCTGGCCGGCAGAGGCCGTTCGCCGCTGGTTGGCACGGCGCCAACCACTCTGGCGCCGGCCTAGCACCCAGAAGTGCGGAGGGTTCCGCACCTCCTGGATGGCCCGACGCCGGAGTGGTTCATGCCACTCTTTGGCACCGGTACGGTCGCCCGCCGGTTGGGGGAGAATCCTAGCCTCTATCTCTTCAGATAATAATCAAATTCCCAATAATTGAATTCCGTCTCAAGCGCCTTGATTGAACATGTAATAATAATAATCTTTATTGTCACAAGTAGGCTTACATTAACACTGCAATGAAGTTACTGTGAAATGCCCCTAGCCGCCACATTCCGGCGCCTGTTCAGGTACACCGAGGGAGAATTCAGAATGTCCAATTCAGATAACCGCACGTCTTTCGGAACTTGTGGGAGGAAACGGAGCACCCGGAGGAAATCCACGCTTACACAAGAAGAAGGTGCAAACTTCACACACAAGAGCCATCCAAGGTTGGAATTGAACCCTGGCACTGTGAGGCAGCAGTGCTACTCACTGTGCCACCAATGTTCCTCCAGAAGAGAGTCAATATTTAGCACAAGATACTATTTCATGAGTATGCAGTATGTCACGCTGCAGGTTAACATCAGTAGGATATAAAGACATGGTTGAAGTGGGGTTTGTGAATACATTGCATGGCACGAATAGAGATTATGTTGCAGAGGAAAGGAATAGAGCTCGCGTTGCAAAGGAAAGAATAAAGGATTTTAATCTCTCGCGCCTTTCACAACCCAGAATCCCAAAGAGCTTTGCAGCCCTTGAAGTACTTATGTAGCTACATTTTACTAGCCCCAACCATCGAGTTTGCAAATGGGGAGGAGAGTTGGAGGCGGGGGACGGGACGGGGGAGGGAATCTCTTAAATTCCCACTGCCATCCCCATGAGCAGGTCTGAGAGCGATGGCTCGGTGTTCTTGATGGAGGAGCCAGGGTAGTGGAAAGGAAGCCACTGAAGGAGGCACCCCCCCCCCCCACTCAACCCCTGACCTATCTACAATTTTGCGATGGGACGGGCGGGGTCAAGGCCGCCCCCTCTGCATCCTAATGGAGACCCTTATTTGGGCAATAAAGACCACTTAAGGGCAGTTTTCCACCTTGTCCAAATTTCCAAGCTGGTGGGAGGAGTTCAGGAACATCGGGTGTGATGAAAGTAAGTATTGTTGTATATTTTATATTTTGTAGTAGTGATTAAAACCCCTGGGTTCCAATATATCCACATGCAGTATATCTGCTAAAACTGTGATTGGGCAGCACGGTAGCATGGTGGTTAGCATAAATGCTTCACAGCTCCAGGGTCCCAGGTTCGATTCCCGGCTGGGTCACTGTCTGTGCGGAGTCTGCACGTCCTCCCCCGTGTGTGCGTGGGTTTCCTCCGGGTGCCCCGGTTTCCTCCCACAGTCCAAAGATGTGCGGGTTAGGTGGATTGGCCATGCTAAATTGCCCGTAGTGTCCTAAAAAGTAAGGTTAAGGCGGGGGGGGTTGTTGGGTTACGGGTATAGGGTGGATACGTGGGTTTGAGTAGGGTGATCATGGCTCGGCACAACATCGAGGGCCGAAGGGCCTGTTCTGTGCTGTACTGTTCTATATTCTATGTTCTAAGTAGAAAAGTGAAGTCTTCATTGATTTTGGCCATTTTCTTGTTTACAGCGAGATGGCTAATTGTTTACATTTTTGGAGGTTCCCTGGGGTGCATTTGAGAGAGTGATGTTTAGTCCTAGCTAAGCAGATCACATCTTAAATGGGAGCATATCGTATGGTGGAGATACAGATTACATAATTAATGGGAGGCGGCAGGTCGGTCTGTAGTTTTTTGCAGTTTTTCACAGAAGGATTTTTATGTTGATCCTGAAAGGGTCTCTCTCCAAAAGTTTGCACAGAGAACAGCAAGTCACCCCGATTGCTAACTTTGAACTGTATAGAGTTGCTTGGTTGGAATATATATAGTGAAGGTACAGGGCGTAAGGTGAAGATTTTCCTTTGAGTTGTTAAACATAAAGCTATTTCTTTGATGTTAATGTGGTTATTTCTGTGTTTAAGTTCAAGTTTGTTTTAACATAAAAGAGACCTATTGGTCAGAGTCATTACACCTGGGGTGAAGTATCCTTTTCTCAGTTTTATGACTTACAAATTGTTTGGGGTTTCGCATCCAGTATCCTGACAAAAATAGGGGTCTAGTCCGGTATCTTAACATGGATGACTGGAATGCCACCCTTCTTGGGCAGGAAGAGGCTGCAGTGCCTCCTTCGACAGCCTCGTTCCCACAATGGGCATTCCCTCACCTCCCTCAAACAAGGTCTGCGCACCACCCTCACCTGCCAGGTCCCTTGCTTCCATCTTCTCAATCAAGACCGCCAACCCCTTGGGCCTCCGTTCCCCTCCCCAGTGGGAGCCCACCTGCAGTTCACCAATGTCCTCCAGGGAAGGAAATCTGGCATGCTTAGCTGGTCTGGCCTATATGCGACTCCAGACCCACAGCAATATGGTTGACTCTTAACTGCCCCCTCAAAAGCAATTAGGGAAGGGCAATAAATGCTGGCCGAGCTAGCGATGCCCACGTACCATGAATGAATTTTTTTAAAGTTACTCGGTCCTGGACTCCAGGACTTAGAATCTGGAGACTGTGTCCAGTTCCAGTCCTGACCACTTCACTTCTGGCACTGCCAGGACGGCTTGAGATGCCAGCCAAACAGATTCTGAAGCAGGACCTCCTCCCAAAAGAGGGGCCGAAGTTCCGTGCGCTGCAGGGCAGCCAGTATTAACAGGGAGGCATTCCCTGACGGCCCTTTGGGTGACGGGTAGGAAACGCCACCATCAAAAAAGATCTTGTCCATGAACGGTAATGTAGGAAACATAGCATACGCCAGCGTTCCAAAAAACAGCAATGTCACAATGTGCCAATCCTGTTTTAGTGATGTTGCATGAAGGCCAGGACACTTGGGGGAGAATCCCCTTCTTCAGAGAGTGCCCCTGGGTTGTTACATCTACCAGTGGGGGCCTCGGTTTAACATCTCACCAGTAACACTGCACCTGCTGAAATGCAGCACCCCCTCACAACTGCACAGATGGGTCAACCTTGGGGTTGCATACTGAAGCCCCTGAAGTGGGACTGGGAACTCTCGACTCAAAGAGGGGAGTGCATTGCCAACAGAGGCACAGCTGAAACCACGAGAGGAAGTGCTTTGTTTGAAACAAAGTTTCGCTCTCTGGATTCCTTCCAGCTGCTGGTGGTGGAGTTAATCAGTAAATAAAACCTATGCACATGAACAAAGTGTGTGCAGCCCACTGATACAAATGTGTTCCAGTGAACCTGGTCAGAAAAAACATTTAATGTAAACACATAACTCACCTAAAACAGGGACCTGCTGAGCAGAATTAAAGCATTTTCATGTTTTGATACTTCTTATTCCCACCTTTACAATTCAAGAGTCGGTAACTGCAGCTTCCTCTTTTAGAAAGGCCACTAAACGTTACACCCATAATGTTAACATTCAGCCAAATGATCTCAGAGTGAATCAAGGAGAAGGCTATTGCATCGAATTGAAGCATAGAACATTGGTTGTTGTCGACATCTGCCGAGCACCATCCTAATTCATAACTAAATTAAATTTAATTTTTTACATGTGCCATGAAATCACATACTCGGAAGGAATCCAGTTCTACGCCTCCGACAAGCCAGCAGAAGTCAGGTTTAGCTTTGCATCTAGCTTATTCTGTGAATTCCTCACGTTATTAAGTTATCAGATCGCAAGAATTTTCTGGCTTGAAAGGACGCCATTCGGCCCATCATGCAGGGAGCGATCCAATCAGTCCTCCTCCCTCTTTCTCCGACACATTACTCTGCAAAATTCCCGTCTTTCAAGTATTTATCTAATTCCCTTCAAAACATTATTTAAAGGACCTGCTTTTACTGCTCTTTTGGGCTGGACATTCCATATCCTAACAATTTGCCGCAGAAAATCACATTCTCGATGTTCCTTGCCAAATACCTTAAATGCCTAAAGAGAGAAATGCTTGAAGTACATGACGCAGATGAATAGCCAGACACAATTTCAGGGGAAATAAAGTAGTCCTTTTATTCCAGCCAGCATTAATGTCTAGTGCTTGGAAGTGGATTTGATTAGTTAGGTAACCAGATGGGGGTTATACATAGTTTAAGATCAGGTTCGCTTAGGATGTCCTGTTATCTCTCTGGGACAGGAGAATGCCCCTTTACACAGTCTACCTCAGCACACGGCCTCAGCACACAGACGTAAAATTTTACCTTGTCGACGACATTGAGCATGGGCTTTAAATGAACCCCATAAATACGTTTGGTGTTTTATGAAAGAAACAATTGTTTATGGGCACTGGCGATTTAATCTAGAGGGATTCTCACTTTTGATGCATGTTTTGCCCAGAACAGAGTTAGATGTCCTCCCTGTCGGAAAGGGACGAAGTAAAATAAGTCACCCGTTTATAAGAAACATCGAGGGATCTAACTCCTCAAGTGCTCCATTTCTATCAATTCACATTTTTCCTTCTGTTCACATCAAGTTCAAGTTCCAACATGGTCATTGGGCAACTTATTTTCAATGGGTTTCAGTGGGAGAAACACAAATTTAACAAATATGTTAATCAATGAGCCAGGGGGAATTGATGCCTCCACAGCTCTCTTCAATATTTACGGATAAGAGTGGTTCATTTCACAGAACTGGGAGAGAACTTGCACAAGGAGACCATTTAGCCCATCATGACTATTTTCAAAGAGCAAGCAAATCAGTTCCCTCGCTTTTCTCAATAGCCCCTTTAAAAGTTTCCTTTTCCAATATCTGTCAAGTTCCCTGGTAAAAGTTACTATCGAGTCCATTGCTCTTTCAGGCAGCTTATTCCAGATTCCAAATCAGAATAACTTTGACTGTGTTATTTTCTCATCTCATTCCTCCCACCTAATACCCCCAATTCTTTTGCAGCACATCTTAAAATCTGGGTCCTTTGGAGAACGAACCTCCTGCCGATGGAATCAACTTCTACCTATTTGCTCCATCAAGGATCCTTGCCCATTCAAACTCGTCCCCCACCCCCCACCCCCCACCCACACATAAACCAGCTCGGAATCTGTGGCAAAGGCAGGCGTCCCCTATTCAGTGTCCTCCATACAAGAGCAACCCTGAAAACTACGCTCATTTTTGGAACTGAAATCCACTTAATGATTTATTTTTTGCCCTTACTATACACTGAATTTCAAATGACCACCAGAATCCAATCCAGTTGAGACAGAAACTCAAACAAAGGTTAAGGTTAGGGGATGGTTTAGCTCACTGGGCTAAATCGCTGGCTTTGAAAGCAGGACCAAGGCAGGACCAGCAGCAACGGTTGATTCCCGTACCAGCCTCCCCGGACAGGCGCCGGAATGTGGCGACTAGGGGCTTTCAACAGTAACTTCATTGAAGCCTTGCTTGTGACAATAAGCGATTTTCATTTTCATTTCATTTCAAGAAGGGCCCGAATATCCGATCATCTCACCTTTGCCTCATGACTTCCAATCCTACCTGTATCCTATTTCCTTTAATAAAGTTTACTGTGACTTTTAAAATTCTCATCCTTCTTCTGAAATTGTTCCGTGGGCCTGATTTTTGTGGCCCATCCTACCGGCGGGGCCAGAAGGTTCCGCCGATGGTGAACCCCCCCCCCCCCCCCCCCCAAGACAGGCTCTCTGGCGGCCTGGCCAGGGAACGCCACTAAACACTATAGACTAACATCAGTGGAACAGGAAGATCTAACTGTTTTGTTACTGGAAAGAATGCTAGAAGTCGTCCAATAGTTGAAGGAAGGTTTATTGTGCTACACAATTTAAATGATTGCGTGAGCTCTTACTTACAGAACTGCACTTGTAAAGGTTACACTTCTCTATGCTCTGCAACTAGGCCTGACCACACTAGCAGCCCTGAGCTCAACTTCCGTCCCTGTTCTCCTCACTGTCTCTTCAGCCAAAGTGAGGGGGAGGTCTTTTCGGCGTCACTCTTATACGTCCCCGTGCTGCCCACTAGTGGTGTTTCCATTCTTCCCATCAGCTCCTTCTGTACACACAAGTGAGGATCACTACACACTAACCACTGGCCAATGGCTGGCTACCTCTGCTGCCGGAATACACGCCGTGGGGGGAGCAGGTTTTGGGGAATCCCGCCCGTGGTATTGTCCCCACTGAAACTCCATAATCTCCCTTCAGCCTCTCAATTCTCAGAGACATCGATACTCAGCTACTTCTGGCATCTTAAATATCCCCAGCACAGACTACTTTGGTGGTTGGCTCAGTTGGCTGTCGTGCATCAGATTGGCACCAACAGCTTAGGGTTCAACCCCTATTCCAACCTCATGTGGTGGTGCGATGTGTGAGACATCACTTTGGGCAGAGAACTTCAAAAGCAGCAGCATTCCCAGTTTTTAAGATCACCCCACCATTGGTCCCTATACCATCATCAGCTGCTTCGGCTCAAAGCTGCGGAGTAGCCTCATGCATCCTTTCTGCCTCTATCTTGCCATGTCCTTTAAAGATGTTCCAAACACTTTTGTCCAAGCTTTTGGTCCACTATCTCCTTACAAAATGCAACAAAGGGACACAGATGGACAGGTGAGCAGGCAAAGGTCTGGCAAATGGAATATGGGGCGAGATTCGCTGACCCTGAAGCTAAGTGTTGACGCCATCGTAAACGCCGTTGCGTTTCTGAACAGCGTCAACATGGCCTCAGGAGCCGCAATTCTGACCCCTAGATGGCAAAAAGCATAAAGCATAAAGAAATCACTTTAACACAAACAGTTAGATGTTTCAAGAATTCAGGAACAAAGACCTCAACCACGAGTTCCTACTTTTAAGAGAATTCTTGGCCGGGATTATCTGAGCCTCCATGCCGAAATCGCACTCAGCGCAGGGGCGAAGAATGGGGTCTCAGACGCGCAATCGGCTATGAGCCGGGATGCGATTCTCCGGTGATCGGAGAATCAGCGGCAGTCGCGCAGTCGATGCCGCGCCGGTCGGGGCCATTGAAAGAGGCCCGCGCGCAATTCTCCGCGGTCGAATGGCCGAGTTCCGCCAGCGTGGTTCCCGTACGATTTCACTCGCCAGGAACTGGGACTCACGGCCATGATGGCTGTCCTGGTGCGGGGGACGGGGGACGGGGACGGGGGTGGGGGATTTGGGGACCAGATTCCGGGGGGGGGGGGGGGGGGGGGGGGGGGGGGGGGGGCTCCACAACGGCTAGGCCTGTGATGGAGGGGGATATCGATGGGCAGGCGCGTGCCAGACATGGGATTCCTATCTTCTTCCGCACCGGCCCGCTGTGTGGCTCCGCCATGTTGCATGGGGGCCGCCGCGTAAATGGCCGCCGTGCTTGCGCGGACCCTCGGCCGGCCGCCCGCATGCACGGACCTGCGGCCGGAGGTGCAGGGCTCTGTATCAGCAGCAGGAGCTGCGTGGCGGCACAGCCGGGGCTCTGCTAACTTGAAGCCGACTTGTGACAATAAGCGATTTTCATTTTCATTCATTTATTTCATTTGGAGAGTTGGTGCAGGCACAATTTGGGCGGGATTCGCCGATCCAGGCGCTAAGTGTTGACGCCATCGTAAACGCTGGAGTGTTTTACAACGGCGTAATCACGGCCTAACTCGGTGGGCACTTGGTTGCCAGTGAATCGGCGACCAGCATCGGAGCGGCGTCTCATGATTCGCGCTCCCCCGGCGATTCTCCGACCCGGCGCAGGGTCGGATAATCCCACCCACTGTGCTGAATGTCTTCCTCGTGTGTCACAAAAGATTCTATGAATTCCCTTCGCCCAGTTGGCAAAGCCCAATTCTTACTCACTGAAAGGAAAGAAGGTACTTCAATGAATAAATAAAAGTCCTTGGATAATGGAGACGACAAAATAATATGGCTCTTTCCTCTCACTGCCCTGAACATACTGACTGAGGCTTAGGGGAAGCCTGTTTAGCAGTGGTGGGTCCAAATAATCAATAGGTATGTCAGGTATTTCTATGACTCATTAAACGTTTGCACACCACAAGTTAAACTGCGCACACAACATATTGTACAAACAGGAGAAGCATATTTTGCAGCATGTTTAAAGGGAGCATTTGTGACTGTTGTTCTGGAGCGTGTGTAAATATCCATGGGTAAAATTACTTTCCATGTAGATGTTTTCTTCAACCAGCGTCATATGAATGCACAAATCATACAGACTCAAAACCAAAACTCTTATTTTCCTCGCTCCACAGATGCTGCCAGACCTGCTGAGTTTTCCCAGCATTTTCTGTTTTGCCTCAGATTCCAGTCTTGTATTATTCTGCTTTTATTTATCCAGAAACTGCCTGGGTAATGGCTGACCATTAACAGGTGGAGTGAACATAGCAGGTTAAAAAAAAAAGAGAGGTGCTGGTGGAAGAGTGAAAAGGCGTGATCAAAAAGTATTTACTTTCTTTAGTAAAAGATCACAGGCAGGATTCTCGTCCGTTCATGTCAGTGCGATCACTGGTCCTGCTGCATCTATGGAAGATGTGCAGAGCGCCAAATTCTTTGTCCTCGCTAGCAGCGGTAGTGGGGCAGATTGGGAGCATAGAATCCGGACCCCCATGAGATGTGAAGTGGATTTAGTGTTGAGAAGTTTTGAGAGAAGAGATATGGAGGATGAATCAGCCTTCAACCACCGAGTGCAGGGGCAGCATGGTGGCACAGTTGTTAGCACTGCTGCCTCGCAGTGCCCTTACCCAGGTTCAATTCCAGCCACGAGTCTACTTGGAGTTTGCACTCTTCCCCCGTTTCTGCCTGGGCCTTCAGGTATTCTGCTTTCCTCCCACAGTCCAAAGAAGTGTAGGTTCGGTAGATTGGCCATGCTAAATTGCCCCTTAATGTCCAAAGATGTTTAGGTTAGATGGGGTTACGTGATAGAGCGAGGGAGTGGGCCTAGGTTGGGTACTCTTTCAGTGGGGCCGTGCAGACTTGATGGGCCAAATGGCCTCCTTCTACACTGTAGAATCCTATGGTGCTATGGAACGGAGATCAATGCAGATGCACAGCAAGTACAATAACGAAGAAGATTAGATAGAGACTTGAAGAAAGGGCATCACAGTAGCACAGTGGTTAGCACAGTTTCTTCACAAGCTCCAGGGTCCCAAGTTCGACTCCTGGCTGGGTCACTGTCTGTGTGGAGTCTGCACATTCTCCCCGTGTCTGTGTGGGTTTCCGCCGGGTGCCCTGGCTTCCTCTCAGTACAAAGATGTGTGAGTTAGGTGGATTGGCTATGCTAAATTGCCCTTAGTCTCCAAAAAGGTTAAGTGGGGGTTGCAGGGTAGGGTAGATATGTGGGCTTCAGTAGGGTGCTCTTTGTAAGGTCTGGTGCAGACTCGATGGGCTGCATGGCCTCCTGCACTGCAAATTCTATGATTCGATGATAAGAGAATCTTGGAAGTCCGGTCATGGTTGAGGAGCTTGATTGCTTTCTAGATCAGTACTTTTCAAACTCAGGGTCGCGACCCGCCAGGTGGTCTCGAGCGGCTGGTGAGGGTACGCACCCCCCCCCCCCCCCCCCCCACTGCCTCCTCTGGAAGTCAGTGCGAGAAAGAAAGAAAGAAGGAAAGAAGGAAGGAAGGAAGGAAGGAAGGAAGGAAAGATCCACAACAGGACAAAGCAGTGCTGGTGTGAGCTCCAGTGCCTCTGGTGAACAGCCCATTAATAATAATAATCTTCATTATTATCACAAGTAGGCCTACATTAACACTGCAATGAAGTTACTGTGAAAAGCCCTAGTTGCCACTTTCCGGCACCTGTCGGGTACACGGAGGGGAGAATTCACAATGTCCATATTATCTAACAGCACATCTTTCGGGACTTGCGTGAGGAAACCGGAGCACCCACAGGAAACCCCACGCAGACACGGGGAGAAACGTGCAAACTGCACACAGTCACCCGAGGCCGGAATTGAACCTGGGACCCTGGAGCTGTGAGTGCTAACTGATGAGTTACCAGGTAACTCAACCAATAGGAGTGAACTGCTAGATATGCGAAAGAGACAAGATTAAAAGTCAGCAATATTTTACACAATTTGATGAAAAGAAAACAGATTTATTTTGTTTAAATCTGCTCCATTCTTGCAATGTAGCAAGCTGTTCAAGATTCCTATTAATGATCTGAAAAACATCATTCACTTCGACAGAATCAACGTCAACAGCTGAAGCTCACCCACAGATTACAATATTTCCCAATTCAACAGGGCGAGTCCCTGAGACCAAATATTAAAATATTTTATGGAGGACCCTGACAAGAGGAAGCATACAAGCAGTATGGGAGTTAATTACTGATTCTTCTTTTAAATAATTGTTTTGCATTATTTTGTGAGGTAAATGCTTTCTGTGTAAACACATTTCCAAAACATTCAGTCTGCATGTCTGCCTACACGACAGCAAAGTCTTTGTATCACAGACTATAAAATACGAAATAAAACAGGAAACGCTCCTTGTCTGTCTGGTTCCACAAGCGAGAGATTAGAGACGGACCCATCTCTGGCACATTTCTTTCAGACAATGATTCAGTCTTTTAAAGATACTTTTCATTTACTAGCCCTGAGCCAAAGCTACTTAACGCAGTCCAAAAACATTATCATTCAATCTTTTCAACTGTGATCGCCCCTTGTTTAGAAAACAGAAAACTCTGGCTGAAAACACATGTCTAAGAACTCTGGTGAGGGGAACCAAATGAAAAAACGCTCGGTGTCATGGCATTTAAGGTTATCATGAGCCTTAGATTAGAGAAGGTCATGCTCCACAGTCTAGACAAAATAGGAGATTCTTTTTGGGGAGGGAAGTAGGTGCATAGAGTAAAAAAAGAGAGAGAGCGAGAGCGAGAGAAAGAGAGAGAGAGAGATAGGCAGCGAGAGAGAGAGAGGCAGCAAAGAGAGAGGCAGCAAGAGAGAGAGAGGCAGCGAGGGAGAGAGACAGAGAGAGGCAGCGAGAGAGAGAGAGATAGGCAGCAAGAGAGAGAGAGGCAGCGAGAGAGAGAGAGAGAGAGAGGCAGCGAGAGAGAGAGAGATAGGTGAGAGAGAGGCAGCAGAGAGAGAGAGAGGCGTGAGGGAGGAGAGGAGAGAGACAGCGAGAGGAGGGAGAGAGAGAGAGAGAGAGAGAGAGGAGGGCAGGAGAGGAGAGAGAGGAGAGAGCGAGAGGGCAAGAAGAGAAAGAGAGAGGAGCGAGAGAGAGAGAGAGAGAGCGAGAGAGAGGGGCAGCGAGAGGGAGAGAGAGCAGCGAGAGAAGAGAGAGAGAGAGAGGAGGGAGAGAGAGAGAGAGGCAGCGAGGGAGAGAGAAAGGAGGGAGAGAGAGAGGAGAGAGGAGAGAGAGAGAAGGAGGGAGGAGGAAGGGAGAGAGAGGAGAGGCAGAGAGAGAGAGAGAGAGGGAGGAGAGAGGAGAGGAGAGAGGAGAGAGGGAGAGAGAGGAGGAGGAGAGAGGAGCGAGAGAGAGAGAGAGAGAGAGAGGCAGCGAGAGAGGAGAGAGGGAGAGGAGAGAGAGAGAGCAGCGAGAGGAGGAGAGAGAGAGAGAGAGGGCAGCGAGAGAGAGAGAGAGAGCAGCGAGGGAGAGAGAGAGAGAGAGAGAGCAGCGAAGAGAGAGAGAGAGGGAGAGAGAGAGAGAGGCAGCGAGAGAGAGAGAGAGAGCAGCGAGAGAGAGAGAGAGAGCAGCGAGAGAGAGAGAGAGGGCAGCGAGAGAGGGAGGAGAGGGAGGGGGGAGAGAGAGAGAGAGAGAGAGCAGCGAGAGAGAGAGAGAGAGCAGCGAGAGAGAGAGAGAGAGCAGCGAGAGAGAGAGAGAGGCAGCGAGAGAGAGAGAGAGAGAGAGAGGCAGCGAGAGAGAGAGAGAGAGGCAGCGAGAGAGAGAGAGAGAGGCAGCGAGAGAGAGAGAGAGGCAGCGAGAGAGAGAGAGAGAGGGTCAGCGAGAGAGAGAGAGAGAGGCAGCAAGAGAGAGAGAGGCAGCAAGAGAGAGAGAGGCAGCAGAGAGAGAGAGGCAGCGAGGAGAGACAGAGGCAAAGAGAGAGAGAGACAAAGACAGAGAGAGAGACAAAGACAGAGAGAGAGACAAAGACAGAGAGAGAGAGACAAAGACAGAGAGAGAGAGACAAAGACAGAGAGAGAGAGACAAAGACAGAGAGAGAGAGAGACAAAGACAGAGAGAGAGAGACGTGACATTATCATAAATGTAAAGAACTGTAAGGGTTAATGTTATGTCCAAATCAACCACTAGATAGAGCTAGATGGAAAACTATGTAAGGCATGATGCTAAGTCTTGTGGGTTATAGTGTTATGGGCCAGAGTTTAGAGAACCCCAAGTGTATCATGGAGTTCACCTGACCCACAACTTTTAATAGATTGTGGTATGGGGAGCACACGGTCCACTCTACAGGTGTGGTACAGCAGAAACAGAAAAATATTTTTTAAAGCAAAACAATGTTTATTCCATGAACTCAAATTAACCCTTTAAAACATACAGTGAACATCTTAGCAACCATTAATTCAAATACAACCCCCAAAGATTACAACACTAAGTAATCCTTCAAGCTTTCCTTTTAACATCCATAAGACTTAAAAACCAAAACCTTTAACAAAAGCACATCAGGTTAAAATCACAACTGAGAGCAGTTATTCATTTTTAAATCACCAAAGGATCGATTTGCATTCTTTAGATTACAGAGAGAGACTCATACATCTTCTGGCTGTGACTGCAGCTATCCGGCTCTGAAAATGAAACTAAAACACACCCTGCAGCAAACAGCCTAAAACAAAAGTAAAAAGCTGACAGACAGCCCAGCTCCACCCACACTCTGACATCACTGATAAACACCCATTTCTTAAACATCCATTTCTTAAAGGTATTCTCGCATGACACCTCCCCTAAGGAAAAAAAAATCAACTTCAAGATGGTTTCATTTTTCACTATCCTTTAAGAAATGCACACAGTAAATATACTTTTTCGTTTAAAAAAAACAACACACGCAAACAGAGATAATTATATAGTCCATTTTTGTTCTTCTTCCTCCAACTGGAATCCTTCTCGATTGTCAGTCTCTTTGAACAAGAAGGTCTTTGCATGATCCGTCCATTTCTCTATGTCTCGGCATGTCTCTTAAAGTCAGATACTTTAGTTCAATCTGATCACAGAGTCCCTTGTAATTCTCCAACACAGGAGCATTAGTCATCACAGCTTTCAGGCAGTCAAATGCATGTTGAAACTCCGGCGTCCACTGAAATTTTCGACGTTTCTTCAGCAAGTCCATCAGTGGAGCAACCACACTACAAAATGTTTGCACAAATGTTCGATCAAATCCACTCATGCCAAGAAATCGCATTATTTCCCTTCGTCTTGAGGGTATTGGAAATTCCTCAATAACTGTTGGTTTCACATCCCGTGTGACCATTCGACCCTGTCCGATTGCATGGCCAAGGAAAGTGACTTGGGCTTTTCCAAATTCACTTTTGGCGAGGTTTATTACCAAACCCGCCTCCTGAAGTCGATCGAATAACTCCATCAGATGTTTCAAATGTTCTGTCCATTTCTGGTTGAAAATTACCAGATCGTCGATGTATAATCGCACAATTGGGTAACCCTAAAATGACTTTGTTAGTTAACCGTTGAGATGTGGCTAGGGCGTTTTTCATGCCAAATGGCATAACTTTGAATAGGTATATAGCATCTGGAGTCACAAAAGCTGAAATCTCCTTTGCCCTTTTGGTTGAAAGGTACCTGCCAGTAACCATTCTTGTAACTGCATTAACCTTTCTATAGTCCACACACAACTGTTGGGTACCATCTGGTTTTGGCACCATCACCGTGAGTGAGCTCCATTGTCTGCAACCCACTTCAATTATGCGATTTTGAACATACTCTCAATCTCTTTGTTAACCTGTGCCAATTTTAAAGGATTAAGTCCAAATGGATGTTGTTTGATTGGAACAGCATTTCCCACATCTACATCATGTATAGCCATTTTAGTACTTCCCAATTTATCTCCACAAACTTGCCCCTGTGATATCAATGACTCTTTGAGGTCAGTTTGTTTTTCCTCTGGAAGGTAACTCAACAATTTATCCCAATTTTTTAAGAACATCCTGGTTTTATAATTTAATTTGAGGTATGTCAAATTTACAGTCATCTGGATTTGGTTTGTCACTTTGAGTTAGAATCATTAAAACCTCTTCCCTTTCAAACATAGAAGCATTCCTTCTATCTGGCGTTTTTACCACATAATTCACCTCACTTAATTTACTTTCAATCTGATCAATTCCACAAAACCTTGCTTTTAGAGATTCACCTACCACTGGTAACATTGGAGACGTTATCTCCAATGGGAAAACTACGAACTATCGATTTCTCGTCCGCTACCCGTTTCATCACATTTTGTGCAACTTTCAAATGTTGTCTTGCCAATTCGCACGCTCTATTTGATCGTTCCCTAAAATTTGACAAATAATCCAATAATATAATTTCCGATTTCTCACCCACCAACTTTTCCTTAATCAATTCAAGTGGTCCTCTTACCTCATGACCAAAAATTAGTGCAAAAGGACTGAATTTGGTTGACTCATTAGGTGCAACCCTAATTGCAACCAGTACAAATGGAATCCTTTATTCCCAATCCTCTGGATAATAATGACAAGAAGCCCTCAACATCGTCTTTAGTGTCTGTGCCACCTTTCTAATGCTTCCTGCGATATGGATGATACGCAGTTGATTTAAATGTTTTATTCCTAAGCAATCCATAACTTATTTGAATAACCTAGAGTAAAAATGTAATCCTTGATCCAATTGCATTTCTGTGGGTAGCCCATGAGCGGGATTCTCCGACCACCCTCCCCCCCCCCCCCCCCCCCCCCCCCCCCCCCCCCCCCGGCTGGGTCGGAGAATTGCCGGGGGGGGGGGGGCGTGAATCCCGCCCCTGTCGGCTGCCCAAAATCTCCGGCGCCAGGGAGTTTGCGGGGGTGGGAATCGCGCCATGCCAGTCGGGGGCCAATGCCGGCGATACTCCGGCGCGATGGCCTAGTAGCCGCCCATTTTCAGCTGGTCCTGCCGGCGTATGTTACAACAGCTACTTACCGGCAGGGCCTGGCTCCGCGGTTGGCCTCCGGGGTCCTTAGGGGGGATCTGGCCCAGGTGGGTGCCCCCATGGTGGCCTATCCTGCGATTGGAGCCAACGATCTGCGGGAGGGCCTGTGCCGTGGGGGCACTCTATTCCTCCGTGTCGGCCGATGGTAACAGTCCGCGATGGCTGATGCGGAGATGAACCCCCCAACGCATGCGCTGGGATGATGCCAGCACACGCTGGCGCTCCCGCGCATGTGGCAATCGCGGCAGCTGGTGGAGGGCCCCTCGGCGCCGGTTGGTGTGGCGCAAGCCCCTTTCGCGCGGGCCGGCGCGGCGTCAAGCCCCTTCTACGCCGGCTAGCTCTGGCACCGGCCAGCCCCTGAAGGTGCGGAGGATTCCGCACCTTCGGGGAAGCCCGACGCCAGAGTGGTTCACGCCACATCTTCATGCCGGAGTTGCCTGCCGCGCGGTTTTCGAAAGAATCCTGCCCCATATCTAGTAAAGAATTTAAGTAATTCCTCCACAATCTTTGTAGCTGTAATATTACGTACTGGAATGGCCGCTGGAAACTTAGTAGACACATCCATTATAGTCAAAAGATATTGATTCCCATTTTTCGTTTGAGGAAGAGGTCCTCCGCAATCAATAGGACCCTTGTAAAAGGTTCTTCAAATGCTGGAATGGCTATTAAGGGCACTGGTTTTTATCACTGCTTGAGATATCCTGATCACTTGACATGTGCAACATGATTGATGAAATTTAACTACATCTTTATGCAGTCCAGGCCAATAAAAATGTTTCTGGATTTTAGCTTGAGTTTTCCTTATTCCCAAATGACCTCCCACTGGTACCACATGTGCAACCTGCAACACCTCCTTTCTATACCCTACCGGCAATACTACTTGATGACTTCTGCCCACTTTTCATCTGCCTGCATATGTAAGGCCTCCATTTTCTCATCAAGACATCACTTTTACGGTAATAACAATCTGGTATACACGCAGGTTCCTCTTCTGTGTATGCGTTCTGATACATCCGGTTTACTTCTACATCTTTCTGTTGTAACTCCACCAATTTTCCTGAACTAAAAATATCCGCCTCATCCTCCACCTATCAAAATGACTTTGTTGACCTTTCAAACTCCATGTATGTTGACCAGGTCCTTTCCTTAATTTCTAAACTTTTGTCTGTAGGCTTCAGACACTAGTTCATATGCACCCAAGATGGATTTTTTCACCTCCTCATAGGACCCAGGTACCTCCTCTGATAGTGATGCAAACACTTCACTAGCCCTACCTACCAGATTTGTTTGAATTAGTAATACCCACATGCCCTGTGGCCATTTCATTTATTTAGCTACCTTCTCAAATGAAATGAAAAGGCTTCTACCTCTTTCTCATCAAACCTTGGTAATGCTTGGACATATTTAAATAGTTTCCCACCAAGCCTTCGATTTTGATGCTCTTCTCACTATCATCCAACTGTACGTTTCCCTCTACGCCTGCCAATTTTAACTGACTGTCATGTTCATGGCCATTTTCTGTAGTTCAAACTCTCTCTTTATCTTTTTCCCTGATCTGTATCTCCCTTCCTCTTTTTTTTCTCCTCTCTATCTCTTTCGTATTCAAGCCGCTTTAATTCTTTCTCATGTTCCATTCTTTTAATTTGTAACTGAATTTTTTGCCATTTCCAATGAGTCAAACTGTATCTCAGGCAACTTTAAATGCTCAGCCACTGCTATAAATACCTCATCTTTCGCATTTTGTCAGGTAATGTTAACTGCAATTTTTTTGCCAGATCTAACAGTCTGCTTTTAGTCTCTGTCCGTAAGATACTGCATGTGACCGTCTCCACCCCCAAAAACTTCTGAGCCTCTTGAAAAAGCCATTGTCCACAACACACTCCCTACTTAAACCAGAATACCACACCTGAAAAGCAACCACCCTCACTGTCTTTAAATTCACTAAGCCAATCCAATAGATGGACTGTTATCCCCCTTGAGCCTACAATTTGTTGTGGGCCAGGTTAGAGAACCCCAAAGTGTTCACCTGACCCACAACTTTTACTAGATTGTGGTATGGGGAGTCCACGGCCCACTCTGCAGGTGTGATACAGCAGAAATATTTTAAAACAAAACAATGTTTATTCTATGAACTCAAGTTAACCTTTTTAAACATAGTGAACATCTTAGCAACCACTAATTCAAATGCAACCCCCAAAGACGACAACACTAAGTAATCCTTTAACTTTCCTTTTAACATCCAGAAGACTTAAAAAACAAAACCTTTAACAGAAGCACATCAGGTTAAAGTCACTACTGAAAGCAGTTATTAGTTTTAAAATCACCAAAGGATCGACTTACATTCTTTAGATTACAGAGAGAGAGAGACTCAGACACCTTCTGGCTGTGACTGCAGCTATCCAGCTCTGAAAACAAAACTAAAACACACCCCTGCAGCAAACAGCCTAAACGAAAGTAAAAAGCTGACAGGACAGCCCAGCTCCACCCGCACTCTGACATCACTGATACAGGACCCATTTCTTGATGGTACACTCACATGACAATAGGTTGAGGAGAAAGCGAGAGTACAGACTGAAGGAAAGGTAGAATGAGTGAGAGCAGATAATAGTTATTGTATTAGTGTCGAAAATAGTAGTAGATGAGTGTAGATTATATGTTTATTATCAACTGTATGTTATACAAGAGTAAATGTCGAATCCAATTGAGTAGTGTTAATAAATCTATAGCTTTGTTCAATAGAACAGCTATTTGTTTTTTGTGAAGACTATGCCACAATCCTAGAATTAGCAACATAAAGAACACCACAAGAGAGGCAGGTAGAGAGCGAGAGAGAGAGACACACACAGAGAGGCAGACAGAGAGAGAGAGGCAGAGAGGCAGACAGAGAGAGAGGCAGAGAGACACAGAGAGGCAGACAGAGAGAGAGAGAGAGTTACAGAGAGGCAGACAGAGAGAGAGATACAGAGAGGCAGACAGAGAGAGAGATACAGAGAGGCAGACAGAGAGAGAGAGAGAGACAACAGAGAGGGAGAGAGAGACAGAGAGGCAGACACGGGGAGAGAGAGAGAGAGAGAAAGGCAGACAGACAGAGAGAGGGGGAGACAGAGAGAGAGACAGACTAGACAGAGAAATGAAATGAAAAATCGCTTATTGTCACTTTGAAGTAGGCTTCAAATGAAATTACTGTGAAAAGCCCCCAGTCGCCACATTCCGGCGCCTGTTCGGGGAGGCTGATACGAGAACTGAACCGTGCTGTTGGCCTGCCTTGGTCTGCTTTAAAAGCCAGCGATTTAGCCCAGTGTGCAGAGAGAGAGAGAAAGAGGCAGACAGAGAGAGAGAGGCAGACACACATGCAGACAGAGAGTGACACAGACACAGAGACAGAGAGAGGACAGAGAGAGACAGAGAGAGACGATATGGACGAGAAGAAATATTAGCTTGGCAGGCGTTGGCAGGACATGAAGAGAATGGCAAGAAAGGAAGATAAAGGCCCTGTTGATTGTATCTCTGGCAAATTCTCCAAAGCATTCGGGCACATCTGTGTCTCTGAACATTAGATCACGACTGACTCATTGAACAGCAAATTGGATTTGAATACAGAGTGACTATCGAGAACATAAAGAAGGAAAGTTAATTTATTGGCACTTCCATGGGGTTCGAGCTGACATTGGCAGTTGCGTTTTCCAAAGACTATGAAAGAAAAAAACGGTCTTTTGTATGCTTTAATTTCCCCAATATTCACACTATTGAGGAAGATCACTCTCTTCTATAGGATCTTGGGAATTTTCCACAGAAGGTTAAATAAATTGATCAAGTCAACCGGAGCTTCCAAGTTATTAGGTTGAACAAAGCTCTTAAAAAAAAAAAAAAAAATCGACCTAATCTTCAGTTTAATACTTTATGGTTCGGATTCTCCAGTCCCCGGCTGTGTGTTAAATTTCATCAGTCCAACTAATTTCCAACTTATATTCACACAGTACCATTAATGTAATGAACTGTCCAAGATGCTTTACAGGAGCATTATAAATAAAGTCCGCCACTGAGCCATATAAGGAAATATTGGGTCAGATAACCAAGTGAAAGAATAGTTCAAAGAAGTGATTTAAAGGCGGAAGACAGAGGTGGAGAGTTTAAGAACTAGGGAACAACAGACAGAGCCACCAATGATGGAGCAATTAGGCTTCAGAAGAGGCCAGAATTAAACGAGTGTCATAGCTCTCAGGTTTGTGGGGTGAGAGGAGATTATGGAAATATGGTGGGGACAAGGCCACGGAGGGACTGGACAACAAGGGTGAGAATTTGAAAATGTTGGCCTACATTGGCTCCCAGTGGAGCAGAGTGATGGGGCAACGGGACTTGCTGCGAGGCAAGACACAGGCAGCAGAGTTTTGGATGATCTCAAGTTTGCAAAGGGTGAAATGTATGAGACGAGCCAGGACTGCATTGGGCTTGTTGAGTCGAGAAGCACGAAGATATTGGTTTCAGCAGTAGGTTGAGTTAAAACTGGTGCAAAGCTACGGAGAAGGAGAAATTGTTGGCAGAAATTAGTTTCCTAATGCAGTTCAGATCAGTACATTTACATTAAGGTTTAAGCCAATGGCCTGGATTTATCATGCCTTCACTCAGTATTGGAACAAAGGCAGGGATTTAAAAATGGCAAGTGAGACTCCATTCCTGGCATGGGGTATTATAAGAACATAAGAACTCGGAGCAGGAGAGGTCATTGCAGTCCCTCGAGCCACCCTGCTCTCCCATTCAATACGATTGTGGCTGATCCCCTCTCGGCCTCAACTCTACTTTGCTGCCCGTTCTCCATAACCCTTCAACCCACTATCTGCCTATCTCCCCTTTAAATTTTCTCAGTGTCCCTGCTTCCACCACACTGGGGTAGTGAATTCCACAAGTTCATGACCCTTTGAGAGAAGTAATTTATTCTCATCTCTGTTTCAAATCCGCTGCCGCTTGTCCTAAAACTATGTCCTCTCGTTCCAGATCACCCCACGTCTACTTGTCAATGCCTTTTATCATCTTAGGTACCTCAATTAGATCTCCTCTTATGCTTCTGAACACTGAAGAGTATAGGCTAAACTGCTCAATCTCTCTTCACAAGACAACCCCCTCATCTCTGGAATAAATCATAGAATTTGCAGTGCAGAAGGAGGCCACTCGGCCCATCGAGTCTGCACCGGCTCTTGGAAAGAGCACCCTACCCAAGCCCACACCTCCATCCTATTCTCATAACCCAGTAACATCACCCAACACTAAGGGCAATTTTGGACACGAAGGGCAATTTAGCATGGCCAATCCACCTAACCTGCACATCTTTGGACTGTGGGAGGAAACTGGAGCACCCGGAGGAAACCCACGCACACACGGGGAGAACATGCAGACTCCGCACAGATAGTAACCCAAGCTGGGAATCGAACCTGTGACCCTGGAGCTGTGAAGCAATTGTGCTAACCACTATGCTACAGTGCTGCCCACGAGTGAACCTCCTCTGAACTGCCTCTCCTCTGAACATCCCTCCCCAAATAAGGGGGCCAAAACTGCACACAGCACTCTCGGATCAGGTTTGAGGTTGCAAGCGTGCACTGAGAAACCTACCTTGCTTACCCCATTATGGGAGTGAACATTTTAGACCCCATATTAATTTCATGGGTCTGACACTACAACACCCCCCCCCCCCCAAACAGGATATGATGTGGTGGGGGGGGGAGCATTAAATTGCATTGACGTGACTCCCTCCTGGCCTCCCATCGTTAAGATCGGATTCAATTTTACACTGGGGTGGGCAAGAAGCAAGACACTGTCCCAATTAGGATGTTTTACATCCGGCCTCAATTTTTAGGCCAGCTGATGCCGGATACACCAGCGGGGGTCAGGGTGGGGTTTGTGAAAAAATCCCACGTTTCAGGTGGAAGGTTGAGTGCCTCCATCAGAAGTCTGTTTCTGACTGGGGTCGCCCTCCCCTCAAGGACAGGCCACCTCTATTCCTCCTACTCCACTGGCCTATGCCCCAATACTCAAATCAACCCTCTTGTGGCCCCCCAGGACTCCTCCACCCTCCCCTCACTACGGCCCCGACCTCATACCTTGCCTCCATTCCCTGAGACAGTTTCAGGCATGTTGCTGCAGTATTTCTTTAGGCCACTGCAGCACTGCGCTTGGAGGGAATGGAGAGTTCTGATTTGCAGGACCCCCTATCAAAGTGGTGTTAAAATTCACGCCTGCTGCTAATAAAAAATTATTAGCATGCAAAATGGCAGTGGGCATATCTGAGTCGGCGGAGATGTGTTCCCCACTAATTCTCTGGAACTTGGCCCCTGCCATCCTAGAAATTCAGGCAATGGAGTCAAAACCTGTTTGGCTGACTTATTCCATTGACAGTGCAGCCATTTGGTCAATCTGCTTTAAAGGCTTCAGTTTATTCAGCTTTAGAGTCTTTGTTGACACAGCTGTGCAATGGAATTCCCTAATGAATGCTTGGCTGAGCTCAAACCCCACGAATGGTTACAGCATTGTTCACACAGCCACCAATGAAACTTTGTTGAACTGAAAGCTTATTGGAGCCAGTCTCCACAGCTGCTGCTCAGGCCCCGTCGAATATAATCAGTAACTTAACATACATGCAAAACAAGGACAGATCATATCTGAAACATTTGGTTGGTGATGCAATGGCTGGTGACATAATTTGCTTTTAAAAATAGTCATGTCATCTTGAAGCACTGATACACCATTCAGGATACTTTAACAGGTGCGGTCTACTGGCTGCACCACACACCCATTCGAGGAAACGGAAGCACAGCCAGCCCGGAAATCCCGCTTCTGGCATCTACCCCGCCTCGCCAAACCTCTGGGATCTGAGGAGTTCCGGTGAGCGGAGTACCTCAGTGCTGGAAACGGGATTATGTGGGGCCTTGGCAGGGCATTACCCACTGAGACCTTGTATTGCAACAGAGTCCTGTTAGCTAGCTGTGAACACCAGGAAATCCCGCCCAAAAACATTCGACACGGGGACTCTGTTGCAATTCAGTTAGATCACTCCCAACAGCTTGGATTTACATAAACTGTACGCAAATGCACACTGTATTTTGTTTAAATTTGTTCGTGGGATTTGAATGTCACTGGCTGGGCCAGCATTTATTGTCCATTCCTTATTGCCCTTAAGAAAGTGGTGGCAAGTCGCCTTCTTGAACTGCTGCAATCTATCTGGTGTAGGTACACCCAAAGTGCTGCCAGGGAGGGGTTACAGGATTTTTAGCCAGCAATGAACCAGAAAGGGTGATATTGTTCTAAGTCAGGATGATAAGCAGCTGGGAGGGATGATGTTGCCATGCACCTAATGTCCTTGCCTTCTAGGTGAGAAAGGTTGTGGGTTTGGATGGTACTGGTGAAAAAGAGCTTTTTAGAACAGTACAGCACAGAACAGGCCCTTCGGCCCTCGATGTTGTGCCGAGCAATGATCACCCTACTTAAACCCACGTAACCCGTATACCCGTAACCCAACAATCCCCCCATTAACCTTACACTACGGGCAATTTAGCATGGCCAATCCACCTAACCCGCACATCTTTGGACTGTGGGAGGAAACCGGAGCACCCGGAGGAAACCCACGCACACACAGGGAGGACGTGCAGACTCCACACAGACAGTGACCCAGCCGGAATCGAACCTGGGACCCTGGAGCTGTGAAGCATTGATGCTAACCACCATGCTACCATGCATCTTATAGATGGTACTCAATCTGGCACCTTGTGCCCGTGGTAGAAGTTAATCTTTAAAATGATGAATGGTGATGTTGAACGAAGTGTCTTGTTGGGCTGTTTGAGGAGGGAAGTTAAGCTGTGCAACTGGAGTCACATGTAAGCCAACTGTAAAGGGTGTCAAGTTTAGTACTTTCCTTTGTTCTTCAGAGGGGTACCGACCGAGTAAGGGCAGAAGGTTTTGTTTTGAGTTCGGGCATCATGATCGGTACAGGCTTGGAGGGCTGAAGGACCTGTTCCTGTGCTGTTCTTTTCTTTGTTCTCTTTCCACATTAGTGGAGCAGATCATCATCTGCCATGGTGGAATTCAAACCCTAATCCCCAAAGCCTTGCCCTGGACCTTTGGATACTCATAAAAGTCGCCACAGTCCCAGACGAATGCAGGTTGCTTTCCGCTTTCATAGAATTTACAGTGCAGAAGGAGGTCATTCAGCCCATCGAGTCTGCACCGGCTCTTGGAACGAGCACCCTACCCAAGGTCAACAACTCTACCCTATCCCCATAACCCAGTAACCCCATAACCCAGTAACCCCACCCAACACTAAGGGCAATTTTGGACTCTAAGGGCAATTTAGCATGGCCAATCCACCTAACGTGCACATCTTTGGACTGTGGGAGGAAACCGGAGCACCCGGAGGAAACCCACGCACACACGGGGAGGATGTGCAGACTCTGCACAGACAGTGACCCAAGCCGGAATCGAACCTGGGACCCTGGAGCTGTGAAGCGATTGTGCTATCCACAATGCTACTGTGCTGCCCTACAATACTACCGTGCTGCCTTTGGGGGAGAAGGGTGGGAAAGAGTTAACCGGTGGTGGTTTAATCTGAGGATCACCACACCTCAGGTAAAGAACAAGGTTGTGAAAGCGGGGCCTTGGTAAATAAACTCAGCCGGTACGGGGATTGCACCCATGCTGTTGGCCTTGCTCTGCATCATAAACCAGCTGTCCAGCCAACTGAGCTAATACTTAAATATTGGGCGCGATCTACCAGTGCATTGCGTTCAACAAGGAGTGTGACATGACCAGGTGAAGCTTCATGGCAGCCAGTATGTTTCGCTACATCTACTCGGACCTTGCAAGGGAACACAATCAGGATCCTGCCCACAATGGCGTGACCCACGCCACATGCACCTAAGTAGGTTTTAAACCTACTAACGCATACTGACCGGGGATCTAACGGCCTCCCTAGGAGTCCTCAGTTCGGTGCCGTTCAGTACTGGTCCATACAAACATGAACCAGGCGGAGCGGCACTTGGGTGTGTCTCCCGGGCCATCGGGGGACCCCTGGATGGTTAGGGACAGTGTAGGGTACATATTTAAGACTGAGCTGCATAGATGTTTGATCAGCAAGGGGATGAAAGGCTATCGAGGGTCGGCAGGAATGTGGAGTTGAGGCCACAATCAGATCAGCCACAATCCTATTGAATAGCGGAGCAGGCTCAAGGGGCCGAGTGGCCTACCCCCTGCTCCTAATTCATATGTTTGTACATTGAAGACTAGAAACATAAACTGTATTGTCTTAGCATTATAAATTATGGTTCCATATCGCGCCCATTAGCTTACTTCTATCACATGTACATCAGAACTTGGAAGAATTAGAGTTGCAGAATGACTATTGTAGCTGTGATGGCAATGACAGGTTTAAACCCAAAGTTCTTTTATATTCCTCACCATGGGCTACCAATCCTTCAAAATAAAACAGAGATGTAAACCCCGTTTAAATCACAGGATGCAATAGTCTGGGTTAAAACAAATTCTGACAAATCTATTAATGGGGAAAATGGCAGATAATCAGTGGGCGGAATGCAACATCCAAAAAGGAATTTGAAAGAATCAGCAAGCCAGATAGAAAAAAAAACACAATTCGGACCAGTATTCTTATTTCCCCATTTTACTTTTGTTTCAATTTATCGCATACCAGTCTGGTACTCTTATTTCCTCATTTTACTGTTTTTCTCTTCTGTGCACGGCAAGAAAAACAGCCGTGGAAGGCAAACTACTGGTGACCTGGTTACCCAGAACACAATGGCAAACAGGCGATGAGGCAGATAAAAAGCTGCAAAAAACAAAAGGGAGAAAGGATAACATGGAAAACAAAAATAACACGGAAAACATTCACAGCTACAAGAGGAAAAAGAAGATTGACCATGCAGGAGCCTGGAAATCTGGCAATGGAGATATCAAAGCGAAATAAGGAAATGGCAAAAATGTTGAACAATAACTTGTGTGTCATTAGTAGAAGAGGGATAGCATGTTGGACAATCCAGGGATACCTGACCATTGTAGAGTACGCCAATGCAGGGAAATTCAGCTTCTTCAGACGAGGAATGGAAAGGGAAGGAGGTGGAAAAGGTTTTTTTTTTAAATATAGAAAATATATTTTTTTTTTAAACAAAAGGCTTACTGGGAAAGGATGAAATTTTCAGCACAGATTAAATAATTTGTAGAACAATGATCATTACCTCCAGAAACAAAACAATTTTTAACGAAAAGGAAACACTTTTATAATTAAACATGATTTTCTTTGACATGCAATTATCCGGTCTGCTGCTAACATTTCGATCTTATTTCTCATCACAGCAATTCTTATTTTGAGGTGTCTCCAAGTTAACTGTCGACCATGTCAGCGCATCATGAACTGCTTTGCCAATTGCGTCCTAACACTTGAACCAAACCATCACTGGAGTTTCCTTTACTCTTCGTTGGGTAACATCTTCCCATGTGGCATGGGACGATGTTAATGCAAAGCATAAAATGCTGCAGATACTGGGCCAGGATTCTCCGAAAATGGGGCTATGTGACCACCGCCCGTCGGAAAACGGGCGTGAATCACTCCAGAATTTTTTCAAAACGTCCGGAATGATTCTCCAGTGTTAAGGGGGTTAGCAGGGCCCCGGCATACGCACCCGCAGCTCCTGCTGCCGATACGTGGGCCCTGCACCTCCAACCGTGGGTCCGCACATGGCGGAGCCACAAAGCTGGCCGGTGTGGAAGAAGATAGGCCACCCCGGATTGCGCGCACCCGCCGATTGGTAGCCCCTGATCACGAGCCTGGTCATCGTGGAGTCCCCCCCCCGGAGTCTGATCCCTCCGCCCCCCACACCAGGACGGCCACCGCAGCATCGAGCACCCGCTGGGTGAAACTATATGGGAACCATGCCGGCAGGAAATTGGTGGGAACTCGACCAGTCGACCGCGGAGAATCGCCGCGGGGGCCTCTTTCAACGGCCCCCAACTGGCACCGTATTGGCCGAACGTGCGCGCCTGGCAGCGATTCTCCGGTCGCTGGAGACTCGTGTCCCGTTGTTGGACCTGATCACGGGTCCACGCCCCATTCTCCGCCCCCGCCCCGAGCGCGATTGCGGCACAGGGACTCAGAGAAACCCGGAAATCTGAAAAATAAACAAAAATAGCTAAAAATGCTCAGCAGGTCTGGCTGCAGCTGAGCGAGAGACAGAGTTAACGTTTCAGGTCAACCGCCTTCGTGAAAGCCACTTAGCGCTGTTCTTCTCTCTGCAGATGCCCTGCTGAGTATTTCCAGGATTTTCTGTCAGAAGGTGACCAAAAACCAGGGGCGGGATTCTCCCCTACCGGGCGGGGCGTAACGGCGTGAACCACTCCAGCGTTGGGCCGTCCCAAAGGTGTGGAATCCTCCGCACCTTCAGGGGTTAGGCCCGCCCCGGAGGGGTGGCGCCCTGCCGGCCAGCGGGAAAGGGGCTTGGCACCACGCCAACCGGCGCCGAAGGGCCTCTGCCAGCCGGCGCGAGTCGGCACATGCGCGGGAGTGCCAGCGCGTGCTGGCTTCATACCCGCGCATACGCAGAGGGATTCGCTTCTGCACCGGGAATGGCAGAGGACCACTGCCTCCAGTGCAGAAAAATAGAGTGCCCCCCACGGCACAGGCCCGCCCGCGGATCGGTGGGCACCGACCGAGGTAACAAAGTCATGGGTGAAACCTTCAGCTGCAAAACAAACCGAGGGAGGATAGAGACAATATTAGACATGGAGGCAGACTGTCCTGGTGCCAGAAGGGATATTGCTACCACAATGCAGGAAGACACATTGACAATGAATAGAGTAATTTAACTCCAGTCAACTTGAAAACAGAGCAATCAATTTTGTTCCTGAAGTACAACATGTTCCCCTCAAATTTGAATATATTTGAAATGAAATTCTAACAAGACGGCATGGTTACCTGCAGGAGGGGTAGCCATAATCCAACTCGAGCAGATTTGGCCTTCCTTGGAGAAGTGCTGAGCTCAGAGTAAATGTAGCTGTCGCTGTCAACGAGGAGGTCTGATAAAAGTAGCTGGAGAGGGGAAGCTGATGAATGTGCCTTCAGGTCCGCAGCATTCTACAACTGGAAGGAAACAGCAGATTGTCATTAATTTTGCTTCAGCAACTTCTTGGCCATGTGATGGGGCATTAAATCAATTCTTCCAATTAACAATCCTGTCCTGTGCCCCACTAACACATCTGCATCCAATCCCACCCCAGGGATTTGAGCACATCAAAAAGACTATTGGGCCAGTTCAGCAGTGAATGGATGGTCGCATTGAAGCCATTTTGGATGGTCACATTGACGCCATTTTGGATGGGACATTAAAACAGGTTACACTTGTCCTCTTAAAAGGGTATCCAGGAGAAGAAGGAGAATTCTTCCCGTGCCATCAGTGATCCATCTCCCAACATCAGTCAAACGGATTACCTGGTCAATATCACATCACTGGTTGGCAGAACATGCTGCTTGTAAACTGGTTGCCATAGTCAGTGGGGAGGCAGTGGTGTAGTGGTACTGTTGCCGGACTAGTAATCCCAGAATCATGCTTTGCGGACCCGGTTCAATCCCGGATAGCACAATCGCTTCACAGCTCCAGGGTCCTAGGTTCGATTCCGGCTTGGGTCACTGTCTGTGCGGAGTCTGCACATCCTCCCCGTGTGTGCGTGGGTTTCCTCCGGGTGCTCTGGTTTCCTCCCACAGTCCAAAGATGTGCAGGTTAGGTGGATTGGCCATGTTAAAGTGCCCTTAGTGTCCAAAATTGCCCTTAGTGTTGGGTGGGGTTACTGGGTTATGGGGATAGGGTGGAGGTGTTGACCTTGGGTAGGATGCTCTTTCCAAGAGCCGGTGCGGACTCGATGGGCTGAGTGGCCTCCTCCTGCACTGTAAATTCTATCTATCTATGTATGACAAGTGGCGAAATTTGAAATCAATAAAAATCTGGATTTAAATGTTTAATTATGATCATGAAACCATTGTTGATGGTCATAAAAACCCATCAAATTCACCATTGTCTTTTAGGGAAGGAAAAATCTGTCATCCTTACCTGGTCTGGCCTACATGTGACTCCAGATCCACAGCAATGTGGTTGACTCTTAACTGCCCCTCAGACATGGGCAATAACTGCTGGCCCAGCCAACGACGCCCACATGAACAATAAAAAAAATTGTGCTCCCACTGATGTAAAGGAGGCAGAAAGGGCATTTATTTAGAAAGTGGCACATTGAACAGTGTGACCTTTCCACCTCCAATAGACTAGAGTTCTTTCCAGCCCAGCCACCAATTGAGGCCCTTAAGTGGCCAATTAATGACCACTGGTATTAACCCAGCTATAGGTGGGTCTGTCACCATGCAGCGTGCATGACAAGTAAAACTGTGCCTAATCAATGCTCTGGACCCCAGGAAGAGGGTGCCTACTGAAAGCAAGTACCGCATCCTCATTCCAGTGCCCGTCATACTGGCAGCAGCCACAGCCTACCTGGTGGTGCTGCTGAGCACGAGAACTGCTCGTCTTTCACTGGTCAGAAGCTCTCAGTAGGCAAAACTTCCACTGCAAGGATCTGGATTCTGAAGGAAAATCCACCGATGGTCTCGCCACTGCCCGATTGGCATATGGTTTGCCATGCCTTCCTACTTCATAAAAATTCACAGTGGGTCTCTCACTAGCTTTTCATCTGGCCTGATGCGGCTACAAGATTCCCCTGCACATTTCCTGCAACTAAAAGTACTTCATTGCCTATAACATGAGGTTTTCCCAGAGCACCATGGAATCGATCAGCAGGGTGTTTCTCGGGGCCTGCCGCTTAGAGAAACACCCTGCTACTTATGGTACTTTGCCATTTATTATGGCCTCGGGGAGATTCTCTCCGCCAAGGCCACACTTAGAGGGATTTCAGCAGAAAAAGGTTCCTCTCAGATCGGGGCCCAATTTTGACTGGCTGGCCGGATCTCCCCCCCCCCCCCATTTTCAGGCCTCACCCCACATTTCTGTGGCCCCCCTTTTACCCTCTGCCACCCCAGCGAGGTCTCTGGGAAGCCCCCCTCACCAGCTCTTTATCTGGCAAAGGCCCCTCAAGCCCAATCCTGGTCAGTGCCAACCTGGCACCTGGGAACCCTGGCAGTGCCAGGGAGCACTGACAGGTGCCAGGGGGCACTGACCAGGTGCATGCCAGAGTGCCACACTGCCTTGTCCCCAGCCACCAGGGAGTCTCCAATTGCCTAAGAGACCCTCCACCAGTGCCGTAATGCCTGGCCCATGTTTGTGCGGACCAACGCTAAACGATGCTCTGGTGAGGTCTCATGGGCTCAGCCATTGTCCCGGGCACTGGGTGAATGGGGTGTCCAAGTATTTACATGATTTAAATATTCTGATCTGGATCTTGCCCTAATCGGGAGGAGCGAGTCGTGGAACCTATTTTAGGCTCATGCACCATTTAACCATTGCATCTGGCGCCACACCAGGAACACTGAATCGTACCCTATATAAATGCAACTAATCTCTTCAGTTGACCAAACTATAAATGTATATTTTTCTTAATTTAACTTTCCCATAGCAAGTGATAGGTCGTTTTAAGCTCATTTTAAGCTCATAAATCAAGGATTAAGACAACTTCTCCAACAATATTCTTTTCTCACAATACAACATCCTGATCTCATTAAATCTCATTCAAATATTTTAAAGGCTTGTATCACTGAAGGCTTTGCTGGGTTGGAATTGAGGATTTGTATCCAGTTAACTTTCCTTCTAAATCGTAATTATTCTTCATTCCATGTTTATTGGATGGGGAGGTGTGGTTTGGCGTTAAGAGTGAAGGAGATTCCATTTGGATATACTTTCTTACCCTTGCAAACGTTGACAGCAATATCAATAATGTCCTTGAGCCATGTGAGCAAGGCTGAACCTCAAGACCCAGTTTGGTTGAGAGAATAAATATTTAATTCAGCTGGAAGATTGTTGGTTCAAGTGCAAATGAACCCACGCACCCAATCAAAGTTCACACTAACAGCTCTGTCCTGAATTCTTGAGGTGCTGTCTTTTGCATGAAATGTCAAACTGAGGCACATGGGCATACAAAATATCCCAAGTCAATGTATTAGGATTTTGCCCAGTGTTCTGACCATCACTATTCAGTTCTCAGTCAACAACTAACAAAGAAAATAACTGACATTTTATTTTCTAGTGGGTTTCCTAATGCATTGTGGACATAAGCCACCACACGTTTCTGAAAAACATTAACATGGAAATGCAATTAATTGTCTCATATCCACTTGGAGATAGATGCAGTAAAGAGAATAGTTGGACTGCTTTTATGCTAACTGATCAAGTACACGTCTCATTTGCTCACAAATTGCGACTTTTAAATAAAGGACATAACAGCTCATTTTTCATTTTTGTTTCTTTGTGTGTGCATGAAGTGGAGTCTTTGTTGGGTATCCATCGAATCACAATCCACTTGAGTTTGTGTCAAGACACGTGACAAGAGGGAAAACAAGGGGCGGGACTCCGTCATCCTTGTGTTTCCCAATGGCGTCAACATGGCCTCAGGATCAGCAATTCTGGCCCCTACAGGGGGCCGACATGGCACTGGAGTGACCCACGCCGCTCCAGCTGCTCATTCCGGCATCAACAGTGGCACCGGCGCCAATGCGCGCATACGCAGTGGCTCGCTTTTCCGTACCAGCCCCGACACAACATAGCGTAGGGCTACAGGGGTAGGCGCGGATGAAAGGAGGCCCCCAGTATGAGAGTCCGGCCCGCCGATCGGTGGGCCCCAATCACAGGCCAGGACACAGCGAAGGCCTCCCCGGGGTCGGACACCCCTCCACCCGCACAGGCCACCCCCGACCCTTCCCCACGCCGAGGTACCACCGGCTGAGAGCAGGTTAGAACGGCGCCGGCAGCACTCGGGATTTTTGCTACGGCCTGAGAATTGGCTGGGTGGGCGGGGGGGGGGGGGGTGTGGGGGGCTCGACCAGCGCTGCGCCGGCCACGCCGGTGCCAATTCTCCGCACTGATTCTCTGACCCGGCCCGGGATGATGAGAGAATCCCGTCCAAAGTGTCTCAATGAATAAGAAATCTACAGAACACATTGCTAAAGAGCCACAAAGCAATTATTTTGTAGGTTCAATGCAGTGTATTATTGTGTACAATTTAGTGTAGTGTAATTAAGACAAGCCACTTCCCTGAATTTAATTAACACTGCCGAGACGTGCAAGGTTTTAATTGTGGTCCCTTAAATAAAATAATGACTTATTTAAGAATAATTACAACCAACTGCATCGCAGGTTATTTATCGCATTGTAGGATCTTACTACACAAAAATCACTTTGCCACATTCTCTTGCATGATGGCAGTGATCATTTTTTAAAAAATCATTGCGTGAAGTGTTTTGAAATACTTTCGAGACATGTGATAAGTTTCCCCTTTATCCCGTTCACATAATTCTAAGGATCGGAACTTCAGTCTGTTATGGGAGCGGCGTTTTCAGAGCCTCAAAATGTATCATGGAGTTCAACCAACCTCTCCCTTTAATGGATTGTTGCTTTTGAAGCACACGGCTTGTTCTCCAGGTGTGGTATTACAATTATGGACACGTGGGTTTTTAAACACAAAACAATGTTATTCCATGAATTCAACTTATCCTTTTAAATAAACATTGGATCACTCAACACCCCTTACTTCAAAGATAACCCCAAAAATAATACAACACTAAATAATCCTTCAGTTGTTCCTTTAAACATCCAAGACACTTAACACCTTTAAACAGAAATGCATCAGGTTAAAGACATTACTATTATGAGTTTAAATCACCCAAGTGATTCAGAGATAGTCTTTCATGGCAGAGATCACAGCAAATCCAGCTCACTGCAAATACAGACACACCCAATCTCTTTTTCTCAAAACTGAAACCAAAAACAGAAGTGAGCTCAGCTCAGCTCCCCCCACTCTCTGACATCACTTCAGTAACATGAGCTGCTCCATTTCTTAAAAGGTACATTCCTTAAACATTTATTTCTTAAAGGTACTCTCACATGACAAGTCGAACAGGATCATAAAATTGCTTTGGACAAAGTTATTTCCTTCACAATACTTCACCACAAAACTATAGTTCCATTTGCAGATGGTCTCCATTATGATTGGACACTCAAGATCACCAATCAGCCTGTAATTGTGGTAAATAGTTCACCAGAGATCAGGGATATACAGGGTGTATATTGTTTTCTAGTGTTCCCTGGAAGGTCCAGGAAACATAAGTAACCAAGGATAACAGGCCAAATTTATTTAGTCAGATGTTTTTAAACAAGAAAATAATACACAGAAACTCCCACAATTATTAAAGGCAGTAAAGTTTGTTTCAGATTATGTGGACTGAAAATGCATTTTGAAAAGAAATTAATTAGTGAAAAAATTAAGAAATACAAGCTTCATTTCTCCATAGCGCTCCTGGATATCAGGGCCTGGATTCTCCGACCCAGCGGCGGTTCGGAGAATCCCCGGGGTGGAGGGGGGGCGCGAGATTCGTGCCCGCCGCACCGACGCCGTCTTCCACATTCTCTGGCGCCGATTTTCGGGCGCCAGCGGGATCGCCGCCACGCCAGTCGGGGGCCGTTGACAAAGTTATAAATTCATTAACACTACTAATTTGGATTCAACACGTACTTCTAAATAATACACAATTGATTGTAGAAATACTGTTATACACCATGATCTGCTGTACTCACACTATCAATACTTCTGTCCGTCTCTAGCTAACTCCTGGACTGCTCTCTCCCCCACAAGGCTTAGCATCAATGCCTTATATACTTGTCTCTGTAGCTCCCTCTAGTGGCTACTCTAGACATTTCATTAACTCTTGCAGTTCTGAGGGGGGGGGGGGGGGGAGAAAAACAGAGTTGTGGCATGTAATTAATGTCGAGTTAAGATATATTCTTGATCAGCCTTCTCAGCTTCACCCCTCACCCGAGGTGTGGTGTTCCTCAGATTGAATCACCACTAGTCAGCTCTCCCCTTCAAAAGGGGGCAGCAGCCTATGGTCTTCTGGGACAATTGCGGCTTTGGGAGAGATTCTTCCCCCCCCCCCCCCACCCCCACGGCGGGTTGGAGAATCGGTTAGGCACCGCGTGAATTGCACCACGTCGCCCCGATACCCGCATGCGATTCTTCCACCCACCCCGAAACCAGCGCCACGCGATTCATGCCGGGCTGCTCAGAGAACCACCACAAACGGCGAGCGACAATTACCCGGGCCGGATAGGCCTCCTTCATCGGGGGGGGGGGCTCTGATGGGGTCTGACCCGCAATCGGGGCCCACCGATCGACGGGCCGGCCTCTTCCCCCCCCCCCCCAGGCCTAGCTCCTTGCGCGGGTGGCCCGAGAACACCGGCGCCATGTTGGTGAGGGGCCGGCGCGCGTACGAAGTTCCCCACACATGCGCATGATGGCGCGACCCAACTGCGCATGCGCAGGGTTGGGCTGCCCCAACTGCGCATGCGAGGGTTGGCGCGGCGCAAGGACGCTGGAGTGGCGTGAACTGCTCCAGCGCCGTACTGGCCCCATGGGGGCCAGAATAGATCATGCCCAGGCCCTGAAACGTGACGCCGTTCACGACGGCGTGGGCACTTAGTCCCAGGAGCGGACAATCCCGCCCATTATCTTTATTCTTGACTAGAAAGAGAATCAAGGATTACGGGGAAAAGGGCAGGAAAGCGGACATGAATCAATCATAATCCTATTGAATGTCAGCGCAGGCTCGAGGGGCCAAAGGGCCTACTCCTGTTCCTTTGGTTTTATGACAAACACCAGACGGGTTGCTTGAGTGGCCTATTTCTCTGCTGTATATCTTATTCAGAGTAATCCAATTTTTTTTTTAAATGTAGAGTACACAATTATTTTTTTTTCAATTCAGGGGCCATTTAGAATCATAAAATTTACAGAGCAGCAGGAGGCCATTCGGCCAATCAACTTCATTTGAAGCCTACTTGTGACAATAAGCGATTTTCATTTTATTTCATTTTCAAATGTTTATACTTGCACTCCATGACAGCTGTTCTGCATACATCCAAACTGAATATGCAGGGTTTAGCCACGCCACGGCACACAATGGGTGGAATTCTCCACTCCCGCGAAAAATCGGGAAGGCCGTCGTGAACTCGGCTGAGTTTCACGACGGCCTCAGAGGCCACTCCTCTCACCTTATTCACCCCCACCCGGGGGGGCTAGAAGCAGCCCTCCGTAACTCTCGGCCGCCGGGCCTTGACGCTTGCGTCAGGACGGCGCGCCGAGAATGACGCGGCCGGCGCGCCCAAGTGACGTCAGCCGTGCATGCGCAGGTTGGCCGGCTCCAACCCACGCATGCGCGGCTGATGTCACGACGGCTGATGGCTCAAATCTGCACATGCGCCATTGCCGTCTTCCCCTCCGCTGCCCCGCAAGACGTGGCGGCTTGATCTTGCGGGGTGGCGGAGGGGAAAGAGTGCGTCCCTTTGAGATGCCGGCCCGAACCGATCGCGGGCCAGTCCCCTCCCGAACATGGCCGTGGTGCTCACTCCCCTCTCCGCCCCCCCCCACAAGCTTCAAACCAGCTTTTGGCGCCATGGTCACGACGGCAGCGACCAGGTGTGGTTGCCACCATCGTGAACCGGTCGCGAATGGCAGGCCGCTCGGCCCATTCGGGCCAGAGAATCGTCGGTCGCCGTGAAAAACGGCGAGCGGCGATTCTTCCGAGCGGGGGGTGGGAGAATCGCGGGGGGGCCAGGGGGGCGTGTAGTGAGTCGCCCGGCCCTCCCGCGATTCTCCCACCCGGCGTGGGGAGCGGAGAATTCCGCACAAAACTCGTCCTGTACCCAGAATATTTCTTTATGATCCTTTCGTAGATTGAACAACACATTGTGTAATAATTTACCAGAAAAAGCCGCTAAAACAAACAGTGCGGGTTAAACTTTGCAAGGTTCTGCTTCCAGGGCGGCTCAAAGTCTTGCTCTGTGGACGTGCACTTGAAACGTGCTGACCAGCTCTTGAATCTGCATTCCCATCAGGAGAGGTTGTGTTTGCAGTCAAAAAAAAAACCTTTCACAACATTAGCCTTAACTACTAGATTTCCACAGAAAATCCAGGACACTGCAGTTGGCCCTTCGGAGTGTATTAGCGATGCTGTACGTAAAAGCAGTGGGAACTGTACTTTGAAGCTACACTGAGTGATTGAAGCACGCGGCTGCAGGTGTGTTTGTGGGCCCCATCGGTGATGCCTAAATAAAGTCTGCATAACGTGTTGTAAAAGTTATTTAGTTATAAATAATGGGCAGGATTCTCTGAGCCCTGGGCCGGGCCGGAGAATCCCCGCGAATGGGCCATGCCACCCCGACGCCGGCACGCAATTACGTGCAGAGAGGAGAATCGGCGCCATTGGCACTGGCATGGTTGGCGTGGCACAGGTCGCGGGCCGCTCTTCGCGGCTGGCTCGCTGATTCTCCTGCCTGGATGGGCCAAGCGGCCATAGGAAAAGAGCCGAGTTCCACCGGCGCCGCTCTGAGCCAGCGGGATCTCGGCGTGGAAGGGTCAGGTGGCGGCCTGTGGGGTGGGGGGGTCTCCAATGTGGTCTGGCCCCCGATTGGGGTCCACCGATCAGTAGGCCGGCATCTGTGGCTGGGGGCCTCCTTTCCTACGCGCCGGCCCCTGTAGTCCTGCGCCACGTTGCATCGGGGCCAGCGCGTTGAAGGAAGCCACTGCGCATGCGCGCGTTAGCGCGGGGGCCACTGCGCGTGTCCTTGTTGGCGCCGGCGTAACTGCGAATGCGCGGATCCCGCGGCGCACAGTTAGTGCCGGGATCAGCAGCTGGAGCAGCGCAAACCGCTCCAGTGCTCTGCTGGCCCCCTGTAGGGGCCAGAATTAGTACTGGGAGCGGCCTGTTCACGCCGTCGTAAAATGCAACAGTGTTTACGACAGCGTGGACACTCTGCCGTGGGATTGGAGAATCCCGCCCAATGTTCCTTCTGAGCTAGCCAGGTGCTCCGGAATGTACTATACAATGCAAACTGGCACACAAACAATGTTTTTGTTAAGATGTGCACATACGTGGCTGTGCAGCAAACTTTAAGGGACCAAAACGTGCAACAAACTGGCTGCGCAGACAGGTGCAAAATTAGAGGAAACTTAGGGTTGCAAATAGCTGTGGTGGGGTTGGAAGTGTATTAGGTGGAGTCGAGAAGAGCCTATTTGGCCCATCATACCTGTAGAAAAGTATTTGGCATGAAGGATCAATAATCATAATAATAATCTTTATTATTGCCACAAATAGCCTTACATGAACCTTGTCCATGCTCAATGGGAGATTAATCTAGGATTTCTGTACCTCAGCTGTAGATATTCAGGTTCAGAATTATTAGGCCGTTCACCCTCAGTCATGGAGCGTGTTCAAGGCAGATATTCATGTTTTTTGGGATATTGTAAAAACTTGAGTTGAGGTAAAAAAATATCAACCATGATCTTGTTAAATGGTAAGCAAGCTTGAGGAGGCAAATGCACGATCCCACCATTTAAATTTACTTACACTGAAGTGACCCAAGTCCTAACTTTTTCTGGTGAGTTTATTAGGCATCTATCTGTTGTAAAGGTCATTCCTTCCCAAGTGTTTCAATGTAGAGCCCTCAGTGTAGTGAGTTAGCCGTGAGGTGCTCGCATTCAAAGTATCGTCTTGCATCTTTGTCTATATGTTCCTGGAACCTATCTCTTCATTCACCCAAGGGAGGAGCAGTGCTCCGAAAGCTAGCGATTCAAAACAAACCTGTTGGACTTTAACCTGGTGTTGTAAGACTACTTATTGTGCTCACCCCAGTCTAACGCCGGCATCTCCACAGCAATGTAAATGTGCCACAGGACAACTCTGAACAGCCATTTCCTGATTTCCATGTTTAACAGTGTGTATATATTTGCTGGAAGTTGCTGCTACCTGATTTACACAGTGAATGTTGCATTAACAGAAAATCAGGGTGTGTGTCGGGGGGGGAGGGGGTGAGGGAGGAGGAATATATTTTCACCAGCAATGACATTGATATTGTGTTGACAGAGCTTGGAAGCAACACAAACCTCAGAATGGTTTCTGGGCTTTTTAAGTGAGATCACAGAAAAGCACCTTGGGACACATTTCTAAGTTACGACACTGGATGAGTGCAAGCAGTTGTTGTTGCTGACAGCACTTCAAAGTACTGAGGGGACAGTGCATTGTCTGGAGCGCAAATCTTGGTTCATGCAAAACCCACATCCAGCTGACCCAGAAGGGTGAACATCACCAGCGGAGCAAAACTGACTAAGGTACTTTTGCTAAAGACGGGTTATTGTGTATGGACAGTGTTCCATTTAAATTAGTGTGGCCCTCAGGGACATCACATGGCCGGGCTAAGTGCCTCGAGGTCTTCAATGGAGGTTTCCATGCCCTGCTTCCAGATCACTACAAGTGATAAAGTAAACTGCATTGTCGTTAAATAGAAGTCATCATTTTAATCTGGTCATGCATTGACAGAGTTCCCCATCTGCCCAGGTAGAGCAGCAGTGCTTTCATACAGGATTCTTTCACTCGGGTCCAAAGCCAAAACCACAGAGTTGCAAATGTGGTTGTTGTTGCAATCGATCCATTGCTTTCTCCAGGACACCTTGGCACTCACCAGCACATCCAACCCATGCCCAGTGGTGCCCACACCTGTTCCCCACCATAGCCCCCACCCCCAGTGCTTGAAGTGTGCAGCTCATGATGCCCCCTGTGGCTCGCAGGAGAAGTTAGCCCGCAGAGGGCATCGGGGTGCCAGACCTCCACTCTCTACGAGGAATGGACTCTGGAGATTGCAGGGATGGCCAATGACAGATCGGTCAGATGTTGAGCTTGGTTGGAGTCGCAGGGGTGAGCATCCGCCAGCCCCCACCCAGATGACTTGTCACACGCGAGTTGTTCATGCCAGAATGATGTCCACTCCTCCGCATGATCGCCATCAGATCAATGTATGGTGGCTGTCATCCCCACCCTTCAACAGCACAGTGACACACACCTCAGTGGGCTTCTGGGGCACAATCAGGTGGACACGGTTGCTGCTGTACATCAGATGGAGGCAGCAATGTCCAGGGGAGACAGCAGTCAGATGTCTGCTGGATCCCAGGAACCAGCTAGGTCCCAGTCAGATGCTGAGCCTCTGGACCAGTCTGTCCCGGAGCTGATGCAGTCGATAGGGTGCGGCCGTGAAATTCAGAGGGGGATGTCAGTGACACTAGCGGGTCCATAGCCGATTGGACAAGTCCCAAAGGCCACAGAGGGTGGATAGTGCCAGCAATGCATGGCACTGAGGCCAACATTGCTAGGGTGGCGACTGCAGTGGAGAGCCTGGAGCACGATGTCACACCATGAGTGGTGGTGTCCAATGTGTTGCTCGGTCAGTGACAGCCATTGCTGAGCACCTTGACAGCATGTCCCAGTCGCTGGGGTGCATGTCCCTGACCCAGGTAGACTTTTCCGTGGCGCTGCGGAGACTGTCCCAGTATTGCGCAGGGATCGTTGAGGACCATGTCCCAGATGCAGGTGGACATTGGCGAGGCACTTCAGAGCATGGCCAGAGGGTCATCGCTGAGGACATTGTTACCGTGGTGCAGACATTGGCGAGTTGCCAGAGCACGGCAGGGCCATCTGGTGCTCAATCCAGTTGCCCTTCCGTTCTGAAGGTCCACCGGGCACCGATTTGAGGAGGGAGTGCTGGAGGCCGACCCGGTGCCTCCCTATGGGGTGATGACAGCAGTCACCAGCTCTCCTGAGTCCAGCTGCCCTGACAACACCATGTCGTGGGGTCAGTGTGCGGAACAGTGGGATGACAGGGCATGTGCCACTGCCAAGTCAGGCAGGGACCTCCAGCTCCAAGACTCCACGCCCCCCTTCACCGGCCAATAAGACACGCCACATTCACATGCAGGTGATGGGTACGAGCGCGCACTCAGCAGACAGGAGTCAGACTATTGCATAAATTGAGGAGCACCAGCTCAGTGGGTTATCATCACCCTTGTATGATGACCCACTGACGGTGCACAGGCTCACAAAACCGGAGAGGGCAGAGCAGGGCATTTGGGGCGCCTCTGCCTGTCCTCCATCCTCTAGTTGATCCCCCGGGTCCTTCCCTGGCTCATCTTCCAGCCCCTCCTGGTCTGGCCACGTGTTCCTTCTCTTCCACGTCCAGCATGTTGTCTCGCTGCTGTGCCTTCCACAACCTGGTGCTGCACCGTCTCCTTGTTGAGGTGGAGCCTCCTGCAGCACATGCGGTCGGTCATCTGTTTGAAGGACCAGCAACGTCTGAACACATCACTGGCCTGGACCAATCACTGGCCTCCCCACTCTGGATCCCTCCCCGACCCGATGGGCAGGGTCCTCAGGATGTGGGGCAGGGCAGCTCCCTCGAGCTGCTGGCACTGCCTTCTCTGGCACCTGGTCGGACGGCCGGCCAATGCCACCGCGAGGGCAGTTCCGCGGGGTCCAAGATATCATCTAAATTGTAATATCTGGAAGGAATTGGACAAGGCGAGACACAGATAATCGGTTAAGGCTTCCACCCCTGCACTCTCGGATCTCCCAAGCTACCCAACCCCCCCACCCTCACATTCCCTACCATCCCTCAGGATGCCATACAACATGCCCAGCACATGGACCCCCAGCCGCAGCAATGGCCCCTGCACACCAGATTCTGGATTCTGTACCCCAGACACCTGCTGATAGGGTTGCAGATGCTGGGCACTGGTCCCTCCCCGGTCCATACACCCACCCTCGAGTCACGGGGATGGTACTGATGGCCAGCTCCTGGGTGCTGCTGGTCGCTGCCTCTGTGGTATTGATGCCTCCGGTGTTTAGGCAAAGTGACCAGGCCTCACAGCCTGATTGGAATGCTAGACAGTAACACTCGTCTACATCATGGCATGTCTACCCAGGGGAATTCACTTTGGTATATTTTAGTTTAATAACAGTTCACATATCACAATAACTGTAAAAGGTTCAAGGAAATGCTATTGTGCGATACACACAGGCACCCAAGCATCACAAAACACCAGTACAAATGCAAAACCTCAACAGTGTAATGACACAAGAAGAAACAAATTCACTTTAAACAAGAACAAAAGAACTGTACAAAGGTACCAGCATCCGAATCAACACGCCGCTCCCTCCCCCTCTCCCCCTCGGCAGTGCTGAGGGCCAGCTGCTGTGTGTTCAGATGCTGGCCGCTGCCTCTGTGGTACTAATGCCCCCGGTGTTGAGGCAAAGTGACCAGGCCTCACAGCCTGATTGGAATGTTAGATCATACTCATCTACATCATGACTCCCAGCAGCAGACTAGCCGGAAAGTCACACTGACGCAAAGCATGGCGGTAGAGAGGGAGAACACCCCATTCCAGACTGCCGCATCAGACAAAAAGGGGCTGCGGCTGACAAATACATGGCCTCCAAAGAGGAAACAGCTTAGTGAAGTTACCAACATCTGAGCCAACTCCCGCTCTCTCCGTAGCAGAAGCTCCCAGCTGCAGGGCATGGCGGAGGAACGAGGGATGGCCCCTTTTCGGAATCTTGCCCAAACAAAGGGGCTGCAGCTAACAAACACACGGCCTGTGGACATTTATCATGAAACAGCTAGCAATATAACAAATTTACTAGCATCCGAGCCAACTCGGCCACTCCCCCCTTCCCGCAGTGCCCAGTGCAAGGCATGGCGGAAGAAGTGAACACCCCTTTCCGGACTCCCGCCTCAGACAAAAGGGGTCAACTGCTAACAAATACACGGCCTTCAGGCATCAAACAATAAAAAGGTAATACTGTAACAAATCTACCAGCATCCGAGCCAGCTCGCCCATTCTCCCCTTCCCGCAGGACCCAGCCGCAGAGGCTGGCGGAAGAGCGAGTGAACACCCCTTTCCGGATTCAAGATCACCGACAAAAAGGGGCTGCAGCTAAAAGACATGGGGCTTCCAGACAGAAAACCACCAACAATAAAAAAAACTCCCACTTCTCCACAGAAGGAAAAGCGAAAGCGGCTGCAGCAAACAAGCCCCAGACAATGAACAAGAAACAACAACAATACAGTACCAAGGATACAACTTCCGAACACTAAACAATGTGCAATACTACAAAAGGCACCAGTAATCTTCATGGCCTCCAAACTAACTACAGAAAACAGTCATCACGACAAAAAAAACTGCCTACATCGTTCATATAATTCCTACAGTGCAGAAGGAGGCCATTCAACCCATCGAGACTGCACCAGCCCGCTGAAAGAACACCCTAACCAGGCTCCCACGCTATCCCTGCAACACCAAAACACACTTAATCTGCACACTAAGGGCGCGATTCTCCCAAAGGGAAACTGAGTGCCGACGCCGGAGTGAAACCTGGAGTGTTTCACTCGGGCGTCGGAGGCCGCTCCTCGCCCCCTATTCTCCCCCTCCCCCCACAGGGGGCTAGGAGCGGCGGTGCGTGAATCCCGAGTGCCCGGCCTTGACGCTGGCGTCAAAGCGGCGCGCCGGGGATGACGCAGCCGGCGGCGCCGAAGTGACGTCAGCCGCGCATGCGCAGGTTGGCCGGCTCCAACCCGCACATGCGCGGTTGCTGTCTTCCCCTCCGCTGCCCCGCAAGACATGGCGGCTTGATCTTGCGGGGCGGCGGAGGGAAAGGAATGCACCGATCGCGGGCCAGACATCTTCTCAGCACGCCCGTGGTGCTCGATCCTCCCTCCGCCCCCCACAGGCCCCACACTCACCTGTCGCATGTTGTTCAGGCCGGCAGCAACCAGGTGTGGTTGGCGCCAGCGTGAACCGGTTGGGTTCGGCAGGCCGCTCGGCCCATCCGGGCCGGAGAATCGCCGGTCGCCATGAGAAACGGCGAGCGGCGATTCTCCGAGCGGCCGGTCAAAAAATGCGACACGTCATTTTTGGGGGGGGGGGGATGGGAGAATCGCGGGGGGGGGGGGGGGGGGTGCCAGGGCGGCGTGGTGTGATTCGCCTGGCCCTCCCACGATTCTACCACCCGGCGTGGGGTGCAGAGAACCGCGCCCCAAGGGTCAAATTTAGCATGGCCAATTCATCTAGCCTGCACATCTTTGGACTGTGGGAGGAAACGGAGCATCTGGAGGAAACCCACGCAGACACGGGGAGAAAGTGCAAATTCTACACACACAGTGACCCAAGGCCAGAATTGAACCTGGGACCCTGGCACTGAGGCAGCAGTGCTAACCACTGTGACACCCTAAAACGTATCCTGTACTCACTGCTCATGATCTGGTCTTCTGTACACTGAGAGGACCAAAGGACTACATTGTGGGACATCTCCATTCAGCTCACAAGGCTTCCAGTTATTGTTTTAGTTCTCTGCTCCACTTCTACACTTACCTTTCTGACCATGCTCCTACACTATTCAATTGAACCTCAACCTTTCTGACCATGCTCCTACACTATTCAATTGAACCTCAACCTTTCTGACCATGCTCCTACACTATTCAATTGAACCTCAACATTAAGTTTAAGGAACTGCACTTCATCCTTTGATAAGGCACTTAACAGCCATCAGTTGGAGTAAAGTCCCCAGGACTCTGGCTTAAATCTCCAGCACTGAAGCCCTATTTTCAATGTGCATGAGACACGAGTGAGGTACAAACAGACTGTGTGGCACTGCCCCCCCCCCCTCCCCCCCCCACCCATGTAACATCCTTCAGCCTTACAGCTCTCAGTTTTCAGTGTTCAATTCTGGAACTTCTCAACTCATCCAACCATTGGCAGGCAGACTTGCCACCAGCTTTCTTGGCCACAATCTCTGGTATTCTCTTTTTAAACCTCTCATATCTTTAGTATGTTCTCCCAACTCGCGTGTCCGAATATCTCCTCATTTGGGGCAGCACGGTAGCACAGTGGTTAGCACAGGTGCTTCACAGCTCCAGGGTTCCTGGTTCAATTCCCGGCTTGGGTTACTGTCTTGTGTGGAGTCTGCACGTTCTCCCCGTGTGTGCGTGGGTTTCCTCCGGGTGCTCTGGTTTCCTCCCACAGTCCAAAGATGTGCGGGTTAGGTGGATTGGCCATTCTAAATTCCCCTTAGTGTCCAACATGGTTAGGTGGGGTTACTGGGTTACCAGGATAAAGGGGATAGGGTGGAGGCGTGGGGCTTAAGTAGGGTGCTATTCCCAAGGGCCGGTGCAGACTCGATGGGCTGAATGGCCTCCTTCTGCATTGTAAATTCTATGGTTCTATGATTCAGCTTGCTGCCAAGCTTTGATGGACACTTCCATGAAGGGCCTTGGGACATTTTACCAATAGCTAAATGCTAGTTGTTGTTTTTGATTATGGAATGGGGCTATGTGAACACCAGACATCACATATGAACACCAGGCCTGGCTCTCAATCAAACTCGATACTAATAAAGACAGATCAGGTGAGTGAGAAGTAGGAAGCCAGCCAAGGGGTCCTCAGTCTGGCCAGAAGGAAACAAGCCCCACAGTAAATGAGGCAATAAGAATATTGCTCTGCACTGTTTTTTGCCTTGGGTGGTTCCAGGCAATCAAGTAATTTATGGTGGGTGTGGAGCGAGTGTGTGCAGTGTGGCACACAAGTAGTCCAGATCAGCTTGCAGAGAAGACTTCGCACTCTTCCTGGCCTTCACACTCTATTTATCGTCTAATTCTGGATCAACTCCGAGTTTCCCTGATGACAACAGGTACAAACTGTCATAATATCCACTCATGTGTGTAATGAGATGCAGACAGGCAATGATTGACACACAAGATAACCAATGAACACACATGACACAGAACAACCAATCACCAGACAGGACACCACCACTATAAAGCCCACAGGGCATTAAGGCTCTTCCTCTCTCACAGGACACGGCGAGGGATAGTCTCAGTGCACAAGCCAGTGAGCATCATCACCATGTGGTAGAGAGCTAGTCTGGTCAAGCCAGTAGCAGGTTATCAGTTAGGTTAATAGAGTGTCAACCCACAGCAGATTATGTACAGCAATCAGAAAATTCAATAAAACAGTGTTGGACCATCTCCTGTGTTGGAAGCCTGTTTCTAGTTTCACTGCATCCAGTTGCAGTCAAAGTTGAACTAACTCACTTAACACATCACAAACTTTCCAATGGATGATAAACAGCTTTTGTTTTTGATCAGAACTGGTCATTTGAATAGCAACTATGACCGTTACTTACCTGATTGAGGATCTTAAGGCTGGCCAAAGTGTGTCTGCTAAAAATGACATGTGATTAGGAGTTGCACACACTATTTATTTATAGTTAACACGCTCCCTCCGCAACCACTAGGCCAAGCCCCACATCATAACCACCCTTAAATCCATGTTTTATTCTTACTGGTAATGTGGGGTTAAAATCTCCACTCATCTTTTTTGGCCCCCAAATCCATTCCTACAACTCACCACTGGAAACAATCCCTTAAATAATTTCAGACACCTCCATCACATCCCCCATTAAATCATTTCAGACACCGCTTGTGAGACCTCTCCAAGTCACTCCTAACCCTCACCACTACCTTCTCTTTGTACCCTCAAAAACAACTTGAAAGCAGACAGATTTTGGGGTGTCTCTACACTCACCATTCAAATGTCTACACCTTAATCGCCAACACATTCAATTGGGCCTGCTCACCAAGACTTGGAAATTGCAATGTAAATGAAAGACTTGCCAAGATCAAAGCATTGCAAATAATATTCCATCAGGAATGAACAGGAATTTTGGTATTCTTGGGTTTATTACATAAGGAGGAGGACTCAAAAGCCAGGATATATCATGTTAAATCTTTGTAAAACACCTACACTGATGCCAGGTGGAGGAGGGGCTTTAGAAAGGTTGTGAAAGCTTTGGAGACTGCAAAGAAGAAATTTGCGAGAATGGTACCGAGGATTGTGGTGAACCACTGTGTGCACCTGTATTAGGGGATGCACTACAGGTTCACTGGTAGCCCCTGCCAGCTAGCTCCGCCCACAAGGGTCCTCCTTCTGATCAGCCATTTCACCAGCTGCAGCAGGAGGCCACGCATCTGACTGTACTAAAGCCACAGTTGTACCAATCTGAGTCTTTCGTGCAATTGATCGTGCATCAATTTATTACAGTCAGATTTACTAAGAGATGGATATCAGAATCAAACCAGATCGCCTGCAGCTGGATCCGCACTCGCCCGATGCCAGAAAGGACTTTAATCATTGGTTAGCTTGTTTTTAGGCCTACATCAACGCTACGACCCCCACGCCGATGGAAGCTCAGAAGATTCAGGTTTTATACTCCAGGTTGAGCTCCAATGTGTTCCCATTGATCCAAGACAGTTACGCAGAAGCGATGGCACTCCTAAAAGAGAACTACGCACAGAAAGCAAACACGCTCTTCACCAGGCACGTACTCGCCACTCACGCTCAACTCCCTGGTGAGTCTATCGAAGATGTCTGACGGGCTCTAATCCCACTCGTACGGGACTGTGACCGTCAGGCCGTTACGGCCACTGAATATTCCAATCTCCTCATGCGTGACGCATTCGTAACGGGGATTGCGTCGGACCCCATCCGACAACGACTGCTGGAAGGGGCCACACTCGACCTAACGGAGACGAAAACTTAAACTCAAGGATTAAGGTGCATGGATAGAGAAGCTGTGATTTTTCATCTTGGAGCAGAGAAGGATGAGGGAAGTAAGGTTTTTAAAATCATGAGGAGTCCAGACAGAGTAGGTAGAAGAGAAACTGTGCACATTGAGAACCAAATGAGGCAAGGCCCGTGCGGGGCGGCACGGGGGAAAGCGCGCTTACACAATCGGTCCTCAACATTGTTGGGATGCTGTGGCTGATATGGCACTGAAAACAGGGTCAAAAGGTAAAGTTCGAAAGGAAATTGGATAAATATTGGGACGGGTGGGTTTCGTGGAGGGTGAATAGCCAGGGTGCAAATCCCTCTTCAAAAAGAAGCGCCTCAGACTCAGGGCTGAATGGCCTCATTTGTACTGTCCTATTTTATGATTTGAAACAAGGTAAAAATTAATCTAGAGTATTAAACAACCACTCAACACAAATCTGGATAGGAAGGAAAAGTCAGCTGATATACAAACAGAAACTGCTATTGCAAAGATTGTCCTTTCGTGAGGAGTGGGGCCAGTTGCAGGAAAATAGATAAGGGGTCAAGGGAACCGGTGCACAGGAATGATATTAATAGCCTACTGTGAGAAATAGAGTTCTTAGCCGTAAACAGCCGTGAATTGAAAGGAACCAAACTATGCTAGGAGAGGCCAAAAGCTCGTAAAACTCCATGGCAAAGATGTGACAACTATCCGGCTGTACATTTAATACAAAAAAAAAAGCCACAACAGTCCCAGCTAGCCGATCGATTAACACAAAAGTGTCCTCGTCTAACTTGTTTAACACAGGCTGCCGACGGTACAAGGAAGAACTCAATTTATGTTTGTAACCTGACACACAACATACCAAAAAGTTAACTCACAACCTCCAATGCTCGGTGCTGCAGTGAATATTTTATAAAGTAAAGAGTCTCGTCCCGGGGGGGGGGGGGGGGGGGATGGGGGAGCTGAAGAAACTGCCCATCTGCTCCGTGGAAAGCTGAACGTACGCTAACTGTGCGCGGAACATGTTCCATGAGAATGATGTGGGGAAATTGAGAAAAGACACTTAAAAAACTCACCCCTGGGTGCTGCCACGTGAGGGTACGGTCCCTTCCCCTGAAGGAGAAAGAATAAATCTCACAGCTGCCAACTTGCTGTCCTTCGCCGTGAATAGTTTCTTTTAAAGAGACCTTCCTACTTACAAAGAGCGAGAAGGGAAGGAGCCCTCTTGTCTTTGAACCTGACTGCCGGCTCCTCTGAGCTCAAACGCTGGGAGGGCCTCCGTTCTGCCACTTGAGAGTTCCTGTTGCACTATTTGCTGTGGGTTTTTGAGACCAGGCCCAACTGTTGACTCAAACCCCTCCCATGCAAATTAGAAACAGCTGCTTTCTGATTGCCCCGGGGCTGCTGTGTGACAAGAGGCTAGTTTGCTTTTGGTTGGGAGCTTGGCAATGTTCCAACGTGCTCCAGGCAGATTAGGAGCTGAAAGGTTAAAGTAAGGGCACAATTCCTGCCCCCACTCCCCCTATTTAAAAAACAAGTCAGATTGTGCAGTCTGCAGCTTAGCTCCTTTACATGTGAGTGTTCTGCCCACAATAGTGGCCCTCAATGACCTTTACAAATGCTGCAACTAAATCTTTATTTATGTGATATATGTCACTCATCCCCTCTCTTGAAATACAGGAAATACTGGTTTTGGAGCCAGCAGCCCCCAATTTTAAAGGGTTTATTTAAAAAGTATCCGGCCAGCATTGTTAGGTTTCGTTTGGATACAATAATAAAAATAATAGCTTATTGTCACAAGTAGGCTTCAATTAAGTTGTGATGTGGAGATGCCGGCGTTGGACTGGGGTAAGCACAGTAAGAAGTCTTACAACACCAGGTTAAAGTCCAACAGATTTGATTCAAACACGAGCTTTCGGAGCACGGCTCCTTCCTCAGGCGAAGGGCCATTCACCTGAGGAAGGAGCCGCGCTCCGAAAGCTCGTGTTTGAATCAAGACTTCTTACTGTGCTCAATTAAGTTACTGTGAAAAGCGCCTAGTCGCCACATTCCAGCACCTGTTTGGGGAGGCCAGTACAGGAATTGAACCTGCGCTGGTGTCCTCATTCTGCATTACAAGCCAGCTGTTTAGCCCACTGTGCTAAACCAGCCCCACAAACATAAGTTATTCTGGATCACAACACAGAGTCGCATTAATGTGACATCCTCTTATCACAAAGATCCGGAATTTTCTTTTCACCAAAGGTCCCAATCATCCAGTCTCTGGCCTCGTGGCATTTCTGATGTTAACTTCGGTCTCTGTATTACAATTAGCTTCAGCAGGCCACCAGTAGCCTTGTAAACAGAGAAAAGTTGCATTGCCGATTATAAACTTAACGCCTGAATTGCTGAATTCTTGCAATGTGAAGTAAGATGCCAATTTACGAAAGCAGTGTACACACTGCGCAGTTAAATAATGTAGGCTGTGGGATTTGGGGTCGTCTCCCACAGAAATAGAGACGTGAGTTTATACAGCGCCTTTCCTGACCAAAGGATATCCCAAAGCTAGTGATTTGAAGCGTAATCGCCGTTATAATTGAGAAAGAACAGCCACCAGTTTATGCACAGCAACATCCTACAATCTGCAACATGATGCCAACCAGATCATTAACAATTAATGATGTTGATTGGGTGACAAATATTGGTTCAGGAAACCAAAGATAACCCCCCTGCCCTTCTTCAGAGCAGTCCCCAACGACCTTTCATATCACCCTGAAAGGAGAGACTGGGGCCGAAATTTTCCGGCCTTTCACAGCGGCGGATCTTGCGGTCCTGCCAATGGAGAAGCCCCACCGTGGGCATTAAATGGGAAACCCCCATTGACATGGGGAGACGAGACCATCCCGCCACCGGCCACCTCCGGCAAGCACGTGAAAAACATGCCAGGAAAACCACACCCGGGGCCCCAGTCTAACATCTCATCAAACAGAAAGGCAGCACGCCAGGGAATGCAGCATTCCCTCGGTACTGCACTTGGAGCACACGCCTTGATTTTTGCGCTCAAGTGTCTGGAATGGGACTTAAACCCACAACCTTCAGACTGGGCAGACATCTGAATCATGCTGACATGGGAGAGTGGAATTCTCCAGCCCTTTCCACCTGCCAATCTTCCAGGCTGTTGAAGTCGACGTACGCCGACGGGGAAAGATAAGGGATGCAAATCGCCATTGACATCAGCGGGGCTTGAAGATCTCAGTGGCAGCCAATGGCAGGATGCCCCTGTCGTGGGAAACCCACCACGGTGGGGTGGTGCTAGAGAATTCAGCCCAAGCAATGCCTTGAGCCTGCTCCACCATCCTACCCTGTCCCAACATCATTGACACTTTGTGGTTGATGGTCAATTATGTTCCTCACGGAAAAATGGATAATTACACTTTTAAACCACACATGTATAGAAATAGAATCATAGACATTCACAGCATGGATGATGATCATTCACCCATCATTGGGTCCTAAATGAGCCTCTTATAGACTAACTTCATTAACACGACACCCTGTATGCTTTTTTTTAAATTTAGAGTATCCAATTCATTTTTTCCAATTAAGGGGCAATTTAGCGTGTTCAATCCACCTAGCCTGCACATCTTTGGGTTGTGGGGGCGAAACCCACGCAAACACGGGGAGAATGTGCAAACTCCACACAGACAGTGACCCAGAGCCGGGATCGAACCTGGGACCTCGGCACCGTGAGGCTGCAGGGCTGACCCACTGCGCCACCATGCTGCCCCTACACCCTGTATGCTTCATCCGATGCCGGTGCTTATGTAGTTACATTGTATATCTTGTGTTGCCCTATTATGTATTTTCTTTTATTTCCTTTACTTCCCATGTACTTAATGATCTGTTGAGCTGCTCGCAGAAAAATACTTTTCACTGTACCTCAGTACACGTGACAATAAACAAATCCAATCCTATACATAGAAACTAAAAGCAGGAGGAGGCCATTCGACCCTTTGAGCCTGTTCCCTCGTCATTATGATCATGTCATGGCTGATCATCAAGTTCAATACCCTGACCCTGCCTTCCCCCATCTCCCCGATTCCTTTAGCCCCAAGAGCTATATCTAATTCTTTCTTGAAATTGCATAACATTTTGACCTCAACTACTTTCTGTGGTAGCGAATTCCACAGATTCACCACTCTCTGGGTGAAGAAATTTCTCCTCACCTCAGTCCTGAAAGGTTTATTCCTTATCGTCAATGTATGACTCCTAGTTCTGCAATTCACTGCCATCAGGAACATTCTTCCTGAATCTGAGGTTGGTGCTGAGGCATATTGTCATGGGGAGGGCAGCTAAAGTTTTATTCTGCATCTGGTTGTATGACTTCTAACCTTCGAGTGCTTGATACTGCCACCTAGAGGCAAAAAGTTAGCGATGGAAGGGGAGCAGGGAACTGTAGACTCTTCTACATGTTCTCCGTGTAAGGGTCCGTGCTTCAAATCAATTCAATTTAATTTCACTTTGTTGTCCATACAGAAAAGCATTGCTCATTTGCTAAAAAAAAGTATAAATGAATAATCTCAATAAAATAGATAATTACTCTATCCCAGAGACCTAACCTCAATTAAAATATATATTAAAAAACCCATCCGATATATTAAAATACTCAGTCAGTGAGTCCGATCTTCAGCACATATTCTCATTTTTACATCGACCTCACGTTAAAAGCTCTTCCAGAAAACGTTCAGGAACTAATTCTTCCTGCATCTAAGGGATTGTAACCTTCTCCTTAGAATCATAGAATTTACAGTGCAGAAGGAGGCCATTTGGCCCATCAGGTCTGCACCAGCTCTTTGAAAGAGCACCCTACCCAAGCTCACATCTCCACCCTATCCCCATAACCCGGTAACCCCACCCAACACTAAGGGCAATTTTGGACACTAAGGGCAATTTAGCATGGCCAATCCACCTAACCTGCACATCTTTGGACTGTGGAAACTGGAGCACCCGGAGGAAACCCACGCACACACGGGGAGAACGTGCAGACCCCACACAGATAGTGACCCAAGCCGGGAATCTAACCTGGGACCCTGGAGCTGTGAAGCAATTGTGCTAGCTACCATGCTACCGTGCTGCCCTTGCCTTGACGGTAACCAGCGGTAATAGTGAGGCAAGGAACGATTTTCATTGTTCTTGAGACTCTTCCCTTCGTCGATATTCTTCGAGAACAGATTTTGTCAAGAAAGATCGGCTCTTCAAATACCCTTCCTGTCTTGTTACAAAATCACTGTACCCTGAAAGACCCAGGCTGGTATTCTCCGGTCCACCCCCGGGGGTCGGAGAATCCCCGGGGAGAAGCGAGAATCGCGCCCCGCCGCCCCGATGCCGGCTTCCCCATTCTTCCCTGCCGGTACTTGGACACCTGTGGGATTCCTGCTGCGCCAGTCGGGAGCCAGTGACAGCAGCCCCCCACCCCCCCCGCCGTTTCTTCGGGCCCGATGTGCAGAGTGGTCGACGAGTTTGGCCGAGACCCGCCGCCATGGGTTACTCAGGTTCCACACAGCAGGACCTGGAACTTGAGTCTGCGGGGGCCGTCCTGGAGGAGGGGCGGGGGGGGATCTGACCCCGAGGGGTGCCCCCATGGTGGCCTTGCCCGCAATCAGGGTCTACCGATCTAGCGGGCTGGTTTTGTGGGGGGCTATTTTACTCCATGCCGGGCCCCTGTAGGGCTCCGCCATATTGCCCTGAGGCCAGCACGGAGAATGGAACCCCCGCACATGCGCGGCATCACTCCGGCCGTAGCGCGCATGCTCGGAAATCCGTCGGCCGTTCTGCGCATGCGCAAACTCACGGGGTCCATTCCGCACTGGCTGGAGTTGCGGGACCACTCCAGCGCTGGCCTCTTCTCCTAGGAAAGGAAACATTCCCCATTATCAGGGAACGTGACGCTGGGGTGGTTGGCGCCGCTTCTCACGCCGGCGTGGAGACCATAGACCATAGAATTTACAAGCAGAAGGAGGCTATTCGGCCCATCGGGTCTGCACCGGCTCTTGGAAAGAGCATCCTACCCAAGCCTACACGTCCTCTCTATCCCCATAACCCAGTAACCCCACCCAACACTAAGGGCAATTTTGGACACTAAGGGCAATTTTAGCATGACCAATCCACCTAACCTGCACATCTTTGGACTGTGGGAGGAAACCGGAGCACCCGGAGGAAACCCACGCACACATGGGCAAAATGTGCAGACTCCGCACAGACAGTGACCCAAGCCGGGAATCGAACCTGGATCCCTGGAGCTGTGAAACAATTGTGCTAAACACTATGCTACCGTGCTGACATATCCCTGTTATTGGAGAATCCCGTCCCCTACTTCCCTGGATCAGGAGAGACACCCAAAAAGGATAGAACTCCCAACTACTATCATGTAGAAGAGTTTTGTGATTGTGGGATCTATGCAAAAGGATCTAATTTTCTGAGGTAGTATAATCGTGTATGCCCCTTATTAGTCGTCACGTCTAATTCCACTTATCATCTATTTTGATACCTAGAAACTTGTAGTTAGTGATTATTTCAATGTCCACATCTGAAATCTTCATGGGAAAGATTGACTTTTTCACAAGTCTGTAACTAGTTTCTGCATCATGGATTTGTTCAATCTAAGAGAATAGTTATTGTACCATCTTACGAACACCATGCTTATCCGTGCCTCCTCCTGTCACAGCTCCTATCATCACCTTGTCCTCGCTGACCTACGTTGATTCCCCCAATTCTCCAAAGTTTAAAACCTCTATTTTATATTCACTACCCCCACGACCCCTCCCTTTACTATCTTTGTAACTTTCTCCAGTTCTCGAGCCCTTTGACAATTCCCCCTCTTGTGTGCGCCCACATCTCGCCGGCCCCACCACTAACTGCAATTCTTTCAGACATCTAGACCCAGGATTTTCTCAATAAGTAATTAGTCCCATTTCTGGGAACAAAAACAGGATCTGATCCTGTGTGGAAGCGTGGCAGGACTTGGGGTGTCATTTTACCAGCAGCAGCCAATGAAGAGCCAATGCCAGGACATTGGTCCACCTCCCAGAGCTATCAGCATGCAGGAGCACCTCCTAAACCCAGTAAAATGCTGACAGGGGACAGGGGTGGCTCTTAATTGGTCACTTACATAGCTTAGTTAGCCACCTAGTAGATAGCCGAGCCACCGAGGTTCCTGTCATGTACTGTAGATATGAATGATGCACCACAGAACATCTAGTTTAAATAATTTATTGTGAAACAACTGCGTGGTAAAGATAACTGGAATAAATTAATAACAAACTACTAACTAACTCTTTTAGAGCTACTGTAAAATATGTCTATCCACAAACACGACTTACTCCAAACTGCCCGGAGGCACAGAACCACATAGAACATACTACATTACAGCGCAGTACAGGCCCTTCGGCCCTCGATGTTGCGCCGACCTGTAAAACCACTCTAAAGCCCATCTCCACTATTCCCTTATCGTCCATATGCCTATCCAATGACCATTTAAATGCGTTTAGTGTTGGCGAGTCCACTACTGTTGCAGGCAGGGCATTCCACGCCCTTACTACTCTCTGAGTAAAGAATCTACCTCTGACATCTGTCCTATATCTATCTCCCCTCAATTTAAAGCTATGTCCCCTCATGCTGGACATCACCATCTGAGGAAAAAGGCTCTCAATGTCCACCCTATCTAATCCTCTGATCATCTTGTATGCATAGTAGACTTACACTGTTACATTGCCACCTGCTGGTCGGAGGTTATATACAACAGTATATACAGAATTGATTGATGCATATCATCACAGTTCCCATCCATAATGATTTTCTCTGGCCTTGGGTGGGCTCCCATCTGCTTCAATTTATCAGAAAGCCTCATCACGGTCCTTCTTCAGAGGTTTAATAAAATCCAGCTGCCAGCCCCCTGAGTTTTGGAATTCCCTCAGCCTCTCCACCCCCCTTTTGTCCTTTCTGACTCTCCTTAAAACTGACTACCTCCTTAACCATGTTCTGAAGTCCGCCTTCCTTGTGTATCATCTTTTGGCATGGTGCCAATTTCAACTGATTACGTTGTGAGCTGCCTTAAGATGTTTTCCTTTGTTGAAGACAAGATGTAGTTTAGAAAAGGTTTCCATGGTGTTAAGACCAAAGAGCACGTTGGCCTACGTCCAGCCCTGCAGGCTCATGTGTGTATGGCCCTTTAAGGAAACAATGCCATGTACATGCAATAGGATACTTTGCTGGCCTGTTGCTGTTCCACTTGTCTCCGGATGTTGACAAACACTTGTTCCGGCAAAGGAACGACTTGAAGGATAATAAAAACAGAAAGTGCTGGAAATACTCAGCTGTTCTGAAGAAGAGTCATTAGGATGCGAAAGGTGAATTCTGTTTGTTTCTCTGCAGATGCTGCCTGGCCTGTTGAGTGTTTCCGGCACGTTCTGTTTTTATTTCAGATTTCCTGCATCCGCAGCATTTTGCTTACGACTTGAAAGTTAAGTTGCTTTGAACGAATTAGGCTCAAGAATAGTGACTCTGTGTTGCATTTCATCCATCAGTACTTAAAAGTTTGGAGCATAATCCTGGCTTCACCAAAGTCACATTTATTTGTTGCCGCAAAGAGAATGGGTCTGGAGGTGGCCACACTCTGGATTCTTGTAAAGCACAATGATATGTTTATGAAGGGGTGTAGCTCAATACAATCAACAATGGTGATCTGCCCAAAGTCCGCGCAAACACTCTGCTGACGTCACATGATGCAGAACCAGCAAGAATGGATTTTAGCACAGTGGGCTAAATAGCTTGCTTGTAAAGCAGACCAAGGCCAGCAGCGCAGGTTCAATTCCTGTACCAGCCTCCCCGAACAGGCGCCGGAATGTGGCGACTAGGGGCTTTTCACAGTAACTTCATTTGAAGCCTACTTGTAACAATAAGCGATTTTCATTTCATAACAATATGAAATCTATTTTTAAGAGTGCCACTTGTAGCCTGCCACTGAATTCAAAGTGGAAGATAAATTTTTGATGTCATCTTGCTTAGATCTTACTTCCGAGGATGTCATTAATGCTAAATGAGGTTTGGATTTGGTCAAGGAAATGATAGCACAGAAACAGGCCATTCAGCCCAGCTGATCCATGTTTATGTTCCACACAAACCTCCTCCTACCCTACTTCATTGAGCCCAACAGCATCTCCTCCCGCTCCTTTCACTCTCATGTATTTATTTAGCTTCCCTTTAGATGTGCCGGCATTATTCATCTTAGCTTCTCCATGTGGTAATGAATTCCACATTCTAAATACTCACTATATCTTCCTTCATCAAGATTAACAGAGAAACCCTACCAAACGTGGAATATTACCCATACCCGAGGAGCCACCTTTCCTCTAAGGCGGGCATCGATGCAGAGATCAAACATCGTATCCAATCTACCAGCGCCTCCTTTGGACACCTAAGGGCGAGAGTCTTTGATGACCTTGACATCCGTGTTGACAGCACGATCCTCGTATACAAGGCGGTTGTCCTCCCAGCTCTTCTAAATGGCTCAGAGACTTGTACTATGTACAGATGACACCTCAAGGTGCTGTAGAGGTACCATCAACGCTGTCTGAGATGGATTCTCCGCATCAGCTGGAAGGGTAGACTTCTAACATTGGTGTCCTTGACGGTGCCAAGAGCACCAATCATCGAGTCCATGACCATCCGAACCAACTCCATTGAGCCAGCCATGTGCCTCAGATGTCAGCATCCCCACGGCCAGAACAAATCATCCTCGCCCAGCTCACGGAAGGCTTCAGAATAAGAGGAGGACAAAGGAAGCGCTTCAAAGACAACATGAAGGCTTACCTCAAGAACTGGCACATAGATGTCAACTCCGGGGAGACCTTTACTCAGAAGGAACCTACTTGGAGGAACCTTGCGATTGAAGGGTCAGAATTGTTCAAGGACACCCGACGGCAAGAAGAGGCCTGGAAAAGGAAGCTGAGAAAGGAATATGAGAGATCTAGATTCCAGGTACCGATCCCACCTCATGGAAACACCTGCCAAGTGTGCAGTCGAAGATACGGCTCTAGGATCGGGTCCATCAGACAGGCAAAGACTCACAGAACCCATGGCCGGTAACACACAGTTTCTTGGTGGACAATTGTAATCGTCAGTATGTGATTGCCAAAGTCTCACTGTATAAAGAGGGTTCCCTTGAAATACCAAGTGGATCTATTTGTGATTATGTTATAAGGATGACCCCTAGTTTTGGACATACAAACATCGTCCCAATGCTTAACCTATCAAATACCTTTAGAATTTATAGAATCTGTTGTAAACGGCCATGTTTTAGAAGCTGCACTGCTTTTATATTGTTTCAAGGGATGTGGGGTGTTATGTGAATTGGACATTCTGAATTCTTCCTCTGTGTACCCAAACAGCCGCCGGAATGTGGTGACTAGGGGATTATCACAGTAACTTCTTTGCAGTGTCAATGTGAGCCTACTTTTGATAATAAAGATTATTATTATAACAAGGAGCGGTTTGAATCCCAGCCCTGGGTCACTGTCCGTGTGGAGTTTGCACATTCTCCCCATGTCTGCGTGGATTTCACCCCCACAACCCAAAGATGTGCAGGTTAGGTGGATTGGCCACACTAAATTGCCCCTTAATTAGAAAAAAAAATTATTGGGTACACTATATTTCTAAAAAAAGAAAAGCGGGATCTGAAATGGCATAAAAAGCAGGTGCCATCAATGCGTTTGATGAAGACTGTGAGACTTAGATCTCATATGGGAAATTATTCCAATTATTTTTCATAGCAAATCAGACATTTCTCAGCTCAGTTGGGCATAAAACTTTTCTTTATTTTTTCCAATTAAGGGGCAATTTAGCATGGCCAATCTACCTACCCTGCACATCTTTGGGTTAGGGGCTGGTTCAGCACAGTGGGCTAAATAGCTGGCTTGTAATGCAGAACAATGCCAGTAGCGCGGGTTCAATTCCTGTACTGGCCTCCCCGAACAGGTGCCGGAATGTGGCGACTAGGGGCTTTTCACAGTAACTTCATTGAAGCCTACTTGTGACAATAAGCGATTATTATTATTATGGCATTGAGACCCACGCAGACATGGAGAGAATGTTTATGCAACTACCAAATCTAGTTCACCCTGCAAAACCAGGAGATAAGTCTGACATTGAATTAATGAAAATCTTAGAAGGGCATTTCTCTCCTGGACCATTACTGTTTGCAAAAAAGTTTCAATTCCACCTCTGTAGTTAGGAAGAAGGTGAAAGTAATGTACAGATCGCCGTGATTTTAAGAAGGTTAGAAAAATATTGTGAATTTGGTGCAACACTTGATGATACTCTTCATGATAGGCTGGTTTGTGGACTCCGCTATAAAACTATTCAGAGGAAGCTTCTTACTGTAAGTGATTTAACTCTAAAGGCTACTGTGGAAGTTGCTATATCCATGCAGTTTGAAACAAGGGAAGCTTCACAAATAGGGCTGTAGCGATGATCCAAAAAACGTATACCATAAAGAACAATGCAGCAAGGATGAAATCTTGTCACAATTATACACAGGTATAATACATTCAGCAGGGGAATGGTGCAGTAAAACTAATACACTCAAGTAGTGTAGCAGGGAGGGCCATATCACCAAGGCATGTTGGACTCAGAAAACTTCACCTACACCAAGAATATGCAAGAAACAAAAACACAGGGTAGTCAATGGTGTAGTGGCCGGAAATATAACTGAGCTACTACAGGGCCTAAAGCCATATGCCTTGTCAATAGTCTTTAGACTATCACTCCAGACAGCAAGGGTAATGCTCTGGGGACATGAGTTCAAATCTCACCACGGCAGATGTTGAAGGTATGGTGGCATAATGGTTAGTACTGCTGCCTCACAGCTCCAGGGATCCGGGTTCAATTCCGGCCTCGGGTGACCAGCTGTGTGGAGTTTGCACTTCCTCCACGGATCTGTGTTGGTTTCCTCCGGGTGCTCCGATTTTCTCCCATAGTCCGAAAATGTGCAGGTTAGGTGGATTGGCTAAATTGCACCTTAGTATCCAAAAGGTTAGGTGGGGTTACTGGGTTATGGGGATACGGTGGAGGCGTGGGCTTAAGTTGGGTGCTCTTTCCAAGGGCCGGTGCAGTCTCAATGGTCAGAATGGTACGATAAATTCTATGATTTTAAGACACAGCTAAACAGACTAGCTGTGTCTATCAATTAGTAGATACCATGGGCAGCACGGTAGCACAAGTGATTAGCACTGTGGCTTCACAGCGCCAGGGACCCAGGTTTGATTCCCTGATGGGTTAAAGTCCAACAGGTTTGTTTCAAACACCAGCTTTCGGAGCACTGCTCCTTCCTCAGGTGAATGAAGAGTTATGTTCCAGAAACATACTGTGGTGAATGTAATTCACACTGTATTGTATTGTATGGTATTGTGTCCTTGTGGGCTCTGTCTGTGAGCTGTTGCGTGGCTCTGCCCATAGGGGGAGATGAGGAGCTTGTACAGGGCTCCACCCTTGGCTCCGCCCATGGCTTCGCCCATGGCCCCTCCCACTACCAGAAGTATAAAGTGCTGCAGCCGTGTGAGCCTGCCCTCAGTTCTTCTGGTCGCAGGCAGGCTCAGTTGTAAGACTATTAAAACCACAGTTTACTTCCAATCGTGTTCCGAGTGAATTGATGGCCACATCAATTTAATAGTCTTAGAACGCTTGAAGAAAACTACTATGGAATCAGCCCTCAAACCTGATCAACTAGAACTCGACCCGCAGGCTGCAGAGGCGAAGGAAATCTTCCTACACTGGCTTCGGTGTTTCAAGGCCTACCTGGCTGAATCGATCACCTCCGAGACTACAGAGGAGCAGAAACTCAGTCTACTGCACGCACGGGTGAGCCATCACATCTCTACGCAACTCAATTGTACCGACTCCTGTACTGAGGCCCTTGCTATGCTCGACCGATTGTACGTGCGGCCAGTAAACGAGGTCTATGCGCGGCACATTTTCACTACCCGCCGCCAGTGCCCCGCAGAGTCGCTAGAGGACTTCCTGCACAACTTAAAAGCCCTTGCTCGGGACTGCAACTTTCAGGCTGTAACGGCCTCCCAGCATATGGAACTCGCTGTCCATGATGTGTATGTTGCGGGGCTACGGTCTAACTATGTGTGCCAGTGACTACTCGAGAAAGGAAATTCCTCCCAGATGTATACCACTGTGCCACCATCTCTGGTGGGTCTATCCTGCCAGTGAGTTGGGACATTACCCACGGATGATGATGGTGGTGTTTGGGATATGGTCTTTAAGGTATGATCCAGTGGGTGTAATATTGTCAGGATGTTGCTTGACTAGTCTGTGAGAGAGCTCTCCCAATTTTGGCACAAGCCCCCAGATGTTAGTAAAGGGGACTTGGCAGTTTGACAGGGCTGGATGTGCAGTTATCATCTAAAGTGCCTGAGTCAATACCGGGTGACCTGTCCTTTTTCTTCCTCTCTGACTTTTCTGCAGTGCGTTGATACAACCTAATGGCTTGTTGGACCATTTCAGAGGGCATTTTAAGAACGAACCACATCGCTGTGGGCTTGGAGTCACCGGTCGACCAGACCAGGTAAGTGAAGTCAGATTTGTTTCCCTAAAGGACATTGGTGAGCCAGATGGGTTTTTACAACAATCAACATTGGTTTCATGGTCATCATTGCTTCCTCAAGCTTTCAATTCCAGGTTTATTCATTGAATGTAAAATCAAATTCACCCAATGTCCCTTATTAGCTTTCCTCAGAAGAAATCTTCACTGATCCACAAGAACCCAAATCCCTCAGGACACTTTACAAACATGGAGTAGGCCACTTGGCCCCTCCAGCCTGCCCGACCATTCAATAAGATCGAGGCTGATATGATTTTCACCTCAACCCCACATTCCATAAGACCATAAGACATAGGAGCAGAATTAGGCCACTTGGCCCATCGAGTCTGCTCCGCCATTCAATCATGGCTGATATTTTCTCATCCCCATTCTCCTGCCTTCTCCCCATAACCCCTGATCCCCTTATTAATCAAGAACCTATCTATCTGTTAGGGGCTGTTTAGCACAGGTCTAAATCGCTGGCTTTGAAAGCAGACCGAGGCAGGCCAGCAGCACGGTTCAATTCCCGTACCAGCCTCCCCGAACAGGTGACGGAATGTGGCGACTCGGGGCTTTTCACAGTAACTTCATTTGAAGCCTACTTGTGACAATAAGCGATTTTCATTTCATCTCTGTCTTAAAGCTGCTGTCTATCTCTGTCTTAAAGTCCTGCTGACCCCTGTTAACCTATAAACCCCGCCCTTTGATTATGAGGAATCTATCTACCTCTGCCTTGAAAATATTCAAAAACTCTGCTTCCAGGGCAGCACGGTGGCCTAGTGGTTAACACAACCGCCTCACGGCGCTGAGGTCCCAGGTTCGATCCCGGCTCTGGGTCCGTGTGGAGTTTGCACTTTCTCCCCGTGTCTGCATGGGTTTCGCCCCCACAACCCAAAAATGTGCAAAGTAGGTGGATTGGCCACGCTAAATTGCCCCTTAATTGGAAAAAAATAATTGGCTAATCTAAATTTATAAAAAAAAACTCTGCTTCCACCGTGTTTTGAGGAAGGGGTTTCCAAAGATTTGCGACCCTCTCAGAGAATGTTTTTTTTAAACCGCAGAGTACACAAATATTTCCACATTCTCCTTGCTGGCGGGGTCCCTTGATGACTGGAGGCTCATCAGTTCTTTGAATCTTTGTGCTATTACCTTAAAAGGGTTCCTGAATGCAAGACAGATGTAAGACTTCAGACGCTTGGTGACATTTGAACTCCCTGATTGTTAACAAAACCGTCAGTGCATCAGTCCTCATTAATGGGAGGAAATTGACTATCGCCAGAGGATACCTAATTATTTAGTTGGCCTGCTTGTCCCTCATTAGAAAACCACTTTTTCACATGTGCAGATCCTTCCCCGCATCAATAACTCCACATGGCAAAGTTGCGGCGGAATGCGACACTTTTTATAAATGGGCTTCCTGTCACGAAGTGATAGAGAGTGCCAAAGTGATGAATTCCACTGGAATTTGATTCAAGCTTTTAAAAGGATGAGGGCAGACACAGACAATCAAATACTCCACAGAGCAAAGTTAGCGCTAATCCTGCTGGAACCACTGACCTGTCACTTCTGGCACTCAACCAGCCACCGATGAATAATACAGATAGCCTTCCGATCCCACTCTTCAAACCTTTCAAGGTAAAGGAAGGCACTGGATTTTCTCCTGTCGAAAGATTTACTCATGAAAATTTATCTCCTTCAGGGAGTTGAAATAGTTTGGAAGTGTTCAGGCTGCGCTGAAAAAAAAGTCAAAGAATCTTTTGTTCTCCTCTGTTGGTAGCACAGTGGTTAGCACTGTTGCTTCAGAGCGCCGGTTTCCCAGGTTCGATTCCCGGCTTGGGTCAGTGTCTCCCTGTGCGTGCGTGGGTTTCCCTCCCACAAGTCCCGAAAGACGTGCTGCTAAATGAATTGGACATTCTGAATTCTCCCTCTGTGTACCCGAACAGGCACTGGAATGTGGCGACTAGGGGCTTTTCACATTAACTTCATTGCAGTGTTAATGTAAGCCTACTTGTGACAATAAAGATTATTATTACTATGAAATGATGTCTTCCATTCAAATGCAGGAAGGCAAATCTTGTTTGACTAACTTGATTGATTGAGGTCTTTAGGAAATAATGGAGAGAGTTGACAATGATAGTGTTGTTGATGTGTATGCAGGCGTTTGTAAAAAGTTCACAAAATAGACTTTTTCGCAAAATTAAAGCATTAAAGGAACTGGGGCATTGTGGATAGAGAATTGCTTGAGGGATGGAAAGCAGAGGGTGGGGGTGATTGGTTGTCTTTGAAGACTAGAAGGAAGTTTCCAACGACATCCCCTGGGTGTCAGCATTTTCGCATCTTTCTCAAGGAGCTAGAGTTAGGGTTAGGGTCATAACTTCAAAGGTTGTGGACGACACAAAACACGGAAATGTAGCAACGAATGAGGGGAGCAGTAAAACCCTTCAGGAGAAATGCACAGACACACAGCTGATTTAATTTAAATCAGGCATGTGTGAAGTGACACGACTTGGTCAGAAAATGAGCGAAACCCGTGGACTAATGAACTGATTGATTCAATTTTTTAAATGACCGAGATACAGAGGGGGCTAGCGATGTATGTGCATAAATCTTTGAAAGCTGTAGGTCAAGTTTAGAAGACTGTTAAAAATAACTATATGGGATCCTTGACTTCTTAGTACAGGCATATAGAATACATATGCCCAGAAGTAATGCTAAACCTTCATAAACTACCAGTTAGATGGGGTATTGTGTTCAATTCTGGGGCCGCACTTTAAAAAGGAGATTAAAGCTGGAGAGAAAGTACAAAAGATGTTTACTAGAATGGTGCCAGGAATGAGAGGCTTCAGTGATGTGGAGAGACTGAAGAAAACTTTGGGTTGTTCTCCTTTGAGCAGAGGAAGTTAAGTGGAGATGTGATTGAAGTGTTCAAATGATGAAGGATGGTGAAACAGTGAATCTGTTTCCAGGAACGGGGCGCCCTGGGGGAGGGTGGCCACCGCGCATGCGCTGGTTGGCACCGGCCAAACTGCGCATGCGCGGGACCCGAGTCTCTGGCGCCCCCTAGCACATGACGCCCCGGGCGACTGCCCGAGTTGCCGGTGCCTTGAGCCGGCCCTGGAGTAGGGTGATCATTGCTCGGCACAACATGAAGGGCCTGTTCTGCGCTGTACTGTTCTATGTTCTATTATTATTAACACTGCAATGAAGTTACTGTGAAACTCTCCCAGTCGCCACATTCCGGCACCTGTCCGGGTACACTGAGGGAGAATTCAGAATGTCCAATTCACCTAACATCTTTCGGGACTTGTGGGAGGAAACCGGAGCACCCGGAGGAAACACACACAGACACAGGGAGAATGTGCAGTCTCCGCAAAGTCAACCAAAGGGCCACAGAGCGGTTTATAAGAAAGCACTGGTTCAGTTTAAGACACACCTCTGTAGAGTGATTAACAGCGAGAATCTAATTGCAGGAAAGATTGTTGAGATAGGAGCCAGCGTGCGTTGAAGAAAGAGCTAGATGCTGGAATTGGATTGCCAAGTTCTAGAATATAAAAAAGTAACATCCTAGATACTGCTGCTAAAAACCTGGGAGAAATAGCCTGGAGGCACTAAGGAATTTTGTTTTATTTTCATTTTTGCTGCTTAATTTTTTTTACTCGTTATAAATTATATTAAAGATACAAGAAAATAATTGTCTGGATTGTGATGGAGGTTTGTAAGTGAGAAATCAGATGCTGACTCTGTGGGAATGTGAGTTGTGAGAAAGATGCATAGAGGCTTCAAGGGGATTTAGACAGACTAAGTGAATGGGCAAGAACATGGCAGATGGAATATAATGTGGAAAAATATGAAGTTCTCCACTTTGGTAGAAAGAGTATTTCTTAAATGGGGGATTGGGAAGTGTTGATGCCCAGAGGAATCTGGGTGTTCCTGTTTACAAGTTACTGCAAGGTAACATGCAGCTACAACAAGCAATTAGGAAGGCAAATGGAGGGCAGCAGAGTGGCGCAGTGGGTTAGCCCTGCTGCCTCACGGCCCCGAGGTCCCAGGTTCCCAGATCCCGGCTCTGGGTCACTGTCTGTGTGGAGTTTGCACATTCTCCCCGTGTTTGTGTGGGTTTTGCCTCCACAACCCAAAGATGTGCAGGGTAGATGGATTGATCATGCTAAATTGCCCCTTAATTGGAAAAAAATGAATTGGGTACACTAAATTTATTTTTAAAAAGGAAGGCAAATGGTATATTGACCTTTATTGCGAGAGAATAGTAGACCATTGTTCCATTATTCCCTTTATATGTTCATCATAGAATATCATCATAGAATACCTACAGTGCAGAAGGAGGCAATTTGGCCTATCGAGTCTGCACGGACCTTCTGATGGAGCAACCTACACAGGCCCACTCCCCTCCCCTATCCCCATAATCCCACCTATCCTTTGGATACTAAGGGGCAAGATAGCATGGCCAATACACCAAATCTGTACATCTTTGGACTTGGAAGGAAAGTGTAGCACCAGAGGAAACCCTTGCAGAGACAGGGAGAAAGTGCAAACTCCACTCCACTTTAGGGGCAGCACGGTAGCATGGTGGTTAGCATAAATGCTTCACAGCTCCAGGGTCCCAGGTTCGATTCCCGGCTGGGTCACTGTCTGTGCGGAGTCTGCACGTCCTCCCCGTGTGTGCGTGGGTTTCCTCCGGGTGCTCCGGTTTCCTCCCACAGTCCAATGATGTGCGGGTTAGGTGGATTGGCCATGCTAAATTGCCCGTAGAGTCCTAAAAAGTAAGGTTAAGGGGGGGGGGTTGTTGGGTTACGGGTATAGGGTGGATACGTGGGTTTGAGTAGGGTGATCATGGCTCGGCACAACATCGAGGGCCGAAGGGCCTGTTCTGTGCTGTATATGTCTATGTCCACACAGACTATGGCCCAAGGTTGGAATCGAACCCAGGTTCCTGATGCTGTGAGGCAGCAGTGCTAACCACTGTATCACTGTGCCACCCCTTTTACTCTTGTTATAAATAATCTGTTGTTTAACGTTTTACTTATAAATCTTGTGCCTATAACTCATTGGAGCAGTCAAGGGTTCAGGATCTGAGGAAAATTCACAAATGATTAGTTAATTCACTTGTGTTGGGACTCCGGGGTGTGTGCGGCTGGCATTTGACTGTGCATTCGCCCAGGGTGTCGAAACACTGTACACAGTACTCCAGATGTGGTCTCACCAGAGCCCTGTGTGACTGCAGCATAACCTCCCAATTTATATTCAATTCTCCAGAAAGGATGTTCCCCCGGCTTGGAATCAGCCAGAAGCATAGACTCAGGAAAAGAGGTGGGCCATTCAGAACCAAGATGAGGAGGAATACCTTTACTCAGAGAATAATGAATCTTTGGAACTCTCTACCTCAGGGGGCTCTGGGGACACAGTCATTGAGTACTGGAACGACGGAGGTTGAGGGGCGACCGGATAGAGGGCTACAAAATTATGAGGGGCATAGACCGAGTGGATAGTCAGAGGCTTTTCCCCAGGGTAGAGGGGTCAATTACTAGGGGGCATAGGTTTAAAGTGCGAGGGGCAAGGTTTAGAGTAGATGTACGAGGCAAGTTTTTTACACAGAGGGTAGTGGGTGCCTGGAACTCGCTGCCGGAGGAGGTGGTGGAAGCAGGGATGTAAGTTACATTTAAGGGGCATCTTGACAAATGCATGAATAGGATGGGAATAGTGGGATACGGACCCGGGTCGGCACAGGCTTGGAGGGCCGAAGGGCCGGTTCCTGTGCTGTACTTTTCTTTGTTCTTTGTTCTTTCATAGATTTCTAGATATTAAAGATATCAAGGAACATGGGAATAGTGCAGGTTGGGTGGATTGGCCATGACAAATTGTCCAAAATTCTATGATTAACCTAGGACAAAGGTTCGGCGCAACATCGTGGGCCGAAGGGCCTGTTCTGTGCTGTATTTCTCTATAATCAACTCTATAGTGTGGGAAAATGGTGTTGAGTTAGAAGAGGCACTGGCATGGTGGTGTTGCCACTGGACAAGTAATCCAGAGACTCAGGGTAATTCTCTATGGACCTGGGTTTGAATCCCACCATTGGAATTCAGTAAACATCTGCAATTAATAAGTCAACTGATGATCATGAAACCGTTGTCGATGGTTTTAAAACCCGTCTGGTTCACTAATGTCTTCAGGGAAGGAAATCTTTCATCCTTACCCAGTCTGGCCTACATGCGACTCCAGATCCACAGCAATGTGGTTGACTTTTAAATGCCCTCAAGGATTGACAATGCCAGAGATGACGTGAGAGTAACTGCCCTTGACATCAAGGCATCATTTGACCGAGTATGGCATCAAGGAGCCCTAGCTAAACTGGAATCAGGGGGAAAACTCTCCGCTGGTTGGAGTCATACCTGGCACAAAGGAAGATGGTTGCGATGGTAGGAGGTCAATCATCTCAGCTCCAGGATATCACTGCAGGAGTTCCTCAGGTTAGTTTCCAAGACTCAAACATCTTCAACCACTTCATCAATGACCTCCCTTCCATCATAAGGTCAGAAGTGGGAATGTTTGCGGGTGACTGCACAGTGTTCAGCACCATTTGCAACTCCTCAGATAATGAAGCAGTCCATGCCCAAATGCAGCAAGTTCTGGACAATATCCAGGCTTGGGCTGACAAGGGGCAAGTTACATTCGCGCCACACAAGTATCAGACTATGACCATCTCCGACAAGAGAGAATCTAACCATCGCCCCTTGACATTCAATGGCATTACCATTGCTGAATCCCTCTACAAGATGCACTGCAGTAACTCACCAAGGTTCCTTAGACAGCACGTTCCAAACCCACGACCACGACCATCTAGAAGGTCAAGAGCAGCAGATACCTGGGAACCCCACCACCTGGAGTTTCCCCTCCAAGTCATTCACCACCCCGACTTGGAAATATATCACCATTCCGTCACTGTTGCTGGGACAAAGACCTGGAATTCCATCCCTAACATGCACAGCGGGTGTACCTAGATCTGAAGGACTGCAGCGGTTCAAGAAGGCAACTCACCACAACATTCTGAAGAGCAAGTAGGGATGGGCAATAAATACTGGCCTAAACAGTGACGTCCCGTAAATGCATAAAATAAAAATGATGACCTAGCCAGCGACGCCCACATCCCATGAACAAATATTTTTTTAACCATCTAGTTAAAAGGTACAGCAGGCTCGAAGGGGCAAATGTCCGACTCCTGTGCCTATTTCCTGTGTTCCTATGAAAGCTCGAGGAAAACATCTGACCAGAGTTGACAACACAACATTATAATGGAGGGGGAGATTGGTATTCTGAAAAGGTTGAGAACAAATGAGCCTTTTAGATGTGAAGCGATCTTGTGATCTTGTAAACTTGGGATTCAATTATCTGTGAACGGCTAACAACATTCTAAAAAACCGACTGGAGTTTTCAAGGCCCATTCAGTGGAAATAAATAATAAGTTATCCGCAACTAATCCCCTCCCACCCCTCAAAAAAACAATGACATGCGTCGGTTTGGTTTCAGCTGTTGGAAAGATTTATAGTGCTCAAGCTACGATTGGAGTTTAATGGAAACCACACATAGCAAGGCTCTGTGAGACAGAAATCTATCAGGGTCACAGACAGGCACAGCTGTACGCAGCTTCTCTGACCTATCGGCTACCTCTAATCACATTAACTGAGTTGATGCAGAGCCAATTAGAAGGATCAAGAAAAAAGTATGCATGCCGATACCTCGGGTTCCTCAGGCTGTTTGACTTCATTTTACAACAAATTAGATTTATTTTATGATTGTGTTGTCAGGGTGGATGATTTATGTGGACAAATTGTGCCACATGCATTCACCCTGTCCTTTGAAAATGTGATATTATTTATACCTGGATTGGGCATTGTCGCTCTAATAAGAGCACAGTCCTTCCACGGAAGCTACTATGTTACTCAGGGAAAGCGCAATTTGACTTCAATATGAGAGTCAGTAAACCTGATGGGAGTACTCATCAGATACATTTGCGTGAAGAAGGTTCTTCAATCCATTTGCTCCCATCCTCCAAGAGTACCATCCGTCTGGTCTGCATTGCAGCATTGAGCTGCATTCAACCAGTCCAGCACCATGACCTCAGTCACCAAATTGGAATGTTTTCCTGCATTAAGGATCATATATCATTGCAGGATGCTGCTTGCTGACAACAGGTCTTAACTGTTGATAACCCCCTCTGCAAACATTAACTGGGTATTTTGTGTGATTTTGGAGTAAGATATGTCTCTAGGATTGGTTCCGTTCACAAAACCGTTTAAATGCTCATGAAAGATTCGACTAAACTCGTAAAACCTAACTTGATTTTCCTTTCAAGCTGATCCACAATTGATGATTGAGGGTTTGCCAGAGCAAAAACAAACATAAGAAGCACAAGGTTTAGACCATTCAGCTCCTTGAATTTGATCTACCATTATGTCTGACCTTATCCCCATTTATCCACCTTGCTTCGGCCGCCCTTAATTCTCCGTTTTCTCTCTAGCCTCCTTTTTTATAAAGTTAGGTGACATTAGCTACCTCCTAATCCATTGGAACTCTTCGAGAGCCTAGATTACTGAAAAGTTATCGCCAATGCGACCACTATTTCTAGGGCCACTTCCTTAATTGCTCTGGGATGCAGAGCATCATGCCCTGGGGACTTATCGGGTTTTAATCCCATCAATTTCCCCAATACAATTTCCTGATTAATAAGGATTTCCTTCAGTTCCTCCTTCATGCTAGACCCTCTGTCTCCTGGTATTTCTGGAAGGTATTTGTGTCCTTCTTAGTGAAGCCAGATCCAAAATAATTGTTCACCTGTTCTGCCATCTCTTCGTTGCCCATTATGAATTCAGCTGATTCTAATTGTTAAGGGACCTACATTTGTCTTCACCAGTCTTTTTCTCTTCACATATCAATAGGAGCTTTTGCAGTCACCTTTTATATTTTCTGCAAGCTTACTCTCGTATTCTATTTTCCCCTTCTGAATTGAACCCTTTGTCCTCCTCTGCTGAATTTTAAATTTCTCCCAGTCGCCAGGCTTGCTGCTTTTTCTGCCCAATTTATATGTCTCTTCTTTGGCTTTAACACTATCGCCGATTCCCCTTATTTGCCATGGTTTTCTTGTAAATGAATTCAGAGTACCCAATTTGATTCCCCAATTAAGGGGCAATTTAGCATGGCCAATCCACCTACCCTACACATCTATGGATTGTGGGGGTGAGACCCACGCAGACAAGGGAGAATGTGCAAACCCCACACAGTCAGTGACCGGGACTGGGTTTGAACCTGAGTCCTCGGCACCGTGAGGCAACAGTGCTAACCACTGCGCCACGTGCCGCCTCTTGTTAGCCATGATTGAGCCACCTTCCCCGTCTTCAGCTTGCTCCAGACAGGGATGTACAATTGTTAAAGTTCATTCATGAGTTCTTTAAATGTCTGCCATTGCCTATCCACCCCTTAAGTATCCTTTGCTTGCTTATCCTAGCCAATGCACGTCTCATAGCATCAAAGTTAGCTTTCTTTAAGTTCAGGACCCTAGTCTCAGACTTAACTGTGTCACCTTGCACCTTAATGAAGAATTCTACCATATTATCATTACTGTGAGCCAACTGACCTCACGGGAACTCCGACTTTCATATGAGGGTTTCCAATCACCGCTCTCGAATGGCACATTGTGAAATCTTTTGCCACACAAGACTTTCTCTCAGATGCATTCACCAAGAATTGGGTGTCCAGCCAAATTCGAGGTCCACATCCAGCGCCGGTTCGGGCGGTATGCTCCGGTCCCTTGCTGGTGACAGTAACCCCAACGGGAATGCGATCCATATGCAATTCAGCCCCACATCAACACTTAGGACGGGATACTCCGGGGGAGGGCCTTCAGGTAATATCCGTTGCCGTATGCCGATATTGTAATCGCCGATTGGGCGGAGAATCGCTGTTAACGATTGATTCTGAGTGGAGCCTGTTTTCGGATGCTCCACCCTTTCCAAAATGGCATCATTGAGGAGTACGCAGCACGCCGTTGGGACGGCCTCAGGACATTACCTGAAGGCACTCCCCCGATGCTCCGGCCCCGATGGGCCGGGTTCCAACGCTGCCACAGTCAGGGGGCGAGCCATGCTGCTGGCCGGAGGTGGGGGGGGGGACTTTGGCGAGGGCTGGGGGGACTGGTGGTGAGGGGGTGTCCAGGAGGGCACGATTTGGCAGGTCGGGTTCGCGCGCGGTCAGCCCCATGTTGTACGCCGCAACCATTGCAGGTTGTTGCCGTGCGCCTGCGCGGCCATGGACCTGGCAATTCTCCAGGCATTTATATCGTGAAAGCTGTGCGTTTTACGTGGCGCGGCTGTTCGCCCTTCACCGGTCGGAGCATCGGCGCAGGAGCGGCACCAACTTTTTGTCGGAAAACCAGACACTTCTTTCGGACATTGACTCAAAATCGAAGAATCCAGCCCTTCGTCTCCCAAACGGAGGATTTCACCGAGTATTAAGGTTTTCCAACCTTTTCCAACTCAGTTGCCAATTGCATCAGCCCTTACTCTTTTATACTTAAGAGAATACAAAGCTAAAATAGGTTTTAACCTTGCATTAAAACAATCGACTACATTTCAGCCAAACTCATTGGTGTTTGCACAACAGTATTTACAACGCGGTCTATTTACAAGCACCACTCTCCATCGATCGTGACAGATGTGGAGAGTATAAATTGGACACCACTGCATGGGAAAAAACATAGATCCAAAGGAGAAGTTTCTATCTTCACCAATCTTAACATTTGAGAAGGACAGAGTCAGGTTTCCTGCAGTACAAGTGAGCACGCCACAAAACCAGTGCCTTCACGCAATCCTTCATCTGTAATATTTGCTACCAGACCTGTAAATCAATATGTGATTTCACATCACATAAGAGATGACGCCAACCGAAGCAGTTAACAATTGGTCTCCTTGCTGAACAGTTGTCGTAGCGACAGGAGTATTCATCATCAATCGCAAACTGCAGAGATGGATCGTTGGCTGGAAAGTTCGAAAGGAGTTTCGACAAGATCAAAGTCGGTCAGAGTAAACATTGACGGTGCATTGACATCCGCTCTTCCATATAAAAAAAACAGTCTTCAACCAATCAGCAGCATTCATTTTCAGCGAACATCTTGATTCCTGCTTTTCTTTTAAAAAACATTTGCTAATCATTGAGCTCCCAGATGCCAATGGCACCGGAAAGGAATGAGGAACCTTTTCTCTTTTTGATTCAATCGTCAACCGTGAGTCTTCACATGGCGATGGGCCAGGCGCAGAGTAAGACGACATCAACACCACTCCCTCAACCGCTTTTGTGTCAGGTATTGCAGGAGGCAGATGAACAAGTGCAGAGAACAATGAAAGACTTGCATTCACAGTTCTAAGTACATTCAATGTTGGTCTGTACACAAATCTGGAAGTCAATGTGTGCACAGCAAGATCCCAGAGGACAAGCAGAAGTAAGAGGAATGACAACTCAACCTGTCTTGGTGGTGTTGATTTCGCGAACATTGTCGGCCAGGATGCTGTGGGAACTGATCTTCTTTAATAGATATTTCCTTGAAGGGCCATGGTATCATCTGAAAGGATCACAATGCAACACGTTTCAAGTGAACCAACATTATACTTTCAAACCCTGGCACACAGATCAATCCACACCCTTCTGACTCATTGTAGGTGTTACCAGCAAAGTCAAATCAGCATGTAAACTCCCATATCAGAGATAGCATAGACTGAAAACAGAATAAACCTCTCTCTGTGGTGTCTCAGAATTCCTACAGTGCAGGCTGAAGCTATTCGGCCTATCGAATCTGCACAGACCTTCTGAAAGATCACCCTACCTAGGCCCAGTCCCCCACCCTATCCCCATAACCCAACTAACCTACGCACCCTTGGGCACTAAGGGGCAATTTAGCATGGCCAATCCACCTGCCCTGTAGGTGCTTGGACTGTGGGAGGAAACCAGAGCACCCGGACGAAACCACACAGACACAAGGCGGAAGTGCAAACCCCACACAGAGAGTGACCCAAGGCTGGATTTGAACCCGGGTCCAGGGTGCTGTGAGGCAACAGTGCTAACCACTGTGCCGTCGTGCCACCCCTAATAACACAATTTAATTTTAATTTCAGAAGAGCACTTATTACCCAATCGTGCATTTCCAACTTTTAATTGGTTTATTAGAATTTGGAATGTTGGAGCACAGAAATAGGACAGTCAGCCTGTCAAGCCCCAATAGACTTTTCCCCAACATGCCCAATAGTAATCTGCTGCCTCTTCTCAACACCTATCGATATTTCAATCTTTAAAGGGATATTTCACATGTTTCATTATTTATGTACCTCAGACCAATAGTGTGGGAATAGCATTCAAACACTCTGTACACTCTGAAACCCTCTTTCTTCAACTATTGCCATGTGCAGCTTATAACTCACACTTTAGGCGAAATAAATGTGCATTAAATCTTAATGGGCAACTGAATTCAGGGCGAATACAAAATTACTAAATGAATCAGTTAATTATTTAGAAAGGCACAGCCGCTGAGGGATTATTTTCTTCTCCTCTTATCTTGTTTCAGTTTTCAAGCGTTATCACCCAGCAATGCCTTAAGCCTTGGGCTGAACAGTGTGATGCCGCCAATCTATAATGGTTTCCTCAGCTGCCTTTTTGTAATCATTAAAACTTGCAGAGGCTACGGGGAAAGGGGATGGCAATTGGAATTAATTGGATGGGACTATTGAAAGGCTTGGCACAGGAACAATGGGCCAACTGGCTTTCTTCTCTCTTCTGTGCTCTATCATTCTGTGACCACCTAGAAAATTGAATTTTGGCATTCATTGCTAATGGAATATAATATAAAAGTAGGGAAGTACTGTTAGAACTGGAGAGGTGCATCTAGGATGCTACTGTATTCAACAAAAAGAACTCAGAGCCTGTTTTTGGGGTGTTTTTAGGTGTCCGCAGCGCCGAGAAGGACCCAGCTGTACAACGGCACTTTGCCTCTTCTTTTGGCCTCGGCGAGCAATGCCCGATCGAGGCCGCATTTTCCTAATTTTCTGCACTGACGAGCTCAGCTCGCCAGTGTGGGAAGACCACTCGCGTGTTGAGGCGCCATTTTTCAAGGCAGCCCTGATCTTTTGACCCCCCCCCCAACACGGCCTCAGGACTTCCCCATCCTATTTCACCCAACTTACCTCTTCCAGGGTCCTTGAGCCCCCTCCTCACCCCACCTCTTATGAGAAAGGCACCCCCTGGGCCCGATCCCTGGCACAGACAACCTGGCACCTGAGCACCTTGGCACTGCCAGGCTGGCACCATGGTTGTGCCCCTGACAGCCTGTTATAGTCACCCAGGCACCCTGGCAGTGCCAGGGTGGTGCTGTCAGGGTTCCTGGTGGCAGTACTACAGTGCCAAGCTGGCAGTGCCAAGGAGCCTGGGTTCCAGCAGGAGTGCCAAGGTGCCACCCTACTCAATGCCCAACCACCTGGGTATCTCTAATGGCCTATGAGACCCCCAGGTGCCATTTCACCTGGTCCACGTTTGTGGAAACCAGTTCTTAAAGGCACCCTGGCGGGATCTCCCGGGCATGGCCGTTACGTCCTGGGCACTGGGAGAATCTGCGAGTGCATATTTAAATTAGCCGACTGGCTTATTTAAATATGCACATCTGGATCTCATCCAGTGAGGGCGAGATTCAGGTCGCAACGTCTCGCGAGGTTCGGTTAAATCTCAAGTGGCTTCTCGCAAAATTCAACGGCCTCATCGTGACACTAATCCAGGTGCGATGAGGCCGGTAAATTGTGCCCCCGGAGTACTCCGCACAGTTTTGATCCCTTTACTTGAGGAAGGATGCAAATGCATTAGAGGAGATTCAGAGAAGGTTCACCGGATTGATTCCAGCGACCAAGGACTTGTCTTGTGAAGCGAGATTGAGCAGTTTTGCCAATGCTCGCTGGAGTTCAAAAGAAGGAGAGGAGATCTAATTGTGGCACACAAGATACTAAAGGAGACAGACGAGGTAGACAGAGAGTGGATGTTTCCACTTGTTAGATTTTCTAGAACGAGAGGCCAGGGGCAGGATTCTCCGACAACCAGCCCCATTTTCCACCTTGGCATCCCCCCTGCCGGCAGCAGGATTCTCCGTTCCCACAGCCAGCCAATGGGGTTTTCCATTGTGGGCCACCCCACGCCATTGGGAAACACGTGAGCATGGGTACGCTGCCGGCGGGGCGGAGATCCCTTTAAGCTAAGGGGTGGCAGATTTAAAACAGAAATGTGGAGGAATTACTTCACTCAATGTGTGGAATTCACTGTGCCAGAGTACAGTGGACACCGGAACAAATTTGAGGAGATAGCTCATTTGTGGCAGGGTGAAGCATTATGGGGAGTGGATAGGAAGATGAAGATGACACTGAGGTGATATGAGCCATAAATGTATTGAATGGCGGAACAGGTAGAGGACCTGGATTGCCTACTTTTGCTCCTAATTCTTATGTTCCTATGCATGTGATCACTGAACCATGAACAATTTGATCTGAACATTATGCAATCATCCACACACATATCCACATTTCATACAGCAGGTACTTGGGAAAACTAATACAATGTCATTGTCTTTTGTGAGGGGAATTGAATGCCAAAGTAGAGAGGTTATGCTTCAGTTATACAGGGATATGTTGAGACCACATCTGGAGTATTGGTTACAGTATTAGTCTCCTTGTTTAAGGGGAGCATTCTGAAGGATCCTGAGGGGATCTTATACGTTTCAACCAAAACCACATGGTGGTTGTGGAGAGGATCTTCTTGTGTGAGAAGCTAGTACCAGGGGCATTTTTAAAAAATAAGGGTTTGCCCATTTAAGACAGAGATGAGGAGTGTTTTTTTTCCCTCAGAGGGTAGTGAGGCTTTAGAACTGTCTTCCTCAAAAGACAGTAGAAGCAGAGTCATTGAATATTTTTAAGGCAGAGCTAGATAGATTCTTGAGAAGCAAGGAGTGAAACGTTATCGGGGGTGGGTGGGAAGGTGGGGGTGAGGTTATAATCTGAGCAGCCATGAACTTTTTGAATGGCAGAACAGGCTTGAGGGGCAGAGTGGCCTCCTCCTCCTAATTCATATGTCCGTATGTTCATATTTACGATGGGGGAAGGTCATTGATGTAGTTTAAAGGTAGGGTTAACATGGACTGAATTAAGTGCTGCCCACACAGTGATGTAAGAGAGGAGGTTAAGGGATGCAAGAGAGCACATGACCCACACACAGGGTCAGTTCAGTGTCGGACAGAGCTGTGTGTACGAGCAAGGGTGGGGGCAGCTCCTAGCTCATACACTTTAGTTCATATTTGCAAACAGTTCGAAGAGTCAATAAAGACTCAGTGTGGGATCTTCCCAGCCCTTTCTGTCATCTTCTGGTCATGCCGGAACCGACCCTTTTCGCAGGTTTCCTGTTGGCATGGTGGGCAAGCCATGCCAATTGCTATTGTCTTCGGCAGGATCAGAAGATCTCAGCAGTGGCCAATAGAAAACTGCTTCTGGTGCGGGGAAATGCCAGTCTTACAGTTAACCTACATATGAGTACATTGACTTCTTCAGACCTACTAAACTGTATCCAACACCCGACAACAATTGCCTGAAAAAAGCAAGATGGCGCTGGAGCGTGGCGACTCTCTACGAGCTCTCCCAAACAGATCCTCTTTTTACATCTCTTATAATCATATTAAATCTTTTAAAATGTTATTCTAACACTAACATTATCACTAACCTTTCTCTTTTATACCTTGTGTTGCCCTATTATGTATTTTCTTTTTCTTTTCTTTTCATGTACGAAATGATCTGTTTGCAGAAAAATATTTTTCACTGTACCTCGGTACACATGACAATAAACAAATCCAAATCCAATTGATGACCATCTTCTCTATGCTCTTACATTCTTTAACCTGCTCCTTTTAAAGGTATAAACTATTTGTGCTTCCAGCCTGACAGCTGGTCGTGCAATGCTGGTCTGAGGCAACGGAAGAGCTCCGGCTCGACTGCTTAGAGTCAGTGGGCTTCATGAACTCAGCGGCCAACCTAAACGAGTATACCACCACCGTCACAGACTTCATCAATAAGTGTGTAGAAGACTGCATGCCAAAGAAGACATTGTGCATGTTGCCCACCCAGACACCATGGTTAATCAGGAGATTCACTTCCTAGTGAAGGCCAGGTCAGAGGCATTCAAGACAGGCGACCCTGACCTACACAAGAAATCTAGCTACGACCCACGCAAAGCCATCAGGGATGTCAAGAAACAATACCAGACTAAGCTAGAGTCACAGACGAGCGACACGGACTCTCGTCAGTTGTGGCAAGGCTTAAACAACAGAACGGGCTGTAACAAAATCGATACTGTATGGGAGATAAAGGGTTAACAATTTCATGTAAATACTTCTTCTTACCACCAGATGGTGATCAAGAGCAATCACATATATATCATGTGATGATCCTTGACTCTAGGAGAATGTGGTTAGGCATGAGATAGAGTAATTGTGTATTTGAGAGTTCTGTAGTTAAAATTAGAGCATAATTTATTTTAGCAACCTTATACTTTGGAATGCGTTCAAATCTTATTTAAGCAGTTTTAATAAATCAGCTTTGATAATTTACTTAGCTTGATGTTCTTTGTTCAACACTAGGCATTCAAGACATCCAGACAAAGAAAATAGAGAACATCATACGGGCTACAAAGCAAAGCCGACTAGAACCTCTGGCAACAGAGCACCCCTCCCCAGTGGACTCAATTCATTCTTTGCTCATTCCAAGCAGGAAACCACCAAACCATTGTCAACTGTCCCAACAGCCTCGGACACACCCATACCTACAGCCACAGCCGCCACGGTGAGATAGGCCTTCTTGAGAGTCAATCCTCGGTCAGCATCGGATCCTGACGGAGTCTCTGGTCATGCACTAAGATCCTGTGTGGACCACCTGGTGGGTGTGTTCGCGGACATCTTCACCCTCTCACTACTCCATTCTGAGATTTCCATATAACATCCATATTGTTACATGCCCCTCCCTTTGAAGATGTTTGGAGACTGTACAAACTTATTGGTGCCAAAGAAGAACCAGACAACGTGCCTCAATGACTATAGTTCGGTGACCTTGACATCTATCATTGTGAAATGCTTCGAGAAGTTGGTCATGAGACACATCAACCCCATACTCCCAGAATGCCTTGATCCACTGCAATTCACATACCGCCAAAACCGGTCCACAGCAGACGCTATCTCCCTGGCCCAACACTCATCCCGAGAGCTATCTCGGCAACAAGAGCTCCAATGTCAGACTCTTGTTCATTGACTACAGCTCCACCTTAAACACCATATTCCCAGCCAAGCTTAAGTCAAAATTCCAAAACCCAGGACTTGGCTCGTCCCTCTGCAACTGGATCCTTGACATCCTGTCCCATAGACCACAATCAGAAAGAATAAACAACAACACCTCCTCCAAGATAGTCCACAACACCGGGGCCCAATAAGGCTGCGTACTTAGCCTCCTACTATCCTCCCCAAACAAACATGACTGTGTGGCAAAGTTCAGCTCTAACTCCGCCTACATAGTTGCTGATGACGCAACCATACAAACAATGAACCAGAGTACAGGAAGGAGATAGAGAACCTAGTGGAGTGGTGCAACGAAAACAATCTATCCCTCAATTACATAAAAATTAAGGAGCTGGTCATTAACGTCAGGAAGAAAAGTATCTTACACACCCCTGTCTGCATCAATGGTGCAGAGGTGGAGATGGTTGACAGCTTCAAATTCTATGTGTGCACATTACCAACAATCTGTCCTGGTCCACCCACGTTGATGCTACAACCAAGAAAGCACAACAGTGCCTATACTTCCTCACAAAACTAGGAAAGTTCGGCATGTCCACATTGAATCTTACCAATTTTAACAGATGCACCATAGAAAGCATCCTATCCGGCTGGATCACAGCATGGTATGGCAACTGCTTGGCCCAAGATCATAAGAAACTACAGCGAGTCGTGAACACAGCCCAGTCCATCAGGTAGACCCATCTCCCATTCATTGCCTCTGCCTAAACCTCCCAATGCCTTGGGAAAGCAGGCAGCATAATCAAAGACCCCTCCCACCCGGGTGATTCTCTCTTCCAACGTCTTTCATCGTGCAGTCTGAGAACAGATTCAAAAACAGCTGCTACCAGAAATTACCCTCTTATGAACTGAACTGATCTCTCCACACATCTTTTCTATTGTGTAGCACTACATTCCGTATGATTCACCCGATGTCTATGTATTTACATTGTGTATTCATCGCATATCGTATGTTTTTCATGTATGGAACGATCTGCATGGAAAATTAGGCGGGAGAAGTAATAATAGGAAACAAAGAAATGACAGAGGAACTGAATAGTTACTTTGCATCAGTCTTCATGGTGAAGACACTAGTGGGATACCAGCACTTCACGTCAATCAGGGGGCAGAGGTGAATATAGTGGCCATCACTAAAGAGAATGTTCCAGGGAAACTGAAATATCTGAAAGTGGATAAATTTCCTGGACCAGATGGATTACAACCCAGAGATCTAAAGGAGATAGCTGAGGAGATTGTGGAATCATTGATGGTGATCTTTCAGAATTCACTGGAGGAAGGAAGGGTCCCAGAGGACTGTAAAATGGCTAATGTAACACCCCTGTTTAAGAAGGAATGGAGGAAGAAGTCAGGAAATTATAGGCCGGTTAGTCTGACTTCGGTCATTGGTAAGATTTTAAAGTCCATCATTAAGGATGAGATTGCAGAGTAGTTGGAAGTGCGTGATAAAATAGGACTGACTCAGCACGGCTTCGTCAAGGGGAGGTCATGTCCGACAAAGCTGTTAGAGTTCTTTGAGGAGGTAACAAGGAAGTTCAACAAAGGAGAACCAGTGGATGCGATCTATTTAGACTTTCAGAAGGCCTTTGTCAATGTGCCATATAGAAGGCTGTTAAATACGTTAAGTACCCATGATGTTAAGTGTAAGATACTGACATGGATAGAGGATTGGTTGACTGGCAGAAGACAGAGAGTGGAGATAAAGGGGTCTTTTTCAGGATGGCAGCAGGTGACAAGCGGTGTTCCAGAGGTCGGTGTTGGGACCACAACATTTTGCAATATACATTAACGCTCTGGAAGAAGGAACTGAGGGAACTGTTGCAAAGTTTGCAGATGATACAAAGATATACAGTGACAGGTAGTATTGAGGAAGCAAGGGGGCTGCAGAAGGACTTGGACAGGCTAGGAGAGTGGGTAAAGACGTGGCAGATGAAGTACAATGTGGAAAAGTGTGAGGTTATGCACTTTGGTAAGAAGAATGGAGGCATAGACTATCTTCTAAATAGGAAAAGGCTGAGGAAGTCAGAAGCACAAAGGGTCTTAGGAGTCCTAGTTCAAGATTCTCTTCAGGTTAACTTGCAGATTCACCAGAAACTGAACTGGACTAGCCATTTAAATACTGTGCCTACCAGGGCCGGTCACAGGCTAGGAATTTATTTTTATTTTTTTATTATCCTGCAGCAAGTAACTCACCTCCTGACCCCCCAAAGCCTGTCCACCATCTACAAGGCACAAGTCAGGAGTGTAATGGAATATTCTCCACTTGCCTGGATGAGTGCAGCTCGAACAACACTCAAGAAGCTCGACACCATCCAGGACAAAGCTGCCCGCTTGATTGCTCCCCCTTTCACAAACATTCAAACCCTCCACCACCAATGAACAGTGGCAGCCCATGTGTACCATCTACGGGATGCACTGCAGTAACTCACCAAGGTTCCTTGGACAGAACCTACCAAACTCACGACCACTACCATCTAGAAGGACAAGAGCAGCAGATACTGCAGGATGCCCTCCAAGTCACTCACCATAATGACTTGGAAATATATCACCGCTCCTTCAATGTCACTGGGTCAAAATCCTGGAACTCCCTTTCAATCAGCACTGTGGATGTACCTATACCTCAGGGACCGCAGCAGTTCAAGAAGGCAACTCACCACCACTTACTGAAGGAAATGAAATTAAATGAAAATCGCTTATTGTCACAAGTAGGCTTCAATGAAGTTACTGTGAAAAGCCCCTAGTGGCCACATTCCGGCGCCTGTTCGGGGAGGCTGGTACGGGAAGGACAACTAGGGATGAGCAATAAATGATGGCCTAACTAGCGACGCCCACATCCTCTAAAATGAATTTCCAAAAGGTATTTTACTTTGTTAAGCTTGAAATATAAAAATGTACGTTGGAGTTATTGGAATTTCCAGAAAATTATTATACAATTTGGCATGACTCATTGCTTATTCCATGTTGAGAAATGAAAATTGTTGATTTCCTTGCCCCCACTTTGTGCTGAACCGAAAATGGTTCATGCAGCAGCACAGATTAGAAAATTGCCCTGTGACATTCTTTGGTCTTGAAGTTGGGCCGCATTCATTTTTTTGATGTGTGGGGTGTGTGGGGTGGTGGTGGGGGTGGGGGGGGGGGTGGTGACAGGGAGTGTGATGTTGGTGGGGGCCACCTAAGGGCAAGCTGATCTTTCAGAAGAGGACCCTCAAAGACATGTTGGTTCGGTTTGTTGCAAAGGTGTGGCTGAAGGATGCATCTTTTATCATTGCCCAATATAACGCTGCCAGGTAAAAACATGCTCACTCTTCCTGCCTTCTGTACCAGGGCCTTCATGGGTCTTAGCAGTGTCTCAAAACCTAACACTGTGTGCACAGATTTCTCAACTTTCCTCTGTGTCAATGAGCCCACACAGTGGACGATCCCAATAACCGGTGTGATCTTCCTAAATAGGGGACTGGACAGCATGGGACAGATACCAGTGCTCCTTCGTCTCGGGCACGTGGGATTGAATTAAATGAAAACCAGCCAGATGAAATCCACCTCTTTCCACCTAGCCTTAGGGTCCAGAGTGAAATTAGTTTGAGTTGTTGATTGATTAAATATAGCAGTCATATAATCTCCTAGTAATAAACTATCCATTATTTCTCTACAACAACAGTAATTATTTTAATCTTGATGTCAACACACATCAATAGATACAGAGTGCAGTGGCCGTCAGTGCTGTCACGAAGATGCTTTCGAGGCCCAAAGTGAAGAAACAGCCCGTGGATATATAATGAGAATTAACAGATCCACTCCAGCGATTTCAGATCTGTAATCTAATCTTGGGATTCAGATAATGATTATAAATAGCTCAAGCTTCACTCTTGCAGTTTATGAATGGAACCTCCTGATTAGATTACAGCTCTGTAATTACTCCAGAAACCGATTACACAACATGCTTGAAATTTCTCTTTTAATTCATTCTCTCTTCTGGCTTTACTTTATTCATCGCTGGCTTTACAGCTCACTCAGGGAGTCCAGGTTGCCGTGGCAACATGCGCTTTTCCATGTTGTGGATAGTGTTTATCGAGGCTCCAACTTTCTTTCCGCCACATGGCGGATCAGAAGCTTCTCCCACTCTTAACGCCAGTCATCGGCATGTGTTGGAAGGATTTGCAGGTTAATATTCAGGCAGTTTGGCCGCATTGTGAGAACACCTTAGCCATCGGGTCCTTGAACCCAGAGCTTCTGGATTAGAGGGGTGGGCGCTACCCACTGTACCACTGGTCTGTGCATGCTTCACTTTATTAGAGAGACCATTCTATGCATATCAGCTCTAGTCCAGTCATTTTGAGTGAATTTTCATTTTGGTAAAGTTAACAAGTCTCTTTTGTCCACCGAGAACAAGAGATTAATCTTCTTGTTACCTAGGAGTAAGAAAAACAAGACAGCAGAATTTATAGTAGCTGGGCCCTTCAAATACTGTTTGTAAATAAATCGTTATAATTCGTTATACATACAAACTGATAGTCGTCAGTCCTAAAGAATTGGCCCCTTATCCTGAGACGGTGTCCCTGTGTTCTAGATTACTCAGCCAGATGGAACAACTTCTCAGTGTCTTGTCAAGCCCATTCAGAATCTTTTATGTTATACTGAGGTAACCTCTCATTCTTCTCAACTTTGGACAATATAGACCCAAGTTACTAATCTTTTCATCATAGAACAACCATCACACCCCAGAAAATAATCTAGTAATTTTTTGGGGTGGTATGGTGGTACAGTGGTTATCACTGCTGCCTCACAGCGCCAGGGACCCGGCTTCAATTCCAGCCTTGGGTGACTGTCTGTGTGGAGTTTGCACTCTCTCCCCGTGTCTGCGCGAGTTTCCTCCGGGTGCTCCGGTTTCCTCCCCCAATCCAGAGATGTGCAGGTTGGGTGGATTGGCCAGGCTAAATTGCCCCTTAGTGTCCAAAAGATCAGGTGGGTCACTGGGTTACGGGGATAGGATAGAGATGAGGGCTTAAGTAGGGTGCTCGTTCCAAGGGCCGGTGTGGACTCGATGGGTCGAATGGCCGCCTTCTTCACTGTAGATTCTATGATTCAGTGCCACCTCTGATGCATGAAAGCCTTCACTAAGACACCAGACAATTGTAGCAAGACTTCTTTATCCCTGTTCTCCAATATCTTTGCAGTAAAAGTCCAACATGCCATTTGCTTCCTAACTGCTTGCTGTACCTGAAAACTGTTGTTTTGTGTTTCTGTACGAATACACCCAAGTCTCTCTGAACATCAACATCTCTAAGTTTCATGCCTATTAAAAGATATTCTGCTTTTCTATTCTTATGCGCAAACCTCACACTTCTCCACATTATGCACCACCTGACATCTTGTTGCCCATTCACATTATTTGTCTATATCTCTTTGCATGTAAGGATTGGACACTTGACTGAAGTACTGATAGGCTACTTGCATCCCTGCACCAACATCTTGCCTGTATACAGAGCTTCTACTATAATAAGCCACCTCAAGGCACTTCATAAGAGCGCCATCAAACAAAATTTGCTCCCGCACCACATAAGGAGACATTAGGACATGTGACCAAAAAGTTGGTCACGCAGATTTTAAGGAACATCTCAAATGAGGAGAGGGTTGTAGAGAGGTGGGTTCTGAAGGAAATTCCAGAGTTTAAGGCCCTGGAAGCTGAAGGGAGAGTCACCAATGACGGAGCAACAATATCAGATCTGTACCAGGCCTGAATGGCACAGAGATCTTGAAGGGGCTGGTTTAGCACAGTGGGCTAAACAGCTGGCTTGTAGCGCAGAATAATACCAGCAGCGCAGGTTCAATTCCCGTATCGGCCTCCCCGAACAGGCGCCGGAATGTGGCGACTCGGTGCTTTTCACAGTAACTTCATTGAAGCCTACTTGTGACAATAAGCGATTATTATTATTAAGTGTTATAAGGCTGAAGAAAGTTTGTGAGAGAGAGATGGGCGAGGACACGGAGACATTTGAAAAAGGACAACAATTTTGAAATTGAAGGGTGAGATTTTCAGACCACCTGAGGTATGCTTTCCGGTGCCGGAGACGGCTCGCCGTTGGTCGCCAGTGGGATCTGCTGGTCCTGCCTATGTCCACGGTGTTTTACGTGGCTTGCCTGACCCACTGCTGGGAAACGCGCTGTGGGGTGTCACCTTTGGCAGCACCGAAGGATCGCTACCCAAGTGTTGCCGGACTGGGAGCCAGGTGAATGGGACTTGCTACAAGGTAGGAGATGAGTAACAGAGTTTCAGAACATAGAAAATAGAACATTACAGCGCAGTACAGGCCCTTCGGCCCTCGATGTTGTGCTGTCCTGTGAAACCCCTCTAAAGTCCTTCTACACTATTCCCTTATCGTCCATATGCCTATCCAATGACCATTTGAATGCGTTTAGTGTTGGCGAGTCCACTACTGTTGCAGGCAGGGCATTCCACGCCCTTACTACTCTCTGAGTAAAGAACCTACCTCTGACATCTGTCCTATATCTATCTCCCCTCAATTTAAAGCTATGTCCCCTCGTGCTGGACATCACCATCCGAGGAAAAAGGCTCTCAATGTCCACCCTATCTAATCCTCTGATCATCTTGGTATGCCTCAATTAAGTCACCTCTTAACCTTCTTCTCTCTGACGAAAACAGCCTCAAGTCCTTCAGCCTTTCCTCATATGATCTTCCCTCCATACCAGGCAACATTCTTGTAAATCTCCTCTTTACCCTTTCCAATGCTTCCACATCCTTCCTATAATGTGGCGACCAGAACTGCACGCAATACTCCAAATGCGGCCGCACCAGAGTTTTGTACAAGTGTAACATGACTTCATGGCTCCGAAACTTAATTCCTCTACCAGTAAAAGCTAACACACCATACTCAGAGAGCTGGGGTTTTTGGAGGGTGCTGAGAAGGGAGGCCAGCCAAGAGACCATTGCAAAGGTCCATATCAAAATGCAAGTATTTGGAAAATAACAAGTCGAATCACAAAAAGACATGATTGAAGGCACTGTTGCTAAGTTTACAGATGATACAAAAATCTGCAGAGGGACAAGTAGTATTGAGGAAGCAAGGGGGCTGCAGAAGGATTTGGACAAGCTGGGAGAGTGGACAATGAAGTGGCAAATTAAATACAATGTGGAGAAGTGTGAGGTAATGCACTTTGGGAAGAGGAATTTAGGCATAGACCATTTTTTAAATGGGGAAATGCTGAGGAAATCAGAAGCACAAAGGGACTTGGGACTTGTTCACGATTCTCTTAAGGTTAATTTGCAGGTTCAGTCGGCAGTTAAGAAGGCAAATGCAATGTTAGCATTCATGTCAAGAGGGCTAGAATATAAGACCAGGGATGTGCTTTTGAGGTTATATAAGGCTCTGGTCAGACCCCATTTGGAGCACTGAGAGCAGTTTTGGGCCCCATATCTAAGGAAGGTTGTGCTGGCCTTGGAAAGGGTCCAGAGGAGGTTCACAAGAATGATCCCTGGAATGAAGAGCTTGTCGTAGGAGGAACGGTTGAAGACTCTGGGTCTGTACTCGTTGGAGTTTAGAAGGATGAGGGGGGGTCTTATTGAAACAAACAGGATACTGGGTGGCCTGGATAGAGTGGAAGTGGAGAGGATGTTTCCACTTGTCGGAGAAACTAGAACCAGAGGACACAATCTCAGCCTAAAGGGACAATCCTTTAAAACAGAGATGATGATGAATTTCTTCAGCCAAAGGGTGGTAAATCTGTGGAACTCTTTGCAGCAGAAGGCTGTGAAGGCCAAATCACTGAGTGTCTTTAAGACAGAGATAGATAGGTTCTTGATTAATAAGGGGATCAGGGGTTATGGAGAGAAGGCAGGAGAATGGGGATGAGAAAAATATCAGCCATGATTGAATGGCAGAGCAGACTCGATGGGCCGAGTGGCCTAATTGTGTAACTATGCCTTATGATCTGATGATCTTATGTTTTCAAGGTACAGACTACATTCTCAGAAAGCAGCCACTAGTGAATGACTCACCTCTCCTTTATATTCCTCTCTGATGCTCCTCCTCAGGCTCCACTGTGAGTTGAAGTGATGAGGTAACTGCTGACTGTGCCTGGAGATTGCTGGAAGATCAGCAATTCATTAACCCAGGATGCGACCATATTCAGTCAACAGGAGCAACAGCAGCAATACCTTGGATGGCAGCCAATGACAATCTACTGTGTGGCAGGATTCCAGAGTGTACAGAGTATCGTTGATTGTGCTCACATGACCAGAGGGCCAACCTCCAGTCTCAATGCCTCTCCATTCCTGAAAAGAAAGGGCTGTCGCTCCTCCAATGTGCAGCTGATCTGCAACCATAGCAACCACATTCGTGGGTGTGAATGGCCCTTACTCTGGCAGCTGCCATTATTTTCTCATCCTGTAGTAACTTCTGGTGCCACCGTTCATAGAAGCATTTCAAAGACTATGGAATTGTTGGTGAGGGGCCAATGGTTATATTGCTGCTGTAATGCATGCCACCACCAACAAAAAACATGAAAGTGATATCATTCCTAACATACAAATTGGCTGCAAATCTACTGCCCCCTTTGTGTCTGTACAGGCAGACAATTCCTAACTGCCACCCTGTACCGATTGAGAAACAAACATTTTCTTCTGATGTGTCATCAAAGGTTCACTCCGAAGGTATATAATCTGAGAGTAAGGAGTCACTCATTTAAGATAGAGCTGAGGAGGAATTTCTTCTCTCAGAGGCTAGTGAATCAATGGAATTCTTTACTGCAGAGAGCTGTGGAGTTTGGTCGTTTAGTATGTTCAAGGCTGAGGTGGACAGATCTTCAATCAGTAAGGGAATCAAGGGTCGGGGGATAAGGCGGGAGAGTGGATTTGAGGATTATCATGTCAGTTATGGGGCTGGATGCTTCCACCCTGCCCACCGCAAGAACGCCACAGTTGAGATGCCGACAATGGATTCTCTGGTTGCCGGGCAGACGCGCCCTTGATCTCATTGGAGCAGTATCGATGGGCTGACTGGCCTACATCTTATGGTATAAACTTAAATCTGAACTGCAGTCAATATGCCATTCTCAGCTTGTTTAAAAATTAAGTAGTTATAATCAACCATGGAAAGAGATGAAAGTGTCACAATGTCACACGTCTTGCAGGTGGTAATATTCCCATGCTACTTCTGACCTGTTTTTCATGCTGGTCAAGGTCGCAGGTTTGGAGGGTGTTGCTGAAGGAGGCTTGGCAAGTCGCTGTCATGTTCATTGTACATGGTACAATGCTCCCCAAAGCTTGGCCACAATCTGCAAGTTACAAGTGGGATGGAAGACTCTCCAATTGCCTGACTGAGCGCATCCGCAACAGCATTCAAGAAACTTGGCATGATCCAGGACAAAGTAACCGTACTGATCAACACCCGCTGACCACTTTAAAAATTCACTCCTTCCTGCAGCAATGCACACCAGCAGCAACACGTACCAACGAACTTGCCAAGCCGTTCAACAGCACCTTCCAAATCATTTTGAAAAATATTTAGAATATCTAATTCACTTTTTCCAATTAAGCGGCAATTTAGCGTGGCCAATCTCCCTACCCTGCACAATTTTTGGGTTGTGGGGCGAAACCCACGCAAACACGGAGAGAATGTGCAAACTCCACACGGACAGTGACCCAGAGCCGGGATCGAAACTGGGACATCGGTGCTGTGAGGCAACCGTGCCAAGCACTTGTGCCACTGCGCTTCCCGCACATTCCAAACCTGCAGCCTCGACCATCTAGAAGAACCAAGGACAGCAGAAGCACGGAAACACAACCGGCTGGAAGCTCTGTGACGTTGCGTCATTTTCATTTCTGTCTGTGGCTGATTGAAATGATTTGTTTTCTGGAAGGTGATAATTGTGCACGTACCTCAAATTACCATCAAGTCAGAGCTTATCAACTCAGAACAATGACATCCTGCAAGGAATTATAAGCAGCAAGTCTAACAACGAGATTTTCAAATGATGACTAGACTGCCCTGTCCGCTCTCCAGTGCGCAGTTTCTTCTGGAAGACAGTTTGGCACATCAACTGGGCACCACAGTTACCTGATTCAAAGACCTCTGCCGTAATTCTCGGGTCGTTGCAATTCAATTTTCCCGCCAGCAGTGCACCCCCGCCAGCGGGTTTCCTGGCGGCATGGGTGGTTACAATGGGAAATCCCATTGACAAGTGGCGGGAGGATAGAATCTCGCCGCCAATGAACGCGCGCAGCCACCAATCACGCAGCTGGCGGACCGGACAATCACAAACGCACCCCCCATGTTTGGCTTTATGTTCACAAATGGCTTGGGACAATGACGTCTGAGTGGAAAAATATTAACAGTTAACCTGCTGGCTACAAAATGTATGTTTTCTTAATGAGTAGTTATTTGTCTCGATGTGTATGTGCCCCTATGCATATGTCAGTCCTCTCCGGTGACATCCAGAATAGGGGGCACAATTTAAAAGGGTCCCCCATTTAAGATGGAGATGAGGAGGAATTTCTTTGCTCAAATTATGATTAATCTTTGGAGGATAGGTCATTGAATCTATTCAGGGTTAAGTTAGGCAGATTTGTGACCTACAAGAGAATCAAGGATTATGGGGGACAAGTGAGGCTACAATCAGATCAGGCATGATGTTATTGAATGGAGAAGCAGGCTTGATGGGCCAAATGACCTACTCCTGCTCTTACATCTTTTGATCTAATGATCCCTAACAAGGGAGAATCTAACCATCTCACATTCAACAGCATCACTCAAACCCCCGCCATCAACATAATTGACCAGAAACCTAAATGGACTTGAGTTCAAATACCGTGGCCTCAAAAGCAAGGAAGGGTGTTGGAATTTTGCAGTGAATTATTCACCTTATGTCCCCCTTCTGCAAGCTACAAATGTGTTGTAAGACTTCCATTTGCCTGAATGAGTGCAGTTCCAGCAGTGCTCAAGAAGCTTGACGTTACTCAGGACAAAGTAGCCGTTCTGATCAGCATCCACCAACCGCCTTAAAAATTCAGTCCCTCCACCAATGCACAGTGGCAGCATTATGTACCACTGACAATAAGCACTACAGCCACTTGCTAAGCCCCCTTCAACAGCGCCTTCCAAACCTGTGACCTCGATCACTGAGAGAAACAAGATAAGAAGACGCATGGGAACACCACCAGCGACAGGTTCCCCTCTGTCGCCATCTGGGGTGGCCACTTACAATAAGAAACATGGACTGTCGCAATGCATAACAGGAAATGTGGACAATGTAAGGTTCAGGCTGGCTCAGAGCTTGAATGTATATTTGTGAACGAAGAATCCAGACAGCATCGAAACCCCCAACCGATTAGCATTTTGCTGGCCCATCTCCGTAAGACAAAAGACTGATACTTGAGTAACCAATACAATCCCAGACATTTCGGCGCCACTCCCTGTACTCAGGAAGCATCAACAACAGGGTCAATGACCGCTTAGGACACACCCGGCCATCAAGGTACCCACCCCTTTATTGGCTCAAATCAAATACAGTGATCAAGAACAACCCAATTACTGGGGTCCAAACCGAAGGACCGCTCAAAAGAGCGCGAAATTCCCCAAGGATAAAGAGAGAGACTGCCATGCTTTCAAGCTCTCTTGGACCTGGCGCTCCGGCAACGTCCACCTCCAATTGCAGCACCACCAGAAGCAAGTTCAAATTCAACGCCCACTACCAGACGGATAAGCCCAGCTGAGCAGCAGTTACTTCTCTAGACCCAGTAGATCCAGATTCGAACAACGGCCACTGTTCCTCTGACCTAAGCTGGGTGCCTGAAGTTAAGTACAGGTTGTCATAGTTGATAGGTGTAGTTTAACTAGTAGTATTTATGTTGCATGATTAACCTTGTGTGTAAATAAAGTACCATTGATCTTGACCTAACTAACTGGTGTTTGGCTCTTTGATCGATATCCAGTTGAACCTTGTGGTGGTATCATTTGATACTTGCCGATTCTGAGCAATATAATATCGATATCTAAAGAAAGAAAGGCATCCTTATTGATTGCCATATTTATAGCAGGTAAAAAAGACAACACCTCGAAACCACTCATCATCCTGACTTGGAACTGTATCGCCCTTTCTTCAATGTCACTGGGTCAAAATCCTGAAAGCTCCTCCCTGATAGCACGGTGGGTGTACCTACACCACATGGACGGCAGAGGTTCAAGAAGGCATCTCGCCACCAGCTTCGCAAGGGCATTTAGTGATGGGAAATAAATGTTGGCCTAGCCTAGGTCCCATGAAAGATTAAATAACAATACTGGAAAAGTTGCGGTGTCTACAGTAGAGAATGCTTAGTGGAGGTTTGTTATACATTTTAGATGAAGTAAATAAAGTCAAATTCTTTCCAAGCCCCAAGGGCTGTTAAGTTCAGGGCACAGATTTAAAGCGATTGGCAAAAGGTTCAGAGGTGACATGAGGAAGACCAGTGGCTAGGATTTGGAATGTGTTGCCTGATAGGGTGACGGACACAAATTCAGTCGTGGCTTTCAAACGGGATTTGGATAAATATTCAATAGAGAAAGAATTGTGGGGATCAATGAGCAGGAGAATGGGATAACTGGTTTGCTCCTCAAAAGGACAGTGAAAACTCGATGGGCCAATTGGTCTTCTGCTGTGCTGTGCTATTATCCCATGTCATTCACCATTCGAACACTCACAGGCAACCCTCGGCTTCACTCAACACCCACCTCTCAGGGCTGGTTTAGTTCAGTTGGCTGGACAGCTGGTTCATGACATAGAGCAAGGCCCACAGCGTGTGTCCAATTCCCGTACCGGTTGAGGTTATCAATGGAGGCCCTGCTTTCTCAACCTTGCCCTTCACCTGAGATGTGGTGATCCTCAAGTTAAATCACCACCAGGATGCTCTCCCCCTCAAAGGAGAAAGTAGCCTCTGGTCTTCTGGGATTATGGTGACTGTACTCCCGGCTGGGTAATAATTTGCAGTGTCTCCTGAATAATGATTCGATCTCTAACTTCAGATTGCAGGAGTCAATTTTACTGCTGCCTGCTGAAATTAAAACAGTCAGAAGATATGGTGTGGTATTCTGTGAGCCCCATGGCAGGAAATAGTCCCCTGCCCCCGCCATGGGACTTAGTCCCTGATGCGGAAATTATTTTAATTTTAAAAATAAATTGTATCCAATTAATTTTTTCCCAATAAGGGCAATTTAGCGTGGCCAATCCACCTCCCTGCACATCTTTTGGGTTGTGGGGGCGAAACCCACGCAAACACGGGGAGAATGTGCAAACTCCACATGGACAGTGACCCAGAGCCGGGCTCGAATATGGGACCTCGGCGCCGTGAGGCAACTGTGCTAACCACTTGCGCCAACGTACTGCCCCAGATGGGGGAATTCAGTCCTGTCGTTCAATCATGGCTCAGTTCTTGCTGCTCATCACGAGGTCTGGATACCGAACTGGCTAGGACATAGAAGGCAGAGAAGGGCAGCAAGGTGGTGCAGTGGGTTAGCCCTGTTGCCTCACGGCGCCGAGGTCCTAGGTTCGATCCCGGCTCTGGATCACTGTCCGTGTGGAGATTGCACAATCTCCCTGTTTTTGCGTGGGTTTCGCCCCCACAACCCAAAGATGTGCAGGGTAGTGGAATGGCCATGCTAAATTGCCCCATAATTGCGAAAAAAAAATATTGGTAATCTAAATTTAAAAGGAAATAGAAGGCAGAGAGTAGCAATGGAAGGGTGCTTTTCTGATTGGAGGTTTGTGACTAATGGTGTTCTGCTGTTCGTAGTAAATGATTTGGAGGAAAACGTAGCTGGTCTGATTAGTAAGTTTGTGGACGACACAAAGGTGGTGGAATTGCGGATAGCGATGAGGACTGTCAGAGGATACAGCAGGATTTAGATCATTTGGGGACTTGGGCGGGAAGATGGTAGATGGAATTTAATCTGAACGAATGTGAGGTAATGCATTTTGGAAGGTCTAATGCAGGTAGGGAATGTAGTGAATGGTAGAATCCTCAAGAGTATTGACAGTCAAAGTGATCTTGGTGTACAGATCACAGGTCACTGAAAGGGGCAACACAGGTGAGAAGGTAGTCAAGAAGGCATACGGCATGCTTGCCTTCGTTGGCCGGGGCATTGAGTATAAAAATTGGCAAGTCATGCTGCAGCTGTATAGAACCTTAGTTCGGCCACACTTGGAGTATGATGTTCAATTCTGCTCTCCACACTACCAGAAGGGTGTGGAGACTTTAGAGAGGGTGCAGAAGAAAGAATGCTTTCTGTGGTGAATATGTCAACGTTGGTGAGAGTCGTAGGTCACATGCCACATTTCATTCGTCTTCTGAGAAAGTAGAGTCATTGGTGGGCTTTTTTAACGATAGTGTCGGCATGGGGGGGGGGGGGGGACCAGGACAAGTTTTTGGTGACCTGGACACCTAAAAACATGAAGCTCTCGACCCTTTCTACTTCGTTCCCATTGATGTAGAGAGGGACATGTTCTTCACTACGCTTCCTGAAGTCGATGACAATCATCTTGACAAATACATGAATAGGATGGGAATAGAGGGATACGGACCCCGGAAGCTTAGAAGATTTTAGTTTAATCGGGCAGCATGGTCGGCACATGCTTGGAGGGCCGAAGGGCCTGTTCCTGTGCTGTACTTTTCTTTGTGCTTTGTTCTTGTTTGAGGCTCAAGTCATGCTCATTGGTAGAGTATAGAAACCTAGGCTGCTACTCCAATGAATTATGGGAGGACTGCTGTACTGTCAGCAGAGCTGTCTTTTGGAGGGGACATCAAAGCCATCGTCCCCTGCGCCCCCCCCCCACCACACAATCCTCCCCCACCCCGCCTCCATGCAGTGGATGTAAAGGTACCATGCTGCTATTTTAAAGAGCATGGGGATCTCCCTGGTGTCCTGACCCATAATTATTCGTCAATGAACATCACAAAACCAGATTGTCTGGTTAGAATCCCGCTGTTTGCGGCATCTTGCTGTGTGCGTATGGATTGCAGTGTTTCCGACATTAAAACAGTAACTTCACTTCAAAAATAATTCATTGGCTGCGAGGTACTTTGACATATCCGCTGATCATGAAATATGCTGCCTTAATGCAAGCCTTTATTTCTTTTATTGTGCTGTACATTTACATTTGGCCCAGTAAATAGAGCATTTATTCAATACATTGTGTGCAGAACTGACTGACGATTGCCTTAGCTTTTCACAGCTAAATGGCAGATGGTTCAAGTGTAGCCCTGAGCTAGCTGACTATTATCCCCACCCAACTTAATTCATTGCTGCTTACGTGGGAAAGACAACGCCCCAAACTTTCCAGCTGTTCCTGCCATCGGGATCGTTCGGTCCCGCTGTAGCCGAACCCCGAACGGGAAGACCCATTGGCAGAGGTGGGACTTGAATATTCGGCCATTGACGGGAACCCTCCACCGCCATAAAACGTGCCGAGGCGGGTGGAGGCACGGCGGGCAAATATCCCGTTTAATATTGCTCATTCATTTGCAATCAAGCCTTTATTTGAAGCTCCCAGCTCCCATTATAGAAAATAATCTTCTGATTGAAGTGGTGGAGAAGCGATTACTTTAATCCCTCCTTTGTTTAACTATACAAATTTCACTGGATTCCCAATAGCAGTTTTCCATTTCAACCTGGATTGTTTGCTTGGCTTGTTTGTTGCTATTGACAATTCTTATATTACAGCTGTGCTCTCTACAGATCATATTAGAAAATGCTGAACAAAAACCTGTATGCCCTTGTCTTTGTCGCCAAGATTGATTCAATAATAACCGTAATTATGTCCACTTATAATTCCATTAAACATAACATTCGCCGTTGTGCTGTTTTTATATCTTGAAATGGAACACCAATCTCCTTTGTGAGCATTAAGAATTCAAAATAGTTTTGGACACATACTCCCCTCTGCGGCAGGATGACAGTGTGCCACAGGTTGGAGAGGGTGGGCTCCATGATGAAGCATATTACTGTATAATCTGTGGAATTGAACGGTCCAATGCACTAAGTAGCTTTCGTTGTGCATCCTTTTCTTAAGCCCTTGAAGCTTATAGCATACAAAGAAGCCATTCAGTCCATTGCGTGTGTGCTAGCTCTTTGTGAGAGCAATTCAGAAGCTAACCCATTCTCCTGCTGCCTCCCTCTACTGCCTTTTATCATCTTCTGGTCCAGGTATTTACCCAATACATTGTGTTCTGCCTCAACCGCTCCCTCCAGGAAAGTATCCCCGGTTCCTGTGATGAGCAATGTGGAGATTGTGTTGCTCACCGCTCTCCTCACTCTCAGGGATAATTATGAATTGATGTCTCCTGCCCATCGGCTCTCCCTGGAATGGAAATGGACCTTTCCTTCATTTACTTCATCAAAACCCTTCCTAATTTTAATAACATCAATGGAACCTGCTCTTAGTTGCCTCTGATCCAATGGAAAAGTCCCAAAATCTCAGGTCTCTCATCATGACTGTAGTTTTCTGCTATGTTCTCTGCTGTGACTCCAAGCTATGTTTTGATTATGGGTGTGATTGAAACAGAAAGGCAAGTGTCACTTCTGTTCCGGTGAAACACATCTAACATCAAGCCCCCCCTCATCCACGCTCTCATCCCATGATAGATTTTCATAGGATTTACAGTGCAGAAGGATGCCATTCGGCCCATCGAGTCTGCACCGGCTCTTGGAAAGAGCACCCTACCCAAGCCCACACTTCCATCCTATCCCATAACCCAGTAACCCCACCCAACACAAAGGGCAATTTTGGACACTAAGGGCAATTTAGCATGGCCAATCCATGTAACCTGCACATCTTTGAACTGTGGGAGGAAACCGGAGCACCCGGAGGAAACCCAGGCACACATGGGGAGAACGTGCAGACTCCACACAGGCAGTGACCCAAGCCGTGAATCGAACCTGGGACCCTGGAGCTGTGAAGCAATTGTGCTAATCACTATGCTACCGTGCTGCCCATCCTGAAACACAGTTTACCCTTAACCAAACAAAAGAATGCTGGAAAAACAAACCAGGTCTGGCAGCATCTGTAGGGAGCGAGAATCAGAGTTAACGTTTCAAACGATGTGTGGCGCGAATGTAACTTGCCACTTGTCAGCTCAAGCCTGGATATTGCCCAGGTCTTGCGACATTATCAATGACTTGGAGGAGGGGGCTGAAGGGTGGGTCAGTAAATAACCCTGATAAGTGCGAGGTGATTCATTTTGTAGAAAAAATTTGAATGCGGATTACAGGGTCAACGGCAGGGTTCTGAGGAATGTGGAGGAACAGAGAGATCTTGGGGTTCATGTCCACAGATCTCTGAAGGTTGCCACTCAAGTGGATAGGGCCATGAAGAAGGCTTATAGTGTGTTAGCGTTTATTAACAGGGGCTTGAGTTTAAGAGCCGTGGGGTTATGCTGCAACTATACATGACCCTGGTGAGACCACATTTGGAGTATTGTGTGCAGTTCTGGTCACCTCACTATTGGAAGGATGTGGAAGCATTGGAAAGGGTGCAAATGAGATTTACCAGGATGCTGCCTGGTTTGCAGGATAGGTCTTATGAGGAAAGGTTGAGGGAGCTAGGGCTTTTCTCTTTGGAGCGGAGGAGGGTGAGAGGCGACTTATTAGAGGTTTATAAGATGATGAGGGGGATAGATAGAGTGGGCGTTCAGAGACTATTTCCTCGGGTGGATGTAGCTGTCACAAGGGGGCATAACTATAAGATTCAGGGTGGGAGATATAGGAGGGATGTCCGAGGTAGGTTCTTTACTCAGAGAGTGGTTAGGGTGTGGAATGGACTGCCTGCTGTGATAGTGGAGTCAGATACTTTAGGAACTTTCAAGCGGTTATTGGATAGGCACATGGAGCACACCAGAATGACAGGGAGTGGGATAGCTTGATCTTGGTTTCGGACAATGCTCAGCACAACATCGAGGGCCGAAGGGCCTGTTCTGTGCTGTACTGTTCTGTGTTCTATTTGGGCACGACTTCTTCAGTATTCAAGGGATTGCAAGTGGCGTTGAACATTGTGCAATCATCAGCGAACATCCCCACTTCTGACATTATGTTGGATGGAAGATCATTGATGAAGCAACTGAAAATGTTTTGGCCTAGGACACTCCACTGAGGAACGCCTGCAGTGATGTCCTGGATCTAAGATGATTGACCTCCAACCGCCAAAACCATCTTCCTTTGGGCCAGGTATGATTCCAACCTGCGGAGGGTTTCCCCCCATATTCCCATTGACTTCAGTTTAGCTAGGGCTCCTTGATGTCACACTCAGCCAAATACTGCCTTGATGTCAAGGGCAGTCACTCTCATCTCACCTCTGGAGTTCAGCTATTTTGCCCATGTTTGAACCAGGGCTATTATGAGGTCAGGAACTGAATAACCCTGGTGCAACCCAAACTGAGCATCAGTGTGAAGGCTATTGCGTTGATGACCTCTTCCATCACTTTTCTGATGATTGAGAGGAGACTGATAGGGTGGTAATTGGACAGTTTGAATTTGGACTGATTTTTGTGTCCAGGACACACCCGGGCAACTTTCCACATTGCCAGGTAGATGCCAGTGTTGTAGCTGTACTGGAACAGCTTGGCTTGGGTTGTGGCAAGTTCGGGAGCACAAGTCTTTAGTACAATTGCTGGAATATTGTCAGGGTCCATAACCTGTGCAGTATCCAGTGTCTTCACCCATTTCTTGATATCACATGGAGTGAATTGAATTGGCTAAAGACTGGCATCTGGGATACCCGGGACCTCTGAAGGAGGCTCAGCTGGATCATCCTTTGGCAGCACGGTAGCATTGTGGATAGCACAATTGCTTCACAGCTCCAGGGTCCCAGGTTCGATTCTGGCTTGGGTCACTGTCTGTGTGGAGTCTGCACATCCTCCCCGTGGGTTTCCTCCGGGTGCTCCGGTTTCCTCCCACAGTCCAAAGATGTGCAGGTTAGGTGGATTGGCCATGATAAATTGCCCTTAGTGTCCAAAATTGCCCTTAGTGTTGGGTGGGGTTACTGGGTTATGGGGATAGGGTGGAGGTGTTGACCTTAGGTAGGGTGCTCTTTCCAAGAGCTGGTGCAGACTCGATAGGCCGAATGGCCTCCTTCTGCACTGTAAATGTAAATTCTATGATCCACTCCACAGCCCTGGCTGAAGATTGTCGCAAATGCCTCAGCCTTCTCTTTTGCACCCATGTGCTGAGCTTTTCCTTCATTGAGGATGGAGATATCTTTGGAGCCTCCTTCTACAGTGCGTTGTTTAATTGTTAACCAACATTCACGGCTGGATGTGGCGTGGAATTCAGAGCTTACATCTGGGCCAGAATTCTCCAGTCATTAGGAATCTCTGTTCCCGCTGGCAGTGCAACCCCATCCGGAGGTATCCCGACGGCGTGGGGTGCCTTCAATATGAAGTGGCAAGGTGGTAGAATCCTGCCACCAGCAAACAGCACGCCACAGAGAAACACATGGCTGGGGGAGAGGAAAATCTAGCTCCTGATCCTTTGGCTGGGGATCAATCATCTCTGTCTAATACTTGTCGCTTATGCTGTTTAGCATGCAAGTAGTCCTGTGTTGTCGCTTCACTAGGTTAATACCTCATATTTATATATGCCGACTGTTGCTCCTGGTTTGTCCTCCTGCGCTCTTCATTGAACCAGGGTTGGTCCTTTGACTTGTTGGAAATGGTAGAATGCTGGGTATGTTAGGCCTAAGGTTACAGATTGTGGTTGAGTACAATTCTGATGCCGCTGATGATCCACAGCGCCTCATGGATGCCCAGTCTTGAGTTGCTAGAAATGTTCAAAGTCTATTCCATTTAGCACAGTGGTTGTGCCACACAACACAACAGAACTTCAACTCCACAAGGACTGTGCGGTGGTCACTCCTGCAGGCACTGTCATATACAGATGCACCTGCGGCAGGCAGGGTGGTGAGGACGAAGTCAACTCCACCTACCCTGCACATCTTTTGGGTTGTGGGGGTGAGACCCATGCAGACACGTGGAGCATGAGCAAACTCCACACGAATAGTGACCCAGGTCAGTATTGAACCCTGGTCTTCAGCACCGTGAGGACGCAGTGCTAACCACTGCACCACCGTGCCACCCTTTCTTTTTGCATATTATTGGTTCCCTCGCCACCTGCCATAGTCCGTGACCAGCAGATTTACCTTTTAGGACTCAGCCAGTTCGGTCTGTGGTGATGTCATTTGGTGATGGACATTGAAGTCCCCCACCCAGAGTACATTCTGTGCCCTTGACACCCTCAGTGTTTCCTCCAAGTGGTGATCAATGTGGAGGAGTACTGATTCACCAATTGTGTGGGAGGACAGTCCAGGGTATTCAGCGGGGTGTTTCCTTATCCATTAATCTGATGCCATGAGACTTGTTGAGGACTCCCAGGAGAACCCCTTCTCGACTGTATTACAGCTGTACCAACACCTCTGCTGGGTCTGTCCTGCTAGTGGGGCAGGATATACCCAGGAATGGTGATAGTGGTGTCTGGGACATTTTTTGCTATGATTCCGTGAGTATGACTATGTCAGGCTGTTGCTTGACCAGTCCATGAGACAGCTCTCCCAACTTTGGCACAAGCCCCCAGATGTTAGAAAAGAGGCTGTTCCAGGGTTGACAGGGTTGGGTTTGCCGGTATTATTTCTAGTGCAGCTGCACATTAAAGATGCACATTATAAACACATAATGAAAACGCATTTGCGGCCAGATTCTGAACATTAGCCATTGCATCGAAATAGAATGTGACCCAAAATGGAGATCACTTTAATAGATTATTAAACGAGTAATGGCACGCTTAATGTTTGACTGAATAATGTGGATAACATTTGTCAAGGAGTTCTCTCTTCTGTTTATTGCCATTGGCAAAATCATTCAGTAATACCCAACATGAGTAAAACTGTGAAGAGCTGAGAGTTGGAAGCAGCAACCGGTCATTGCAAGGTTGATTTTTACTGGATAAATTTATACCATTAAACAGCCATATTGATTTTTGCCTGTGGACTTCAGTGTTGGCTAGGCAACCGGCAAGGCTTGTAGATAAAAAAAAAGTCTGCTCACTCAGAGGTTTCATCCGTGGTCCGTCTCACAGAAAACTATTAGGCTAATGGTTAAGTTAGTGACTGAGAAAACGACGACAATTTAGGAATGGGTTCTTCTCTGAGTGCCTCCTCTGCCTCCGATTGCAAAGTCTCACTGTGCAGAATGTAATTCTGGTTGTTAGTTTCAGAGCAGATTTCATTCATTTATCTCTCATAAAGCTGTGGCCTGGAATTTAGGGCTGCGCGGTGGCACAGTGGTTATCACTGTTGCTTCATAGTGCCAGGGACCCAAGTTCAATTCCCGCTTGGGTCACTGTCTATGTGGAGTCCGTACGTTCTCCCCGTGTCTATGTGGGTTTCCTCCGGGTTCTCCCGATTCCTCCCACAAGTTCTTTTTCCAGCTGCGATCCTTTTTTGCTGGCTGGTGGACTTCCACAGTCAGAGAGGGAGTTTTTAGGGTTTCCTGAAAAAGGCGTTTATTTCCCTTCTGCAGCGGCTCTCCTTCCAGCACTGTATCACACCTTCAGTGTGGTAAATCCAGATGCTTTTCTTCACACCACATGCACACAGACCAACGGACAGGCACAGGCAGAGAGGCAGGCATGCGGGCAAAAACAGGGGAACTTTTAACCCCTTTTGTCGTGTTTGTGGTGTCTTTCTCTTTCAGACAGTACAGCCGAAAAGCTGGGTCACCTGACTTGAGGGACCAATGGGAACTGAGAGTGAGTGATCACACCAGAGGGTGGAGTCGGGGAAGAATACATCTAGCAGCCTTGTAGTAAGGTGTAAGGACTTGGAGCTGTGGTCCAAGGCACCTTAATGTTGCAAAACCTCCTGTACCAAATTACTCTTTATTAATAAACATCTTCTTGTTCCTAATAAAGTCTGAACTCTCTTGACAACACCCGAAGTGTGCCGCAATAGATAACATATTGGCGACGAGGTTAGTAAATTGGATGTCACCACCTCCGAGCACCCAAATTAATTGAACTTTGGAAAACAGGAATAACTCAGCCGAGTGCCTGTTTTAGGGGAATAGGCTCAAAGAGATCTGGTGAATTAGTGCCAGACTCTGAGGGGCAGATGAAGTAACGGACCCCCTGTGGCGGTGAGTCAAGGGGTTTGAAAAGTTGTAGTAAATAAAAATGAAAAGAGATCAGCCTTCAGGAACAAGAGAAGTAAAACTTGTCTTCAAGAGAAATTGAATAAAAAAGGACAGTGTTTGAAGTGAAAGGAATATATACTCAGCTGGAAGAGAGCTGTGGTCCAGATTTAAAAAGAAGGAATAAAAGGCAGAAATTGCTGCACTTAAACAGGTTCAGGTGCTAAAAAGAGTAAAAGGGGAAGAAAAGCCTCAGGGAATGACCTAAGATTGGTGGAGTTGCAGAGAGCGAGGGGGACTGTCAGAGAATACAGCAAAATATAGATAGATTGGAGAGTTACATAGAACATAGAACAGTACAGCACAGAACAGGCCCTTCGGCCCTCAATGTTGTGCCGAGCCATGATCACCCTACTCAAACCCACGTATCCACCCTATACCTGTAACCCAACAACCCCCCCCTTAACCTTACTTTTATTAGGACACTACGGGCAATTTAGCATGGCCAATCCACCTAACCCGCACATCTTTGGACTGTGGGAGGAAACCGGAGCACCCGGAGGAAACCCACGCACACAGGGGGAGGATGTGCAGACGCCACACAGACAGTGACCCAACCGGGAATCAAACCTGGGACCCTGGAGCTGTGAAGCATTTATGCTAACCACCATGCTACCCTGCTGCCCAGTTGGGCAGAGAAATGGCAGATGGTGTTCAATCCAGGCAAATGCGATGTGCTGCATTTTGGAAGATCTAATTCAAGAGTGGACTATGCGGTCCATGGAAGTGTCCTGGGGAAAATTGATGTACAGAGAGATCTGGGAGTTCAGGTCCATTGTACCCTGAAGGTGGCAACGCAGGTCGATAGAGTGGTCAAGAAGGCATACAGCATGCTTGCCTTCATCGGACGGGGTATTGAGTACAAGAGTCGGCAGGTCGTGTTACAGTTGTATAGGACTTTGGTTAGGGCACATTTGGAATACTGCGTGCAGTTCTGATCGCCACATTACCAGAAGGATGTGGATGCTTTAGAGAGGGTGCAGAGGAGGTTCACCAGGATGTTACCTGGTATGGAGGGTGCTGGCTATGAAGAAAGGTTGAGTAGATTAGGATTGTTTTCATTGGAAAGACGGAGGTTGAGGGGGTCCTGATTGAGGTCTACAAAATTATGAGAGGCATGGACAGGGTGGATAGCAACAAGCTTTTTCCAAGAATGGGGGTGTCAATTACAAGGGGTCACGATTTCAAGGTGAGAGGGGAAAGTTTAAGGGACATGTGCGCGGAAAGTTTTTTACGCAGAGGGTGGTAGGTGCCTGGAACGCTTTGCCAGCGGAGGTGGTAGAGGCGGGCATGATAGCATCATTTAAGATGCATCTAGACAGCAATATGAATGGGCGGGGAACAGAGGGAAGTAGATCCTTGGAAATTAGGCAACAGGTTTAGAAAAAGGATCTGGATCGGCGCAGGCTGGGAGGGCCGAAGTGCCTGTTCCTGTGCTGTAATTTTCGTTGTTCTTTGTTCTTTGAGTTATTGCAGGAGTCCCGATCGGAATAAAACCTGCAGCGTATCTGGGGAGAGAGAAAGGACCCTGCACTGGGGGACTGCCAGCAGAAACGTTCTGGCATTTTGGAGAGATGTTCCCAACCTGTTGAAAAATACATGATGTGGAGATGCCGGCGTTCGACTGGAGTGAGCACGGTAAGAAGTCTTACAACACCAGGTTAAAGTCCAACTGGTTTGTTTCAAACACTAGCTTTCGGAGCACTTCTCCTTCCTCAGGCAAATGAAGAGGTATGTTCCAGAAACATATATATAGACAAAGCCGAAGATGCAAGACAATGCTTTGAATGCGGGCATTTGCAGGTAATTAAGTCTTTACAGATCCAGAGATAGGGGTAACCCCAGGTTAAAGAGGTGTGAATTGTCTCAAGCCATGACAGTTGGTAGGATTTCACAAGCACAGGCCAGATGGTGGGGGGGGGGGGGGGGGGGGGGGGGGGGGGGTGGATATAATGCAAAATGAATCCAAGGTCCCGGTTGAAGCCCTACTCATGTGTGCGGAACTTGGCAACACGTTTCTGCTCTGCGATTCTGCGTTATCACGTGTCCTGAAGGCCGCCTTGGAGAACGCTTACCCGAAGATCAGATGCTGAATGTCGTGCGATGTCCGTTCATCCGTTGTCGCAACGTCTGCATGGTCTCACCAATGTACCATGCTTCGGGACATTCTTTCATGCAGCGTATGAGGTAGGCGAGTTGCACGAGTATGTACCGCGTACCTGGTGGGTTGTGTTCTCACATGTAATGGTGAGGAAGGAGCAGTGCTCCGAAAGCTAGTGATTTGAAACAAACCTGTTGGACTTTAACCTGGTGTTGTGAGACTTCTTACTGTGTTAAAAAAATGCAAGATGTTAACAAGTTTTAAAAGAAGACATTGGTCCTGACTGGACAGCACGGGAGCCACGAGTGAAATGAACAAAAAGATTGATATTCGAACAAGGAGAGAAAAAAATGGACTTTCCAGCCAGCCTGAAAAAAAAGAAACAGTTCAGAAACTGATGTTGGAATCGTCCAGCAGCAAAATAGCGACTTTAAACAGTTTAAAAGGGTCTTAAAAAGAAAAAGCTGAATTTCCCGCCAAAGCCCCAAAAGTATGGGGAAAGCAAAGTGAGGGAGAAACGGCAGCTTTGGCAGTTAAAAAAAAAGTTGACGTCTTAAAGCGGTAATGCAGTTAAAGTTGTACAACAATTAATACAATTTTAATTTCTCTGCTGTTTGGCCTTTCACACCTTTTTCTTCTCTCCAAGGGGACTGCCAATAGCACTCTCTTCTCTTGATTTCTGTGGCTATGGCTCATCTTTCATTCCCTCACCCTACAGTATAAATATTTCCCACTTTATATGCCTTTTAGCTTTGACAAATGATCATCTGGACAAGAACCATGAGCTCTTTTCTCTCCTTACAGATACTGCCAGACGTGCTGAGAGTTTCCAGCATTTTCTCTTTTGGTTCCTGGCCTACCTGTATCCGTCTGTAAAATCTTTATCTCCTCTTCACTGCCTGTTTTCCCACTTATTTAGTATCACCTGCAAATTTTGCCATCTTGCTCTCCGTCCCTGCTTCCAGATCATTTATGTAGATTGTAAACAGTTGACGTCAGAGGACTGAACCCTGCAGCACTCCGCTAGTTACATTTCACCAGCCAGAGAAGGACCCATTTATCCGAACCCTCTGTTTTCTGCCAGTCAGCCAGTCCTCAATCCAGTCGAGTACTCTACCCCCAACCCCTGCCATCTCACATTCTGGGACAGTCTTTTATGTGGCACTTAATCAAATGTCTTCTGGAAGTCTAGTTATAACACATCCACACACCTTAAATGACTAAACAAAGTACTGAAAACAAGTAGTACAGAGTGGGTCCCATCCTTTTTGTGTTGTAATACCAAGTTCCTTGAGAGGTTCAGCAATAAATGACATGCAAATTATAAAGCTGTCTTCAGTCAGAAAGTAAGATAAACCACAGTAGAAGTGGTAAGAGTGAAGAATGATGTGGAGATGCTGGCATTGGGCTGGGGTGAGCACAATAAGAAGTCTTACAACACCAGGTTAAAGTCCAACAGGTTTGTTTCAAACACTAGTTTTCGTAACACTGCTCCTTCCTCAGGTGAATGAAGAGGTATGTTCCAGAAACAAATATATAGACAAATTTAAAGATGCCAGACAATGCTTAGAATGCGAGCATTTGCAGGTAATTGAATCTTTACAGATCCAGAGATGGGGTAACCCCAGGTTAAAGAGGTGGAATTGTCTCAAGCCAGGACAGTTGGTACGATTTCGCAAGCCCAGGCCAGATGGTAGGGGATGAATGTAATGTGACATGAATCCCAGGTCCCGGTTGAGGCTGAATTCATGTGTGCGGAACTTGGCGATAAGTTTCTGCTCAGCCATTCTGCGTTGTTGCACGTCCTGAAAGCCGCCTTGGAGAATGCTTACCCGGAGATCAGAGGCTGAATGCCCTTGACTGCTGAAGTGTTCCCCTACTGGAAGGGAACATTCCTGCCTGGTGATTGTCGCGCGATGTCCGTTCATTCATTGTCGCAGCCTCTGCATGGTCTCGCTAATGTACCACGCCTCGGGACATCCTTTCCTGCAGCGTATGAGGTAGACAACATTGGCCGAGTCACACGAGTAAGTGCCACGTACCTGGTGGGTGGTGTTCTCATGTGTAATGGTGGTATCCATATCGATGATCTGGCACGTCTTGCAGAGATTGCCATGGCAGGATTGTGTGGTGTTGTTGTCACTGTTCTGAAGGCTGGGTAGTTTGCTGCAAACAATGGTTTGTTTGAGGTTGCGAGGTTGTTTGAAGGCAAGTAGTGGGGGTGTGGGGATGATCTTGGCAAGATGGTCATCTTCATCGATGACATGTTGGAGGCTGCGAAGAAGATGTCGTAGTTTCTCCGCTCCGGGAAAGTACTGGACGACGAAGGGTACTCTGTCGGTTGTGTCCTGTGTTTGTCTTCTGAGGAGGTTGGTGCTGTTTTTGCTGTGGCGCGTTGGAACTGTTGATCGATGAGTAGAGTGTCATATCCTGTTCGTACAAGGGCATCTTTCAGCGTCTGTAGATGTCTGTTACGTTCCTCCCTGTCTGAGCAGATCCTGTGTATATGGAGGGCTTGTCCATAGGGGATGGCTTCTTTAATGTGTTTGGGGTGGAAGCTAGAGAGGAGGAGCATCGTGAGGTTATCCGTGGGCTTGCAGTAAAGCGAAGTGCTGAGGTGACCGTCCTTGATGGAGACGAGTGTGTCCAAGAACGCAACTGATTTTGGAGAGTAGTCCATGGTGAGTCTGATCGTTTTAGTGATTCTTCGCTGTGGTTCCAAAGGAAAAATATGTCATCGATGTATCTGGTGTATAACGTTGGTTGAAGTCCTGTGCAGTGAGGTCTTATTCAAACTTGTGCATGAAGATGTTGGCGTATTGAGGTGCGAATATGGTCCCCATGGCTGTCCCGTGCGTCTGGATGAAGAACTTGTTGTCGAAGGTGAAGACGTTGTGATCCATAATGAAGCGGATAAGTTGCAGAATTGCATCTGGAGATTGGCAGTTGACGGTGTTGAGTACTGAGCCTGTTGCAGCAATGCCGTCGTCATGGGGGATGCTGGTGTAGAGTGCCGAGACATCCATTGTGACGAGGAATGTTCCTGGTTCAACTGGTCCATGGGTGCTGAGTTTTGTAGGAAGTCCGTCGTGCCGTGACAGAAGCTCGGTGTACGTTGTACGATGGGTTTTAAGATGCCCTCGATGTAGCCAGAGAGGTTCTCACACAGTGTTCCATTGCCTGAAATGATAGGACGGCCCGGTGTGTTGGCTTTGTGTATTTTTGGGAGGCAGTAGAGATCTCCAATGCGGGCTGAGAGCAAGTAGGGTGCTCTGAAGGTCTGGATCCAAGGTCTTGATCAGTCTGTTGAGTTGGAGGATGTGTTCCTTGGTCGGATCTTCGGGTAACTGTCTATAGTGTTCCTGGTTGTTGAGTTGTCGGTATACTTCTCTGCAGTAGTCCGTTCTGTTCAGTGTGACGGTGTCTCCTCCTTTGTCTGCTGGTTTGATGACTATGTTGCGGTTGGTCTTGAGAGCGTGGATGGCGCTGTGTTGTGCTTGGGTGACTTTTGGGGCTGTCTTGTGAATGCAACTGATGTATCTGGCATTGACGCGACTCCTGACGGCTTGAGCATACATGTCGAGTCTACAGCAGCGGCCTTCCAGAGGGGTCCAATTCGACTCTTTCCTCTTCGGTTGCCACACCACGGGTCTCTCGGTCTGCTCTTCCGGTTCATAGGTAGTCTCCTTGGCTTCGTTGTCGGCCTCTTGGGGTCTGTGGAAGAATTCCCGGAGCCTCATTTGCCTGATGAATTCCTCCGTGTCTGCCGCGAGACTGATGGGGTCCATTTTGGTGGTGGTGCAGAAATTGAGCCCTCTGCTGAGGACTTCGATTTCGTTTGGTTGAAGGGTGTAGTCCGACAAGTTGACAATAGATTTCCCTGTATTGTTTTCTACTGTGGTACCGGGGGAGGCTTGGTTGCTGCTGGTAGTGATGCCAAATTTCTCAAGCTTCCTGTTTTTGGTGTGCATATAGGTGGCATAGTATCGTTATCTCATTTGTTTGGCGGTCTTCCGCAGCTGGTCTGCTGCATCCTGAGTGCAAGTTGAGAATATGGCCTCTATCTTGGTTTCCAGGTTGCGTCGTCTGCTGTAGAGCTGGCGTACGAGATGGTTGAGGAGTGTGAGAGAGGTGCGGCGGCAGAGTCTCTCAGCGTAGTCTGTGTTGTAGGTTGACTTGAGTGGGTTTGTGATCTGTAGCCCTTTTGGGATCTTGTCTGCTTTCTTGCATCTTTGGAGAAACTTAATGTCCGTGTCTATATGCACGATCTTCCTGGAGATCCTCTCCACTTTGAGCCAACAGTTTGCGGTGTCGATGGTAGCCATGATGTGGAGATGCCGGCGTTGGACTGGGTCGGGCACAGTAAGAAGTCTTACAACACCTGGTTAAAGTCCAACATGTTTGTTTCAAACACTAGCTTTCGGAGCACTGCTCCGAAGTGAAGAAAATAGGGCAGCAGGGTGGCGCAGTGGGCTAGCACTGCAGTCTCACGCCGCTGAGATCCCAGGTTCGATCCCAGCTCTGGGTCACTGTTCGTGTGGAGTTTGCACATTCTCCCCGTGTTTGCATGGCTGGGTTTCGCCCCCACAACCCAAAGATGTGCAAGGTAGGTGGATTAAACACACTAAATTGCCCCTTAATTGGAAAAAATGAATTAAGCACTCTAAGTTTATAAAAAAACAAAAAAAAAGTGTGAAGAAAATAGAGGTGGATAAACTTCATGGAGAGCAACTGCAAATGGAAAATGAGTTAAAAGTGTGTAACCTAAACCTAATTGAGAAGTGGCCCGAGCTATATAAAAGCTGAGGAAAAAAAGCAAGCACTATGAAAAAGGTGAAAGTAGCTGGGAAATCTATTAGGGCCAGTTAGAAACAGTACAACATTCCCCAACATGCGTGAAGGAACTGGGTGGAGTTAGAGCAAGAAGATGTGAATAAAAGGTAAAAAGAGTTGGGAGAAAAAGCACAATCGGAACTCAACAACAGTAGACATAGCCTGGAACTCAGAGAGCCACTGAAACCCCGTAATGGATGCTGTCAGTTTTGTGATGGGTGAGAAAACAACCAGTGTCAGAGTGAAACGCATCAAAGATTCGATCCATGGTGCTCACGTAGGACATCCTGTATCATCTGCTCCAAGAGTCACCATACTGTTGAAGCAGAAATTAGACCAGAGCTGTGATTGGGAATTCTCCAGAGATCCAATTGAATGATCAAACTGCCAGTCATGTGGAATACACAAAGGAGCTGGAGAAATTGGCATGATGCAGAGAGGCAGAAACTGTCCGGTTTTTGAGGAAGAATTTACAATGGACAAACCCAAATAGAGAAGGCAACTGTTGGAAATAGTTAGCAATTCAGGAGAATTCTCCAAGAAATATAACAAGAAGGAAGAAATGTTGAACACAGAAGGAATGTGTGATTTAACCATAAAATCTTGAACATGTCACTTTGGGCGGGCTTGGCAGGGGTGTTTCTCATCGGATCATTGGGTGAGATCCACACCGCTATCTAAACAGAAATCTGGATGGGATTAGCGGAGTTGTTCCCTACAATCTAACGGCACGTTGTTCCTATTTTGGACCCTGTCAGGGAATCCCCCCAATCCGAGCCGCAATTATCGTCATTTCCTGTGTGCCTCAATGCAGGAAGAGATCGGGATGCCATTTTTAAATGGCACCCCAATCTCTTGACTGCATTACATGACCCCCGAATCCCCCCAACGCCGCAACTCACCTGTTTGAGGGGGGCCCCTTAAGCCCCCCGCACCCCACCACATATTGGCATGGCGTCCCTGGGCCCGATCCCTGGATGGGCAAAATTCCAGCCTGGCACCCGGGCACCCCGTCAGTGCACCTGGGCACCCTGGCAATGCCAGTCAGGCACCTGGGTGGCTCTGCCAGGGTGGCCAGGTGGCACTGCCAGGGTACCATGCTGGCCATGCAAAGGTAACTGCATGGCACCAGTAGTGGCAGGGTTCCAGGCTGGCCAGAGGCAAACTACCCGGGGGCCTCTGATCACCTGGGAAACCCCTACGCGCCGGTATGCTGAGTCCCCATTTGTGAGGACCAGGACTAGTTGGCGCTCGAGGCCCCTAGTTGCCAGGTGGCTGTTCCATCTGGTGTCAGCAGGGCTAAGTGAGGTTCTAAACTCACTAAACTGTGCGAAGCTGGATGCCGTTCACATGGATATCGCAACGTCTCGCAGGGTCTGGTGGGATCTCGCGAGGTGTGAGGCCTTCTGCAATTCTGTGGGAGGCCTCTCCCGGGATCTACCGGCAGCGTCCCACACGGATTCTGGCGGAACACACCTGGTTAATCGTGCTCTTAGTCATTTCTTTGGGTCTTGGGGAGTTCTCGCCAGTCAAGCTCGCACTTGGAAATGTTTCTAACATTGGGGCGCTAAACCCGCCAGTGAGACCCGCTCTTCAGCGATCAGTCAGCCATTTTGAAAGGGTGCCCCAATCTCTAAGTGAGCTTGACGTTTCCCCACACCTTCCACCCATGGGCAATATCACCCCTGCACATATTGGCATTAGCCTCACCCCCCCTAAGTGAGGGCATTCGGTTATGGGGTTGGTGAGGGCCCCCTCCCTTTTCAGGCCTCCCCACCACCCCCTTCTGGGCCCCCCTTTCAGGACCCCCCCCCCCTTACCCTTCTCCCGCTGCCAGCTTTCGTATCCCCCCTCAGCCCTCCTTTCATTGGCCAGGATCCCTCAGTCTCAGACCTTTACCACCTGGCAGTGCCTGGGTGGCAATGCAAGTTGCCAGGCTGGCAGTGCTCAGGTGCCAAAGGGAGAGCCAGGGGACCTCCAGGTCCCTGACCACCCAGGGGTCTCCAAAGGCCTGGGAAACCCCCCAAGTGCCATAAGACCCAGTCTACATTTGTGTGGACCAGTATTAAACGTTGCCCAGTGCAGGCATCATTGGTGAGGCTGTTCGTTCCCGAGCGCTGGGAGAATATGGCGCAGACATATTTAAATGAGCCGTGCAAGATCCAGATTGCGACGTCTCATGAGGTTCTGATGAATCTGAATTAACCAAAGAGAAGGAATTGGTGGATGTTGAGTCTGGAGAAGGGTTTGTAGATAACCTGGGTTGCATTGAGATCCAAAAGATGAGGTCTTGGGCATCTTGAAAAATATTAAGATGGATACGTCCCCAAGGCTTGATGAGATCTACCCCAGAATACTGAAGGAGGCAAGAGATGAAATTGTTGAGGCCTTGACAGAAATCTTTGGATCCTCACTGTCTTCAGGTGATGTCCCAAAGGAATGGAGAATAGTCAATATTGTTCCTTTGTTTAAGAAGGGTAGCAAGGATAATCCAGGGAACTACAAGCCGCTGAGCCTTCCGTCAGTGGTAGGGAAATTACTGGAGAGAATTCTTCGAGACAAGATCTACTCCCATTTGGAAGCAAGTGGTCATATGAGCGAGAGGCAGCACGATTTTGTGAAGGGGAGGTAGTGTCTCACTAACTTGATAGAGTTTTTCAAGGAGGTCACAAAGGTGATTGATGCAGGTAGGGCTGTGGATGTTGTCTATATGGACTTCAGTAAGGCCTTTGACAAGGTCCCTCATGGCAGACTGGTACAAAAGGTGAAGTCACATGGGATCAGAGGTTAGCTGGCAAGGTGGATACAGAACTGGCTAGGTCATAGAAGACAGAGGGTAGCAATGGAAGGGTGTTTTTCTGATTGGAGGACTGTGACTACTGGTGTTCCACAGGGATCAGTGATGGGACCTTTGCTGTTCGTAGTATATATAAATGATTTTGAGGAAAATGTAACTGGTCTGATTAGTAAGTTTGCGGACGACACAAAGTTTGGTGGAATTGCGGATAGTGATGAGGACTGTCAGAGGATACAGCAGGATTTAGATCGTTTGGAGACTTGGGCGGAGAGATGGCAGATGGAGTTTAATCTAGACAAATGTGAGGTAATGCATTTTGGAAGGTCTAATACAGGTAGGGAATATACAGTGAATGGTAGAATCCTCAAGAGTATTGACAGAGAGATCTTGGTGTACAGGCCCACAGGTCAATGAAAGGGGCAACACAGGTGGAGAAGGTAGTCAAGAAGGCATACGGCATGCTTGCCTTCATTGGCCGGGGCATTGAGTATAAAAATTGGCAAGTAATGTTGCAGCTGTATAGAATCTTAGGCTACACTTGGAGTATAGCGTTCAATTCTGGTCACCACACTACCAGAAGAATGTGGAGGCTTTGGGGAGGGTGCAGAAGAGATTTACCTGGATCTTGCCTGGTATGGAGGGCATTAGCCATGAGGTGAGGTTGAATAAACTTGTTTTGTTCTCACTGGAGTGAAGGAGGTCTACAAAACTATGAGGTGCATAGACAGAATCGATAGTCAGAGACTTTTCCCCAGGGTAGAGGGGTCAATTACTAGGGGGCATAGGTTTAAGGTGCAAGGAGCAAGGTTTAGAGGAGATGTACGAGGTAAGTCTTTTACACAGAGGGTAGTGGGTGGTGGCAACAGCTGGGTGGTGGAAGCAGGGATGATACTGACGTTTAAGGGGCATCTTGACAAATACATGAATAGGACGGGAATAGAGGGATACAGACCCCGGAAGTGTGGAAGGTTTTACTTTAGACAGGCAGCATGGTCGGCGCAGGCTTGGAGGGCCGAAGGGCCTGTTCCTGTGCTGTACGTTTCTTTGTTCTTTGTTCATGACCCCATGAATAAGATTAAATACATTCAATACACACCAGATATTTCATGACGTGTTATAGAGAATGCTTAATCATTTATGGATTAATAGAACTGTCATCAACGTAAAATGGTAAAAACAAAATAAATATTTACATTTTGGAGGCCGAGAGAGCGCACGGCTCACTACCTGCCTTCGCAATCAGCTCCTCACTACATGCCCTCGCTTTACGTGTGTCTCACTTCAGTTATTCTGATCAGAAAAAAGCTACGCGGACGGAAATCAGCAGAATGGGACAACCCTGCATGGGTAATGATCAGCAAAATGTTTTGTGGGCTGCAATCACAATCCAGATGGAGCGCATGTGACCCAGCGCCACAGGTTATCCAGCATCGCATTAAATGCTCCGCCCAGCTCCGAGCTGCCTCGCCCAAGACTGTTCTTGGTGTGAGGTGAGAATACATCCTGAGAGAGAAGTATTTGAAGATGGGCCTTCCTGATCTACAAGCCTGAGGCTCCCAGCAAAAATCATTTGAAGACCTGATTAAAATCATTTGAAATTTACAGAACCAATATGCATGGCTTAGATTGCCGTTTCTGATGCTACTGTGATGACTTGTTTCATCAACTGTTACAATTTCATGCATGGTTAAAACTGGAACTGAGACCTTGGGTATTGCCCTGCATTGGGTATGCTCCACATAACGTGATAAGAGACAGATATCTTTGAGAGACCATCTGCCAGGTTTGCCATTGACGAGACGTGCATTTGGCAATGGCTTTATCGGAGTGTATTGTTAAATTAAATGTGACAGGTTAATGGTGAGAGTGTAGTCAGCTGTGAGATTCATTTTTGCAACTGTTGACTGACATCTTAATCATTGATTTAAAAAAAAGAACAATTCTACTGAATCCTGCCACGAGTCCACTGGCGTCAATGGAGGACTCTTTGGGAACTGTTTACATTGCCATATCAGTCAGAGAGGCATTCTCACAAACCAGATGAAGGTTAGTTTTTGTAGCAAAGATACCAATGCACTGAGTGATAGGCAGTAAATTTATGGGGTTCTCAATCACAGAATCTATACACAGTAAGGAGGCCATTTGGCCCATTCAACCTGTGACAGACCTACTACCCAATTAGTCCCACTCATTTTATTCTTTGCTCATAGTCCTGTTGTTTGTTTCCTATCCAATTTCTTTGATTTACTTTTAACTGCAAGATGTAAACAGAAAAGACAGGTTAGTAAATTAAGAGAACTGTAATTATACAGTGTGATATTAGCAAACATATACTTAGCCCGTTCCAATGAAATTCCTTTGCTGCTATTTTCACAAAGGGTTGACCTGTTCACAATAAATGTGTTAATATTCTCAGGAAAATAGCAGCTTTGGATGTTTATTTGGACATCAATACCCAAAATGTAGTGAATAGAAAATAACTTTTTTTTATAGCACCAAAGTTCTGTTCGGTTAGCACTGCTGCCTCACAGCGCAACGGACCCGTGTTCAACTCTGACCTTGGATGACTGTGTGGAGTTTGCACGTTCTCCCTGTGTCTGGGTGGATTTCCTCCAAGTGCTCCGGTTTTCTCCCACAGTCCAAAGATGTGGAAGCTAAGTGAAATGAAAAATGAAAATCGCTTATTGTCACGAGTAGGCTTCAATGAAGTTACTGTGAAAAGCCCCTAGTCGCCACATTCCGGCGCCTGTCCAGGGAGGCTGGTACGGGAATCGAACCGTGCTGCTGGCCTGCTTGGTCTGCTTTAAAAGCCAGCGATTTAGCCTGGTGAGCTAAACCAATAAGTGGATGACCATGTTAAATTGCCTTGTGATATCCAAAGATTAGGTGGGATTACGGGTTTGCGGGGGATTGGGCCTAGGTAGGGTGTTCTTTCAGATGGCTGTTGCAGACTCAATGGGCCAAATGGCCTCCTTTTTCACTGTAGGTATTCTAAGAATAAACCCCACCTGGAGCCAAGAATAACTTGCATTTTTATGGTACCTTTCACAGAGCAAAACACCCCAAGGCACTTTGAGTGGAAGAATGGACGTTGAACCAAAGAAAGAGATATTCGGAGGGGGGAAGTTTGTCAAAGAGAGTGTTTCTTTTTAAAGGGTGGCCCTGAAGGAGGAGATGGAGATGAAGCGGAAGAGGTGTTCAGGTAGGGCATTACAGACTGTGGAACTTAGCCCACTGAAGGCATGACAGATGGTTATGGCAGAAGTCAAACAACAACAGTATCTTGCATTTATTTTGAACATTTAACATAGCAAAACATCCCAAGATGCTTTACAGAAGCTTTATGAAACAGAATTTGACACCAAGCCATACAAAGAGATATTAAGACAGATGTCCAAAAGGTTAGTCAAACAGATTGTTTTTCGAGAGCATTTTAGAATCATAAAGTTCTTGACAACACCCAAGGAGGCCATTCAGCCCCCTGTTTACATGTTAGCTCTCTTCAGAGCAACTCAAATCTGTCCCACTCCCCGCTGGACCCCCATAGCCCTGCACTATTTAATTCCTTTCAAAATTATTGATTGTTTTCACTTCCACAACTAACGTTGCCAGCAACCTCCAGTGGTGAAAAAGTTTTTAAAGGAAGAGGGAAAGGGAGAGGTGGGAAAGGCTGGGAAGGCATCCGAGAGCTAAGTGCCTGAGGAGTTGAAAGCTTAGCCAAAATTTGTGACGTGGTAAAATCAGGCCTAGAATCATAGAATTTACAGTGCAGAAGGAGGCCATTCAGCCCATCGAGTCTGCACTGGCCCTAACAAAGAGCACCCTACTGAAGCCCACGTATCTACCCTATCCCCATAGCCCCACTTAACATTTTTGGACACTAAGGGTAATTTATCATGGCCAATCCACCTAACCCGCACATCGTTGGACTCTGGGCGGAAACCGGAGCACCCGGAGGAAACTCACACAGACACGGGGAGAATATGCAGACTCCACATAGACAGTGACCCAGCCATAATTGAACCTGGGACCCTGGAGCTGTTAAGCAACTGTGCTAACAATATGCTACCGGGCGTGCTTGGAGGAGAGCAGAGATATCGGTGAGAGTTGAAGGGCCTGGAGGAGATTACAGGGAGGAGTAGGCCATGTGGACCAAATTGAAAACAAGAGTCAGAATTTTAAACTTCACAAATTCGGAGGCACTGCAAGACTGAGGGAGAATACAGAGATGGAAAGCACAAGGCCACGAAGAGTTTAAAAACACGAGCAAGTGTTTCTTTCAATCTGAAGCATTTGGGAGATGAAAGTAATGCAGTTTCAGTGAGGGATAGGCATGAAGTGGGATGGGCTGCACTTGGCAGAGATTGGATGAGCTGAAATGGATGGAAGCTGGAGAATGACATTCCACATCTGACACTCTAATTTACTGAGATATTGAAATTTAACACACCCTTAACAATAGGGAGAGGGATATAAGAGGACTGAAGATCTGATTTTCCAAAGGGTTCTTGTTAGGGATCAGGCAACTAACCTGTTCCCTGGCAATAGAACTATCATTGAAATAGTTCATGAGCCTGTAAGCCCAAGTTTATAATAACTTTAAATATTAATTTCCTGAGGAAAAGCCAGCAGCTCCAGAAGGCGAGGGTTTCTGTATTCAGCACGTAGTGTATTTTTTGCACTGTCGTGTGAGAGTACCTTTAAGAAATGAGTGTATATAAATGGTGTGTATATAGATATCTGTAGTGAGAGTACCTTTAAGAATGGGTGTTTACCACTGCAGTGATGTCGAGAGTGGGTGGGCTGGGGGCTGTCTGTCAGCTTTTACTTTCGTTTTTGAGCAGGATGCAGAGTGTGTTTCAGTTTCGTTTTCAGAGCTGGATAGCTGCAGTCACAGCCAGAAGGTGTATGGATCTCTCTCGGTAATCTAAAGACTGTAAAATCGATCCTGGTGATTTAAAACTAATAACAGTAGTGACTTAACCTGATGTGCTTCATGTTGAAACGTGTTTAAATGTATGATTTAAAAGGAAACTTTAAAGGATTACTTAGTGTTGTAGTCTTTGGGGGTTGTATTTGAATTAATGGTTGCTAAGATGTTCACTGTATGCTTCAAAAAGGTTAACTTGAGTTCATAGAATAAACATTGTTTTGCTTTCAAAAATACTTTTCCATTTCTGCTGTACCACACCTGTAGAGTGGGCCGTGTGCTCCCCATACCACAATCTATTAAAAGTTGTGGGTCAAGTGAACTCTATGATACACTTTGGGGTTCTCTAAACCCCTGGCCCATAACAGCACTGCCAGTGGGCTGGGCACAATTGGAATGCTCACTGGTTCCCCACCATCAGACCCTCCGACTCTGACCTCTCAAATAAACCTTCTTCCCTCCTGGCAATCTGAAGACATGCTACCCCTAGCTCTTCCCCACATCTCCCTTCCCTGTGGCACCCTCCACTTCACCTCCTGTATAGACTTCCCCTCCCTTCACAATCCCTGCTCCAACTCCTTGCTTCCTTTACCGCAACAAATTCTCCATTTTGAACACTTCTGTGGTTGAAAGAAGATGCTTGATGGAGAGGCGTTTATAACCTCAGGATACCCTAAAGCACTAAAGCCAGTGTGACACTTTTGAAGTGTTGTGTACTGTCGTAGTAGGAGATGTGACAGGCAACTCGTGAAAAGTAAAGTTTCACAAATGTGATTAAATAAATATTGTTCATGTTTGGCCCTGGCCTTGGCCACTGCAACTTGTCCGACACTGGTCTTGGAAACCTCACGTGAATTTACGTGGTTCAGGCATTTAATTTCCTGTAATAATGCTTTTGCCCATCTCAGAATGCCCTGCCGCTACACTTCAACCCCAACAGTGTCCACCATAAGATGTGGTCAATGCTGGGGACTGGCAGCCAGTCTCGGACCAACGACAATGGAGGAGGCCTTGGAACCAGGTGAGTCGGATTGGGATTGAGCTTGTCAGGGCTAATCAGGCAGCCCCAGCATGTGTGTGCACTGGAGGGGTGTGGTTGTGAGGACGGGGATGGCCCGTGCCACCAGAGGGGGGACCGTCCGTCGACCACTGGGTGCCCATCAGACGGCCACTTCCCAGGTCCATAGGGAGGTTGTCAGGGTATACCTGGTGGTCTTCCTCACATGGCCAAATGTCTATCCACCACTGATAAAGTATCAGTGCTGGCGGGATGATGTTCTGAACTTAATTGGTCACCTGAGGGCCTCAGTTAGACTAAGGGCGGGAGGGATGCCGCCACCTACTCCTTCACATGTATAATTATTGCCAACAGCAGAGGGGCCCCGGGCATCGTAACCTAACATTCCACCCGACTGTACAGGACCCACCCCCATCTATTCCCTACTCCTCCCTGCCAGCAAGTAGCCTGGGGTCCCCATTAACGTATTTGTTGGTGATCTTGGTTGAGGGATGAAAGTTGGCCAGTACACCAGGGGGAGGACCTCTTATCATCTTTGAAGTTGTAGCAAGGGATCTTTCAGGTCCCCTTGGAGACAGACAGTGTCTTGGTTTAACCTTTCAGGTCCCCCTTGGAGGGCAGACGTGTCTTGGTTTAACCTTTCAGGTCCCCTTTGGAGGGCAGACAGTGTCTTGGTTTAATGTCTCACCACCCTCACGGGATAATGGCCCTTTTGGTACTGCACCAATGTGTCAGCCTACATTACGTCCTAAAGTCACTGACATGGGGCTAGAACCAGCTACTGAGCAGCAAGATTGCTAGTATTTGAACCAAGATCTTTTAATCTCCCTTCATAACTAAAACATCTTCTCCCTGATTTGCTTCATTTTCTTATTCCCCCTGATAAACTTAGTGATGTACTGCTCTGGGAGCCTGACCTTTCACCTTGGCCTCACAAATAAAGCAACGTGTTATCCATTGACTGTTGACTGGTACTATTTAAATCAAGGCTAACGTACAATTGTTGCCAAAAATGCAAATCCATCTATTTAATTCCACTTCAGATTTTGCGCTGGCTGCTTTTTCAAATCTTTGTATTGACTCTCTCTTGTGACCTTGCCCTGTGCAAAAATTGTTGGCTCATCAGTTTGTCCAAATCAAACTGATTAAAAGTGACGCTAATTGCTTGTTAGCTCTCTCACATATGGCAATTGTCTCATTTCTTTTTTAGTGATGTTATCCACACATATGCAAACTGAACTATTACCACTTATGCAGTCTCAGATGTAGAAGCCAATCATTGAATGTCCCTTTTAAATGTGAAAATTAATCTGCGGATGACAAAAGAAAATTTTTAAAATTGCAATTTTCTGCAATGATTTTGCCTCATAAGATTATCTAGTTTTCCGTTTGTCACAAATTAGAAGCTGGAGGAAGGTGAATGCATCAATGTGGCTCAAATGATAATGTGGATGTGGTGTAAGGTGTGTTCAGATTAAAGAAGAGCCACAATCATATTGATAAATGGTTTAGACTTGAGGGCCATGTGGTCTACTCCTACTTTCTATGTTCTTCCATTCAATGTAAACACGCCAATTCAATGACAAGGACCGGTGAAATATTGTTGGTTTATTATTTGAAGATACAATCAAAAGACTAAATACATCTAATTTTAATAGCGAGATGGTATATGCATGTCTGGTCTCAACCTCTGCTGCTATACCCTGAGTACAGAGTCATGGGGCTACTACATCACATCCCGTCTAAGTGTTAGTGGTTGAAAGCAGTTAGTGAATTTTAAAAATAAATATTTTTTTCCCAATTACGGGGCAATTTAGCGTGACCAATCCACCTACCCTGCACGTATTTGGGTTGTGGGGATGAGACCCACGCAGACACTGGAGAATGTCCAAACTCCACACTGCTTAGCGCTGCTACCTCACAGTGCCAGGGACCCAATTCAATTCCGGCCTTGGATCACTGCTGTGTGGAGTTTGCACTTTCTTCCCGTGTCTGCGTGGGTTTCCTCCAGGTGCTCTGGTTTCTTCCCACAGTCCAAAGATGTGCAATTTAGGTGGGTTGGTCATGAAAAATTACCCCTTAGTGCCCAGGGGTTATACAGTTTAGGTGGATTTATGGAAATAGGTGGGGAATGGGCCTGGATAGGGTGCTCTTTCGGAGGGTCGATGCAGACTTGATGGGCTGAATGGCCTCCTTCCGCACTGTCGGGACTCTATGATTTTATGATTACCACAGATAGGGGCCAGCAATGACATGGAACCACATTTAAATGTTGTCTGAATTGCTTCCAGATTGTCAGGTGTGGACACCACGGGCGAAATTCTCTGCAGACCGTCGTAACGCCGATTACCGGCGAGAAAAATCGGTGTAGATGACTCCGGCGTCGGGGCCTTCTTTTAGGCCGCTATTCTCCGTTCCCGAGGGGCCAGCAGCTGACTGACGCGATACGCGTCAGTTTCACCAGCTGCGAAGTGGTGAGACCCGGCGTTTGGGGGGGGGGGGGAGGAGGAGGAGAGACAGCCCGGCGATTGGGGGGGGGGGGGGAGAGGAGAGAGAGACAGACCGGCATTTTGGGGGGGGGGGGGAGGAGGAAGAGACAGCCCGGCGTTTGTGGGGGGGGGGGGGGGGGGGGGGGGGGGGGGGGGGGGGGGGGGGGGGATGAGAGAGCAGACCGGCATTTGGGGGGGGGGAGGAGAGAGACAGCCCGCGTTGGGGGGGGAGGGGA